>NW_023416357.1:109959775-110559775 GCF_014108235.1 Myotis myotis
CTGATCAGCTGAAGGCTGTCTGCATGTCATTCCTTCTTCGCCGACACTGTCCACACCTTTGAGAACCCCTGGACCTGCTGGGGTTGGACCCCAACAGATTTTTTTTTCATTTGCTCTTCTGATTGGGTGATTTTGCTTCCTCATATTCCAAATTGTTGATTTGATTCTTGACATCCTCTACTGTTGATTCCCTATAAATTATTCTTCATTTCAGCTAGTGTATCCTTCATTTTTGACTGGTCCTTTTTCATGTTTTTGATGTTCTCACTAAGATCCTTAAATTTCTCACTAAGTCCTTTATCATTCTCAATAGATTCCTTGAAGCTTTCATTAAGTTTCTTGAGCATCCTTGTAACCATTATTTTGTACTCTGTATCCAGTAGTTTGCTTGCTTCCATTTTACTTAGTGTGTTTTTTTTTCTGGAGATTTCTTCTTTTTGTGACATGTTCATCTCCATGTTTTGGCTGCTTCCTTGTGTTTGTTTCTATGTATTAGGTAGAGCTTCTATGTCTCCTGGAATTGGTAGAGTGGCCTTGTGAAGTAGGTGTCCAAAAGGCCCAGTGGCTCAGCCTCCCCAGTGCCCTGAGCTGGGCAATCTAGGTGCACCCCCTGTGTGAGCTGTGTTCACTGTCCTATTGTAGTTGAACTTTGATTGCTGTTGGCATCACTGGGTGGAATTGACCCCCAGGGCAACTGGCTGTGATGACCAGTTGTTGTCTACAATGGAAGAACTGCTGTTCAGGAGACACCCCTATGGAGCAGGACTTGCTTCAGTGGGGTGCTCACCAAGTCTGCCTCTTGAGTGTGTCACTTGTTAATGTGGTAGAATTGTAATCTGGTGTTGTCTGAAGCTGTCCACTGGTGCACTGGCTCTAGGACCTCCTGGGATGTACAAAGTCGGCCAATTTCCAAAGTTACTGGAACTTCTTCTCCCTGGGGCCATCTGGCACAAGCTACAGAGCAATCTGCAGATGGCTGCTACTTGTGTTGGCCTTGGAGGTGCCCAGGAGAGGCCAAACTATGAACTAAGGCAGGTTGCTGCTAGTGCCAGGCCTGGGGCCACTTATTGATAGGTATGGAGCATGCTTGTTTGAGAGATTTTAGAAAAGTCTGAAGCCTGAGCCAGGACAGGCTATTCACATGGAAAAGCCACTACAAACAGCTTGGGTGGGGCTGAAAATTGGATGGGGTGGGGTCTCAGAGAATTTCCATGGTGAAACAAATAGTGTGGGCCAGATTGATGGAGACTCAGATATGGTGACTGCCAGTCAGCTCTGTGGTGGAATAGGTCCCAGCATAGGAATAATAATCTCTGCCAGCACTTTGGTGGCTGGAAAGCAGGCTGGGAGAAAGCTTCCCCTGAGTTCCTGCCCTGATGCCAGACAATACAGTTCCTCCCCATATGTCCTTGGATACTTTCAAGCTGCTTCCCCAATACTGGAGCTCAGAGGGAGTGACTCCAAGTAAGTCCATGCACTGGCCCTTTAAGAGGAACTGCCTGGGTCTCTGTCAGCTCTGTGTCACTCAGCCACAATCTCTGCTGGTTTTAACAGCCTGAAGTTACAGGGTCCTCTCTTCCCAACACCAGAACCCTGGGCTGAGGGGTCTGGCATGGGGCTGGGACCCCTTGCTTCTTGTAGGAACCTCCACAACCTAGATATCCCTCCCAATTAAAAAAATGTCATGTGGATTTTGGACCAGCTCATTCCATGTCCCTGCCCCTCCTACTAGTCTCAACATGGTTTCTTCTTTACTTCTCTAGTTGTAGGACTTCCATTCAGATAGATATCAGGTGGTTCTGAATGATGGTTGTTCTGTAGTTTAGTTGGAATTTGATCTGGTTGTTGGAGGATTTGAGTACCACATTTACCTACATCACCATCTTGGTTCCTCTCCCCATAGTACTTTGTATATATTAATTTATTTAATCCCACCAGGTACACATATATCTATTTAAGGGTATCCTTTAGTAATTCTTGTTAGATGTATGTTGGAGCAATATATTTTTATATTTAAAGAGGTTTTTTTTCCTATTACTATTATATTTGGAGTAGATTGATGAGGAGCTCAAGTATGAACTCAAAATATATCTTGAGAGTTTTCAGTTCTCTTTAATTTTCTCAGAATGTTAATTTAATAGTAGTATGACATTAATACTTTTCTATTACTTGTTAATTTCCTTAGGCTAGAAACTTAAGCAAGTTGAATAGTAGAGTTTTATGTCATTTATTAAAATTATTAGAGGCCCGATGCACGAAGATTCGTGCAAGAATAGGCCTTCCTTCCCTGGCTGCCAGCACTGCCTTTGCTCTGGCCCGGAGCCACCTTTCCGCCTTCGTGTGCTGCCCAGAGGCCCAAAGTGGCCAGGGGGGTACGGAATGCCTGCGTCATCACCACAACGCAGGCATCCCAGCCCGGCCACCGCCATCTTTGTTGCACAATTTGCATATCCTCTCCTTATTGGCTGTGGGTGCCGCCATTTTTGTCATGAAGTGACAGTCAATTTGCATATTCTGTCTTTATTAGATAGGATTTGTAGTTACCCTTTATTGCAAATAGTACTGTTTTATTTTGTTTTCTTTTCTTAAAATATTTTATTGATTTTTTACAGAGAGGAAGGGAGAAGGATAGAAAGTTAGAAACATCGATGAGAGAGAAACATCGATCAGCTGCCTCCTGCACATCTCCCACTGGGGATGTGCCTGCAACCCAGGTACATGCCCTTAACCAGAATTAAACCTGGGACCTTTGAGTTCGTAGGCTGATGCTCTATCGACTGAGCCAAACCAGTTAGGGCAATAATACTGTTTTTTTTATTTATGATAATCACACTTTTTTTTAAAAAAGTAAATATATTAAGTTTAAATATCTGAGTCTATTTAAAGAAAAATATGAAACAATAATACATGTGACATTTAGGAAACAGAGCAACAGGGTTGGAGAGTGGATCAAGTAGGAAGTTATTAATACCTGTCAAATGTATGAATTTGCTCATCCCTATTTCACAATTGAAGAAGCCGAGGCCTGGAGTGATGAAGTCACTTCTTCAGGGCCACACAGGTAATTAGTGGTGCAGGTGGGACCAGAACCCACATCTCCTGCCTCATCCCACTGCACCTGGACAGTCCTGAGAGCCACATCCCTGTGGAGAGAGGATGGCCCAAGGCCACTGCCCATCACTTATGTCTTTCTTCTCCACTATTCTAGCAACAAAAAGCTCAGCAGAGCCTGAGAAAAAGAAAATGAAGTCCTCCCCAATAGACAAAACGGATCATACCAGGTAAGATTCTTCATTGTCTCTATGGGTACAAGGATTTCAGGACACCAGGCTGAACCACAAAAGGCTGTGGTCTCACTAAAGCCATGGTCTTCTTGGCTTCAAAGCATTCCCAGATAACCAGTAACCAATGTCCCCCACTCCCCAAATTCCCTTAATCTAAAAAAACTTTAGATGCTGAATAAAAATAAATTAACCAACTGAGCAAACCAGTGCTAACATACATATGCAATGCTCCATGTTAGAGGTCGCCGCTCATGCCACAGCTCTCAGATGACACGGAGGAGGGCTTCTCCTGCAGAAGGACCCTCATGTGGCTGGAAAGCAGGCTGACAGCTCAGAGCCTCTGCTGAGCCAGGGCTGAGCCATGTCTTCTTTTCAGGACCAAATCCGCCCACAAGACCCTGACCTCCTCACCCAGGAAGAAGGAGGTGATGACCTCTGAGACCCCCCCAGGAAGCAGACCAGCGAGCCCAGAAGAGCAGATTAACATGATGTTACAGAAGGAGATGGAAATAGAAAGTAAAGAAGCCAAGCCATCCAAATCAGACTTGGAGGTACATTCTCATCACTGCCTTTCTCCCAATTGGCATCTCAGTGATTCTGACCTGGGGGGAACAGCAGAATCACCCAGGGCATGTTTTAAAAATACACAGTCCAGAACCCAGGACAGTCTACTGTGTGTGTGTGTGTGTGTGTGTGTGTGTGTGTGTGTGTGTGAGTGAATGCATTCTCTGCTCTAGTAAGCCTTAGAAACCAATAGCTTTGGGTCCTCTGAGAACATAAGTTGCAAAATGGTGACCCACAGGCTGGGGTTGCCAGATGTTGGAAAAACAAAAACAAAACACAAAACAGGACACCCAGCTAAAGAAGAATTTCAGATAAACATGAATAATTTTTTAGTATAAGTATATCCCAACCCATCTGGCAACCCCACCACAGGCTGAATTTGGTCTATCGCTGTATGAGGGAAATCTCATATGAGCTAGATTTTTAATTTCTCTTGAAAAATTAAGATACTCTGAGCTGAGTAGGAGCTGCCTCCTTTAGGTGAGAGATACATTCTCCAGTTTGTTGGTCTCCACCATTCTTATTATTTTTTTATGTCCAGCCAACTGTCACCTGTTAATGTCACCTGCTTGATTGTAGGTAGCCTTTTGAGTTTCTAACCTCTACCTGAAAAGGAGAACAATAAATCTTTCGAGCAAATAGCTTATGAGTTTATAGTACATAAAAATGATTAACAATAAAAACTCAGTCACTGTGCTGTTGACAAAATTCCATGCTAACCCTTACTTGACCTGGGTACTAGGATCCTTCTCATTGTCCAGCTGTGGAAATTGGGGTGCAGACTGATTCAACAGCTTGCTGGGGTTGTGCAGTCAGGAAGAGGCAAAGCTGGGCCTCAGGCCAGGTCTGGCTGACAGTAAAGTCTCTGTGGGTAAGAGCTGCCAGCATTTCTCAAAGTTGCCAGCAGATTACAATCACTTAAAGTGCTTGTTTAACAGAAACCAAACTGCCTGAGGAGGGGTCTGTGGGGCTGCATTTTAACCAGAGCCTCTGTCCGACCCCGGGCAGTTCTTATGATGAGGGAGTTGGGTGTGTTTCTGTATAATCAGCTTTCACTCCAGTTGGAAAAGGTGAGCTCAGCCTCTTCTGACCTCAGACAGTTGGCACTGACCCTCAAAGCTGATTTCAAACCCTTGCCTACACTTGGTGCTTCTCATCTATTTGAAATGATCCATCGCTAGAGCCACTCAGCCATCAGCAGCTCAGAGGCAGGCCCTAAGGAAACAAAATGTTCAGTGTCACCAGGTGACGCAGGCCATTTTTATTCAGTGTGTGCATCTGTAGCTTTTCTCAACTCAAAAGCCCATGGTTGGCCCTAACCCAGTGGTTCTCAACCTTGGCTGCACATTAGAATCCCCTGGGAATCTTTTTAAAATCCTGATTTCTGGGCCTCATCCTCCGGAAATTCTGTTTCTTTGTTATGGGGTGGGGCCACAACATTAGTAACAAAGAAACAGAATTTCCGGAGGATGAGGTCCAGAAATCAGGATTTTAAAAAGATTCCCAGGGGATTCTAATGTGCAGCCAAGGTTGAGAACCACTGCCCTAGCCAGTTTGGCCCAGTGGATAGAGCAATGGCCTGTGGACTCAAGGGTCCCAGGTTCGATTCTGGTCAAGGGCATGTGCCTTGGTTGCAGGCACATCCCCAGTAGTAGGTGTACAGGAAGCAGCTGATCAATGTTTCTCTCTCATCGATGTTTCTAACTCTCTATCCCTCTCCTTTCCTCTCTCTAAAAAAAAAAATCAATAAAATATATTTTTTTTAAAAAAGCCCATAGATGGCCCTAGCCAGCTTGGCTCAGTAGATAGAGCGTCGGCCTGTGGACTGAAGGGTCCCAGGTTCAATTCCGGCCAAGGGCACATGCCTGGGTTTCAGGCTCGATCACCAGTAGGGGGTGTGCAGGAGGCAGTCGATCAATGATTCTCTCTCATCATTGATGTTTCTATCTCTCCTCCTTCTCCCTTCCTCTCTGAAACCAATAAAGAAATATCTATCTATCTATAGATAGAGATAGATGATAGATAGAGAGAGAGAGAGAGAGAGAGAGAGAGAGAGAGAGAGAGAGAGATAGATATTTTTAAAAACCCACAGTTGGATTAGAAGAGCTATCATAAGTCTCACTAGGTCTTTGGGGATCTTTTTTCCCCAACTGACGGCTACAAGCTGCGTTGCAGAGGATCAATGTTGAGGAGAGTGAATCATTCGAGTCCTTTTAAGGAACTCACTCCTCTTCTTAAAGCTCATCAGGTATGCTGCCTCATCTCTCTTACTATCTGCATGGCGTTTGACAAATCTTTCTTTGTATTTCACTGACCTCTCTCTAGCTTTGGTCAAAACCTTGAGTCATGGGGAAGACTCGGCAGTGACCTCATAACCATGTGTGTGAGGTCACAGCGCAGGCCGCACAGCTGTAGCGCAGGAAGGGTAGGGAGGGGCGCTGTGTGGCCTTGGCCTCCTGTCAGCTGATGGGTGTGGGAAGGTGGGCATGGTTCACCAATCATGATCATTTTCTTCTCTGGTGGTTTGTTTACGGAAGAGGTATGATTATTACTTGACCCATGGAATCCGAAAAGACATGATTGCCCCCGAGGAGGATGAAGTGATGGTTCGGATTTCGAAGCTGATTCCTAGCACTCTGCTGATGAGTCCCTTCCTGGAACCCCTGGTGAACACCCTCATGGAGGAGAAGGAAAGTTACTATTACAACAGCCTCATGAAAAGCATCGGTAAGGCTGGGCGGACCTGGGCGGGGGTTCCCATGCAGAGGGCCCCTTCTTCTCACTCTCAGTCCTCTACCCCGTTTTTCTGAAAACGCCAAAGCATTTTAACTTTTAATTCAAATGCCCCCACCCCACCACCACTCCTGTCTCCCACAGACCTCTCACACGTTAATGTGCACCCACTTAACCTGGGTCTGGTCCTGACGGGTGGACCTGAGGGGGCCCAGCCTGCATAGCTAACAAGCTCCAGGTGAGGCAGCAGGTGCCACTTCCCAGGGGCAGCGCTACGAGGGCACGGGCCAACTCCACATCTGAAATCACACTCAGACCTGCCTCTTCTCTCCACTCTTTTGCCTCTCTCCAGCCCGCAGTGCTCGCTGCATCTCCTGCACTCACAGCCTTTCTTGTCTCCACTGTCAGCTCACCTGTGCCACTAAGTCTCCACTGTCTCTGCATTTTCATGGGGTCTTAGCTGCCTTAGAGACTGTGAGCTCTTTGGTGATGAAGGCTGTCTCCCTCACTCCCCTTCGGCCTGGGCCCCAGGTCTTGCTCACAGAGGTAGGGGGACTGTTCGATGACCATGAGTGATGTGCGAAACATGCCAAAGAGGAGGGTTGCCGGAAGCCGGTCCATCCTTGCTGCTTGACACAGTTGCTGCAGGAAGAAACATCTGCACAGCATATGTTTCAAGGGACCTGGCGTATATGGCATACTGTTCTTAATATGTTTGCTCCCCTTCTTAGTACTATGTGTTCTAACCAGGGCCACCGCCCCAAGAAAGGTTGTTTCCCCAGGTGGGGATGTTTCTCTGGAGTTAGGGATTAACAGGACTCAGGAAGGGAATAAATCAGTAAAACCCCTTAACTAAGTGCCAGGTGGGTAGTTAATCACCTTAACTACGAACAATCACGCTTAAGCTACATAATCTTTACTTAGGCCATAGAATAGGATAATCTCCTTTAGTTACTTCCTTATAGCTGGAGTAGTGACCTTGGAATGGAGATAACAAACTAGCCCTAACCTTTGGAATAGAATGGATAGGATTAAAATCAACAGAACTAGATAGAGATGGGATTTTTGGCAAAGGTCAGATAAGAACTATGGACATGAAACAAGGAACTGTAGAAGGTCAAGGGAGGACCCAAAACATACCATGATGTGACTATAGAGGCATGCTTATAGGATCAAATGGTATAAATACAGATGTAACAGGAGAATAAAGGGAGAACATGGCTATGCTGATCATCTGAACACTGTCTCCAGCTCATTCTTGGCCAACTCCGTCCACACCTTTGGGAACTCCTGGACCACTGGGGCTCGACCCTGGCAGAGGGTGACCATGTTAGTTCCCTTCCTTCCTGTTTTACCTGGACAACAGCCATCTTCACCAACTTGTCTAGTTATTTTTAATTTCCTAATTAACTTTCTGGTGGTGTCAGTGTAATGGCTCGTTGTTTACTAAAGGTAGAACCAAACTCAGAAGAATAAACTTCTAAGTCCTTCAAATTCCAGCCCCAACCTACTTTTCCAGTTTTATCACCTTGAACTCAAACCACTGGCACCTGCTATTCCTGCCACAGAGTGAATAACAGCTCCTGGAGCCGCCCGCACTCTATTACATGCTGCTCCTCGGCCCGTCTTCCCTCCCGGGCCTGTCTCAGAAACACCCCCTCATCCCTCAGGACCCAGCTCAGATGTTACTTCGCCTGTGAAGCTTTTACCAATTTTTCTTTCCTTAGCATGTGAGGTTTTTGATCTCTGAATTTCCATTACAAGTATCTGGTGTCATCCATTGTGTTAATTTTGGTCTGAGGAGTCAATTAATGATTAATGAGGCATCAGCAAATACTCATTCATTGTCATGCAGATGCTAGATATCCTAACAGGATGCCATCCCGGGTTCCTTGCGCTCCAGGCTGCGGTTACCCACCTCCTTGCTTGGTGTCTTCAGACAAAAAACACAGAACCGCAGAGCATGCGCAGGGGACTGCTGGCGACCCTGCCCGTGAGGGAGCATTTTCAAATGTTGCCTGTGGAGAGTTGAAGCTAAGAGCACAAGTGCTCAGGGTCCCTGCGTAATAACAGTGTTTCCCATTGGTCCTAGTTGATTACATCCTCATGGACCCAGAGGAGAAGAAGAGGCTCTTCATCGAGAGCACCCCCCGCCTGTTCCCACAGAGAGCCGTCCGGGCGCCTGTGCCCTGGCACGGGGCCTACAAGAGCGCCAAGAAGTGGAACGAGGAGCACCTGCACACGGTGAACCCCATGGTGCTCATCCTGGAGCAGCTGTGGTTTGAAGAGTAAGAAGGGCCTCCCTTCCCCTCCCGTCTCTTTGCTGCTTCCACACATGGGAGAACATGTTACGCTGGGCACTATGAGGTAGTCCTGTCCTGGGCACGAAATCACAACATCAGACCAACAGGCATAGGGACTGGCCCACAGCCCCCGGGTCTCTCAGCACTGGAGCATCCTGGGTAAGAGCACAGGCAAGGAGCCAGGCTGCAGGGCCAGGCCTGGACTCCGGGGCTTCATAGGTGAGAGGTATGGGTGTGTTACCACCTCTCTGTGCCTCATCCCTGAATTTGGGATAATGAGAGCTCATAGGGTTGTAGGAGGAATAACTAAGTTAATGCTGTAAGGTACTCAGAACAGTGCCTGAAGTACCTCCATTACCACCTGTGTCTCGCTGAATCCTAATTGCATGTTTACTTGCTCGACCTCCAGCCCACGAGAGGGTGGGTTGTGTAATGTTTATTCGGGCGCCAGATGTGTAATGTGTGTTTTCCCCACGTCCCGTGTGGTTTAGGGTTCGGGCTCTGGAAGAGGGGCCACACACAAATGAAAGAGTTGAGACAAGAGATAATAATTTGGAAACTGGGGGGCCAGGGGAGAGCCCATCCCAAGAGGATGGACTCGGTTGTGCTCAGGCCTTGGCATCCTTTTATTCAGTTTGGGATGCACCCATAGCCCTTAGGCAGGCAAGTTCCAGTAACAGGCAGACGTATCAGCAAGGATGTACATGATAATAGATGGGGAAGTTGCTTCTGCTACCATTATCTCCACTAAACAGTAGGTGCATAGCTCTGACCTTTGCCAGGGCTTCAAGGGTCACCAGCCTTCCGTTCCTTGTCCACACCTCTCTGCTAGAGAAGACAATAGGCAGCTTCCCACACTGGGTACTTGGGTCTTACTCATTGATGTAACTCAGTTCCCCACAGGATGGCTGGCGGCTGCCTCGTTAAAAGTCATCAGTGACTAATTGGCCACAGGAATTGTAAAAGTCCAGCAGGCAGGAGTCTCTTTTTTTTCCTCTTAAGTTTTTCTAAATTGAAATACAATTCACACACCATAAAACTCACCCCTTTGAAGTGTACAATGCAGTCGTTGTGAGTATATTTGCAAATTTTTACAAATATTTAACTCAAGAATATTTTTATCCTCCCCCAAAGAAACATGTACCTGTCAGCAGTCTTTCCACCCTCTCCCTCCTCTCGCCCTGGTGACACTGATCTGCTCTCCGTCTCTGGAGCTTGGCCTCATCTGGACATTTCCTGTAATCGGAACCAGGTGGTCCTTTGTGTCCGGCTGCTTCCACCAGCAGGATGTTTCCAAGGTTCATTCAGAGAAGCATGTATTAGGACTTCATTCTTTCTTCTGGCTGAACAATATCTCACTGTGTGGCTATCCCGCATTCTTCCATTGCACTGGGAAGAAAGACTCACGTTCTATGGGTCCCTCAAGAGGGAGTGCAACTCCTGTGGGAGAATAAGGCCACCAGAGTTCACTGAAAGTCAGGCTGCCACCATCTGGGTTCTTTTTAGAAAAGTTAGAGGCAAATATGTGTATTTAATTTTGATTGGCTGAACTTTGCAGCTCAAATATTTTGTCTTGGGAAGGTCTCTAGCTTAGAATGTGTTTTATCTTGGAGAGCTTAGTTGTTTTCACATTCTTAGCTTTACCTATATTTTTAAAAGGAATTGTTGGGGAAGTCAATCTAGGATGGAGCCCACCAATGGTAAGAAGTAAGCACATTCCTTCTTTGAACTGAATTCCGTTTTCTAAGGCTTTGCAGGTGTCCATCGAGACAATGAAAAAAAAGAAGTAAGTTTCTAACTGGGTAGAAGTGTGTTGAGTAATAGTGTTCTTGCTCTGTCACTACAGAACTTTTGATTTGGGGTAAGTTCATCTCTCTGGGCCTGTTTCCTTATATGCAAAGTGGGAATAATAGCAAAGCTCCCCTCATGTGGCTGTTGGGGGAGGTGCTTGGAACAGTGCTGGGCACACAGTGGTTGCGCCCACACACCGGGGTCTCTAAACCCTGGAGCATGCTGGGTACAGGACAGTGGGGAGCAAGGCGCATGGCCAGCGGCAGCACTGCTTTAACTACAAGCGTGTTTATAGCCTCAAAACATAAATCAACCTGGAAACTAACGAGGAACTCACTCTCAGGCCTGGTAACATGGCCAGAGGCTCAGTGCCACGGGAATGGGTGCGTGAGTTTAATTTTACTGTGTAATGAAGATGACAAGCTATTGAACCGATAGCCCGTACTGAGAAGAACGGATGCGTACCATGTGCTTTTCATGGCTCTGTAAGATTCTGTAGGCAACAGAGGTACAAAAATGACCCAGAGGCATTCAGAAGGCTTTTGTTGGCTGAATCAAAAAATTCACAGTGAGAAAGATTTGTTAAGGAAATGATACAGAGTACTTTTCTTACATGGCCTGCACTATTTAACTTCAAAAATCCTGAGAGGTCACCTCGTTATCTGTGAAGGGTGAGGTGTTTGGGGACAGGATGAGGGTTGTGGTCTCAGAAAGAATAGATTTTCTGGCCATTGGGAAATTTGCTGGGATTCAGTTAAAGATGTGCAACCTCCTTATCAGGTGGTGACAAGGGCCACCTCTGGCTGGGTGGCAGTGTGCATGGCGCTGAGTCCTCAGGTTCTGTCCTCCCCTGGCAGTGCCCTGGCCTGGCCAGGCAAGCTGAAAGCTAGGCTCACCACCTCCAGCAAGAAGGAATAGGGCTGCCGGTCTCAGGGGGAAGGGCCGCCTGAAGGTCATCACAGGGAGTGAGGGAAAGGGGAGCAAGTGCGAGCCGAGCTGAGAGGCAGGGCAGAGGTCTCCGGGGGTGGCAGGCGCCGGTGGTGGCAGAGTGACTCATAACCGAGCAGAGGGACTCCGTCCGAGATGAGCCGGGAAGAGGACTCGCGCCCTCGGAGCCAGTGGAGGCCTGAGGAGTGTGGTGAGGAGCGACGTAGCCATTGGTCTGAAAGAAACAGGGAAAGAGAAGAGCATCTCCGAGGGGGGCATTCATTCAACAAGTGTACTTTGAGTGCCTGCACCGTGTAAGGCCGGGCGCTGAGGGAGGCTGCATGTCTTGGTGAACTGTCAGGGGTGGGACAGTGTGTTTTGTTTTTGTTTTTGTTTTTAAGTATATTTTTCTTGATTTCAGAGAGGAAGGGAGAGGGAGAGAGAAATAAAAACATCAATGGTGAGAGAGTCATTGATTGACTGCCTCCTGCACATCCCTCACGGAGGATCGAGCCCACAGCCCAGGCATGTGCCCTGACCAGGAATCGAACCGTGAGCTCCTGGTTCATGGCGACACTCCACCTCTGAGCCACGCTGGCTGGGCTGCACAGTGTTTTCTTGAATGGCTCAGTAACCCACCTGATCGCCAAGATGCTCTGTGTGCCCTGTCCTCTTTGTCTTCACTGTTTGTAAAGAACTTTGTTTAGTCCAGTTGACATCCCAGTTCTCAGTCACCAAATACGAAGTTGGTGCCCAAACCCCGTCCCCAGTTGGGACACCCAGCACGACACACAAGAAGGCTCAGTAACCTCCTGCTAAGTGGCTCATGTATCTGCTCTCTGCGAGAGTTTTTGTGGATGTCCACTTCCTCCTCAGACTCCCCAGTTTTTCAGATATACTTAGTTTTGATCTGTTTAGCTCTCCTCCTATTGAAGAAAGAGCATATATGCCTCTTGAGCCCGTCCTACACAATTTGTCACGAAGCTGAGCTACTTTCCCCCTTCTTTTGGCAGGTTCAGAGACCTCAGGTTTGTTCGAATAGCAGAATTACTGGCAGGGAAACTGCCTCTGCAGCCCCAGGAATATCAGGATGTGATCTGGAAGCACTGCATGGAAGCACGCCAGGTCCTGCTCAGCAAGTCAGTACCTGGCCTGAGTGGGGCTCCTCACAGGATCCTAAAGACAGGAAACTCTTTGCAGGAAAACTCAGTCCCAGCCCGGGGGCTGCACAGCTGCTGACGTCCCACTGGCGTCTTTCTCTGTCCCCTTCCTTCCAGTGCCCCCAGCCTTCGTGTCTCCTCACGCCCACTGTGCATCAGCCCCACCCCAGTCTCCCTTCGCTTTTAAACTCTCTCATTACCATTGGTGTGAGGGTGCCCCTCCCGTCCCCTCCTCTGAAACCCTCAGACCTCGCTGGTCACAGGACAGTGCACTTGAATGACTTGCATGCAGGTGGCCCAGATAAACAGCCCCCAGGTGCCTGGGTTAGAGTGTTTTCAGTCACTCCGACAACTCCTTTTGCTTTGCAAATACATGCAGGACTATGTCCAGAGAAATTAATTCCCTTATGTGAAATGATGATAATACCATTGGGTTTTTACATATTAGAGAATATGTAAGTATATGCAGTCGCTGGCACTCAGCAGCTGCTTGGTAAATATGGTAATTATTACCTCTGACCATGACTAGCACTAGTACTTCTAGATGCTAGAACAGTAGTTTTCTGGCAAGCAGAAAAGAGATATAATGGATGGTAAGACCAGTGATTCCCACTGGGAATTGGGAATTAGAATTTGTGGAAGGAAGAAAGGACCAATGAGGAAGAATAGTCTCTCAAGTCAAACCTTACTACTTTCTTCTCAGGAGAGGGGTGTTGGCAGGAGAGGCAGCCAGATGTGTGAAAATACCAATTCGAGGAGGTTCTTACTTGGCTATCCTCCTGTCTTTGCAGGTGGATCCCCACCTGTGCTCAGCTTTTTGTCTCCCAGAAGGAGAAGTGGATCCATTTTGCTCCCAGGGGTGACTACGACTCCTCCAGGAACATCGAGGAATTTTTTGCTTCTATTGCATCATTCATGTCACTCCAGCTCAGAGAGTTGGTCATTAAGTCTCTTGAGGATCTCATCTCCTTTTTCATGATACACAAGGTGTGTAGGGGGTCATAAACAAGCCCTTTTTAGGGTAAATGATTAAGATAGAATCAGGATTCCATCAGCTATGAGCCAGGACAAAAAATAAAAATCCTGACTCACACACACTTCAGGTCCTTATCCTACCTAATAAAAGACTAATATGCAAACTGACCAAATGGCAGAATGACCAGTCACCAAGACATGCACTGACCACCAGGGGGCAGACGCGCGGTGCAGAAGCTGCCCCCTGGTGGTCAGTGCACTCCCACCACTCAGCCAGAAGCTGGGCTCAAGGCTAATGAGTGCAGCCTCTCCCACCTCTGCAGCAGTGCTAAGGATGTCTAACTGATGACTTAGGTCCACTCCCCTGAACGTTCCTGGACTGCGAGAGGGTGCAGGCCTGCTGAGGGACACCCCCCCACCCCTGGGTGCACAAATTTCGTGCACCTGGCCTCTAGTTAGTTTATAAACTAATGTGAATATACAGCAAGCTTTCATGAGATAATTAACTACTACTAAATTGGTAAAAATCTACAGAAATGTAGAAGTTGTTAAGAAAAATTAAAGAAAGATTTAATAAAATGGAATACATACCCTTTGTAGTAAAGGGTATGGCCACTTGTTCATCCTATCAAAGGACAGGGTTGAAAAAGATTGTTATAAGCCTTTAGCTTGATGTTTCAGGAATGTTGTATGTATCATTGCACATGCTGGCTTTTGTTCTTTGGTCTTTGAAAGGGGCATCCCTAAAACCAAATGGCTTTGTTGACCTAATTAATAATTTCCTTCATGAAATGACTTCGGTGAAGTCGAAATAAAAACCAAAAACACTAAGTTCTGGTTTTTGGAGCATCACAATATCCCCTAAACTTCAGGATCCTAGGGCTCAAGGATGATTCTTTTGGATTTTATATCATGTGGGCATCGTACCTTAAAAAGAATAATATACAGTTAAATTGCCTGGTTATAAAAGGTTAAGTTCTAAGCATTTTTCTAATTAAATGAAAATGAACAATTGTCTTTTGCTCAAACAGTATAGACACAAGTGCTATTGAATTTAGACTGCAGTGTTAGCACTCTAACGAGACCAATTTATAGGTGTCATTGTAAGTTCTACTCTACTAAGCAGAAGAGACTCAGCTGTGTAAACAGATCTCACCCTAAAACTGCACACAGGGAAAAATAAAACCTTCATAGGTCTGAAGGAAGAGGAAAACTTACGGGTATTTGATACAGAGTAGTTGTCAACAAATGTTTATCAATCATCCTTAAACTGATCTAAAAATGTCTAAAAGCAATTAGTCAGACAAGTACTTCCTAGCTGCCCTATGGCAGTTTCATTAGGCCCTGTCTTTTATGAAAGGCATCTTGTATTACAAGCCTATGTAGAGAATTATGAATATTTCCACGCCAATATTTTTGTTGTAGGGAAGCTTGACATTTTGAGTGTCTACAATAGACTAGAGGCTCATTAGCAACCCATTTATTTGAAGTATGCAGATAATAATTATATGTTCGGATTCAGTCGGCAAATTATTACTGAGCACCTACTATGTGCTAAATACAGTATTGGATATTTTGGAAGAGGTAGATGGTTCAGACACAGGTCCTGCCCTCAGGTTAGAGTAGAATAGAAGAGATAAGATGTACCTATAAATCTCTACAAGAAAGAAAAATGAAATACCCCGAGGGAGTGGAAATATGGAAGTTCAGAAGTGGAGGAGATTTTGAGATGAATTTTGAAGGATGAGGAGGATTTGGAAACACTGATGCAGGAATTTTCAAGCAAAGTAAACATACTGAGTAAAAGCTATGGGGAAGGTAAGAGGATGAGCGCAGGGTGGACTAAGGCACCCTTGCCCTCATTTTAAGCATGTGGTGCATGTTGCCCTTCACGCCCTTGTCTGATGCTTGTGGTACCAGGAATGGTGTAGCCTGCTCCCTTAATTCTAGAAGGCCCCATTTTGTGACAGTTGCCATGTCTTATATCTCCTGAAGGATGGGAATGACTTTGAAGAGCCCTACCAAGAGATGGAGTTCTTTATTCCTCAGCTAATCATGATCAAACTTGAAGTCAGTGAGCCCATTATTACCTTCAATCCATCTTTTGATGATTGCTGGGAGTTAATACACAACTCTTTCTTGGAAATTATTGAAAACTCTAAGAGGATCCCCAAGGTAGAGTATTCACTTAATCATTCGCTTATACTTTTCTTTCTGTTTTGCTTATTGCATAAAGTATATTTAAAATGGCTATTTATACAAGATATTCAGTCAGGGAGTTTCAGTTTGGGAGTTCTATCCTGAATATACCCTCTTGATCCCAGGAAGAGGATTTGAACCATAAAGACATGCCCATGAATCCCAGAACTGTGTTTCTAACAAGGGCATTAAGAGTTACTTTGTGGGAGAGCAGAGTCCCCCAGGATGCCCACCTCCAAAGGGCAAATGTGTCCCAAGCTGTATCCAACTTGGGTTGGTAATTCACGATGGAGCAGATGCCATGAACTTGCCAAGAATCTATACCAAACTATATCTGATTTAGCTCTTGAGATTCCGTGTTTGTTTTGTTTGTTCACCCATTGTTGGTGGCTAGGGGAGGGAGTGAAACCTCCCTTCCTGGCCTGAGCCCTTTCCAGTTTCCTTCCTGGGATGGCCTCACTAATCAGACCCCAGACACGGGTTAACAGAGTCTTAGGGCTGGGCCAAGTCATCCACCTGTGTGGGACTCCGCTGTGTGTCATCTTCTATTTCCTTCTGGTTGGTTAGTGTGGCAAGGGGGCCGGTGTCAGGTCCACATAGGGAAGGGACCTGTGGGATGCTCCTCTTCCTCCTCTCCTGACCATGTATGTATATGATACTTGGATGCTCGTAAGCACTCCTCTCTCTGTAGTTCCTTACTGAGAGGGCTGGTTCTACAAGCTCAAGATTCAAGTTGGGTTTGTAGGGAAGCATGTGAAACCAGTGCTCCAGTTGGTTTTGATCTAAATTTGGGGTTTTGAACCCAACCAAGCCTGGTTAACAAGGAGACTGTGTGTGTGCAGGGGAAAGAAAAATGCACGGTGCTCCTACAATCAATATCCTGAGGAAGAAAATGAGAGAGCAGACCTGTAATTGGAAGGATGAGTGTGGGGCTTGGGGACAGATAAAATGCATAGGGCCTGCGCGCTCCCTCACTGCTGGTGAGCAGCAGTATTTGCAAGCATCTGGGCTGGGAGCACCCAGGGCTCATGTGCCTGCTACTGCAGACAGCCCAGCGGGAGCCAGTAGCAGATTCAGTGGATTGTAATGCCAAGAAGACCCAGTCACAGGTCACAGTTTGTATCAGGTTTGAAAGCTAGGCCCAAGTGAATGCCAATGACTTTATCCAACTGTGAGAAAAGGCAGCACAGGCCCAGAGTTCTCCATCTGGCTCCTGCCAGCACACCCAGACTCAGACCATTCTGTCTCTGAACTGGGTAGCGAAAATGTAAAAGAATAGTTCTTCATGTTGAATATGTAAAAAAAATATCCAAGAGCAGCAATAGGTAGACAGTACGCCCAGTCCCTACCAGTCATATAGTTTTACATGAATTTTAGAAGTTGGAAAAAGTCAGCATGAGATGTTTGATAATAGCTCTCAAGGTGCAGGAGGAAAGCATATTTGTGAGAAACTGAGTAAAGGAAACAAAAGCATATTTTAGAAAATATTTATCTTCATAAAAAATAAAATTGAGGGGGTTCTGATCAAGATGGTAGCGTAGGTAAATGAGGTACTTGAATCCTCCCACATCACATCAGAGTTACAACTAAGCTACAGAATAACCATCACTCAGAACTGCCTGAAATCTAGCTAAACAAAAGCCCTATAACTAAGGATATAAAGAGGAAGCCACATCGACACTGGTACGAAAGGCAAAGACTCAGAACGTGCTGTCCCTACACCCTGTAGGGCGGATAAAAATCAGGAGGGATATCTTGGCTGCAGAGGTCCCTTTGAAGAGCAAGGGATCCCAACCTCACACCAGGCCCTTTAGCCTAGGGTTCCAGTGCCAGGAAGAGAAGTCCCCATATCTTCTTGCTATAAAAACCAGTGGGGATTGAAGCTGAGGGAGACAGAGGGCTGCTAGAGTCGCAGGCAGTTCCTTTTAAAGGGCCCATCCACAGACTTATTCAGACTCACTCCCTCTGAACTCCAGTGCTGGGTCAGCAACTCAAAATGCACCAGGGACATAAGAAAAGGAACTGAATAGTATGGCATTGGGGTGAAGCTGGAGGGGCAGCTTTCTCCCAGACAGAAGTGCTGACAGAGGCCATTGTTCCTTTTCTGAGATCCCACCCGACTCCACAGAGTGGGCAGTTGGGCACCATATCTGAGTCTTCATCAACCTGACCGACACTGTTAGCCCCGCCCTGGTGAGTCTCTGAGATCCCGCCCCACCCAACCTGTGGGCCCCATCCCAAGCCAATTCCAGTGGCTTTTCCACACAAACAGCCTATCTTGACTCATTCTTTGGACTTTTCTAAAATCTTTCAAATAAGCAGCATCTGGCCTCAGAGAGACCCGTACCTCTACCTAAGTGATCCGAGGCCCAGCACTCACAGCAGCTGGCCGTAGGTCACAGCTTGGCCTCTCCTGGGATCCTGCAAAACTCCTACTACACAAGGCCACTCTACCAAGTCCAGGAGATATAGCAGCCCTACCTAATACACAGAAACAAACACAGGGAGGCAGCCAAAATGAGGAGACAGAGAAACGTGTCCCAAATGAAAGAACAGAACAAAACTCCAGAAAAAGAACTAAACAAAATCAAGACAAGCAATCTACTCAATGAAGAGTTCAAAACACTGGTTATAAAGATGCTCAATTAACTTAGGAGAAGAGTAGATGAACTTAGTAAGAACTTCAACAAAGGGCTAGGAAACACAAAAACAGACCAGTCAGAAATAAAAGAGCAATAAAACAATTTTTAAAAGCAAAAGATCTATGTGGTCTGAAGAGAAACCAGCACATCTAGGAGCTTTTCCTTAGAGAGACGTTGATGGGGTGGCGGGCACCCTATGACATCTCTTCACTCCCACTGTATTTATTGAGCGCTTACTGTGTGCCGAGCTCTTCACAGGAACACAGAACTCAGATGTGGTCCAGGCTCTCATGGTATTTATATCCCCTGACAAACCTAGGACAGCTCATTATACACTCATTTAGTGACAGTTGTGATGAGAAAGTTCAGAGCCTGAGCGTTCAGCAGGGACACCTAATCTCCACTGGGTCCCGGACTCTCCAAGGACATGAGACTTGAGAGGAGCAAGGACGTGAGCTCTGAGTGTCCCACAAGAGGCGAGCGAGCCGGCCTCGTTCAGGAGCAGCAGGAGCCGGACGGCAGCTGGTGTCCCGGGAATGAACCCACGGCATACCTTGCCCCGCGGTGCCGCCCCCTCCTCAAATCTCACGGCTTCTGTTCTTTAGGTGGAATCTTTCCTGTTCCCGGAGCTAAAAGGATATAACCTGGTTCTTGGAACCGTTAACCCTGAAGAAAAGCTGGTTTCTGACTACGTGGATCAGGCTTTCCAGGTCTTTCAGAAAAACCAAGTCGGCCCCCACAAGTAAGTTGGTGTAGCTGTAACTTAGCCTTTGGGCATGGGCTGACCATTCTTAACTGCCTTCAAGGGAATGATCTCTGCTCCCACACAGCTGAAACGATGCATAATCATAGCCAATAGCTGCTTACCGGGGAACTACGTGCATCCCCGTTTCACACGTGAGGACGCGTGGCCCAGAAAACAAACCGGAGCCAGAGTTCACACTCCGGTACAGTCCACTTCCAGCACCTGAAACCGTGTGGCCAGACAGGTTAGAAATGTCTGGGCTGTAGGAAGGTGACATGGCGCCAGCAGGCCTGGCAGCACCCCTTCGTCTGATTGACAGGCAGGCATTTCCCCAGTGAGAGTGAGGACATGCCCACCAGCAGCCCACATCCGCTCGGCAGCTTTTGCTATTCGATGAATTTTAGAGCAGCTCTCTGCTTCCAGAGCTCGCTGGACTTAGGGGTGGGAGGACAGGGACCGAGGACAAGTGCTCTGCATGCCCTGAGTGGTGACGCTGGGAGCACATGGCATTTGCTCGCATGAGCAGGCATGCGTTTGGGTGATGGCGGATGCAACTGCTAGCTTCTACACGGAGACCCTGCGAGTGGAGAGGACCCTGTGACCCTGTCTGGCCACAATCACCACGGGACTGTCCCACACAAGCCAGGACACATGCTCACCCTCATCTGGGCTCGTGGCACAGCTCTGTTGATGTTAGAACAGGACACTGCACTGTGGGGCTGCCTGCGCATAGCAGGGTTTGTAGCAGCATCCCTGGTTTCTACCCTTTCATGACATGCCAGTGGGACTCTACAATTACGGCGATGATAAATGGCCCAACGCATAGCCAAGTGTCCCCTGGGAGCAAAACCCACCCCTGATGAGAACTGCTAACCCGATCAGAAAAACCACGGACTTGGATGGGCAGCTCCCACCTGTACATGTGGCTCGGAGCCTCAGTGGGAAGCCCGGCTGGCCCTGTTCGCGGGGCGGGGGGGGGGGGCCTCCCGGTTTGCTCTCTGACTTACAGCTCCAGGGTTCCCCTTCATCTCCGTCTCTGAGTCTCTGAAGTCGGTCATCCTGTGGAAGAGTGCCATTGGCCCCCAGTTAACTCTGCTCCTCGTAGCATCTGCATGTTCCCGGAAACTCAGTGGGAGCATCCCAATACATCCTCCAACCGGAGAGAGACTGCCCAGCCCTTCCGCGAGATCTGCTAATGGACGGAGGGAAACTTAATTTTATTCCATTGGTTTTAGTTCATTCGTTCCAAATTTTCATCTTAAAATTGAGACCCACAACTTTAGAGCTGGAAGGAGGGATGGGGTCATGGCTATTGCACGCCCGCTGTGTGTCAGGCTCCGTGGTGACTTTCATAGACCTGTTGCAGTTGTGCTCTGAGGAGTCACTATTTCCACGTTAGTTAGAGACACGGCTCTTTGAAAAAGAGAAATATCTTGTCTAAGTTCATGTCGCCAGGAGGTAACAAAACTGGAATTTTCAGCCAAAGTTTTGCATTTCCCGTTCCATGTACACTGTCAGCTTCTATTCCTCTGTCTTGGTTTGGGCTGATTTTCAGTGTGTCTCCACATTTGCTGCTCCGGCTAAGCTAACTTGTGGCCCGTGTTTGTGTGTTTGATTCTATGCCCTTCGACATGCAAGATACTTAAATGTCTACAGAAAGTATGATGACTTATTGGATAACACGGCAGAGCAGAGCATCACTGCATTCCTGAAAGAAAATCATGAAATTGATGACTTTGTGACGGTAGGAGATGCCACTGGACATTTCGTGTCTTGATGATGTGTGCTGCACATGCGCAGTGGGTGGCCGCAGCCCCCTGGTGGCGGTTGTGTGCTGTGCTGCGATCTGAGGGGGTGGCCAGGGCCGAGGCTGCAGGCAACACGCAGAGGCCACTGATGAATTGACCAGTGAATGTGCTCCTTTTACAGAAGATCAATAGCATAAAAAAGCGGAAAAACGAAATTGCGTCCATGCACATTTCCGTGCCATTGGCCATGTTCTGCCTTGAAACCATGACCCTCAATTACGACCTCTGTGAGCGAGCCCAGAACCTGAAAGACCGCCTGATTCAGTACCAAGTGGATGTGAACCGGGACACCAATGCCAGGTACTGCCAGGTGTGCGGAGAAAGAGCACTGAGAGTTGGCACAAACGGGGGAATGTAGACAGAATTTGCATCTCCCAACAATGACCAGGCTGAACCCAAAATGAAGGTGGCAGGGAATTCAGGTTCGGCTGGAAGGTGAGCAGCAATGAGACACCGTGGGGCTTGGAGCGAGGGGGGGAGGGGAAGTGAGGGGGGTAATACCCCTCTCAGAGCCTTCAGCCTTCGCTTGCTTGCCAGGCCGCTGGGTGCTGCTGCCCACCACCTAGCATGCGCGCCACGCGGGCCTCTGCTGGATAGGGCTGGGGTCTGTGTTCGGAAGCCCGATGTTGTGCCTTCACTTTTGGATGAGTATCGATACATCAGTCGAAATGGTGTTGGTTGTAAGGACAGAAGCCCAAACAGGCTGGCGAAAGCAAAAAAGGGAGCCTGGGGCTCGCACGTTGGAAAGTTCAGGGGTTCCTGGCTTCGGCCCTCAGCCCGGCAGTCAGGGCCCAGGCTCCCTCCCTCCCTCAGCTCCCCGTGTTGGCTGCACCCCCAGACAGGCTTTCTGGTGTGTGCACCCCAGCAGCTCTGGCTCACAGCCTCTCAGGTTCCGTCCAGAGGGCAAAAGGTTTCTGCTGTCTCAACGGCCGCCCCGCAGCCCTGGCCGGCGTGACCCTGGCCCGCAGCCCACCTGTGCAGCAGCAGACCGGCGAGGACGGCTGCCATCAGGGCGGGGTTCCTGTCTCTGGGGTGGATGTCACCCTACTAGGCCACGTGAACTGAGAGGGAGAGGGCTCCCCAGAAGACTTGGGTGTGGTTGGCAGAGAGGGATGGTGCGGAGAGGCTGGGCAGCACCTCTGTCCCCGTGTCCCATGAGTGTCACAGAACAGCTCATCCCTGCTCCAGCTGTTCCTTAGGGAGCTCTAAACCACAGGCTGCACGATTGAGGAATAATGCTCCGTTATACAGTGTTACATGTGATCCACATAAATGTAAACATGTGTAAGCTTAGCATTTATAGTATTTTAAGGGTTACAAGTTACCTGTCAGAAACTCACTAACAAGTTAATGATATAGTAGCTACCATTTTCCCAGCCCAGCGTCCCGTCCAGGGGCTGTGAGCATCTGCGCGCTGCCACCGGTGAGGCCTCCCCGGAGCCCGAGAGGCGGTGTGCAGATGGAGAGGGGCCTCTGAGAGGGCAGCGAGCGCCACCCCAGCACCACCGCACAGCCTCTCAGGGCTGGTGACGCGGAGGGTCCGGCGCCGGAGCCAGAGCTGGGTTTGAACCTTGTGTTTCCTGGCTGTGCGTCCGCTGGAGGCACCTGTCGGGACCAGTTCTCTGCCTGTACGATGAAGGTTGGGACGGAGAGTACAAGGCTTGAGCCTTCATGCTACGGGGACACTTTCTTTGGAAAGTTTCAGTATCAAGCAAGTGTTTCCTAAGCAGTAGTGCATTCACCCACCTCAAAATAAAAGTATAAGTCCCTGATATCTTTTTAATATAAATGAAAATAAGGGTCCTGTTATGAGGCCAAGGATTCTTCAGGATGCAGAGCCCCAGGCTGGTGCGGAGTTCCGAAGTTTCTTTCTGCCTTCACACCGGAGACTCTGACTGATTTGACCTTCCCAACAAGCCCCCGAGGTGGGGGAGGCAGACAGAATCCCCCTTACTGAGCGGAGGGGACATGAGGCTCAGAAAGGAAGCCTAACTTGCCCAAGAAAGTGAGTTTGAGTCTCCTGATCCCAGGCCCTGTCCTGGCCACCTCACTGTCCTGTTTCCAGTGCTAGGTGTGCCCGGGATGGGGCGTCCTGAGCAGAAGGATGGGGCGCAGCCATTTGCATCTACATTGCTAGAGTGGTGACCTGAAGTATTGACCAATTGCAGGGCCCTGAGAAGTTATCCCTGTGGTCCAGCTGCTTGTTTTCTTCGGGGTGCGAAGTCCTGTCCAAAATAAGGACATCAGTAGAAAGAGGGCACAGACCGGTATGCATCGCTGGTCTCCCTTCTGCTGTCCCCGGCATGGGCAGAGATAGCATTGTCTATGGGACCCTGGCCTTTCAGGGCTTTTGTTTTGTTTTGTTTTTTTCTTCTTGTATGTTCCCTGACCAGGGATCAAACCCACAACCTTGGTGTATGAGGATGTTGCCCTAACCAACTGAGCTACCAGGCCAGGGCCCAGCCTTTTAGGTTTTAAATCATATTATCAGTACATGTAGAAGGCAAGGTTTCCTATCTTCAGTTTATCCTGGATATCGCTACGGAGTTGTGTTGTTATCATCGGGTCATATTCAGGGCCTTTAGAGGGTCTCGGAAATAGTGAGTCTGCTACCCTGTGAGCCTCCAGGGAGCTGACAGCCAGCAGCCAGATGATATTTACTCTGAATTCTCATACAAAAGGGAAGAAGGATGGATTCTATCAGGGAGGAGTCTGTCGGGCTGAGAGCATCTATCTGCGTTAGTTAGTTAGTTAGTTAGTTAGTTAGTTAGTTAGGCCAAATGCTATAACACATAGACCCAAGATGTTATGATCACACACAATAGAAGTTTATTTCTTGCTCAGGGTAGCTCCAGACTCATGGAGGAGAAATACTATGTGCATTCAAAAACTCAAGCAAGATGGTAACTTTACATCTTCAACATGTAGCTTTCAAGCTCGTCTTAAGTGTTGAGATCCTGGGCAGTCAGGGGGAGGGGAGAGCATGGAGCATGGAGAGAGCAAGGACACTGTTATGTGCTGCACCTGTGAGTGGCGATTGCACTGCTTCCCACTCCCAAGGACTGGACCTCAGTACATGATCTGAGTTGTGCTCTCCCACAGTCCGTATGTCGCAGTCTGTCTGAGTCCGTTTGAGCTGCTGTGACACTGCCACCGACTGGGGGGCTTCTAAGCAAGAGGAGTTTGTTTCTCACAGTCCTGGAGGCGAGAGGTGCCTGTGGGGAGCCCACCTCCTGGTTCCTAGACACCTTCTTCTCGCTGTGTCCTCACAAATCAGAAAGGGGAGGGAGCGCCTTTGTCAGGCACTAATCCCTGTGTGTGGTCACAGCCCTCCTGATACTCTCCACCCAGCGCCACCTCCAAATGTCATCACATTAGGGATTGCGCTTCAACATGTGAATCTTGGGGGCACACAAGCACATCTGCATGCCCAGTGTGACTGCTTGGAGACCGGCCTGTAGAGGGTGATGAGGTTAAATGAGGTCATAGGTTGTGCCCTTATAAGAAGAGATGAGACACCAAAACTCTCTTCCTGTCTGGACACGGGAAGATACGGGAAGAGCGTCTCGCTGCCAGCCAGAAAGAGAGTCCTTGCCAGGAACCGAAGCAGCTGGCACAGTGACCCTGACTTCCGCCTCCGGCCTGTGAGACAATGAAGTCCTGTTCTTTAAGCCTCCCAGTGACACTTCGTGATGGTAACCAAGCGGACTAGTAAAATGCCCAACTAAAGCTCTGAAGGAGGCTGGGGAATATAACCCACCTCTGGGGCAGAGAAGGGGAGAATGCTCTGGACACAGGCCGCACAGCAGACACTTCTCTCGATAGAACTGTGTCCAATTCATTCCTAAACTCAGCACCAGCTGCAAGGTGGTGTGGCATTTTCTCTTCAGTTGGTGCAAGTCACTCTGCTACGAAGGGGCACCGTTGTGTTAAGAAGGAATGTTGAGGACTGAGAACACTGAGAAGAGAGGTTCTGCGTGCTGGTGGCCGTCGGCATGTAGCAATCAGTAATACGCACGACCACGGCCGTCTTACCCACATTTCTTGAGGGCCACTCTGTGCTAGGCAGGGAGGCCGTGGAGATCATTTGTTCCTGATTAGACTTAAAATGCTGAAGACTGAGATGCATTGGCTTTTGTAAATTGAGCATATTCCAATTATCCATATAGTAACACGCTCGCTCACGGTGCGGCTGAGGAGGAGTGGGCAGTGAGGCCCAACAGTGCCAGGAGTTGGACGTAAATGTCTCGGGATGGCCTGCAGCACCTGAGGATGAGCTTGGTGGTGTGCTGCGGGAGCAGTGACCAGACTGTAGGACTCTACTCCAGCATAAAATCTGAGGAGTTGCTGGTGCTGGCCGTATTCTTGCTATTGTTTTGGTCTGAATCTGAATTCTACTCAGTATATTTGTGAAGAGTACAGCTCTGCAATCAGTTGAACCAGGCTCAGATCCTGGATTTGACACCTGCACACCGTGTTGCTTTGGGTCAAGTTAGTCAGCCTCGCTTCCTTCCAAACTGCTGGTAATAACAGTCCCTACTTCTTAGGATTGCTGTGAGGCTTAGACGAGCTGATATATGATTGCACTGGGGGCATGGCACCTCGTAACAGGCTTGGCACATGCCAGATACACTGCCACCCTCGGGAAGTATTCCTGAAGTGTGGTGTGCATGTGGGCGTCATGCATCAGGCTGCAGGCAGAGAACAGCTGGACACCATGGTCCTGGCTCCAGCTAGGAATCCCGTCTGCTTGCACCGCGAGTCTCGTAGGAGGGCTGGCGGAGGGCGGTGGTGCTGATGGCTGGCTTCTGTTCCGCAGCATTTGCCACCAGTACAGCAGCATCGCAGAGAAAGTCAGCGAGATGCCTGCCAACACCGAGGAGCTGGTGTCCCTCATCGCGTTCCTGAAGAAATCTAGCGACATCACTGTGTTCAAACTCAGGAGGCAGCTGAGGGATGCGGCCGAGCGGCTGGAGTTCCTGATGGACTTCGCAGACTTGCCCCGTAAGCCGAGGCCCTGCGCCCACATGCAGCATGCGTGTGCGTTTTCAGGGAAGGAGTGGGGACGAGTTTGCAATCCCAGCACTGAACGTGGAGATGGGAGAGGCCTCGGTGTCCCTGTATGTCAGAGGCACTCACCACACAGGAGCTCGAACCACACAAAGGGCGTCTGACTGTCAGACAAAAAGGAGAAATGTCTGGGTGTGGCCAGGCCCCTCACAGCGTGGCCGGGACCCTCTCAGCGTGGCCGGCCAAGTTGGAGTTTGTAAAGACCAGGTTCTGCAGGAGAAGCTGATGTGCTGGCCCTTCGCCAGCCACGCCTCAGAGCTGCTTTCGCCTGGAAACACCTGTGGATGCCCGGTGTTCACAGGGTGGGGCTGAGGGAGGAGCGAGGAGCCTGGGGGTGACACATGTCCTGGGCTGTGCCTGGGGGTGAGCAGGCCCTGGGTCCTCTCACTGCGCTCTGCCTCCTTAGCCCCGGTGCGGGGGGAGCCACGTGACAGGTCGGACATCTGGCATGGATAGCATTACTGACACGTAACTCAGTGAGGGAAATTGTTTAGAGATTAGAACCTGAACATCACCCCAGGCTTTGAGTCCACTCCCCGCCTGGGAGGCGGTCAGGCCAGACGTGGGGGCGTGGCCGGCGAGGCTCTTAGACCTGGGCTTCCAGCCTGCGCCCCACGTTCTCGTGGCGTGACCTCGGCCCTTCCTTACTGCTGCCCACCTGTGAAACCGAGGGGTCACGCGGCCTGCCTTCCGGCGGCCGGCCGTGGTGAGCGCTGAGTGCCGGGGCTGCCACCCCTCCGCGGCCCTGCGCTGCCCGCCACGCCCGTCGCCCTCCTGTCCTCTCGCTGACGCCCCCCGCAGCCCTGAGCAGGGGTATGTGTTTTGCAGACGAGGACATCAAGCTGAACAGCACCCTCTTCCTCTGGCCAGACCAGATAGAAGATGTCTTTGAAAACAGCCGAAACCTGCTCATGAGCAAGAGGGACCAGGCGGAGGTGGACCTCTTTAAAAGGTACGGGGAGTCTGTGTGACAAATGACACCCAGCTTCATGACACCCTGCAGTCCCCTGGTTCTGCTGGACCCCGGCCCCTCCCAGCAGCGTGTGGGCAAAGGCTGCAGGTGAAAAGAAGTTTGTGTTCCCACTGAGGGGAGCTACGCCTCCTTCACCGTGACCCCCGCCAAGGCCTCCCCCCCCTGCCTTGAACCATTGAAACTTGGCGGTGCAGGGAGAGAAGAGGTAAAAACAGCAGCCTTGAGAACAGCCCCACAATAACAGCAGGAGCATCAGCCCCGCCTGGGAGGCATCAGGACAGGGAGACGGGGGCAGGAGGCCGAGAGGCCCAGGCACAGCTTTCTGCTTGGTGCTGGGGCGGCAGTGGCCGTGTGCTCTCCTTCCTTCCGATGGAGTCCCACTGTGCCCGTGCTCCGCTCTCACCATGCAGTGTGTGTGCCTGCCACGTAAAGGCTTCGCCCGGTGCCGGGAGCGCAGGCAGACGGCACAACCGGGCAGTGTGACGGGATGTGGCCAGGGGCCGTGCGCGGGGCCCACACACTCACACACGCACCAGCTCACACCCCAGCTGGTTACGAACAAATGTTTACGCCAATTACTCTCCCCTCTGCATGCAAGTCTCCCACCTCAGTCCCTCATTCCTGCAAGTACAAGAACGGGCAGGAGGAGATAGAAGCAGGGATGTCTACTGAGAATGGGAGTTTGGGCTAAAGGGTGAAGCCATTTAGTCACTTCCTTCAAAATATAGCCTAGATCTGCTACCCACCCCCCACCCCCACCCCCAAAAAGAAACAGAGATGTGTGTGTGCACATGAACTTTCTCTTCCAGTAGCTCAGTCCTCTCACCGAAATGGAGACTGTCCCCAGAACCCACAGCTTAGCCCAATGGGTGGGACTGATTTTTTCAATTAACAGACTTTACTCTTTGGAACAGTATTAAGTTCACAACAAAACTGAGCAAAAGTACAGAATTTCCCGAAACTGCCCCTCCCGACACACATCCTCCCCCGCACGGGAATGGGTTGTGGATGCCTGACCTGGAAGCAGAGCCCCTGTGTGTGGGTTCGATGAGCCTCGGTGTCCTGTCTGGGAAGTGGGGTGACAGCAGGCCCAGAGCACTTGATCTCACGAGGGCTCTGCTGGGGAAGGGGGCGAGATGGTGCCCTGGCGTCCAGCATTCAGAATCTGTCAGTGACTTTCAGCAATGACTTCTCGGGAGAGAAAAAGTCCTCTCCACGTGGCGCTCCCACCCCGGGCGCCCTTGCAGGACATCTGTGAGACTAAGACACAGTGAGTGCTGCAGAGGCTCAGAGGACTGAGGGGGGCCCAGGGGAGGGGGCAGCTGTTACTTAGGGTGAGCGGGGGAGAGGGCTGGGCTTTTCCTTCCTGGGCAGCTCTCAGCTGGACACTACTGGCGGCTCCTGAGCTCTCAGCACCAGGGTGAAGAGCTGCAATAGGAAAGTCAGGAAGGAGAGGCCCACAGGCCTGGGCTCAGCCCTCATTAGTGAGCCCTCAGCCCTCCGGCCATCACCTCTGCCTCCATCCTGAGAACAGCTGTGAAGAGAGCTGAGCAATATTTATTCACTCATTCATCCTCTGTGACAACACTCCTATTCCCTATCCAAGAAATGTGACTGTGTTTCCCAGCCCACATTAATCTTTGGCTTCGGGCCTAATGATTCTCCATTGCTGTGCCCACCCCACCCTCTCCCCTGGCTCTGCTGCTCCCAGTGCGCTGAGCAGGCAGGCTCAGTGCAGAGAGCTGGGGCTGGGAGTGCTGCAGACTTCCTCCCCTCCCTCCCTTTTGGCCCTGGTCTCTGGCAGTAGCTGCATCTCCCCACAGTAATAAATCTTTTTCTCCCCACGGTTTCTGTCCCCATTGTCCTGCAGCCCAGGGGCCTGGTGGCTTCCCTCAGAGATGATCTCCTGGTGCCTCTCTATCTCCTCCTTGCTCCTTTAACCTGCCCACATCTCACCTGAGAAGCAGTCCCCTCATCACCTTCGTTTCTTTGAACATCAGAGTGAATATTTCTTGCCAGAATCTTGACCCGTCCACTGTCTTTAAATCCCTCCACTGTCTTCCCTTAGACCCCAGGTGATCCTCCAAGTAGCTCATTTACTCAACCTAATTTCCCACTAGTGATTGTATATACACCAGAGGCCCAGTGCACGAAATTCATGCACATTAAAAGAGAATTAATTAGAGGAAATATTTTAATATTGCTCTTCGCCCTTTCTCTACAATAGAAGTGTCAGAGACAAAAGAAAATTATTAAAATGTATATGAAAATCTCCCTCCTGTCAGAGTCTGGAGCGCGCCACGGGAACCAGAGTCAGGTCCTCGCCCACCACCTGCACGTGCTTCGAAAACACAGGAGACCCAGACCCGGCTGGCCTCACCCCCGTCAAGCTCCTCTGGGCAGGGGTGCAGCCTCAGTTCCCCCATCAAGCCCCGCCAGGCAGCGGGGGCACAGCCTGAGGTCCCCTGGCCTGGCACTGGGGCGGGGGGGGGGAGGGCACGGCCTGAGGTCTCCTGGTCCGGCGCTGGGGTGGGGGGCATGGCATGAGGTCCCCTGTCAAGCTCCACCACGTAGGGGGCATAGCCTGATGTTCCCCATCAAACCCCACCAGGTGGGGGGCACAGCCTGAGGTCCCCTGTCAAGCCCACCTGGCTGGGGGCATGGCCTGAGGTCTCCCACCTTGGCGCTGGGGCAGAGGGCATGGCATGAAGTCTCCCAGCCCAGTGCCAGGGCAGGGAGTGCAAACTAACATCCCCCATCAAGCCTCACCAGGCGGGAGGCAGGGCCTGAGGTCTCCCGGCCTGGTACCAGGGTGGGGGGGCATGGCCTGAGGTCCCCCATCAAGCCCCACTAGGTGAGGGGCACAGCCTGAGGTCCCCCATCAAGCCCCACTGGGCGGGGGTTGTGGCCTGAGGTCTCCCGGCCCATTGCTTGGGCAGGAAGCAGAGCCTGAGGTCCCCTGTCAAGCTCCGCAGGGTGGGGGTGTGGCTTGAGGTCCCTCGCTCTGGCCAGGCGCCATGCAGCCTCAGGTCCCTGCTGTTTGGTCGTGACATTACGGCATCCCAGCTAACTTGCATATTCCTCTATTATTAGCATAGATACTAGAGGCCCAATGCACAAAGTTCATGCAAGGGTAGGCCTTCACAGCCCCAACTACCTGTGCCCTCACAGACCTGGCTGCCAGGGCCCTCACAGCCCCAGCTGCCTCTGCCTCGCGGCCCTAGCTGCCTCATGGCCCCACCCCACCTACACCCCCTTGGCCTGGTGCTGCCCATGTCTGCTGCCACACACCCCAAATTCCCTGGTTCCATGGGGCCCCCTGATTGATGGCCCTGCAGATGGTGGCCTGGGCTTCCCTCTTTGGGGCAATTATAGAGCCCTCCAGTTGATTGCCCCACTGGCTGGTGGCCTGGGCCTCCCTCTGTGGGGCGATCGTGGGGCGATGGCAGGCCCCCCAACCAATCGCATCGCACCTGCCTTGGCTGGCCTGGCACCAGTGCATGTCATAGTGTGGTCGTCCGGAAGGTTGTCCAGATGGCCGTTCTGCTGTTTGGTTGTTCAGTCAATTGGCATATTGTGCTTTTATTATTATAGATAAACCTGAGAAAGTATTATAGAAACTATAATAAAGTGTTATAGACCTGAAAGTATTTTAAAAACTATAATGTGCGTTAAGCAATTATAATGAATTTAAAATAATAATAATAATAATAGTAATAGTAATATGTTAAGATGACCACTGGTTTTATATACCATTGCCCTCTGGGAAGAATTCAAAACTGCTTTTCTCAGAGATTTATCTTTGTATGTGGGACCTGCATTGGGAGGCTCACAAAGACCTGGGCCTAAAGAGGAGAGTGGCTACAGGATGAGTTTGGAGAGTTAGAGAAGCAGGTTCTTGAGGTTACAGTAATGAGTTTCAATCCATTTATTTACAAATGTATTTATTTATTTATTTATTGTTGGCAGTATTACAGATGTCCCTCATATCCCCGCCTTCACTCCCTCCACCCAGCCCCCGCCACATCCCAGGCCTTCATGCACTATTGTCTGTGTCCATGGGCTGTGCACACATGCATACAAATTCTTTGATTAATCTCTTCCCATCCCCTCCGCCGCCTTCCCCTCTGAGACCTGTCAGTCTGTTCCAGGCATCCAGGCCTCTGGACCTATTTTGTTCATCAGTTTATTTTGTTCATTAGATTCCACATATGAGTGAGATCATGTGACACTTGTCTTTCTCTGACTGGCTTATTTCACTTAGCATGATACCCTCCAGGTCCTTCCACATTGTCACAAAGTATAAGAGATCCCTCTTTTTTAGTATTCCATTGAGTAAATGTACTACAGCTTTTTTATCCTCTCATCTGCTGATGGGCACTTGGGCTATTTCCAAATCTTAGCTATTGTAAATAACACTGCTATGAACATAGGGGTGCATATATCCTTTCTGATTGGTGTTTCTGGTTTCTTAGGATATATTCCCAGAAATGAGATCACTGGCTCATAAGGTAGTTCCATTCTTCATTTTTTGAGAAAACTGCATACTGTTTTCCACAGTGGCTGCACCAGTCTGCATTCTCACCAGCAGTGCACAAGGGTTCCCTTTCCTCCACATCCTCACCAGCACTTGCTGTTTGTTGATTTTTTGATGGTAGCCATTCTGACCGGTGTGAGGTGATATCTCATTGTGGTTTTAATTTGCATTTCTCGGATGATTAGTGAATTTGAGCATGTTTTCATATGTCTCTTGGCCATTTGTATGTTCTCTTTGGAGAAATGTCTATTCAGGTCTTCTGCCCATTTCTTAATTGGATTGTCTTCCTTTTGTTGAGTTGTGTGAATACTTAGTATATTCTAGATCAGCCGTGGGCAAACTATGGCCCATGGGCCGGATCCGGCCCGTTTGAAATGAATAAAACTAAAAAAAAAAAAAAGACCGTACCCTTTTATGTAATGATGTTTACTTTGAATTTATATTAGTTCACACAAACACTCCATCCATGCTTTTGTTCCGGCCCTCCGGTCCAGTTTAAGAACCCATTGTGGCCCTCGAGTCAAAAAGTTTGCCCACCCCTGGAATAGATATTAAACCCTTATCAGATATGTCATCAGCAAATATGTTCGTCCATGCAGCAGGCTCTCTTTTCATTTGGCGGCGGCTTCTTTTGCTGTAAAGAAACATTTCATTTTCATGTGGTCCCATTCATTTATTTTCTCCTTAGTTTCCTTTCCCTAGGACAGTGGTCAGCAAACCACGGCTCGCGAGCCACATGTGGCTCTTTGGCCCCTTGAGTGTGGCTCTTCCACAAAATACCACGTGCAGGCACGCACGTACAGTGTGATTGATATTTCGTGGCCCATGCACAGAGTCGGTTTTCGGCCTGGACGAGTCTATTTTGAAGTAGCTTTAGAAGAAGTGGGGGGTGACGTGGAGCAGGCGGGCCATGGATACGCAGAGCGGGGGAGGCGCACACGATTCATGCACGAGTTGAGTGAGCCAGTCAGTCAGTACTCTCATTGTGCAGTGGTTAGTGCTAGTCGTGTCCGCAAATCATGCATGGCTGACAAAAGTACCTACTCAAAGCATAAAGTTATCTGTATTTTTCCAACCAGCTGCAACTCCTACAGGTATTTTTGTCATCAATTTAAGAATTGTAATTCTTTTGTGTTGGTGGCTTTATTATTATAAAATGAAACATTTTTTAGGTGCCCTGTTTGAATGGCTACAAAGAAGCAGCAAAGAAAAACGGAAGATGAAAACCGTGAATTTAAAGTTGAGTTTAAAGTTGAATGTACCTACCTATATAGTTTAAGTTTAAAAAATTTGGCTCTCAAAAGAAATTTCAGTCATTGTACTGTTGATATCTGGCTCCCTTGACTAATGAGTTTGCCGACCACTGCCCTAGGAGATGTGTCAGTGAAAATTCTGCTATGTGAGATGTCTAAGATTTTTTCTGCCTATGTTTTCTTCTAAGATTTTTATGGTTTCATGTTTTACATTTAAGTCTTTTATCCATTTTGAGTTTATTCTTGTGTATGGTGTTAGTTGGTGGTCTAGTTTCATCTTTTTGCATGTGTTTGTTTAGTTTTCCCAACACCATTTGTTGAAGAAACTATCTTTACTCCATTGTATGTTCTTGCCTCCTTTGTCAAATATTAATTGACCATAATTATCAGGGCCAATTTCTGAGATCTCTGTTCTGATCCATTGGTCTATATGACTATTCTTGTGCCAGTACCAGGCTGTTTGGGTTATAATGGCTTTGTAATATAATATGATATCCAATATTCTGATCTCTCCAACTTTGTTCTTCTTTGTCAAGATTGCTGCAGTTATTGAGAGTCTTTTATGGCTCCATATAAATTTTTGGAGTATTTGTTCTAGTTCTGTGAAGTATGCTATTGGTATTTTAATAGGAATTGCATTGCATCTATAGATTGCTTTGGGTAGTACAGACATTTTAATGATGTTAATTCTTCCAATCCATGAACATGGTATATGTTTCCATATTTTTTGCATCTTCCTCTATATCCTTTTTCAAAGTACAGGTCTTTTACTCCATGGTTAAGTTTATTCCTAAGTGTCTTATTTTTTGTTGTTGTTGTTGGAATTGTAAATTGGATTGTTGTTTTTTTTAGTTTCTCTTTTGAGAGTTCATTATGGGTGTATAAAAAAGCCATTGATTTTTGGGTGTTCATTTTGTATCCTGCTACGTTACCAAATTTATTTTTTAACTCTAGTACAGTGTGGGCAAACTACGGCCCGCGGGCCGGATCCGGCCCGTTTGAAATGAATAAAACTAAAAAAAAAAAAGACCGTACCTTTTTATGTAATGATGTTTACTTTGAATTTATATTAGTTCACACAAACACTCCATCCATGCTTTTGTTCCGGCCATCCGGTCCAGTTTAAGAACCCATTGTGGCCCTTGAGTCAAAAAGTTTGCCCACCCCTGCTCTAGTAGTTCCCTGGTGGAGTCTTCAGGGTTTTCTATGTACAATATCATGTCGTCTACAAATAATGACATTTTCACCTCCTACTTTCCAATTTGGATGCCTTTTATTTCTTTTTTTAAAATTTATACTCTTCATTGTTTAAAGTATTACATAAGTCTCCTTTTTCCCCCATTGACCTCTCCCTGGCCATTCCCACCCCCCAGAATATGCCCTCACCTGCTACTGTCTGTGTCGATTGGTTATGCTAATATGCATGTGTACAAGTCCTTTGATTGCTCTCTAACCCCCACAACCATGCCATTTGTCTCTGGATCTATTGTTGTTCATCAAATTATGTCGACCATTATATCCCATATGTGAGTGAGATTATGTGATATTTATCTTTCTCTGACTGGCTTATTTCGCTTAGCATAATGCTCTCCAGTTCCATCCATGCTGTTGCAAATGGTAAAAGTTTCTTCTATTTTATAGCAGCATAGTATTCCATTGTGTAGATGTACCAAAGTTTTTTAATCCACTCATCTGCTCATGGGCACTTAGGCTGTTTCCAAATCTTAGCTATTGTAAATTGTGCTGCTATGAACATAGGGGTGCATATATCCTTTCTGATTAGTGCTTCTGGTTTCTTGGGATATATTCCTAGAAGTAGGATTATTGGGTTAAATGGAAGTTCCTACTTTAACTTTTTTTTTAAAATATATTTTATTGATTTTTTACAGAGAGGAAGGGAGAGAGATAGAGAGTTAGAAACATCGATGAGAGAGAAACATCGATCAGCTGCCTCCTGCACATCTCCCACTGGGGATGTGCCCGCAACCCAGGTACATGCCCTTGACCAGAATCAAACCTGGGACCCTTCAGTCCGCAGGCTGATGCTCTATCCACTGAGCCAAACCGGTTTCTGCGTACTTTAACTTTTTGAGGAAACGCCACACTGTCTTCCACAGTGGCTGCACCAGTCTGCATTCCCAACAGCAGTACACGAGGGTTCCTTTTTCTCTGCATCCTTGCCAGCACTTGTTGTTTGTTGATTTGTTGATGATAGCCATTCTGACAGGTGTGAGATGGTATCTCGTTATTTTCATTTGCATCTCTCAGATGATTAGTGACTTTGAGCATGTTTTCATATCTCTTCCTTCTGTATGTTCTTTCGAAAAGTGTCTATTTAGATCCTTTGCCCATTTTTTGATTGGATCGTCTATCTTCCTTTTGTTAAGTTGTATGAGTTCTCTGTAAATCTTGGAGACTAAACCATTGTCTGAAATATTAGTGGCAAATATGTTCTCCCATACAGTGGGCTTTCTTGTTGTTTTGTTGATCGTTTCTTTTGCTGTGCAGAAACTTTTTATTTTGATGCAGTCCCATTTTTTTTTAATTTTCTCCTTAGTCTCCATTCTTCTAGGAGCTGTGTCTGTAAAGATATTGCTATGACATATGTCTGCTATTTTGCTGCCTATGGAGTCCTGTAGGATTTTTATGGTTTCCCATCTTACATTTAAGTCCTTTAGCCATTTTGAGTTTGTTTTTGTGTATGGTGTAAATTGGTGATCTAGTTTCATTTTTTTTGCATGTATCTGACCAAATTTCCCAGCACCATTTATTGAAGAGACTGTCTTGACTCCATTGCATGCTCTTGCCTCCTTTGTCAAATATTAATTGAGCATAATGGTTTAGGTCGATTTCTGGGTTCTCTGTTCTGTTCCATTGGTCCATATGTCAGTTCTTGTGCCAGTACCAGGAAGTTTTGAGAACTGTGGCTTGGTAATACAGCTTGATATCTGGTATTGTGACCCCTCCAACTTTGTTCTTCTTTCTCAGGATTGCTGTGGCTATTCAAGGTCTTTTTTTTTTTTACTCCAGATTAATTTTTAGAGTTTGTTCTAGATCTTTGAAATATGCCATTGGTATTTTAAAGGATTGCATTGAATCTGTAGATTGCTTTGGGTAGTATGGGCATTTTAATGATGTTGATTCTACCGATCCATGAACATGGTTTGTTCTTCCATCTGTTTATGTCTTCCTCTATCTCTTTTTTCAATGTCCTATAGTTTTCTGAGTATAGGTCTTTTACCTCCTTATTTAAGTTTATTCTTAAGTATCTTATTTTTTTTGGTGCTATTGTAAATGGGGTTGTTTTTTTTTTCATTTCTCTTTCTGTGAGTTCATTATTGGTATATAAAAAGACCATAGGTTTCTGGGTGTTAATTTTGTATCTTGCTACATTGCCGAATTTATTAGGACTAGTAGTTTTTTGATGGAGTATTTGGGGTTTTCTATGTATAGTATCATGTCATCTGCAAAAAAAAAGACAGTTTTACTTCTTCTTTTCCAATTTGGATGCCTTTTATTTCTTCTTCTTGTCTGATCGCTATGACTAGCACTTCTAGTACTATATCGAACAGGAGTGGTGACAGTGGGCATCCCTGTCTTGTTTCTTTTCTTAGGGGAAATAAGTTTGGTTTTTGACCATTGAGTATGATGTCTTTTATTCTGAGGTGGGTCTCCTGTAGACAGCAGATATATGGGTCATGTTTTCTTATCCACTCAGTTACTCTATGTCTTTTGATTGGTGCATTTATTATGTTGAGGTATGATTCCTCTATTCCCACTTTTATTTTTTTAATTAAATCTTTATTATTCAGATTATTACAGTTGTTACTCTTTTTTCCCCCCATAGCTCTCCTCCACCCAGTTCCCACCGCATCCTCTGCCCCTACCCCCACCCCCACTGTCCTCATCCATAGGTGTATGATTTTTGTCCAGTCTTTTCCCGCAACCCCCACACTCCTTCCCCCCCTCCCCCCGAGAATAGTCAGTCCACTCCCTTTCTATGCCCCTGATTCTATTATATTCACCAGATTATTATGTTCATCAGATTATTTATTCACTTGATTTTTAGATTCACTTGTTGATAGATGTGTATTTGTTGTTCATAATTTGTATCTTTACCTTTTTCTTATTCCTCCTCTTCTTAAAGGATACCTTTCAGCATTTCATATAATACTGGTTTGGTGGTGGTGAAGTCCTTTAAATTTTTCTTATCTGTGAAGCTCTTTATCTGACCTTCAATTCTGAATGATAGCTTTTCTGGGTAAAGTAATCTTGGTTGTAGGTTCTTGGTATTCATCACTTTGAATAGTTCTTGCCACTCCCTTCTGGCCTGCATAGTTTCTGTTGAGAAATCAGCTGACAGTCGTATGGGTACTCCCTTGTAGGTAACTAACTGTTTTTCTCTTGCTGCTTTTAAGATTCTCTCTTTGTCTTTTCCTTTTGGCATTTTAATTATGATGTGTCTTCATGTGGTCTTCTTGGATTCCTTTTGTTTGGGGTTCTCGGCGCTTCCTGGAGTTGTAAGTCTATTTCTTTCAACATGTAGGGGAAGTTTTCTGTCATTATTTCTTCAAATAGGTTTTCAATATCTTGCTGTCTCTCATCTTCTGGCACCCCTATAATTCGGATGTTGGTATGCTTGAAGCTTTCCCAGAGGCTCCTTACACTATCATCATATTTTTGGATTCTTTTTTCTTTTTGTTTTTCCGGTTGGGGGTTTTTGCTTCTTCGTATTTCAAATCTTTGACTTGATTCTTGCAATCCTCTAGTCTGCTGTTGGGAGTCTGTATAATATTCTTTATTTCAGTCAGTGTATGCTTAATTTCTAGTTGGTCCTTTTTCATAACCTCGAGAGTCTCACTAGATTTATGGAGGATCTCACTCAATTTATCAACAGTTTCTAGAAAATCCTTGAAAAACCTTATAAGTGTGGTTTCAAACTCTATATCCAGTAGTTTGCTTTCCTCCATTTCTGTCATTTGTGACCTGTTTCTTTGTCTCCGCATTTTGGCTGCTTCCCTATGTTGATAGAGTGGATTTCTGTGCTAGGTGTCCTATAGGGCCCAGTGGCTCAGCCTCCCCAATTACCTGAGGTGGACACTCTTTGTGCACCCCTTTGTGGGCTGTGTGCACAGTCTTGTTGTAGTTAAGCCTTGATTGTTGTAGATATCACTGGGAGGAATGGACCTCCTGGCCAATTGGCTGTGAGAATCAGCTGTGTCTATGGTGGGATAACTTCTGTGCTGGAGACACCCTTCTGGGGCAAGACTTGCTTCAGTGGGGCTTTGGTGCTTACTGAGTCTGCCCCCTGAGTGTGTCCCTTATGGATCTGAGTAGTTGTAGTCTGGATGGTCCCACTCTGACCACTGGGTACACTGGCTCTTGGAACTCTAAGAAGGTGCTAATTTAGCCTCTTCCTGAGGCTACCCAGCAGGAGCTATGGAGAGATCTGCAGATTCCTCTTCTTTGTTTGAGGTTTGGAGGTTCCCAGATGAGGCCCAGCTGTGAAGCAATGCAATCTGCTGTGGGGCCTTGGGCCTTCTTTTGGAAATTCTGGGTCTCTCTGACCCAGCTGCAGTTCGTTAAGTAATTTTCAGATTGCAAAGGGCCAGGCCTTTTATATGCAAAAGCCTCTGCGCACAGCTTGGGTGGAGTGGGGTCTCTGGGGATCAACAGGGTGGAGCAAGCAGCTATGGCTGATCCTCAGTCCTGCCCTAAGAGGCCCCAAGTCTCAGTGTCCCAGTAATCACTGCAACCACCTCTGAGAGAAAGCCGCCCTTGAGTTCTGCCCGCTGCCAGACAGTCCAGTTTCTCCCTGTATCGGTCTGGGTCCCCCCGAGACTCGCCAGAAACTGGAGTTTAGAGCAGTCAGGAGCTTGAGACTCCCTCCCGATTGAAAAAGACAACCGTGTTTTCAGTTGCCAGCCCTTTCCATGTGGGCCTCCATACCTCTGCACTTCGGCACTGCCCTTCCTCTGAGTCTCAGTGTGCTTTTCTCTTTTCTTCTAGTTATAGAATTTCCACTCAGCCAGCCTTCCTGTGGTTCTGGATGATGTCCGTTTTGTCTTTTAGTTGTATTTTTGAAGTGGTTGTGTGAGGCAACAATTTCCGGTGTTTACCTATGACACCATCTTGGTTTCTCTATTCCCACTTTTATTATGTTGAGTTATGATCCCTCTACTCCCACTTTGCTGAGAGTTTTTATCAAGAGAGGGTGTTGGATTTTGTCGAATGCTTTTTCTGCATCAATTGATATAATTATGTAATTTTTGTCCCTCAATGTGTTTATGTGATGTATCACATTTATTGATTTGTGGGTATTGTACCATCTGTGCATCCCCAGAATAAATCCCACTTGGTTATGGTGTATGATCTTTCTAATGTATTGCTGAATCTGATTTGCTAGAATTTTGTTGAGGATTTTAGCATCTATGTTCATCAAGGATATTGGCCTGTAGTTATCTTTTTTTGTGGTGTCTTTATCTGATTTTGGAATTAGGGTAATGCTGGCTTCATAGAAAGAGCTTGGAAGTGTGCCTTCCTCTTGAAAATTTTTTTAAATATATTTTATTGATTTTTTTACAGAGAGGAAGGGAGAAGGATAGAGAGTTAGAAACATCAATGAGAGAGAAACATTGTTCAGCTTCCTCCTGCACACTCCCTATTGGGGATGTGCCCACAACCAAGGTACATGCCCTTGACCAGAATCAAACCTGGGACCCTTGAGTCCACAGGCTGACACTCTATCCACTGAGCCAAACCGGTTAGGGCCCTCTTGAATTTTTTGAAATAGTCTGAGGAGGATAGGTTTTAGTTCTTCTTTGAATGTTTGGTAGAACTCCCCTGTAAAGCCATCCAGACCAGGGCTTTTGTTTGCTGGAAGATTTTTGATCACTGCTTCAATTTCATAGTTATCAGGTCTATTCAGGTTTTTTAATTCTTCCTGATTGAGTTTTAGGAGTTTGTATTTTTCTAAGAATATGTCCATTTTTTTTTGGAATAGAGTTGTACATAGTATTTTTTCATAATCATTTGCATTTCTGTGGGATCGTTTATTACTTCACCTCTTTCATTTCTGATTTTGTTTATTTGGGTCCTCTCTCTTTGCTTCTTGGTGAGCCTGGCTACAGGTTCATCAATATTGTTTATCTTTTCAAACAACCAGCTCTTGGTTTTGTTGATCTTTTGTATTGTTTTTTTGGTCTCTATGTCATTTATGTCTGCTCTGATCTTTATTATTCCCTTCCTTCTACTTATGCTGGGCTTTTCTTGTTGCTCTCTTTCAAACTATTTGAGCTGTAGGATTAGGTAATTTATTACCATTTTTTTCTTGTTTTTGAGGTAGGCTTGTAGAGCTATGAACTTCGCATTCAAGACTGCTTTCACTGTGTCCCATAGATTTTGGATTGTGTTTTCTTTTTTTTTTTTTTTTTTTGGATTGTGTTTTCATTGTCATTTGTTGAATGATGCTTTTTATTTCTTTTTTGATCTCTTTGGTAACTCAATCATTGTTTAATAGCATGCTATTTAGCCTCCAGGAGTTTGATTTTTTTATTGTTTTTTTTGTTTGTTTTTTGTTTTTTCGTAGTTGATTTCTAGTTTTATGCCATTGTGATCTGAGAAGATGTTTGATATGATTTCTATCTTCTTGAATTTGAGGAGACTTTGCCTGTGTCCCAATATGTGCTCTATTTTTGAAAATGACCCATGTGCACTTGAGAAGAATGTATATTCTGTGGCTTTGGGGTGAAATGTTCTGAAGATATCAATTAATCTCATCTGATCTATTGAGTCATTTAGGATTTCTGTTTCTTTGCTGATTTTTTGTTTAGAGGATTTGTCCAGTGGTGTTAGTGGGGTATTAAAGTCCTCTACTATGACTATATTGCCGTAAATCTCTCCCTTGATATGCTCCAGAAGTTTTTTTTATGTATTTGGTTGCTCCTGTATTGGGTGCATATAAGTTTACCAGAGTTATATCTTCTTGTTGAATTGCTCTTTTTAGTATTATGAAGTGGCCTTCATTATCTCTTATTGTGGCCTTCACATTGAGATCTAATTTGTCAGATATAAGTATTGCTACCCCAGCTTATTTTAATTTTTGTTCACCTGAAAAACCTTTTTTCATCCCTTCACCATCAGTCTGTGTGAGTCCTTTGTTCTGGGTCTCATGTAGACAGCAGATATATGGGTCATGCTTTCTTATCCACTCAGTTACCCTATGTCTTTTGATTGGGGCATTTAATCTATTTACATTTAAAGTTATTATTGATAGGTACTTGTTTGTTGCCATTTTTATTCTTTATGCCTGTGTTCCTTCTTCCCTTCCTATTTTACAGAAGACGCTTTAGCATTTCTTGCATTGCTGGTTTGATGGTAATAAACTCACTTAGTCCTTTTTTGTCTGTGAAGCTCCTGATTTCACCCTCAACTTTGATTGATAGCCTTGCTGGGTACAGTATTCTTGGATTCAGACCCTTGCTCTGCATGACCTTGTATGTTTCGTTCCATTCCCTTCTTGCCTGATGTGTTTCTGATGGTAGATCCCTTGTAGGTAACTTTCTGTCTCTTTCTCTGGCCGCTTTTAAGATTCTTACTCTGTTGTTGGTGTTTGCCAATTTAATTATAACATGTCTTGGTGTTGGTCTTTTGGGTTCATCTTGTTTGGGACTCTGTGAGCTTCTTGGACTTGTGTGAATTTTTTCTTTTTCCCAGTGTCAGGGAAGTTTCCTGTCATTATTTCTTCAAACAGGTTTTCTATTCCTTGCTCATTTTCCTCTCCTTCTGGCACCCCTATTATGTGGATGTTGTTTCATTTTGTGTTGTCCCAAAGTTCCCTCAAGCTCTCCTCCTGTTTTTTAAGTTTCTTTTCTAGTTGTGGTCTGCTTCGGTATTTTTTTCCTACCTTATCTTCTAGCGCACTGATATGGTCCTCTGCTTCTTCTAGTCTACTGTTGATGCTTTCTAGTGTGTTCTTTATTGCAGTTATGTCATTTTTCTTTCTTCTTGGTTCTTCTTCACTTCCTCTTGGTTCTTACACATATTGCTGAATTTGTCTTCCATTCAGCGTCCTTATGACCATTGCTCTGAATTCTTTCTCTGACATGTTGCTTGCCTCCATTTCATTTACTTCCTTTTCGGTGATTCTTCTATGCAGGCTGTTTCTTTGTCTCCCCATGATTGCTCCTTTCAGGGTGTCTGGTTATGTAGCTCTCTCTCTCCTGCATTGACTCAGAGGCACAAAATACAACATGACAAGACACAATGCACAGGGCACCAAACACAAATGTATTCACGATACTAATAACCCCAAATAAGGGTGACCACCAGAGAAGAGAATTAGAGTGAAAAGAGTGCAAAAATGATATTGAGAAAAGGAAAAAAATGTAAGAAAGAAAAGAAAAAAGTAGGGGGGAAATATATGTAAATGGGGAGAAAACTCTAAAAAAAAATAACAACTAATTTAAAAAATGCAAACAACAAACAACAACTAATCCAAAAAATGCAAACAATAAACATCCAAACAACAAACACCCAGATGAATCTGAGGAGGTAGAGCTCTCTCTAGGCCAGTGATGGAGAACCTTTTGAGCTCAGCGTGTCAGCATTTTGAAAAACCCTAACTTAACTTTGGTGCCATGTCCCATATAGAAATTTTTTATATTTGCAACCATAGTAAAACAAAGATTTATATTTTTGATATTTATTTTATATATTTAAATGCCATTTAACAAAGAAAATCGTGTCACAGGCTCGCCATCACTGCTGTAGGCGATCGATCTCTGACATTTCTCTCTATCGATTGCCTCACCAGCTGTGTTTAATTTGACAATTCCAGGTGGATGTTATTTGATTCAACTGTTCCTTCTATCTGCTCTGTGAGAAGATCCAAAGTCCGTCTGCATATTTGGCACCACTTTGTCTCCCCATGGACAAGCTTTTTAGGTGCCTGCGGTCGGGGAGGCTGGAGTCTCATTGTTCGTGGGTTTGCAGCTGAGGCAGCTGATCCCTGGGCATTGTGGTTGTAGGGTCCAGGGAGGCATCTGAGGTCTTCCCATTTGAAGGTAAGGCTGGGCTTCCAATCACAGCCGCTCTCCCCTTGAAGATGGCATGGTCTCTGTGGCAGAACCGGCCACTCTGGGAAAGATTTCAGCAGTAGTAGAGGCTGCCTGGCCAGGGGAGCCTCGTCTGCCAGTCCCCAACAGTCCTGTGAAATATAGCTGTCCCTCACCCACAAATACAGACACTCACCACATGTCCGCACACTTTCCTTTTGCTCTCTCACTCACATACTATCTTGCAGCCTGCTGTCCTGCTGGCCGCCATCTTGGATTTCCTTTATTTCCTCTTATCTGATCCCTGTGGCTAGGACTTCCAGTACTGTGTTGAATAAGAGTGGTGAAAGTGTACATCCCTGTCTTGTTCCCGTTCTTAAGGGAAACACTTTTAGTTTTGCCCATTGAGAATGACGTTGGCTGTCAGTTTGTCATATATGGCCTTTATCATGTTGAGATATGCTTCCTCTAGTCCCACTTTACTAAGAGTTTTATAAAAAAAAAAAAAGGGGGGGTGCTATATTTTATCAAATGCCTTTTCTGCATCAATTGATATGATTATGTGATTTTTATCTTTCAATTTGTTTATGTGATGTATCACATTTATTGATTTGTGAATATTGTACCAGCCTTGCATCCCCAGAATAAATCCCACTTTGTTATGGTGTATGATTTTTTAATGTACTGCTGGATCCAATTTACTAATATTTTGTTGAGAATTTTAGCATATATGTCCATCAGGGATATTGGCCTGTAATTTTATTTCTTTGTAGTATCTTTATCTGGTTTTGGAATTAGGATAATGCTGGCTTCACAAAAAGAGTTTGAAAGTCTTCCCTCCTCTTGAATTTTTAAAATAGTTTGAGGAGCATAGGTTTTAGTTCTTCTTTGAATGTTTACTAAAACTCACCTCTGAAGCCATCTGTTTCAGAACTTTTGTTTGCTGTGAGTTGTTTTTTTTTTTTTTTTAATCACTGCTTCAGTTTCATTCATTGTTATCAGCCTATTCAGGTTTTCTGATTTTTCCTCATAGAATTTTGGAAGATTGTATGTTTCTAGGAATTTGTCCATTCCACCCAGGTTGCCCAACTTGTTTATAGTATTTTCTTGCAATCCTTTGTATTTCTGTGATGTCAGTGGTTACTTTGCTGTGTTAATTTCTGATTTTATTTCTCTGGGTCCTCTCTCTTTGTTTCTTGATGAGTCTGGCTAAAGTGTCATTAATCTTGTTTAACTCTTCAAAGAACCAGTTATTGGTTTCAATTGATCTTTTGTATTGCTATTTTAGTCTCTGTGTCATTTATTTCCACTCTTATCTTTGTTATTTCCTTCCTTCTATTTACTCTGGACTTGTTGTTCTCTTTCAAATTTTTTAAGTTGAGTTAGATAGTTTACTGATAATTTTTCTTGCTTTTTTGAGTTAGGTCTGTAGTGCTATGAACTTCATTCTCAGGACTGCTTTTACTCTGTCCCATATATTTTGGGTTGTGTGTTCATTTTCATTTGTTTCCAGGAAGTTTTAAATTTCTTGCTTGATCTCATTGTTACCCATTCATTGTTTAACATCGTACTATTTAGCCACCATGTGTTTGAATGTTTTTGAGGTTTTTTTATTGTAGTTGATTTCTAGTTTCATGTCTTTGTGATCCAAGAAGATGCTTATCATAATTTCAATCTTCTTGAACTTGTAGAGACTTATTTTGTGTCCTAACATGTGGTCTGTCTTTAAGAAGTTCCATGTTCACTTGAAAAAATTGTATATACTGCTGCTTTGGGATGAAATGTAAATATCAATTAAATTCTTCTGAGCTAGTGTGTCATTTAGGGTCTCAGTTTCCTTGTTGTTTTTCTGTCTAAAAGATATATCCAATGATATTGGGGAGTGGGAAGTGTTAAAGTCCATTACTATGCCTATATTGTGTATTGCTGTCAATCTCTCCCTTAAAGTCCGCTAAGAGTTTTATCTCTCTCTCTCTCTCTCTCTCTCTCTCTCTCTCTCTCTCTCTCTCTATATATATATATATATATATATATATATATATATATATATATATATATTTCAGTTCTCATATATTGGGTGCATGTATGTTTATAAAGGTTATATTTTCTTGTTGCATTGATCCCTTTAGTATTATACAGTGTCCTTCTTTTCATCTTTCATGGCCATTGTTTTTAACTTTATTTTGTTAGATATGAGTATTGCTACCCCAGCTTTTTATTCATTTTTCGTTTACATTTGCATGGAATTTCCCCCCATCACTTCACTTTCAGTTTCTGTGAATTATTTGTTCTGAGGTGGGTCTTTTGTTCACAGCTATATATGGGTCGTGCTTTTTATCCATTCCGTTTACCTTCTGTCTTTTGATTGGAGCATTTAATTCATTTCCCTTTAAGATTATTAGTGATATGTACTTATATATTGCCACTTTTTTTCTTTATACCTATGTTCCTTCTCTCTCAATTTCTTATTCTTAAAGCAGTTCCTTTAATATTTATTGCAATGCTGGTTTGATGATAATGCACTCCTTGAGACTTTTTAATCTGGAAGCTCTTTATTTCACCTTTAATTTTAAATGAAAGTCTTGGATTCAGATCCTTGATTTTCATTATTTTGAATACTTCATGCCAATCTCTTCTGGCCTGAAGTTTTTCTGTTGAGAAATCAGCTGACAGTCTAATGGGACCTTCCTCGTAGGTAGCTTTCTGTCTCTCTCTTACTGCCTTTAAGATTATTTTTATGTTTTTAACCTTTGTCCTTTTAATTATGATGTGTTTTGAAGTAGTTCTATTTATGTTCATCTTGATTGGGACTCTCTGTGCTTCCTGAACTTGTGTGGTTTTTTCCTTCACCAGGTTAGGGGATAATTTCTTTAAACAGATTCTCTATTCCTTGCTCACTTTCTTCTCCTCCTGGCACATCTATGATGCAGATGTCATTAAGTTTTATGTTGTCTCAAGGTTCCCTTAAAATATCCTCCTGCTTTTAAAATTCTTTTTATTTTTACTCTTTGCTGCTCTAATTGGGTGTTTTCTTTCTACCTTGTCTTCCAAATCACTGATTCAATCCTTTGCTTCATTCAATCTACTTTTAATTCCTTCCAGTGTATTCTTGATGTCAGATATGATATGCTTCTCTTCTGACTGGTTCTTGTTCATGGTTTCTATTTCCTTTTTCATGCTATTGAAGTTCCCACTAAGTTCCTTATAATTCTAAGTTCATTAAGCAGTCTTATAACCATTTCTTTGAACTCTACAGCTAATAAATTTCTTGCCTCCATTTCATTTAGCTCTTTTTCTGGAGATTCCTCATTTTCTTTCATTTGGGGATTGTTTCTTTGTCTCTGCATTTTAGTTGTCTCTTTGTGTTTATTTCTATGTATTAGATAGATCTGCTATGTCTCCCAGTCTTCATGAGTTTGCCTTGTATTACAATAGGTGTCTTGTGGGACCCAGTGGCATAGTCTCCTGGATCTCCTGAGCTGGATGCTCCAGGAATGTCTTGTGGTATTATGTGGGTCCTTCTGTTGTAATTGGGTCTTGATTGCTGTTCACCTGCTCATGCATGGGATCAGCCCTCAGACTGGCAGACTATGAGGCTCAACTCCAATCACATCATGCAAGTTTTTGTACAGGTGCTGACACTCTTGGTGCACCCCCTTGTGGGCTTTGTGCACAGTCTTGTTGTAGTTATGCCTTGATTGTTGTAGGATCACTGGGAGGAATTGACCTCCAGGCCAATTGCCAGTGATAATCAGCTATGTCTGCAGTGGGAGAACTTCTGTGCTGAAGACACCCTTCTGGGGCAAGACTTGCTTCAGTGGGGCTTTGGTGCTCACTGAGTCTGCCCCCTGAGTGTGTCCCTTATGGATCTGAGGAGTTGTAATCCGGATGGTCCCCCTCTGACCACTGGGTACACTGGCTCTTGGAGGTTACCCAGCAGGAGCTATGAAGAGAACTGCAGATTCCCCTTCCTTTTTTGGAGTTTGGAGGTGCCTTGATGAGGCCCAGCTGTGAAGCAATGCAAGCTGCTGTGGGGCCTTGGACCTTCTCTTGGAAGTTCTGTGTCTGTGGCCCAGCTGCAGTTTGTTAAGTAATTTTCAGGTTGCAAAGGGCCAGGGCATTCATATGCAAATGCCTCTGCCGCAGCCTGGGTGGGGCGGGGTCTCAGGGAATCAAAGGGCGGAGCAAGCAGCTATGGCGGATTCTCAGCCCTGCCCTAAGGGGCCACGCGCATCTCAGTGTCCCGGTAATTTAATTGCTGCAAGCACCTCTGAGGGAAAGCCGCCCTCGAGTTCCAAGTTCTGCTCACTGCCAGACAGTCCAGTTTCTCCCCGTATGAGTCCTGGGTCCCCAGAGACTTCCCGGAACCTGAGTTCAGAGCAGTCGGGAGCTTGTGACTCCCTCCCAATTCAAAAAGACAGCCGCGTCCTCAAGCCTCTGTACCTTTGTACTTTACTTCCGCAGCTCCTGACCCTCAATGTGCTTTTCTCCTTCCTTCTAGTTGTAGAATTTCCACTCTGCCAGCCTTCCTGTAGTTCTGGATGATGTCCGTTTTGTCTTTTTATTGTATTTTTGAAGTTGTTGTAGGAGGCAGCAATTTTGGTGTTTACCTATGCCGCCATCTTAGTTTCTCGACAATATTTTTAATAATGCCCGTTGTGCCTACCAGTGGCCCCCCACAAGAGGAAACTTGTGTTTTTCTATGGGCAGCAGTATAGTATGCAAATACAACGAAAAAGCAAGGAGAGCAAGTGATATTAATATCAAGGCAAAGACATTCATGTTCCAAGATGGTTACTTAGATAAAAAGAAGTTAAAGCATTATTAACCTTTATATATCAAATATTCTAAATAAATAATCTTTATATATAAAACTCTAATATGCAAATAGACCATACAGTGGAACAACCGAACAATCAAACAACTGGTTGCTATGATGTGCCCTGATCACCAGGGGGTGCATGCGGAACATGGCGGGTGTCAGCCACAGTGGGATGGTGGAGCAGGTGAGTGGGGCGCCAGACCTAGGCTGGGCGCCAGTCACTATCATTGGAGTGAGCCTCTGGAGGTTACTGAAAATTCTTTGCTCCCGTGTGCCACGGTCCCACCCAGCGCTCGCACCTGCTGCCAGCGCCTGCCCTGCTCACACCCACTGCTGGTACCAGAGCCGCTGCTCACACCCTCTGCCAGCACCCTGCGCCGGCCCCAATCTCTCGGCACCATCAGCCGATGCAGGCAGTGGTTGCCAGCCCCAATCGCCCCTGAGGGCTTCTCCACGTTCCCCTGCTCCTGAGGGGCAATCAGGGTAGCAGTCGCTGCTCACATCTGCTGCCAGCACCGGCCCCGCTCACACCCACTGCTGGAACCAGCCACAATCGCTCCACACCATCAGCAGGTGCGAGCAGGGCTAGCACCATCAGCATGTGGGAGCAGTGGCAGTGGGGGTGAGGCTGCCGGCAGACAGAACACCAGGGGCTGCAGCAGGAGGGGCTGGGTGGGGGCATGGAGGATGGGCCACGACCCACCCCTGTGCCCACCGCAGCCTCGCAGCCCACAGTTCCTTTCAAGGTGCATGAATTTGTGCACTGGGCCCCTACTTAAAAATAAATGAATAGAGTGAAACTTGAATAAGGACATAAATAGAAGTAAACAATAACTCTGATTTGTTGTATACATACCAAACTTTCTACCTTACAATAAAAACAGAACATTCTTTTTAACTGTCCATAGAACATTTTTAAAAAATTGACCATATTTTAGAACTTGAGAAAAACTTTAAAGAAACAGGAATTATATAGGCCATATCCTGTTATGATAGTGAGCATCAGTGATCTATTGCCACATGAAGAATCATCCCCAAACTAGCAGCTTAAAATACAAACCTATATCATCTCACAGGTCTGTGGGTCAGACACCCAGACACAGCTGAGCTGGGTGCCTCTGGCTCCAAGTTTGTCATGAGGTTGAAGCCAGAAGGTCAGCCAAGCTGCCTTCCCAGCCAGGAGCTCAACAGGTGAGGATCCACTTCCAGGCGCACTTACATGCCTGTGAGTAGATTCAGTTCCTCACGGCTGTTGGCCAGAAACGGCCCTCTGTTCCTTGCTACATGGCCTCTACATAGAGCAGCTTGCATGGCAGCTGGCTTCCCAAGGGGTCAGGGGGGAGTGGGAGGAGGAAGGGAGAGGGAGAGGGAGAGGGAGAGGGAGAGGGAGAGAGAGAGAGAGAGAGAGAGAGAGAGAGAGAGAGAGAGAAGAGAGAAGAGAGAAGAGAGAAGAGAGAGAGAGATCATAGTCTTTTTGTCACCTACTTGGAAGTGACATCTCATCTCTTTTGCCATATTATTTGTTAGAAGTGAGTTACTTGAGCCCAAACTCAAGAGGAGACAATTGCACAGGGATAAATACCAGGAGGTCATGGGGATCTATGGGGACATTATCAGAGGCTGCTTACCACACAGTTCAATTAGAAATAAAACCCAAATTAACTTTCATAAATTACTTTTAAGAAAAAAAGAACATTAAAACTGTCATAACAGAATTAAGTTTTCTTAAGATAATAGCCAAATTAATGTATGTCACTACAGCTGTTCTCAATGGTCTGTCTCTTATTCGTTCCATTAATATTGATTATTTTCTGTGTGCCAGACACTCTTCTAAATACTGGAGATACAAACAGGAATTAAGGGGATGAATCTGCATTGATAGAGTTTACAATTTAGTGAGTGACAGCAAATACTTGTATAGTGATGATTATAGACCAGGCTCAATTATGAGCATTTTGTATATATATTATCTTATTAAATACTAAATGGTACTTTTCTGTTCCCATTTTATATATCTGAGGTACACAGAGGTTAAGTGACCTAGCCAAGGTCACATGGCTACTAAGTGGCAAAGTTGGGATTTGAACCTAGCCTGTCTCACTCTAGAACCTGTCCACTGAACTCTGTATTATTCTACCTCATCAGGAAAAGGGAGAAGCAAAGTTAAGATCTGCTTGTTGATGATATAGATGAAGGAGACAAACCTCTGGACAGGTCTTCCCTGGTCACTCCAGCTAAAGCAGCCCTTCACTCCCATTCACTAATCACTCTGCCCTCTTTTATTTTCTTCAGAGTATTTGGCCCTATCAGTAATATTTCATCTTTTACTATGTATGGTTTTATCCAGTCATCCATCCATCCATCCATGTATGTTTGTTGTCCAGGTCTTCTCCAACTAAAATACAAATTCCATGGAGGTAGGGAGCGTAACAATGTATTTCATTAATATAGCCCTGATGCCTAGATCAGTTCTTGGAATGTAGTAGGCACTCAATAATAAGTATGTAATAAATGAAAGAATAATGTGTTATGCTCACATACTGTATACTAGTATATATATATAGTAAGTTATATACATATACATATACATATACATATATATTTACCTGTACAGGAAAACATCTAAAAGTATTTAACCACCAAACACAGTTTCCATCAGCTATCTCTGGGAGGTGGGATTGTAAGTAGTATAGTATATGTATCTTGTATCAGGAAATTGGATTTTGGGTGAACAATGCTGTGACTTTGAAAATCACAAAATGAAAAGTCCAAATATCAGTGGGCTATCTTTACTTTCAGGTGCTTAGAATTTGAGTCGAAACTTGAGGGCTACAACAAGGAACTAGAAGGCTTTAGAAAACGTGAAGTGATGTCTACAGAAGAAATGAAGAACAATGTTGAAAAGCTTAATGAGCTTTCCAAGAACCTTGATCAGGCGCTGGTGGAATTTGAGGTTCGGAGCCTTGGGATGGGGACTATGACTACTATTCTGTTGGTTCTGGTCCTTGGTCTTGTATTTTTCTAACATCACCTGTCAGCTGGATAAAACTGATTGACTGATTAATTGATTAATTAATTGACCAGTTCTTTCATTGGTACTTTCAGCTACCTTTTTCTACACTCCTACATTATACTAGTTTTTTTGTTAGTCATTGAGTAGACAGAGAAGAAATTATAATAGAATAATTGCTCACATATATTGAGCATTCAGTAGGTGCTCAACAATGTACAAAGGGCTTCATATGAACTGTATCACTTAATGCCCATAACAAACCTCTGAGGTAGGTACTGTTATTACCTCCATTTATCTTAATTTAAAATGAGAGAACTAAGACTTGGAGAAGCTAAGTAACTTCTCCTGAAGGTCAACTAGTGAGTTATTTTTAAAATATATATATTTTTATTGATTTCAGTGAGGAAGGGAGAGATAGAAACATCAATGATGAGAGAGAATCATTGATCGGCTGCCTCCTGCACAACCCCTACTGGGGATCAAGCCCACAACCTGGGCATGTGCCCTGACTGGGAATCGAACCATGATCTCCTGGTTCATAGGTCGATGCTCAACCACTGAGCCAAGCTGGCTGGGCTCCACTAGTAAGTTCTTTAACTATGAAAGTTCTTACCTCTGAGGCAAGTTGACACAAGAAGGCAGCATCATGTAAACAGCAAATGTACACATGGAAACTTTGGAAATAGAGCTATAGATATGTCACAGTGGGAACAAAGCTGGTGAAGCAAGTAGCAAATTATCCTAGAGGTTCACCCAACTAGACCTCAGCTGCCATGGCCCTCACAGGTACAGAGGGGTCTTCTTGATTGAGTCCACGCCTTATTTTCCTTTCTTGCTAACAAGCATCTTCCTCAACTTGGTGTTCAAAACATTGAAGAATTTGCCGGGGTGGCTTCTAGGGTTCAGGAGAACCACCAACTAATAGACAATATCCCCCTTTGCCTGCAGTTGATCAATAAGGAGGAGGAGCTATTGGGAAAGGAGAAGAGTACCTTCCCTCTTCTGCAAACCGTGATGACCAACAAAGTACCCTACGAACAGCTGTGGGTGACGACCTATGAGTTCAGCATCAAGTCAGAGGAGTGGATGAATGGTATGCTGCACTCCGCCTATGCTGGGGCAGGATGGGGATGGAGTAATGGGTCCACCCTAGCCAGTTCTGAAATAAAGTTTGATCTTCGAATTCTGGCTGGACTTTGCAATATATTCTGATGCTCTGGATGAAGGCAGCCACGATCAATTTTTCTGATATGATAATGATGGAAGGTGGGGATCAAAGAGCCAGACCTATTGCCAGAGTAAAGCCAAATAGGCAACAATCCAGAGACATGAATTGGGTAGTGACTCAGAGAGGTAGAAGGTGGGAGAACAAAATAGTGGCTCTATTAGTGTGCTGTTGCAAAAAAAGGCCAAAGAGCCATAGGCATCTATAAACTACTCCTTTTACTCTAGAGCTATTGAGATAGGAGAGATATTGAGAAGGTAGAGCCAACAGAACTTGATGATTGATTTGATATGGGGCAAGGGGGCAGAGAGGGAGAATGAAGGGCCAGGATGACTTCCATACTCTCAGCTTAGGCAAGCTGGTAGATACTGCTGTCACTAAACACCAGTGTCCTTGTCTTTGGCTTATCTTTTGGTTCTTTTGACAGTGTCCTCACAGAACAGAAGTTTTTAATTTTGATGAAGCCTAGCTTGTCATTTCTTTCATATGTCATGCCTTTAGTGTTGTACCTAACAGGTTATCACCAAACCCACAGTCATCTAAATTATGTTATCTCCTAGAATTTTTATAGTTTTACATTTTTCACTTAAGTCAATTATCCATTTTGAGTTAATTTTTGTGAAAGGTATAAGGTCTGCATCTAGATTCATTTTTTTGCTTGTGAATATCCAGTTGTTCTAATATTGTTTGTTGAAAAATTATTATTTCTCCATTATATTACCTTTTATCCTTCCAGAAATGTCAGCTGACTATATGTGGGTCTATTTCTGGGCTCTCTATTCTGTTAAATTGATCTATTTGTCTTCTCTTTCATCAATACCACACTTGATTATTGTAGCTTTATAGTAAGTCTTGAAGTTACTGGGAAATGTCAGTCCCCCAACTTTATTATTATATTGACTACTTGGGGTCTTTCATGTCTCCAAATAAACTTTAGAATCAATTTTTCAATATCCAAAAAAACATAACTTGCTGGGATTTTTATTGGGATTGTGTTGAATCTATACTCAAGTTGGGAAGAACTAACATCTTTAACATTGTTGAATGTTTCTATCCATGAACATGGACTATCTTTCCAATTATTCTCTCTGACTTCTGTCATCAGAGTTTTTTAGTTTTAATTATATAGATGTTGTACATATTTTGTTAGACTTATGTCTAAGTATTTTAATTTTAGGAGTGCTAATGTAATGTGCTTTTAATTTCAAGTTCCATTTGTTCACTAGTGGTATAAAGGAAAGCAGCCCTGGCTAGGTAGCTAAGTTGGTTGGAGGTTCATCATTATATGCCAAGGTTGAGGGTTTGACCCACATTCAGGGCACATACAGGAATCAACCAATGAATTAGTGTTGTACCTAACAGGAGCAACAAATCAATGTCTCTCTCTCCCTTCTTCTCTCCCTCTCTCCCTCTTTCTCTCTCACCCCCTTAAAAATTAATAAATTAAAAATAAAAAAGAAAGCAATTGAGTTTTATATATTAACCCTGTATCCTGCAACCTTGCTATAACTGTGAATTCGTTCCAGGAGTGGGGTTTTTTTTAATTCTTTCAGATTTTCTATATAAAAGATTGTGTCGGTGGCAAACAGTTGTACGTCTTCCTTCTCAATCTGCATACCTTATACCTCCTATCCTTATCTTTGCACTGACTAGGATTTCCATTAAATGATGTTGAAAAGGACGGTTAAAGGGGACATTATTGCGTTGTTCCTGATTGTAGTGGGAAAGATTGTAGTGTCTTATCATTAAGTATGATTTTAGCTGTAGGTTTTTTGTATATGTTCTTTATATCAAGTCAAGGAAATCCCCCTCTATTTTTCCTTTGCTAAGAATGATTATCATGAATGGGTGTTGGATTTTGTCAAATGCTTTTTCTGAATCTATTGATATCATCATGTAATTTTTCTTCTTTAGCCTGTTGATGAGATAGATTACATTAATTGATTTTTCAAATGTTGAAACAGCTTTACATACCTGGGATAATAAATCCCAACTGATTGTGGTATATAATTCTATTTCATATATTATTAGATTCAATTTACTAATATTTTTGGGGGATTTTGCATCTATATTAATGAAAGATATTGGTCTTTAATTTCCTTTTATGTTAATGTGTTTGTCTGTTTTGGTATTAAGGTAATGCTGGTTTCATAGAAGGAATTGGGAAGTATTTCCTCTGTTTCTGCCTTCTGGGAGAGACTGTAGAAAATTGGCATCATTTTTATCTGAAATGATCGGTAGAATTCGCCAGGGAACCCATCTGGGCCTGGTGCTTTCTGTTTTGGAAAGTTATTGACTATTGTTCAATTTATTAAATAGATAGAGGCCTATTCGGATTGTCTGTTTTTTCTTGTGTGAGTTTGGGTAAATTGTATCTTTCAAGGAATTGGTCCATTCCATCTAGGTTATGAAATTTGTGGTCATGAAGGAGTTCAGGATATTCCTTAATTATCCTTTTAATGTTCCTGAGATGTGCATTGATGTCCCCTTTTTCATTCTGATATCAATAATTTGTGTCTTTTTCTTGGTTAGCCTGGCTGGGGGTTATTAATTTTATTAATATTTTCAAAGAACCAGCTTTTTGTTTTATTATTTCTTTTTTCTGCTTGCTTTGGATTTAATTTTCTCTTCTATATACAACAACTTTTGATGAGTTATATTTTCTTTTTCTTTGGCTAAAAATATTTTTTAGCTTCTCTTGAGATTTTGTCTTTGACCTGTGTTACTTATAATTACATTGTTTAATTTCAAAGTATTTTGGGATTTTACCAGCTAGCTTTCTGTTATTGAATTATGAGAGTGAAAATCCTTGCCTTCTTCCTGATCTGAGGGAAAAAGTCTTCCATCTTCTACCATTAAGTAAAATGGGTTGTTTTGTTTTATTTTTTAAAACCACTTGATGGCAGTATGATTAACATGTAAAAAGCTGTATATATTTAATGAATATAAAAGTATAACATTAGTGTAGCTTTTTACAGTTACCCTTTATCAGCCTAAGGCAGTTCCCTTCTATTCCTAGTCTGTTGAGAGGTTTTTAGCATGAATGATATTGCATTTTGCCAAATGCTTTTTCTGCATCAACTGATGTTATCACATGATTTTCCTTGTTTAGAGTGTTAATATGGTGTATGACATTGTTTGCTTTTAAAATATGAAACCTGCCTTGCATTCCCACAACAAAGCCCACTTAGACATGGTATATTATTCTTTTTACATATTACATGGAACTCATGTACATTTTTTCTGTCTTTTTAAGAAATTTTAATTTTTGATTAGTTAACAAAAATGTTGGGTTGATGAAGCATGTTAGCAATTAATGGAGCTATATCCACGAAGCTATGTTTAGTCTCAGTAGCCTTCAAAGAAAAGTTTTTGAGTACATTTGCAACATCATGATGCAAGAATTCATACTAACTTGAAAGATTGAAGGGGAAGGAAGCCACATCATGCAAGATTTTGACTGAATGTGTAACCTGCTAAAGGGTCCCTATAAGAGAAAAGGCAGAGAAGGAAATTAATGCTTGGGGGGTACTTTTTAAAAAAATGAAGTTTCATTCTTTCAAACTAATCTATTTTTAAAGAATTTCAAGCTTACATAGAAGTTGCTAAAACTGTACAGAGAACTCCTGCTCGCATTCACCCACATTCTCCAGTGGCTACTGTTTCTCAGCATTTGTGGAGCATCTATAACCAGTGCTAACACCAGTTCCCTGTCCACATTGCACCGCATGGCAGAGGCAGGTTAGCCACTGTGCTTACCTCACTTCACTTCCACGGTCACCCTGTTTCACAGGCGATGCTCTCAAAGCTTCAGAAAGTTTAGTAAGCCTGCTCGTTTCACTTGCACAGGCAACGTTTCAGACGCAGACCCAACTCCAGGCCTGTGCTTGCTCCAGTACCCGCCCCACAGGCCCAGTTCTGAGCTCAGGGAATTAAAGGTGCATGTGGCTGACATCTGCTTGGGGATCTGACCCTTCCCTCCATCCGTCTTTTTTATTCCAGGGCCCCTCTTTGTGCTGAACGCTGAGGAGATTGCGGAGGAAGTAGGGAATATGTGGAGGACAATGTATAAATTGACCAAGACCTTAGCTGACATACCTGCACCCAGGCGCTTGGCCGAGAACGTGAGGATGAAGATTGACAAGTTCAAGCAGCACATCCCTATTCTCAACATTTCCTGTAACCCAGGAATGAAGGAGCGGCACTGGCAACAGGTCCTGTCACTGCCCACCCCCTGCCCAGCCCATTCCTGGTCCTGGTAGCCCCGAGAAGGCAGGAACCATTCCTAGGTCAAGCTTTTTCTGAAAGGAGAATCTACTGGAAGCCAAGGGGGTAGGAAGGGGGCGAGAGCCTTTTGACATAAGGGAATTGGCAGGATAAGGGATGCACTGCCTTCCGCATGAGCAGGTCTCCCTGTGCGTTGGGAACCCCGTTGCTGGTAGTTGAGTGCTGTTTCAGCCCGTGGCCATGCAGGCTCTCCTTATCTCCTTTCTTGGCAAAGAGCTGCTCCAGGTTCTACAGGGGACAAGGGTGTTGAAGTGCAGTGGCCGCGGCCTTGCTTTGCTCCTTGACCTAGGCTACACAGAAGAGAAATCCGCATCCCTTCCTGGGTCTCCAAACATGCCTGACTCCTGCTTGCGCTGACTGTGCTGGAGTTCTGGCATCCAACAGGCTATGCTCAGAAACAAGCATCCACTCCTCTTTCAGCCCTTTGAGTCTATAAATGAGAATAACAAATGACTTTCTTAAAAATAGTTGGGATTTTTATAAGCAACCAAGTGTGAGGGTGATAAGTGTGGTGTGAACACTAACCAGAGAAAAGGAAAGTGCACTGTTCCTGTAATAATGATCGTATGCAAGGCTAGCAATGCCCTGAGCAGACTCAACCGGGAGTTGCTCTGTGTGGAGGCTGCTCTGTGTGGAGGTGGAGATGGGTGCCCATAGGTAGACTGCACTCTGATTGGCCTGGAATTCCCCCTCTCGGGACCACACACAAGACGGAGGACATCGTCCTCAGAAGGTCCCACTCTGAGGGCACATCCATGACTTGCACAGAATGATGCCCTAGCGCAGTTGCTGGGAGCATTTTGGCCTCCCTGGGAAAACAGAGATCTGAACGCATGAGAGATCCAGGAGTGTTCTGTGGAGGGTAGCTGCTTTCCATTTCCCAAGAGCCTTCAAGCTCCAGATGTCCTAACGCAGGGATGTAAGGAGGGGCAGAGGAGAGGTCATCTGAGTAGCTTTCTAGTCTTGATCTGCCCCAGCAGCGGGGTCTACAGAGGACAGCTGCCTTCCCTTGGTGCTCAGAGGGTGCCTCTCCCTGTGGACCTAGCCTGACTAGAACTGACCATTGGAGGCCTGGGAGGGGGAGCAGGGCTAGGTCTCTTCGTGAGATGGCACCATAGAAAGCGCCCTCATCAATGTCAATGGTGGTTAGACAACACTCAGGGCCCTTAGAGATACACCCCTCCACTGGCGCTACACCTGTGAGGATGCTGCTCTCGCGCATTGAAATACAGACCATTCCCCGACAATCATAATCCTCATTATAGACCACCTAGATCAGCGGTTCTCAACCTGTGGGTCACGACCCCTTTGGCGGTCAAACGACCCTTTCACAGGGGTCGCCTAAGACCATCCTGCACATCAGATATTTACATTATGATTCATAACAGTAGCAACATTACAGTTTTGAAGTAGCAACGAAAATAATTTTATCGTTGGGTCATAACATGAAGAACTGCATTTAAAGGGCCAGAAGGTTGAGAACCACTGACCTAGATGGACAGATTTGAAAAAAAATGCCTCTTAGAAGTAAAATCGCACAACAACAGTGGCTAAGCCATATTGAATGCCAGGTGTTACTGGGTTCTGTGTTGCATACTTCATGTGGACCCTCTCATGTCACCCTCCCAGCAACCCTTTGACATAGGGACTATAATTATCTCCACTTCCCAGATAAGAAAACTAAGTCTTAGAGAGATTAAGTTGACACATGGCTAGGAAGTAAGGAGGGGAGAATTGGTCTCTAGCTCAGCCTGGACAGGTAAAAAGGGAGCAAGAAGTAGCAGATGAGAGGGAGTGGGAGGTGGGGGCCGTGAGCTGTGGGTGACAGTGGCGTGTGACCAGGGGAGTGGCTGCAGAGGAAGGACCCTGATGGGGAAGCCCAGTGGGCAAGCTCAGAAAGAACACAGGCAACCAGGTAGACTCAGGCTGCCCCCGGCCCAGCCCCTTCCTGCCTGCATTGCTGGTCACACCCTGAGCCTCCCCTGACAGCCCGGGCTGGGAGGCCCTTCTCACCCTAGTGCCTAACTCAGGACACCCGTCCGCTGGCTCTGGTTCTGGCAGGGGAAGGCTAAACCGCCTGTAGCTCTCAGGCTGGGCTCTGGGGTGGCCATTTCACAGGACTTGGACAGAAAGACTGGTCCTGTGTTTGGGGCCCAGACTTTGCTGCTATCGGCACAGTGGTTGCCGCGACAGTTTAAACAAGATGGGACAGGCCGAACTTGGCCTTGGGAAGAAACCCCACTGAGGAGCAGCAGGGCTGGCCCTAGGGGCAGTGCTGCCATAGAAATAGAATGTGAACATTTGTGTAATTTTTAGAGTTTCTAGTAGCCACAATTTTATTTTTGAAAATATATTTTTATTGATTTCAGTGAGGAAGGGAGAGGGAGAGAGAGAGAAATATCAATGATGAGAGAGAATCATTGATTGGCTGCCTCTTGAATGCCCCCTACTGGGGATCCAGCCCACAACCTGGGTATGTGCCCTTGGCTGGAATCGAACCTGGGACCCTTTGGTCTACAGGCCGCTGCTCTACCCACTGCGCCAAACCAGCTAGGGCAGTAGCCACATTTTTAAAAGCAAAAACAGGCTAAATAAATTTCATGAATAAATTTTATTTCACCAAACTTAACCAAAATATTGTCATTTCAACAGGTAATCAACATAAAAATGTTAAGGTATTTCACAGGACCTTTTCCAGGCTGAGTCTGAAACGTGGTGTGCTCCCCACTCACAGCACATCCGCTCAGACTAGCCCACCAGGGCCCCGGCTCCGGATGGGACACCACGGTTCTGGGCTCTTGGACTAGCACACTGGACTCTTGTTCATTGACATAGTTCACAACGCGATTTAAGTAATAAAACGACCAATCTCCGAGGGTTCGGGGCCAAGTACTATGTCAGGTGCTTGCGCAGCTGTCACTCTTAGTCCAGGGAACAGCGCGCTCTAAGCTCCAAAGGCATGAGCAGGGCCGCAGGGCTGCCTCCAAATGCGGGGTGCGCACGTGGTGTGGGCTGCGCTCTCACCTTCTACAGCGAGTAACCTGCACCGCGCTACATGGAAGCCCCGAGGGAGATGGGTAAGAGCCTTGGAGTCAGAAGGGAGCCAGGTCCCAGTTCCACCATTTACGAGCTGATGGTCTTGGACAAGATACTTAATTTCCTTGACGTAGTTTCCTGATATGTAAAACGGGGATAGTAATACATTAGAGCCTTCCTCGTGGTGTTGGGAGAATGAAATAAGCACATAACAGTCTTAAAGCAGTGCCCATACAGAGTAACCGCTCAATAAATGTTAATTACCTCCTTATTCCCATCGCCATAGTGGCCCTCCGCGTCCTCAGAGCCCAGGTGGGAGCCACCTGCATGCGCTGGCGCACTCATGCCCTCACCCATAGCCGGTCACTGATGCTACGCACGCCAGGCCCAGGGGCTCAGGCGGAATAGACAGAGCATGGCACAGCTTCACCCCTTCCTGCTCTGACATTTGTAGCCTTGGGGACGGGGGTGCTGGACAGTGACAAACCTGGGTGGGGAGGCGGGGGGTCCCCGAGCCTCCCACCTCCACCTGGTGCCGCTCAGGTCTCGCACTTCCTGAGAAGTCTCAACGCCCCAGAGACTTTGCTGAACAGCTTCCCTGGGGATGTGGTCACTAACAGCTGCGCGGAGGGTAGTGCTTACAACAAAGAAAACACTGCTACGGTTTCCAGCAAGTTAGCACCTGGGACGGGGGAGGTACCGTAGAGGATGGCTGCCTCCTTCTGCATCCTCGCGTCCTCGGGCTGCCTGTCACCTGGTCTCAGGACTTGCTCCTCCTGTTCAGCAAACCCCGGCTTCTGTCACAGGCCAGGCTTTGCGTGAGGCCCTAGAATCACACAGTCCCACCCCCTGAGACACTCCAGGGCTGCCCGGCGCCCAGTGCTGGCGCCAGACCAGCGCCCAAGAAAGCAGATAGACCGCGGGGGGGCCTGGCTGCCCAGATCCTTAGACGGCACCGCCCATTCTGCAGCCACTGGCTACGAGCAGCTATTTAAACATGTTACATTAAATGGGAAAATCCATCCAGGCCAACCAGGCACACTTCCGGCTCAGCAGTGCCTGTGGCTGCGGGAGGGGCCAGGGGCCAGGAGTACTTCCCTCCTCCCATGTCGACTGGGCAGCGCTGGCGTGAACCATAAACACGGACTCTCATCTCTTTGCAGATTAGTGAGCTTGTCGGCTGTGAAATAAAGCCCACGGATACGACATGCCTGGCCAATATGCTGGAATATGGATTCAGCAAATTCATTGACAAGTAAGGTGCCCCTTTCTTCAGGGAGTGAGTGATCAGAGGGCCTGTGAACCCCCCACCCCCAACCCCCAATTGCCTCCCCCAGGCAGCTGCCTCCTACCCCCTGGACATGAGGGCAGCCTCCCCTCTGGTAAGTGGCCAGATGGACCTTTCCTTTTACTGACTTGAAAATTTTTAGTTCACAGAGAAATTTAGGTTAAAAGTTTCTTGAACCAGAGCTCAGAGCCCACTTCTCTCAGGCTAGCTTTGGTACAGCCGCTTACCCTTAGGGGGCCTCAGTATCACCCTCTTTACCCAACAACAACGATCAGAGGTGGCTCTCTTCCCACTAAGTTACCTGGAACCTGGTCAAAAAACAGAGTCACATGCTCACTCTCCTTCTCCAAACGCCCTGGAGATTGCATACTGTGTGAGTGAGGATGTGTACGTGTGAGTGAGGATGTGTAGATGTGAGAAAGGATGTGTACATGTGAGAGAGGATGTGTACATGTGAGTGAGGATGTGTACATGTGAGAGAGGATGTGTACATGTGAGAGAGGATGTGTACATGTGAGAGAGGATGTGTACATGTGAGAGAGGATGTGTACATGTGAGTGAGGATGTGTACATGTGAGTGAGGATGTGTGCATGTGAGTGAGGATGTGTACATGTGAGTGAGGATGTGTACATGTGAGAGAGGATGTGTACGTGTGAGTGAGGATGTGTACGTGTGAGAGAGGATGTGTACATGTGAGTGAGGATGTGTACATGTGAGAGAGGATGTGTACGTGTGAGAGAGGATGTGTACATGTGAGAGAGGATGTGTACATGTGAGAGAGGATGTGTACATGTGAGTGAGGATGTGTACATGTGAGTGAGGATGTGTACATGTGAGTGAGGATGTGTACATGTGAGAGAGGACGTGTACATGTGAGAGAGGATGTGTACATGTGAGTGAGGATGTGTACATGTGAGTGAGGATGTGTACATGTGAGAGAGGATGTGTACATGTGAGTGAGGATGTGTACATGTGAGTGAGGATGTGTACATGTGAGTGAGGATGTGTACGTGTGAGGATGTGTACGTGTGAGGATGTGTACGTGTGAGTGAGGATGTGTATGTGTGAGGATGTGTAAGTGTGAGTGAGGATGTGTACTGTGTGAGAGAGGATGTGTATTGTGAGTGAGGATGTGTACGTGTGAGTGTGGATGTGTACGTGTGAGTGAGGATGTGTACGTGTGAGGATGTGTACGTGTGAGGATGTGTACGTGTGAGTGAGGATGTATACTGTGTGAGTGAGGATGTGTACGTGTGAGTGAGGATGTATACTGTGTGAGTGAGGATGTGTACGTGTGAGTGAGGATGTATACTGTGTGAGTGAGGATGTGTACTGTGTGAGTGAGGATGTGTATTGTGAATGAGGATGTGTACGTGTGAGTGAGGATGTGTACGTGTGAGGATGTGTATGTGTGTGGATGGGTATGTGTGAGTGAGGATGTGTACGTGTGAGTGAGGATGTGTACGTGTGAGGATGTGTACGTGTGAGTGAGGATGTGTATGTGTGAGGATGTGTACGTGTGAGTGAGGATGTGTACATGTGAGTGAGGATGTGTACATGTGAGTGAGGATGTGTACGTGTGAGGATGTGTACGTGTGAGTGAGGATGTATACTGTGTGAGTGAGGATGTGTACGTGTGAGTGAGGATGTGTATTGTGAATGAGGATGTGTACGTGTGAGTGAGGATGTATACTGTGTGAGTGAGGATGTGTACTGTGTGAGTGAGGATGTGTATTGTGAATGAGGATGTGTACGTGTGAGTGAGGATGTGTACATGTGAGGATGTGTACGTGTGAGGATGGGTACGTGTGAGTGAGGATGTGTATGTGTGAGGATGTGTACGTGTGAGTGAGGATGTGTACATGTGAGTGAGGATGTGTACATGTGAGTGAGGATGTGAACGTGTGAGGATGTGTACGTGTGAGTGAGGATGTATACTGTGTGAGTGAGGATGTGTACGTGTGAGTGAGGATGTATACTGTGTGAGTGAGGATGTGTACTGTGTGAGTGAGGATGTGTATTGTGAATGAGGATGTGTACATGTGAGTGAGGATGTGTACGTGTGAGGATGTGTACGTGTGAGTGAGGATGTATACTGTGTGAGTGAGGATGTGTACGTGTGAGTGAGGATGTGTACGTGTGAGTGAGGATGTGTACTGTGTGAGTGAGGATGTGTATTGTGAATGAGGATGTGTACGTGTGAGTGAGGATGTGTACATGTGAGGATGTGTACGTGTGAGGATGGGTACGTGTGAGTGAGGATGTGTACGTGTGAGGATGTGTACGTGTGAGTGAGGATGTGTATGTGTGAGGATATGTACGTGTGAGTGAGGATGTGTACTGTGTCAGTGAGGATGTGTACGTGTGAGTGAGGATGTGTACGTGTGAGTGAGGATGTGTACTGTGTGAGTGTGGATGTGTACTGTGTGAGTGTGGATGTGTACTGTGTGAGTGAGGATGTGTACGTGGGAGTGAGGATGTGTACGTGTGAGTGAGGATGTGTACATGTGAGTGAGGATGTGTATTGTGAGTGAGGATGTGTACTGTGTCAGTGAGGATGTGTACGTGTGAGTGAGGATGTGTACGTGTGAGTGAGGATGTGTACGTGTGAGGGAGGATGTGTACTGTGTCAGTGAGGATGTGTACGTGTGAGTGAGGATGTGTACGTGTGAGTGAGGATGTGTATTGTGAGTGAGGATGTGTACTGTGTCAGTGAGGATGTGTACTGTGTCAGTGAGGATGTGTACTGTGTCAGTGAGGATGTGTACGTGTGAGTGAGGATGTGTACATGTGAGTGAGGATGTGTACGTGTGAGTGAGGATGTGTACGTGTGAGAGAGGATGTGTACATGTGAGTGAGGATGTGTACATGTGAGAGAGGATGTGTACATGTGAGTGAGGATGTGTACATGTGAGAGAGGATGTGTACCTGTGAGTGAGGATGTGTACGTGTGAGAGAGGATGTGTACATGTGAGTGAGGATGTGTACATGTGAGAGAGGATGTGTACCTGTGAGTGAGGATGTGTACGTGTGAGAGAGGATGTGTACATGTGAGAGAGGATGTGTACATGTGAGAGAGGATGTGTACATGTGAGTGAGGATGTGTACATGTGAGTGAGGATGTGTACATGTGAGAGAGGATGTGTACATGTGAGAGAGGACGTGTACATGTGAGAGAGGATGTGTACATGTGAGTGAGGATGTGTACATGTGAGTGAGGATGTGTACATGTGAGAGAGGATGTGTACATGTGAGTGAGGATGTGTACATGTGAGTGAGGATGTGTACATGTGAGTGAGGATGTGTACGTGTGAGGATGTGTACGTGTGAGGATGTGTACGTGTGAGTGAGGATGTGTATGTGTGAGAATGTGTAAGTGTGAGTGAGGATGTGTACTGTGTGAGAGAGGATGTGTATTGTGAGTGAGGATGTGTACGTGTGAGTGTGGATGTGTACGTGTGAGTGAGGATGTGTACGTGTGAGGATGTGTACGTGTGAGGATGTGTACGTGTGAGTGAGGATGTATACTGTGTGAGTGAGGATGTGTACGTGTGAGTGAGGATGTATACTGTGTGAGTGAGGATGTGTACTGTGTGAGTGAGGATGTGTATTGTGAATGAGGATGTGTACGTGTGAGTGAGGATGTGTACGTGTGAGGATGTGTATGTGTGTGGATGGGTATGTGTGAGTGAGGATGTGTACGTGTGAGTGAGGATGTGTACGTGTGAGGATGTGTACGTGTGAGTGAGGATGTGTATGTGTGAGGATGTGTACGTGTGAGTGAGGATGTGTACATGTGAGTGAGGATGTGTATTGTGAGTGAGGATGTGTACGTGTGAGGATGTGTACGTGTGAGTGAGGATGTATACTGTGTGAGTGAGGATGTGTACGTGTGAGTGAGGATGTATACTGTGTGAGTGAGGATGTGTACTGTGTGAGTGAGGATGTGTATTGTGAATGAGGATGTGTACGTGTGAGTGAGGATGTGTACATGTGAGGATGTGTACGTGTGAGGATGGGTACGTGTGAGTGAGGATGTGTATGTGTGAGGATGTGTACGTGTGAGTGAGGATGTGTACATGTGAGTGAGGATGTGTACATGTGAGTGAGGATGTGAACGTGTGAGGATGTTTTTGTGTGAGTGAGGATGTATACTGTGTGAGTGAGGATGTGTACGTGTGAGTGAGGATGTATACTGTGTGAGTGAGGATGTGTACTGTGTGAGTGAGGATGTGTATTGTGAATGAGGATGTGTACATGTGAGTGAGGATGTGTACGTGTGAGGATGGGTACGTGTGAGTGAGGATGTGTACGTGTGAGGATGTGTACGTGTGAGTGAGGATGTGTATGTGTGAGGATATGTACGTGTGAGTGAGGATGTGTACTGTGTGAGTGAGGATGTGTACGTGTGAGTGAGGATGTGTACGTGTGAGTGAGGATGTGTACTGTGTGAGTGTGGATGTGTACTGTGTGAGTGTGGATGTGTACTGTGTGAGTGAGGATGTGTACGTGGGAGTGAGGATGTGTACGTGTGAGTGAGGATGTGTACATGTGAGTGAGGATGTGTATTGTGAGTGAGGATGTGTACTGTGTCAGTGAGGATGTGTACGTGTGAGTGAGGATGTGTACGTGTGAGTGAGGATGTGTACGTGTGAGGGAGGATGTGTACTGTGTCAGTGAGGATGTGTACGTGTGAGTGAGGATGTGTACGTGTGAGTGAGGATGTGTATTGTGAGTGAGGATGTGTACTGTGTCAGTGAGGATGTGTACTGTGTCAGTGAGGATGTGTACGTGTGAGTGAGGATGTGTACATGTGAGTGAGGATGTGTACGTGTGAGTGAGGATGTGTACGTGTGAGTGAGGATGTGTACGTGTGAGTGAGGATGTATACTGTGTGAGTGAGGATGTGTACTGTGTGAGTGAGAATGTGTATTGTGAATGAGGATGTGTACGTGTGAGTGAGGATGTGTACATGTGAGGATGTGTACGTGTGAGGATGGGTACGTGTGAGTGAGGATGTGTATGTGTGAGGATGTGTACGTGTGAGTGAGGATGTGTACATGTGAGTGAGGATGTGTACATGTGAGTGAGGATGTGAACGTGTGAGGATGTTTTCGTGTGAGTGAGGATGTATACTGTGTGAGTGAGGATGTGTACGTGTGAGTGAGGATGTATACTGTGTGAGTGAGGATGTGTACTGTGTGAGTGAGGATGTGTATTGTGAATGAGGATGTGTACATGTGAGTGAGGATGTGTACGTGTGAGGATGGGTACGTGTGAGTGAGGATGTGTACGTGTGAGGATGTGTACGTGTGAGTGAGGATGTGTATGTGTGAGGATATGTACGTGTGAGTGAGGATGTGTACTGTGTGAGTGAGGATGTGTACGTGTGAGTGAGGATGTGTACGTGTGAGTGAGGATGTGTACTGTGTGAGTGTGGATGTGTACTGTGTGAGTGTGGATGTGTACTGTGTGAGTGAGGATGTGTACTGTGTCAATGAGCATGTGTACTGTGTCAGTGAGGATGTGTACGTGTGAGTGAGGATGTGTACGCGTGATTGAGGATGTGTACATGTGAGGATGTGTACGTGTGAGTGAGGATGTGTACATGTGAGGGAGGATGTGTACGTGTGAGTGTGGATGTGTACATGTGAGGGAGGATGTGTACGTGTGAGGGAGGATGTGTACGTGTGAGGGAGGATGTGTACGTGTGAGGGAGGATGTGTACATGTGAGTGAGGATGTGTACTGTGTCAGTGAGGATGTGTACTGTGTCAGTGAGGATGTGTACATGTGAGTGAGGATGTGTACATGTGAGTGAGGATGTGTACTGTGTCAGTGAGGATGTGTACATGTGAGTGAGGATGTGTACTGTGTCAGTGAGGATGTGTACTGTGTCAGTGAGGATGTGTACGTGTGAGTGAGGATGTGTACGCGTGATTGAGGATGTGTACTTATGAGGGAGGATGTGTACGTGTGAGGGAGGATGTGTACGTGTGAGTGTGGATGTGTACATGTGAGGGAGTATGTGTATGTGTGAGGGAGGATGTGTACGTGTGAGGGAGGATGTGTACATGTGAGTGAGGATGTGTACTGTGTGAATTGCTATGTTTAGTACCAGAGATTCTCAGGACCCTGTTAGTGTCTCCACACTCAGGATGATGGATGAGGAGGCGCTGCATGTCCTGGGCTGCAGAGGACTGTCAGGCAGCTGGGTTCAGGCCTAACCTATACACATGGTTCCCAGAATGTCGTCCAGCTGCACTGTTGGGACCTGGGGGCTGGTTAGGAATGCATATCCCTATGCCCACCCGTGTCTGAAAATCAGAAATTTGTGCAACAGTCCCAGTCAGCACTCTCTGTGGGGGAGCCGCTAGCCACAGATAGCAATTGAGTCCTTGAGATGGAGTGATTCTGAATTAGATGTACTGGAGGTATAAAATACAGGCTGATGTCAAACTCACTAAGAAAAACAGTGCAAACTATCTAATAAGTTTTAAATTGGAATATGTGTTAGGAAGATATTTAGATGTATTGAGATACAGAAAATAATTTATTAAAATTAATTTCACTTGTTTCTTTTTACTTTTTTAACTTTAAATTGACATATTGGTTCCCATTATATCTGGGATGGGCAAGGCTGCTCCGGGCAATTGTGACACCTGCTGGACTGGGACTCTCTCCCCACACGCAGCACCCACCCTCCAAAGTGCTCCCAGGCCCCCAAGGGTCTCTGCCTCCCGAATGTTCCGATGCCCCTGGCAACTGTCACCCCTGGCAACTGTCAGTGTAAGAGTTTATTGTAAGAGGTTGATTAGAGTTTATCTGAGCCAAACAGAGGGCACTCCTGGAAGCAAGACCTGGACAGACTGAGAAAATGCTCCCAGCAGGAGATTTGCAGCTGCATTCGTGCTCGTGGTATTAGGAGGCGACACGGGAGGCTGAGTGAAGGGGAAGGGAGCAAGGCGGTCAGTGACAGGACAGTCAGGCTCCGCTGTCCTGAGGGGGTGCACTTGAGTAGGCATTTCAAAGGCGTTGCCCTGGGTGCCCAGAAACTGGGCGGGGCCTACTTAGGACAAAGGTCAGCCTGTCACTGAAGCAGTCAGGGGCCTGGGAGTGACACCCACCATGGCCCGCCCAGCTGGGATTTGTGAGCCCATCACCTGGGAGGCCACGCCCCGTCACTGGACTCGCCAGAGGTGGAACAGAGCCCCCAGTACCAGCATTGCTGTCCTGCTGCTTCTTGTGCTAAAGGGCCTCTTTCCCTCAGTAAAGTGTTTCCAAGAAATACCAGCTGTTGCACATTTATGCTGCACCAAGCATGGATAAATATTAACCAACCTACCATCACAACAACCACCTATTCTAGCTAATATTATTATTTGCATTTTACGGAGGAAGAAATAAATTGACTAGAGAGTCCATAACTAGTCAGAGGTTACAGCTAGTCACTGAGAGAACCACGCCTGGAGCCCAGCCTGGCTAGTTAGCCACTCCCTTCACCTGCAAAGCAAGCCCCTGGAAGGAGGCAGACTGAGCAGACATACCGCGACTCTGCCCCTCACGCCAGCATCCAGCTGTGGCACATCCAGCTGTGCCGACACCTGCCACGTGGTTGGCTTCTGTGCCTCGTCCCGTTGCCTGTAGACAGGTGACTAGCATTGCTACGAGGTGATGAGATGGGCAGGTAACCGAACCAACCTGTTCGCAGCTACGCCCTCTGCATGAGGCATGGTGGTTCCTGGCCCCACTGTCGTGCACTCGTGCACTCTGCCACAGCCCATGCCAGGAGCTGCTTTAGCACACTTGGGTGAGGTCAATCCTTTTTATATATATTTTGTTTAATTTGATATTTTTATTGATTTCATTTATTAAGGGAGAGGGAGATAGAAACATCAATGATGAGAGAGAAACATTGATCAGCTGCCTCCTGCACACCCCTCAATGGGGATCGAGCCCACAACCCGGGCATGTGCCTGGGCCAGGAATTGAACTATGACCTCTGGGTTCATATGTCGATGCTCAACCACTGAGCTACTCCTGCTGAGCTGGGTACGGTCAATTCTTGATAGACTTCATGGACTCCCAAGCTGGTTAATCCCTCCCCTGTGCAATTATTTGCATAAGTAAAAGTCAGATGGTCTGCAAGCATTTTATATTATTTCATTTCACCAGCAACCCCTCTTTTGGACAGATGGGACCTAAGGCCTTTCGAGGGACTTGGTCACAGCCACACAGCCAGCCTCTGCTTCTCATACTCACCGGGGTTGGCACCGCCTTTGTGAATTATCCCCTCAATGCACACTCACTGTGGCCGTCTCCCAAGAAGGCATTCAGGATGCTGGCCGCGCTGCGGAGGGCCTCAGTCACTGCCCAGCACTATCTGGGCCTCAGCTCTGCTTCGTGGCCCCCTCTGGCTGAGAGGGTAGACGCCACAGTGTGCGAGGAGGAAACGCCAGTTAGGGGTCAGAGGACCCAGCGTCTAGGCCTGGCTCAGGCTCCCCAGCTGGGGCCTTGGGCTGACCTGTCAGTAAAGACCGTGTGGTCTCCTCTGCAATCAAGGGTGTCAGGAAAGCATCGCTGAGGCCGTGAGAGGGCTTACTCCTTCCCCTCCACGAACTTGGCTTCCCAATGTCTGTCCACCGCGGGGCATAGGACCCAGACCTCCGTGTGGAAGCAGGACAAAGGGAGTGTGTCTCTTCTCTCCCCCCACTTCCTGGGAGCAGGGACCATGGGGGGTGGACTGTCCCTTCTCTCTCCCCCTTTTCCATGGAGCAGGGGCCATGAGGGGTGGACTGTCCCCTCCCCCCCCTTTTCCATGGAGCAGGGGCCATGGGGGGTGGACTGTCCCCTCCCTCCCCCCCTTTTCCATGGAGCAGGGGCCATAGGGGTTGGACTGTCCCCTCCCTCCCCCACCTTTCCCATGGAGCAGGGGCCATGGGGGGTGGATTGTCCCTTCTCTCCCCCCCCTTTTCCATGGAGCAGGGGCCATGGGGGTTGGACTGTCCCCTCCCTCCCCCACCTTTCCCATGGAGCAGGGGCCATGGGGGTGGATTGTCCCTTCTCTCCCCCCCCTTTCCCATGGAGCAGGGGCCATGGTGGGTGGACTGTCCCCTTCTCTCCCTCCCTTTCCTGGGAGCAGGGGCCATAGGGGGAGGACCCAGCATAGCAGGGAAACAGCAGTAGTTGTTTTTTAAAGGTAAGGATAGGAGGTAGAGCAAAAGCCATCACATAAATGAACAGAAATTCCAAGATGCACATAAGGAGGACGAGAGTAGTTCTGGGCACAGGAGGAACAATAGGAGGAAACAGCCGTGGGAAAGGAGATATGTGTTACCGGTTAGCACAGTGGCTCTCACGGGGGACATTTGTTACTGTCACCGGAGTTCCATCTCTCTGTCCCCAGTGGGAGTGGGGTCCTTGGGGCTCCGCTGGAAAAGGCATTTCCAGGGCCCCCACGGGAGGAGGGGATGTGGTTGAAGGCTTTATTTCATGGAGTCACATTCCTCGGGTTCCAAAGTCCCCTCTCCCGCGACCCAGCTCTGACAGGGCCAGCGGGGACTCCAGCAGAGCTGAAAGCCCAGCCAGCGTCCAGGCCGCCTCCCAGCAGAGCCGCCTGATGTCGCCTCAGGCTGGTCACTGTCCGTCAGGCCAGTACATGGGGTCACCTGGCGTGGGCCGCGTAGGCAAGGGCAGGGCGCGCGAGCCTGCAAGCCGGGAGTGGGTGAGCAGCAAGAGAGGGGGAGCGCTCCTTTGTCCAGGAGTGAAGTCTCTTAGGTTTCATGCCCTGGCAGTGACCATGCCCATTCTGGCCACTGACCTGTTCCCAGTGTGACTGACAGTGGGCACCTCCCCACTGGGCATGCGTCTATGTCCAGTCCCTGCCCCAGCGACAGCGGAACAGACCTGGGCGTGATCCCTGCAGCCTCCTGGGGCCCCGGGTGGATGGCGGCCGGTGTGAGTGCCCCCCCTGCGTGCCTGCCTGTTAGTCACACCCAGGTGGTTAACAGTGTTGCCGTGACTGGCAGCAGGTGGGCAGGGCAGCCGGCTGTGGCGCCCCGTGAGTAAAGGCCGGGTGGTGGCTACCACCCTGCAATGCTCAGGACAGCCCGCAGCCGGAACCAGTGGCTCCCGTGGGTGGGCTGGGGCGGCTAGGACAAATGCCACAGGCTGGGCGGCTCAAACAGCAGACATTTATTTCTTCACCGTCCTGGGGGCTCGAAGCCCATGAGCCAAGTGTTAGCAAGTTTACTTTCTCCTGTGGCCTCTCTCCTCGGCCTGCCGCCACCTCTCCCCATGTCTTTCATTCCCACGGTCATTCCTCTCTGTGTGTCTGTCCTTTCTCCTCCTCTGATGAGGACTGTCCTGTTAGATTTGGGGCCCTCACAATCTCACTTTAACTTAACTACTTGCTAAAGACCCATTTTCAGATGGGAGACCTGCCATTCCCAGGCCCAGGCGCTGGGGCTAGGACCCCACACAGGCCTGTGGGGGCCGCAGTTCAGCCCTAATACAGCCCAATGCCAGGGCGGAGGCTCGGGAGCCGGTCACCTGGGGCGCTGGCACGTCCTCCAGGAGGAGTTCAGGAGAAGCAGGGCTTCGAACGGCTTTTCTACAGGAGCTGAACGCCCTTGGCCGTTTCCCTCCCGTCACGCTGCTGTCCCTACCTTCCCTTCCAGACTGGAGCCCATTGGAGCCACCGCCAGCAAAGAATACTCTCTGGAGAAAAACTTGGAGAAGATGAAGTCCGAATGGGTCAACATGGCATTCAGCTTCTCGAAGTACAGGGACACGGTGAGTCTCAGCCGGCACAGCTGGGCCACCGTCCCCAGATCCGGGCCGCCCTCCCCAGAGGGGAGCCCCTCGGAATCGCAACAGACTCAGAGGGCCCCGAACAGCGTTTTAAAAACTTTTTTTCTGAGACGTAATCGACACAGACCATTATACAGGCTTGAGGTGTGGGGTGTGGGTTGGATATGTTTACCTATCGCCATCTCACCCCCCGGCACCACCTCGCAGCTCTACAGTCCCTTGTTCCCTCTTTCCTGCCAGGGAACCCTTAGGGTCTGGCCTCTCAGCCGCCTGGACGGTCAGCACAGGGCCGCTCACTGTCAGCGCTGCAGCCATCGGAGGCCGCGCCTGTGTCTGTTCCCTTCCCCTGGCCACCCTGAGGGTTGCATTTGCAAAGGAGAAATGCCTTTTGATTCAGAGCGACAGGCGGAGCAAGCCTCCTGAATTGCCTCTCCCAGGGACGCCCAGCCCCGTGAAGCTGCCTGGAGTAAACAATACTTAGCGCTTCTCAAAAAAAACCAAAAAAAAACTCAGTAGGTTCTCCCTCTCTCCGCCCCCAAAGTGCCTGGACATCTGTATTTTTAAGGCGCCCCGGGCTTTCTAATGTGCAGTGTGACTGAGAGCTGAAACCCTAAAGCAGGGGTGGGAGTGTCTGGCCTGCGTCAGGGACCCACGAAGTCATTTGGTCTGGCCCTGCATTACGGGTGAGTTCACTAAATGTTCGACCAAAGAGAGCAGGCTCGTTTTTAAGTGGATAACTGTATGACCCGAGAATGATGTCACAAATATCCAAATGGCCCTTGGCAGGGGTTCCCCGCCCTAAAGGCTCCCACATCCCTCCTCCCCGGAGGCCGCAGGTGATCTTTTCTCTTCTCGCCCCTTCAGTTTCAATAGTCACAAGGCCTTGATTTCACCTGGATAAGCCGGTGGCAGGGAGGGAATTGGGGGCCTCTCCCACCAGGACCAGGCGCCTGGCCCGCAGGTCAGGTGCGCTGCACTGTCTGCCTGGAGGAGGCGCTCCTGGAGGCGGTGGGCTGAGGCGAGGAGTAAGCTGGGAGACCTGGGAGCAATAGCTTCGTTCCTGTCGACCAGTCCAGGTGTCGCCCAGGGCAGCTATAGACCAGGGTCAGCACAGGTTAGACACCCCGCCCAGTGCAGAGCAACTAGTAAAAGGTTGGTAGACCTAGCCCCCACTTAGCCACCAGATGTGGGCTTGAAGGAAGTGACAGCAGAGTGAGAAAGACAAGCCTGCGCTGGGGACAGAGCCGGTCAGCCTCTGGCCACGGTGGCCTCGGAGGAAGAGTTTTGTGCACGGGCCGGACCCGCTCGTAGACTGTGGCCCAGAAACGCACTGGCAGAGGCTCCCGAACTTTCTTAGTTCCTGTTGCCCTTTGTGTCATGAATGATGTACTTTCTTCATGGTTCCTCTCCCCAGAGCAAAAGAAAAAGCTCACAGCTCTGTTGTTACGTAATTAGGTTCAAACGGTAATATCCGTGTCCTGTCACCTTCACTGTTTGATAAAATACGTAGAAATTTGTTAATGTAAAAACATTCAAACCTGTAAAGGGTTTTTGTGAGTTTATTTGAGCCAAACTGTCGACGATTGCTGGGAAGCAGAACCTCAATGGAGTGGTGTAGTGCTCCGGAGAATGGCGGTTACATCTGTATTTACACATTGCAATCAGAGGAGGGACGGAGGTGGGTTACATGAAGTCAATGGTGATAGACTAGAGAGGCGGGAGGAAGCAAAACAGGGGGTGGGCCTGGGATTGGATAGAAGTAAAATGATGGACACATACTTAGGTGGGTGCAAGATCAATTAACATGATAATGAAGGGATTTGTGGTCTCTGTCCTGGTGCCCAGCACATTAGGTTGTGCCCCAAGGTCCAGAAAAAGGGAAGTTACAAGTTACCCAGCCATTTCTAGGGTATGTTATCAAAGATGCAAAAAGAGACATAGGCCCAGTTAAGGTAAAGGTTGACCTTGTCAGTGAAGATACTGGCCTAGAAGTGACTAGCCACCATAACTGCTTTTAGTTTAAGTTTAATTTCAGACCATCCTTTGTGGTTACTTTAGGTCTGAGTTTGCAGGACCGCCATGCAGGCCTCCCCTGAGCCTGTCAGGTTAGCATGTGGCCCCTTCCGTCCACAAATTGAAAGAAAACCATTTGTATTTTCTTTTTAAACATTCCCAGTGATTTGCTGTGAGTTCACTGCAGTGCCCTGGGCTCCTTGGCACACAGTTTGAGAACCACCATGTAGGCCCAGCCAAGCTGCTGGGCAGGAGGAGCGAGGGCAGAAGGTGGGAGCACAGGGAAGGGCGGAGCTCTGGGCTTGGGCCACGATGTGATTTCTGCCATGGAGATGGAAAGTCTGTGTCTTTAAGAACATTTTCAAGGAAGAAAATAGAAATTCCATCCCCGTAAGACACGGGTTCCTGCCTCCCCGGGGGGAGCTCTGGGCTCCATGCCTGTGTGCCAGCCCGTGCGTGGCTCTGACGGGGCAGGTGTGTGTCTGCAGGACATGAGCATCCTGTGTGCCGTGGACGACATTCAGCTGCTGCTCGATGACCACGTGATAAAGACACAGACCATGTGCGGCTCCCCCTTCATCAGGCCGATAGAGACCGAATGCCGGGTGAGGTGGAAGGGGGCGGGTTTGTGACATCCGGGCGGCTCTTGGTTTCTCGGAGGAGGGAGGGAGAAGGTTTCTAAGTTCATCTAACAAATTTATTGTCTTCTGCTCGGAAAAAAGTAACACATGACTAAAAGCACGAACCATCCCAGTAAGCATGTTGCGTGCTGAGCCTGTGCACGTCTGCCAGAAGGAAACGTGAGATGGTTTGAATGTACCAGGTAAAAATGCACTGGAAAGTATGTGAGTGTCAGCCGAGCTAGCGTACTCTCGAACGTAACCTGCCGGAGGGTAGGCATGGCTCACTGTGTCCTACGGCATAGGCTAAGGGCAAATCTCCTGAAGCCAGACTCCCTGGTTTCAAATTCTGGCTCCCTGCTTATGAACCTTGGGCAAGGCTCTTACACTGTGTCTCCATTTCTGCATTTGTAAAGTGTAAGGTGTGGTAACGCTTCCATCATAAAACTACCTGATTAAGTTAGTTTTCACATGCATGAAGCACTCAGCCCATCCCTGGTTATAGTAATAACTAGGGGCCTGGTGCACGAAGATTTGTGCACTGGTAGGGGGGGATGTGGGGGAGGGGGTCCCTCAGCCCGACCTGTACCTGCTGCAATCTGGGAGCCCTCCTGGGAGCCCTCTCCAATCCGGGAGTTTCCGTCTGTCTTTGCAATCATATGAACAAATTGTCTGAGACCCCAACCCAGTTTGGTTTGTTGCTCACAGAATAATAGAGGCTTTTTTTTTTCTTTGCTTCATTGGTGGAGATTTCCTGGAAGTTTTAGGATATCTTCCCTTTAATTTTTCCTAGGCACTCTTATTTTACTTATGTCTCTCACCTTTGCTTTCCCTCCATCCCAACCACAACAGTAACTTGCTCCAGGCTCACTTTGCTCTAGGGCAGTGATGGTGAACCTTTTGAGCTCGGCGTGTCAGCATTTTGAAAAACCCTAACTTAATTCTGGTGCCGTGTCACATATAGAAATTTTTTGATATTTGCAACCATAGTAAAACAAAGACTTATATTTTTGATATTTATTTTATATATTTAAATGCCATTTAACAAAGAAAAATCAACCAAAAAATGAATTCGCGTGTCACCTCTGACACGCATGTCATAGGTTCGCCATCACTGCTCTAGTGTCTAGGACAGCCGTGGGCAAACTACGGCCCGCAGGCCGGATCCGGCCCGTTTGAAATGAATAAAACTAAAAAAAAAGAAGACCGTACCCTTTTATGTAATGATGTTTACTTTGAATTTATATTAGTTCACACAAACACTCCATCCATGCTTTTGTTCCGGCCCTCCGGTCCAGTTTAAGAACCCATTGTGGCCCTCGAGTCAAAAAGTTTGCCCACCCCTGGTCTAGGAGATCCATCTGCCACCAGAACTATGATTCCCAGCATTCCTGGTGCCCCCTGCGCTCTGGGCTTCTGCTTCCTGTCCTGGGGCTGCCACCAAAACTACTATTCCCAGAATTCCTGGTGCTCGCCACGCTCTGGGTTTTCTCTGACCCAGGGAGCCATGTCCCCACAAGCTGCTGGCTCTCCCACTCTGCTCTGTGTATGCAAATTATCCGCCATCTTTGTCGGGTTAATTTGCATATTCACTCCTCATTGGCTGGTGGGTGTGGCTTGGGCATGGCTTGAGCCTAGTGGAGGGATGGCTAATTTGCATGTTTCTCTTTTATTATATAGGATAACCCTATATAATAAAAGGCTAGTATTCAAATCGACCAAACTGCAGAACAACCGGTCGCTATGATGTCCATTGACCACAAGGGGGCAGACACTCAACCCAGGAGCTGCCCCCTGGTGGTCAGAGTGCTCCCACAGGGGGAGCACCACTCAGCCAGAAGCTGGGCTCACGCCTGGCGAGCGTAGCACCAAGGATGTCTGACAGACGGCTTAGGCCCGCTTCCCATCATTTGGACATCCCCTGAGGACACCCAGACTGCGAGAGCGCACAGGCCAGGCTGAGGGAATCCCAGGCCTCTAGTTATATACAATAGTAATATATGATCATTATTATTGGTGTTACCATTATTCCACCAGAATGCAAGCTCCATGAGGGCAAGGACTCCCTTGTTTCACTCATTGCTGTATTCACATTGCCTAGAACGGTGACCAGAACATAGGGGCACTCAACAGTGTTTGTTAAACAAGGGAATGAGTGAATAAGCAGTTGTGTGATGTGGGGTGGCAAGTTAATGACTCAGATATAAAATGCTAAATTCGCAGAAGTGGGAGGAAAAGCTAGTCCGCGTGCAGGACATTTTGGATGCTTGGTTGAAATGCCAAGCCACCTGGCTGTACCTGGAACCGATCTTCAGCTCCGAGGACATCACAGCCCAGATGCCAGAAGAGGGCAAGAAGTTTGCCATCGTGGACGGTTACTGGAAATCCCTCATGTCCCAAGCCGTAAGCTCCCTGCTCCCGGCACCTCTCAGGGCGGGAGCGGGCTGCCACACAGATGCTCCTCATTGTGCGTTGTCGCCAGGCCTCTTAAAACTTGCCAGTAACCTAGAGTTTTGCAAATTTGATATTGTATATTTCTTCCAATTTCAAAAGTTGTTATTAAAAGTTTAAACGTGGGTATATGTAATATAGAAAATGGAGGCCATGATATCCCCTCTCCCCAGAGGTGAGCTCTAGCAGTTGTGTAACTTAGCTGTCATTCCGTGAGGGGAAGACTGTTTATTGCCAGTAAAGCTTTTACAGATTGAGAATCCTTTCAGAATTCAAATGATTGTCCATATTCAGTTATGCGGATATTTAACAAATGTTTATTCAGTACCTACTCAGACCCAGACATTGTACTAGGAGTCAGAAAAACACTTGAAGATGACAAGAATATGATATCTGCCTTCATAGCATTCCCTGCTTTGTGAGGAGACAGACTTAGATACCTAAGAGCTATAATGGAAGTTACGCACGAAGATTTTAGAAGGCAGAAAAGTGACTTACTGCCCTGGGCACGTCAGAGAGGCCTCCAGGGGATGACATTGGGAACAAGCCTCGAGGTGTGAGTGCACTGGGTAGACAGTATCAGGGAGATGAATTTTTTTCCTTTTGGAAGTCAAGTGTGCTCAAATTGGGGTGCATTTATAAAGAATTTGTCTCAAGGGAACTTACCTGCCCTGCTGTTTGTAGGATGAGTTAAGTGGTAATTTATATCACTCGGCCATCAGAGCCACTTTGCATGATATCCTGCTTCCTCTGACTTCATATTAGCTGAGAGTTTGGGTTGCAAGTAATAGAAACCCTCAAGGTAGCGCAAACAAAAAGACCGAACGGGTGTCCCGTGGAACCCGCGGGCGGGAAGTGTATAACGGAAGCTCTGGGCCCAGCAGTCCGCAGGAAACCCTGGAGTGCCCTCTCCATGCCGGCTTCCTCCCTCCTGCAGGCCGGCGTGCTCTGCCCCCGGTCACAGCATGGAAGCTGATCTGCACGCAGCTTCAGGGGCCAGCCACATGAGTGAGGGTGTCCTCATCCGAATTCCAAAGCCCAGCAGTGAAAATAGCATTGGCTTGGTTGGTTCAGTTGCCCAACCCCGTCCCAGTCAACCCCAGGCAGAGGAGCAGGGCGCTGCTATATGAGTGCTCTCCCTTTGGGGCTGGGAGACACTTTGCTGGGTAGGGCATCGTCAGTTGAGGCACTGGTCACACCCTCATGTAATGACGGCTCTCGGGGTCTGGGAGGCCCTGGTGAGTCCTGTCCTCTGGCGGAACCAGGTGAAGGATCCCAGGGTCCTGATGGCGGCCGACCAGCCCCGCATGGCTGAGAAGCTCCAAGAAGCCAACACTCTGCTGGAGGACATCCAGAGGGGGCTGAACGATTACTTGGAGAAGAAGAGGCTGTTTTTCCCCAGGTACTCGTTACTGCCCTTGGGTTTGGAGTGGCCTTCCTGACCCGTACGTAGGGGAATGAACGTTTTCACGCTGCGAGTTGGCTCCTGTCTGGTCCATGTTCTTTCCAGGTTTCCCGTTCCCTGAGACAGCGCTCAGGGCTGAGGGTGCTCATGACTGTTACTTAGAGGGAGGTTGAATGGGCACCAGGGGGCCAACTCCACACTTTGGCCGACCAACATGGTCAGTACCCACCCAGGGGAGTATCATCATCGTGCTTAAGGGCCCGGACCTGGGCGTTGAACAGCCCTTAGTGTGAGTCCCAGCTCTTCCGCTCTGAGTCCATCCCAGCCGCGGCTCTCCCAGTAGGAGAGATGGGACAAGGCCCTGCCTCCTGCACCTGCTGTGCATTTCAATTGCGACAACGCAAGTAAAGCAGCCCGCTCCCAGACCACGTGCTCGAGCGCTGCCAGCTAGTTTGGCTAGTGAATGTTTAGTTTCTGGTGGTATGTTTATAAATATTTGACTCTTTTTTCCACAAGAACCAATGTTCTTCTGCACACAGGCCAGGCGGGTCCCAGGAAGGAGGGTCCTCACCCCTGACCATCTGTCACGTCTCGCTGACCATGCGTGGTCGGTCCGTGGCACTTGATTCTAATTAGGATACAAGTTTGATCCTAACTTGCCTTTAAGGAACGCACCCCTTAGTGTCCCCTACATGGAGACAAAGTTAGTTATCTGCTTTCCACCTCAAAAAGTGGGTTGTTTAGGATTCAGAAATGTCCTTAGCGTCTACTTAAGGTGGTATTGTCCAGTAGAACTTGACTCACTGACAGAGATGCTCTACCTATACATGTGCTGCCCAGTGCAGTAACTGTGAGCCACATGTGGCTATCCAGCACTTTAAATGTGGCTAGTGTAACTGAGAAGGAAAATTTTAATTTATTTAGTATTCTTTTTAAAAATATATATTTGTATTGATTTCAGAAAGGAAGAGAGAGAGAGAGAGAGAGAGAGAGAGAAACATCAATGATGAGAGAGAATCATGGATCAGCTGCCTCCTGCATGACCCTACTGGGGATCGAGCCTGCAGCCCGGGGATGTGCCCTTGACCAGAATCAAACCCTGGACCCTTTAGTCCTCAGGCTGATGTTCTTCCACTGAGCAACAGCAGCTGGGTTATTCCGTATTCATTTTAAAATATAAATAGCCACCGGTGTCTAATGCCTTTATATTGGATAGCACAGATGAGGAACCTCTATTGGAAAGCACAAAACTTGGGCAGAGGACATTTCTAAGACTTGGGCTTCTGGTCCTATACCCATGACTACTGTTCCTCATAAAATGCAAGCACAGTACTTACCATGTTCAGGACATGCTCTGAGTGCTTTGTGTGTATTAACTTGGAACTATTATTTTTATCTCCACCTTATAAATGAGGAAACAGTAACTTGTGAAAAAACATAGTACTGGTAAGTGGAAAAGCTAGCATTCAATTCCAGGTTGTCTGGATGAGATATTTACCTTCTCTGAGCCTCATTTTCTTTCTAAGTGAAACGCACACACATCTCAGTATTTCTGTATGCCTTTTTATGGAATAAATGTAAGCACTCAGCATGAGGTTAGGTGCAAATATTGTGGCCATTTTTGTAATCCATCCTATACAGTGAAGACGCTAATCATATGGTCCCTTAATTATGCACCTTTCAGCCTAGTGGTCACTGTAGAGTTTGTTCCTTGAACATTTTCTGAAGGTTTGTGGTGGCTGCCTTTAGGCCTAAGCAAGAGAATGAAGCGATTGTATTATTTGTACATTTTAAAAATTCTATTTTTAATCCTCACATGAGTATATTTTTTTCCATTGCTTTTCAGAGAGAGTGGAAGGAAGGTAGGGAGAGAGGGAGAAAGAGAGGGGGAGAGAGAGAGAGAGAGAGAGAGAGAGAGAGAGAGAGAGAAGACCGAGGCTGCCTCCCAGGGGCTCAGGGAACAAACCACAACCCAGGTGCATGCCCTTGACCAGAAATCGAACCTGAGACCCTTCAGTGGGCAGGCCGATGCTCTAACCACTGAGCACACTGGACAGGGGTTATTATTTGTCATTTCAAACAAGATAAAGGCGCTGCATGAAGTAAGTGCATTATTAACATGTGCTTCCCTTGTACGCCTGTCACGCCTGGAGACAAGGAAAGGACAGAGTGCCTGTCTCCTCCCGAGGGGCTCTCAGCACTGACTGCGCAGGAGTCACCGGGGGTTTGTTTTTACTTTGTAATTGAATGCATCGGGGAGACAGTGGTTAGTAACATTACACAGGCTTCAGGTATACAATTCTATAACCATCATCTGTGCATTGTATTGTGTGTTCACCACCAAAGTCCAGTCTCATTCTGTCTCCACTTATCTATCTCCCCTCTGCAGCCTCTTCTACCGCCCCTCCCTGGGGTTTTAAAATATGCAGATTCTCAGACCCAACCCAGGTCAGTTCTATATGAATCTTTGCAGTAGAGCCTCGGCATTAGAATTTCAGAACAAGGCCAGAGGTGACTGTGAATGCGGCCAAGGCCGAGAGCCAAGGAAGCCCGCACCCCAGCCCCGCCCTGCTGAACGCAGATATTCCGCCTCGGCCTCGCCTCCTGGTTTCTCTTGCTCTCATAGTCCAGCAGCTCCTCCCCGTCCTCCCTGCCGCAGCTGGACCTGGTGCGGGAGTGTCCTCAGAGAAGACCCGCACAGCGGTCTGCGGGCCCCTCCCTGTGGGGAGCAGAGCCCGTGGGAAGGGAGTCTGGGAAGGGACTCAGCTGCCTGCTCCTTGCTCTGAAACAGGTTCTTCTTCCTGTCGAACGACGAGCTGCTGGAGATCCTGTCGGAGACCAAGGACCCGCTCCGCGTGCAGCCACACCTGAAGAAGTGCTTCGAGGGCATCGCCAGGCTGGAGTTCACCGACGACTTGGAGATCGTGGGCATGATCAGCTCGGAGAAGGAGACCGTCCCCTTCAAGCAGATCATCTACCCGGCTCACGCCAAGGCAAGCCCCTCCCGTGCTCGCTCTCCCCGAAGCCAGCAGAGCAGAGGCAGAGAATTGCTTCGGCCTGCAGGCCTGGCTCGGTCCCTGGGGAGCACGGGGCTCCACAGCTTGATGACTGGGGACGGGAGGGAGCCCCCTTCCAGAGCCCTGTCTGCCGTCTCCACACTGGGGAGCACATGCCTCGTGTGCACACTGAGCTGTGGGAGGGCTTTACCCAGAGGGGATGTGGAGGCAGGCGCAGGAGTCAGATCCAGGCGGGTGCGTTCAGATTTCCATGTGCAGAGTCCGGTTCAAAGTAACTCGGTTAGGCAGCTGGCTGGGCAGGTGTCTTCAAAGCTCAGTGAAGCGTGGAGTCAATGCCACTTAATGCTGAGCTTTATGCACGTGTCCTGTACACGGAGTAAGTGTGACCCGCTTCCGCTCCTGCCGGACAGACAGCGCGCGCATGGCCTGGGGCACCCTCGCCTCCCCTTGCCATCGCGGCTGCTTCTGCCACTCGAACCCCAGCCAGCTCAGCAGCCACAGCCAGCAGCCACAGGCGGGAATTGTGGGACCCGGTGACTGGCTGCATGTTAGTTACCTGTGGGGCTTTGAAGGAAACCAGATGCCCAAGTTCCACCCCAGGTCCCACCCTGGAGCCCGCTGGGGCAGGAGGCAGGCCTCTGTGCCTGGTTTGGGTTTGGGTTTTTTGTCTCCAGATCGTCCCAGGGCACAGCAAGTTTGGGAACCACAGGAATAAGGAAACAACTAAAACTGTTCATTAGAAATCAGTGTACTTTATTAACTGAAATAGAAATGCCATTTCCTCCTGAGACGTTATCTGTTTCAGAAAATAATATGAGAGAAATGCATGTTAAAACCCCTTATTGCACCTTTTACAAGACACACACTTCCAAGAACACAGGAAATAACATAAAACAAATAGTTAAAGAATATTGGCTCAAAGGGGAGTGTGGGGGGAAGGTTTCCTCTACCCTCAAGGTTATGTCAGCTGGTCTGTAATCAAATAAACATAAGCTAGATTAAGAGGAGAAAATAATCAAATCTAAGCCCACATGTGAGAGTCAGAGAGCCCACGTATGTGAGAGGCTCAGAGACAGTGTGGGGACAGGCCCACTGGAGGTTCTGCGCTAGGGATGAGGTGGGTGCCTCGGGCTGCAGGAGGTCGGTGACGGGCAGCTTGCCCAACCGCAGAGCGAGGGAAGAAGTCATTGCTGGCAGTCCTCATCCGGGCCAGGCTCCTGATTTAAATTCTTCCAGATAATTAAAGTAGGGGCAGAAGTTTCTCCTGAACTTGCAGGATCTTGCCTTTAGCTCAAAATAAGTCACACACCAGCCCTACCAGTTTGGCTCAGTGGATAGAGCGTCAGGCTGCGGACTGAAAGGTCCCAGGATTGATTCCGGTCAAGGGCATGTACCTTGGTTGCGGGCACATCCCCAGTAGGAGGTGTGCAGGAGGCAGCTGATCAATGTTTCTCTCTCATCGATGTTTCTAGCTCTCTATCCCTCTCCCTTCCTCTCTGTAAAAAAATCAATAAAATATATTTTAAAAAATAAGCCACACACCATAAGGCACACGTTGGGGTGGCTGGTTCTGAACCCCCAGGGGAGCAAAGCACACCCTGGCCTCCCTCCAGCCCTGTTCAGGGGGGATGCTGGCTCTGCTGGGCCTCTGCCCGGGGCTGACCTCCGCCCATCTCGCCCAGGGCATGGTGGAGAAGTGGCTGCAGCAAGTGGAGCAGATGATGCTGGCCAGCATGCGGGAAGTCATCCGACTGGGGATTGAGGCGTATGCCGAGGTAAAGGGCGATGGGAACAGGCCAGCATGTTGGTACAGCAGCAAGGACATTGGGGAGAAGGTTTCTGTTTATGCAATTGATCGGGGTGACAGTGGTTAATGGTGATCTATTTGTTGACGGTGCAGAATTCCAGAATATCATCTGTACATGGTATTGTGTTCAAGTCTCTTCCCATCACCACTTACCCTGAACGGGTCCTTCTGACCACTCCTCCATCTCCATTGGAGCTCACTCAGTCCTGACCCCCCTCTACCTCTCTCTCCTCCCCTGTGCACCTGCCCCCCCTTTCCCTGTGCACCTGTCTCCCCATCTCTCTCTCCTTTCCCAGTGCACCTCCCCCCCCCCTTCTCCCTGTGAGCCCAGCTGGTAAAAGGTTTGCGGTTAGAAGTACAGGACACCGAGAGGCCTCTGCAAGCCAGTCCTTTCTGGGAAATAAATTGATTGATGGCAAGAGTCCCTTCCCATTCAGCATCCCCCAGGCTTGTCATTCAAGGACACAGCCCCTGAAGGCCCAGCTCATTGAGCCCCAAAGCCTGAGGGGACTCAAGGAGCGAGAGGCCTAAAGGAAAAGAACCTTTTCAGCCAGTTAACTCTTCAGCCATTTCCTCACAAACAAACAAAAGAACATTCAATTACCATCTTCCCACTGAGGTAAGGGGCTGGCCTGCTGGTCCTCTCAATGGCATTTGCTGGTGATGAAAGGCCAGTCCTTCCTCTTAGGCTGCACTCAGATAGGCCTGTGAGCTGGGAAGTGGAGCAGGGAAACTGAGGCAGGCAGCTGAACAAACTGCAGAGCAATGACAGCAGATACAGGTCCCCTCCCTAGAGATGACAGCCAGGTCCAGGAATGCAGCAAAATCAGGTGGGCAACACCAGGACCAGCTGCAATGACTGACCACCCCCTGCCCTGGCCCTGACCAATCAGTGGAGACCAGGGCCCTGGAGGGACCCATGCCCTGGAGGGGCCCACATACTGGAGGGGCCCACATACTGGAGGGGCCCACATCCTGGAGGGGCCCACATACTGGAGGGACCACATACTGGAGGGGCCCACATACTGGAGGGACCCACATACTGGAGGGGCCCACATACTGGAGGGACCCACATACTGGAGGGGCCCACATACTGGAGGGGCCCACATACTGGAGGGGCCCACGCCCTGGAGGGCCACCCGGAAAGCTGATGAATATTCTGCTGAAACCTCCCTGAGACCTCCCTCAGGGCCCTCCCACTAGAGAGAGAAAAGCCTCAAGACAGAAGACCCAGCTTAGGCCCTCCCTCTGGGGAGCAGCCTGTGCCATTCCCTCCCCCCTGTCCTTCCCCCATGGGCCACATCCCTAAACTCTAAGAGACCCCAGGAAACTTCAGCCAGGGGAGCAGTGGGCAGCAGTAGCTCATCCTAGGCCCACCCCTGACCCTGTCTCAGCCCCCTTTTCTCCGATTTCCCCAGCTCTCTTGTTGCTGCTGCTGTGCTAAGCCCTCCTGCTTCACTGTCCTGGCCTGAATCAACATTCCCTCTTAGTTACCTGACTCGTGTTGTGACATGTTTCCTGCACAGAGCCAAGAACCCATACACTGTAGGCCAGTCCTAGGCAGACCCGCTCAGGACCAGGTCCCCTGGCCGGTAACATCCTATCTAATAAAAGAGAAACATGGAAATTAGCCGTACGTCTGCTACCCTTCCCATTGGCTAATCAGGGCAATATGCAAATTAACTGCGAGCCAAGATGGCAGCCGGCAGCCAGGCAGCTTGAAGCTAACATGAGGCTTGCTTGCTTCAGTGACGAAGGACTCCAACGTTCCCCGCCTGCCACTGCCGGCCTCTGAGCTTGCAGTTTGAAACATTGTTTACAAATATAGAAGCTAAACAAAACCCCAGAAACCTGCTTTCAGCCAACCGGGATCTCAGAGCTGGAGTTGATACAGTGTTTTGATTATAGAACCCAAACAAACCAGATACCTGCTTTCAGCAGCAGAGGCCTCAGAGCTAGAGCCAGAGCTAATGCTGGCCCAGAATAAAAAAAGAAAAAAGAAAAAAAGGAGCAGTTGGGAGCTTCAGTCACCCGCCAGCCTGAAAACAGCCCTCAGCCCCTCATCCAGACTGGCCAGGCACCCCAGTGGGGACCCCCACCCTGAAGGGTGTGTGACCAACTGCAAACAGCCATCATCCCCTCATCCAGGCTGGCCAGGAACCCCAGTGGGGACCCCCACCCTGATCCAGGACACCCTTCAGGCAAACCAGCTGGCCCCCACCCATGCATCAGGCCTCTATCCTATATAGTAAAAGGGTAATATGCCTCCCAGCACTGGGATCAGCAGAGCCAAGAGGCCTCCCTGCACCGGGATCAGCATGACAGGGGGCAGCGCCCAAACCCCCTATTTGCCCTGCAGCTCTGTGTGTGACAGGGGGCGGGGCCACAACCTCCCTATCCAACCTGCTCTGTTCGTGACAAGGGAAGGCGCCCCAACCCCCTGATCAGCCCTGCTCTGTGCCTGATAGGGGGGAGCTCCCCAACCCCTGATCGCCCTGCGGCTCTGTGTGTGACAGGGTGCGGCACCCCAACCCCCTGATCGGCCCTGCTCTGTGCATGACAGGGTATGGAGCCCCAACCCCCCACCCCCCCCACGGGCCCTGCTCTGTGTGTGACGGGGTAGAGCCATAACCTCCCCATCGGCCCTGCCCTGAGTGTGACAGTGGCGGCGCCCCAACCCCCTGATCAGCCCTGCTCTGTGGGTGATAGAGGGTGGCGCCCCAACCCCCTGATGGGCCCTGCTCTGTGCGTGACAGGGGGGAGCGCCCCAACCCCCTGATTGACCCTGCTCTGTGCGTGACAGGGTACGGAGCCCCAACCGCCCTGATGAGCCCTGCTCTGTGCGTGACAGGGGGGAGCTCCCCAACCCCCTGATGGGCCCTGCTCTGTGCGTGACAGAGGGTGGTGCCGCAACCTCCCCATCGACCCTGCCTTGAGCGTGACAGGGGGCGGTGCCCCAACCCCCCAATTGGCCTTACCCTGAGCGTTACTGAGGGTGGCATCGCAACCTCCCAATCCGCCCTGCTCTGTACATGACAGGGGGCGGTGCCCCAACTCCCCAATCGGCCCTGCTTTGAGCCCGACCAGGGGCTGCACCTAGGGATTGGGCCTGCCCTCTGCCACCCGGGAGCAGGCCTAAGCCAGCAGGGCGTTATCTCCCCAGGGGTCCCAGACTATTAGAGGGCACAGGCCGGGCTGAGGGACCCCCTCTCCCCCTGAGTGCACAAATTTTTGTGCACCGGGCCTCTAGTATTCTAAATAAAAATTAAAGAAAGCCCTGCCAGATGGCTCAGTGGTTGAGCGTTGACCTATGAACCAGGGGGTCATGGTTCGATTCCCTGTCAAGGCACATGCCTGGGTTGTGGCTCCATCCCCAGCATGAGGCCTGCAGAAGGCAGCCAGTCAGTGATTCTCTCTCATCATTAATCCCTTCCTCTCTGAGATCAATTAAATATTCTTTTAAATTAAAGAAAACCTGCTGCCTGTATGGAGTTATTCCATGCACGTGCCTCCATAGCAAGCGCCAGCAGGCTTTCTGTAAAGGCCCATCTCAGGAATATTGCCAGCTCCGAGCGCCACCACGCGTTTTGTCTTTGCCTTTGGGGTGACATGTGAACAGTGTGCACGGCTGTGGTGCAGTTCACCTTCATTTACAAAAGCAGGTTTGGCCTCCGCCAGCGTTGGCCTGATTTACAGTTAAAAAGGAGTGGGGGCAGCGTGACTGAGAAAATGGGGGGCAGCCCGCAGTGTTAGCAGCCACTGAGAGCAGCTGTGAGTCCTGGGCACCACCCGGCTACAGCCCGGAGCGTCCCCGAAAGGAGCAGGAAACAAAAAGCTAAGAGTCGCTGAGATCATGGCTGATTTTTTTCTTTTTCATAAAATTCTGGGAGGAAGACAACTCAGTGATGCCAGAGGTGCCAAGCCTTGTGGCGTGAGGGAGGGGCGGTTCAGGTGGTGTTCAGAACGAGATGGGGGTGCTGTTAGAGGGGGTTAAACCGCAGGGTGGATGGATCTATGACGTGCCCGCTGATCCCCAGGTCTCCCGTGACCAGTGGGTCCTGCAGTGGCCGGGCCAGGTGGTCATCTGCGTCTCCTCCATCTTCTGGACCCAGGAGGTGTCTGTGGCCCTGGAGGAAAGGACTCTGCCGGTAAGGCAGCTGTGTGAGCCTATGGGGGGGCTCCCCTGGGGTGTGAATGACATAAAGAGTCTGTTTTCTAAATAAAACCATCAGTGTGACATCCACCCCGGGAGACCACAGAGCCAGGCTCTGTGGGGCCTGTGGGCCGAGGGTGTGGGGTGGGCTCCCCGGAGCGGGCCAAGTGCAGCGGCTCCGTCCCTCCCAGACAGTCCTGGGCCCGGATCCCGGCGTTGACCAGCCTCCGCCTCCAGGGTCAACCTGGCAGAATGTCCACCAGCCAATCCTTTTCCTTTTTAAAACTTCGTTCTTGGTTTTTCAGTCTTTATTTGAAAGTAGTGTCAGATGTACATATAATGTTGAAAAATAACACAAATAACCAAGATGCCCTTCATCCAGATGCACCACACACATCTTCCACGACCACGCACAGGGCCGAATGGCCGCCGGCACTGGGCAGACAGTGGGCCCTCCCTGCAGCCTGCACTCGTGGCTCTCTGTCTGGTCCACGGTCCATCCAGGCTCATGTGCCTATAGGCACTTAGTTTTCACATCGCCCATGTCTCCTTTCATCTCAAAATGTCCCAGGGTTTTCTTGGTAACTCGGATTTACTGTGTAACTGATGCACAGTAGAGCTCACCCTTTTTCGTGTCCAGTCCTGAGTTTTGGCAAACGCACACACTTGTGCAATCCCCATCTCCTCATGCCCGTCTCAGCCAAGTCCCCCCCGGCTCCAGGCACCGTGGTTTCCTCTCCACAATATCAGTGAACTCGGATCTCGCGGTACCTGGCCACTCACGTGTAGAACCCGCTCGAGGTCACTGACTGGAGTTGAGGGGAGGGGCTGAGGGGTGACGCCCAGGAGCCTGGCCTGGGCCATGAGTGTGGCAGGTGACGCTGCCCTAGGCCACCAGGGAGAACCCAGCACGACCCTGTCCCCTCCTGTGTCCCTGCCAGGACTTCCTGAAGACGTGCAATGACCAGATTGCACAGATCGTCCAGCTGGTGCGAGGGAAGCTGAGCAGCGGGGCTCGCCTCACCCTCGGGGCCCTCACAGTCATCGACGTCCACGGTGAGCACCCGCCCGGCCACAGCTGCACCCTGTGGTGGGAGCAGCCCGCTGGCCTTCCCTCCTGGGTGGGGCTTGGGCCTCCTTTGAGGGAGAGGCTCCGAGGGTCAGCTGGGGAGGAGAGGCGCCTGCGCTTCTGGGCGGGCCTCTCACTGAGCCACGGGCACAGCGTCTCTGAGTTGCCCCTGGAGCCGGTCCTGCACTGACCAGAGCGAACGTTGTTGAATGCTCCCCAGGGGCCAAGCTCCGTGCTGGACCCCCATTTGCTCACTTTCCCAGGCAAGTCACAGGCTCAGCACTGGCTCGGAGAGCTCTGAGCCTCAGAGCTCACAGCGAGGGCCCAGGGTGGGGGGCTCTTTTGTCATTTGAACCGATGTCTGTCTGATCCCAAACCCAGGAGCATGGGAATGGGCAGTGATGCAGGAGCGAGGGGTGGGGCATGAGCTGTCCACTCTTCCTTAAAGAGTAGAGGAGACTGGGGTCTTTATGTAAATAAGTCACCCATACCCTCACTCGTCATTGTCACCAAGGACACACTGGACTAGGTTGGCTCCTGGGAGCAGGGTCCCTCTTACTCCCACACCCAGCTTCCTGCCGGCATTTCGCATTTCATGGCACCCTTGTCTGCTTGAGGCTGCCCTCATTCCGCCTGAAGTCATGTGCATAGACCAGCATGAAGCCTGGGAGAGGGAGGGAGATGCCACTTCCTCTGGCCACGTATCCAGCTGGTAGGTGTAATGCATGCCCATGTGGTTGCTGGGCAGTGCACCCTGGACCCAGGGTGGTTGGGGTCATACACACACACATACATGCACGCACATGTGCGCAAGTACACACACACACACACACGTGGCATTCTCAGCTCCGTCCTTGGCCACCGTTCGCTAGGAATCCAGCTCCTGGGAGGAGGGCGCTGGCGCAGTGGCCTCCCTCCAGGCCTCCTGTGCAGGTGGGGTTACTGCAATAGAGAGACTTCTCCTGTGTGAGGCTGGAGAATGCGGGCTTCTCTTTGCAAAGCTGTGTTTCTGAGATCTAACCTCGAGCTGCTGTACTCATCCCAGATCTCAATGGCTCTTGCCCTGTGAATTACCTAAAAGCAATGACTGATTCCCACAGACCTCTTGCCCACTCTTCAATTTCAGGGCTCCCATCACTGTGAAAACATTAAAAGAGGCTCCCATCCTCTGAGAAAAAGGAGAACACCTAGAGATGTCCCTCCCAGCTGATTTCTCAGGCCCCAGATGTAAGGAAGGCTTCTAACCGTGGCCTCATGGGCCCCTCCCCTACTGTCAGGCCAAGCTGCTTGGGTTCCTCTAGGCCAGCCGTGGGCAAACTATGGCCTGCGGGCCAGATCCCCCTGTTTGAAATGAATAAAACTAAAAAAAAAAAGACCGTACCCTTTTATGTAATGATGTTTACTTTGAATTTATATTAGTTCACACAAACACTCCATCCATGCTTTTGTTCCGGCCCTCCGGTCCAGTTTAAGAACCCACTGTGGCCCTCGAGTCGAAACGTTTGCCCACCCCTGGAGCAGGGCCAACAGGCTCAGGTTGGGGGTAAGACACCATTCGGGGTAACTACGTGTTGCACAGTCCTCTGAGTCAGCCCCACAAGTTCGGGAATGAGAACAGTAGCTAATGCTTACACAGTGCTTTCCTAAGCCAGGAGCAGCTCATTTCTCTTTTTCCCTTTTTGTTCTTTCCATCTGTCTACCTATATCTGTATAGATGTGAATATATATAAATATGCATATATTTAGTACACGAATATGTATGTGAATGTGTGTTTATATACATACTAGTGGCCCAGTGTGTGGATTCATGCACATTGAAAGGAAATTAATTAAAAGAAATATTTTAATATCACAGCAAGCTAACCCACGCTGATTCCACGAGGAATCAGGCTCCCTCCTCCCTCTTCTCTGGGTCCTGAGTGTGGGTAAACCAGATTGGGGCCAACAGGGCCTTAGCAGCAAGCTAACCCACAGCCAGCAACCTAACCTACCAGTAGGAGCATCTGCCCCCTGGTGATCAGTGCATGTCATAGCTACCGGTCGAATGGTCAAATGGTTGAACGGTTGCTTAAGCTTTTATTTATATAGATATCTTCATTTAATCCTCATTACAACCCTATCAGATAAGTACTATGTTATCCACATTTTACAGATTACAGCGCTGAAGGGGAAAGAGGTTGAGTAATTTGCCCAGTCACATAGCCAGTGAATGGCAGAGCCAGAATCTGGCCTGGGGCAGGGTGGTTTTGGAGTCCGACAGACGGCAAACAGCACCGCCACCGAGTCTCTCTGGGCCCCTTGGGAGAAGCCAAGTGCAGCGTCTGGAAGGCATGGCTGCCTCCAGGTGGGGGTGGGCAGGAAAGGCAGCCGCGCCTAAAATTGTCTGAAGAGGGAGGGTGGCCTGGACACCGTTGTCGCTCCCGCTGCGGTGCGGGTGCAGAGGGGAGGACGCAGATGGATAGCTCTCCACGTGTGTGCTTCCATGTCCCAACAGCTCGGGACGTGGTGGCCAAGTTATCTGAGGACAAAGTGTGCGACCTGCATGACTTCCAGTGGATCTCCCAGCTGCGCTACTACTGGAGGGCGATGGACGTGCAGGTGCAGATGATCACCACCGAGGCCCTGTATGGCTACGAGTACCTGGGGAACAGCCCTAGGCTGGTGATCACGCCCCTCACCGACCGCTGCTACAGGCCAGTGCAGAGCTCTGGAGGGAAACCTGGGGAAGGGCTGGGGCATCTTCAGTTTGTTACCTTCGCCTCCACATTTCAGCTTCTCAGTGTTTTGAATTTTGCCCTTAGACACCAGGTCTCAGAGCGGGGCATGGACATGAGGCCGAGGCCAGAAGTAAGAACCCAGTAGGAGCCCTAAAGCAGGTTAACGTGGTCAGGCCACAAGCAGAGGCTGGGCCCTTGAAAACAGATCAGTCCTTAAGTAGCGGGGCTCCCCAGTGGCAGAATCAAGATGGTACCAGGTGATCCCAGACCGGAGGGAGCTCAGGGCCAGGGGGAGCCCAGGCCCAGGCCAGGGAAAGCTCAGGGCCAGAGGGAGCCCAGGGCCAGAGGGAGCCCAGGGCCAGAGAGAGCCAGGGCCAGAGGGAGCCCAGGGCCAGAGGGAGCCCAGGGCCAGAGGGAGCCAGGGCCAGAGGGAGCCCAGGGCCAGAGGGAGCCAGGGCCAGAGGGAGCCCAGGGCCAGAGGGAGCCCAGGGCCAGAGGGAGCCAGGGCCAGAGGGAGCCAGGGCCAGAGGGAGCCCAGGGCCAGAGGGAGCCCAGGGCCAGAGGGAGCCCAGGGCCAGAGGGAGCCCAGGGCCAGAGGGAGCCAGGGCCAGAGGGAGCCAGGGCCAGAGGGAGCCCAGGGCCAGAGGGAGCCCAGGGCCAGGCGGAGGCCCAGGCCAGAGGCTCTGAGCGGGTGGCCGGCGAGGCAGAGCGGCCATTCTGAGTTCAGCACAGAAAGTGCTTTGCCCCTTCCCTTGGGATCATAACATTAGAAGTCTGGATATTGTGGACTTGTCGAGTCCATGGTGTTTGGATTAATTTTGGTTTTGTATATCCTTTACAGTGGATTTTTTTAATTTATGAAGATAATACTTGGGTACTTTCTCCTTTCAAAGGCCCCAGTCGCTTGTTTGCTATGCTCTTTGCTCATTCGTTTACTCCACTCAGGCTCCACAGCCATTTCCTAGCCTTGCTGCCCCGGGCGTGACCTCCAGGAACCCCATTTAACGATGGGAGGCACTAGGTTGTTACAGACAGTGTGTTAACCGGCATCATAGCGGCCATGCAGGGGCTGAGGAACCACAGTGAGCACATACGCTATTCCTAATGTGCATCTCGTCCCTGCACCGTGTGCCGGGCCTGCGTTAGTGTCTGAGGATTTGGAACTGAGTCAAATCAGATCCTGAACTCAGTGTTCATAATCTAGGGGGAGAAGCGTGTTTATTTTCACATCCCACTAGCTTCGCTGGTCTTTGGGATGCAGAGTTTGCGGCTTTTTTAGTTGATGCATTTACATCTGTGTGTACTCATTTACTCATTCAATCTTCCCCTCAAGCAAATGCTCCTGGCACCACCCCTGCCCCAGGCACCACGCCAGGCTGCAGGCTGCAGAGCTGCCACAGAATTCTTCATCATGGTGGTCGCATAACCGGGGGGAGCTTAAGCTATTCGCATGAGTCAAAACGAAGTAAGCCAGCCCTAGCCGGTTTGGCTCAGTGGATAGAGCGTCGGCCTATGGACTGAAAGGTCCCAGGTTCGATTCCGGTCAAGGGCATGTACCTTGGTTGCAGCCACATCCCCAGTAGGGGGTGTGCAGGAGGCAGCTGATTGATGTTTCTCTCTCATCGATGTTTCTAACTCTCTATCCCTCTCCCTTCCTCTCTGTAAAAAATCAATAAAATAAAAAATAAAAAAAATAAAAAACGAAGTAAGCCAGAGGCAGTTTCTTCCCTGTGTCTTAGGAGTCAAGCACTGAGGTCTTATCTTCTTCCTCTCAGGACGCTGATGGGGGCTCTGAAGCTGAATCTTGGGGGAGCCCCAGAAGGTCCGGCTGGGACAGGCAAGACAGAGACCACCAAAGACCTGGCCAAGGCTTTGGCCAAGCAGGCAGGAAATGCTGTCCCGCCCCTCCCCTCCCGCTCCTCTCTGGGCCCCTGTCCAGGGAAGCGGGCGTGAAGGGGAAGATGGGGAGTGTAACAGGCAGAGTGGGCCCAGCTGCTCCTGTGGAGCAGGAAGCAGGAGCCCACCCCTGTTCCCGGCGCAGGGACCATCCTGAACGGTGCCCACGCCCTCCTCTCTAGTGTGTGGTCTTCAACTGCTCGGACGGCCTGGATTATAAAGCCATGGGGAAGTTCTTCAAAGGGCTGGCCCAGGCCGGAGCGTGGGCCTGCTTTGACGAGTTCAATAGAATTGAGGTAACCCTGCTCCTGGCCACAGAGAGGCTGTGCATGCCAGGCCTCTCTTCAGTCCCTCAGCTCCTCAAGGACAGGTCTGACGTCTCCTCTACAGCCTCCTGCACAGAGTCGGTACTCAGTGACCTGAAGGACATAAAATGCCTGTTTTATACACACATGCACCTCGTATTCACGTGTCACTAGCTCATTCAACAATGTATTGAGCAGCTACTATATCAGATATTCTGCATGTGTTCATGATACAAAAATAAGAAATGGTTTTTCTCTCTAGACTCTTCAAATGTAACACAGGGAAATAAAAATTAAATGAAACAAATTCAATATAATAGATATGACAGTAGTGGCACAAAAGAGGCATTACAGAAGAGGGGGTAGTCTGACCAGCGTGGCTCAGTGGTTGAGCGTCGATCTAGGTCAAGGTTCGATTCCTGGTCAAGGTACATGCCCAGGTTTCAGACTCCATCTCCAGTAGGGGGCGTGCAGGAGGCAGTTGATGATTCTCATCATTGATGTTTCTATCTCCCATTCCTGCTCCCTTAGGGCAGTGGTCGGCAAACTCATTAGTCAACAGAGCCAAATATCAACAGTACAACAATTGAAATTTCTTTTGAGAGCCAAATTTTTCAAACTTAAACTGTATAGGTAGGTACATTGTTATTAACTTAATTAGGGTACTCCTAAGGCTTAGGAGAGTCACACTCAAGGGGCCAAAGAGCCACATGTGGCTCGCGAGCCGCAGTTTGCTGACCACGGCCTTAGGGGATTGAGTTCAGGACATACAAACATTCCATTTGAACCAACAAACGCTGCCCAAGTACATACTATGCCTTAAGCATTATGCTAGGTATTGGGGGGGAGATGAAATGCGATGGAAACCACACACACACACACACACACACACACACACACACACACACACACTTTTTCTTTAACAAAACCCCAATCATGCTTCTCATTTTGAAGGTCTGGTTCACAGGTGGTTGGCCTTTCTTTGCTGAGTGAGGGGCCCTCTGGGGGTGGGGTGGGCGGGTCTGAGCAGGGCTCCGTCAGCCAGCCCCTCTCCCTGCAGGTGGAGGTGCTGTCAGTGGTGGCACAGCAGATCCTCAGCATTCAGCAAGCCATTATGCGGAAGCTGAAGATGTTCATCTTCGAAGGCACGGAGCTCTCCCTCAACCCAACCTGCGCGGTCTTCATCACCATGAACCCCGGGTACGCGGGCAGGGCAGAGCTGCCCGACAACCTTAAGGTGAGCATCCGTGTGGAGGGGGCTGGGTACGCTCAACGGTGCAGGAGCTCTGCAAGTACCAGGGTCTCCAGAGAAGCTGGATAATGGAACTGGGCAACGTGCTTCAGCCTCAGTCAGTAACAAGGGTGTGTGGTTGGAGGTGAGGGTTCCTGGCTCTAGAACAAACCTTTCCCTCTCATGGACGGTGGGGGAGGGCCACAGGGAGTGGGTAGCCAATGTATACAGAAAACCGTGTGCATGGGAACAAGGGTGCTGTTCCCACTATTGTCAGTGGTCAGACAGGTCACACAAATGAGAGGCCCAGCTGGCGATGCCCCGTGGAGAGGCAGCACCGAGCCCAGCCTACAGACACACCAGACCCTCTCCTCTGCCAGGGAAAGCCAGGAATTTGGAGTTTTACATGAAATCTGGCTTTTAGATGCTAAAGTGCAATGTAAAAAAAGACATCACTATAAGCCAAGCAAATTATAGCTCTTGTAGAAAGCATCGGAGTTGGATACAGAGGACGCTGGCGAGCCTTGGCCAACCACTGGATCTCCCCTTACTACCAAACTGGGGAACGGGCACCTAAGCAGTGCCCATGCCCACACAGGCTGTCCCAACCCGCGGAGAGGGGGCCGCAGAGCCTGTTTGTGCCCAGTGCCGACTGCCAGGCTGGCCTGAGCTAAGCCGTGGCGATACCCATGGCCTGCAGCCAGGGGGGAAGGAGAGGCCTCAAGGAGAAGAGAGAGCCAAGCAGGCCTCACGTGATGGCTTCTCCATGGAAGGAAAACCCAAAACCCTCCTGCGGGAAGAGCACCTGGCACCCCAACCGCATGGGAAGCGCAGCCAGCGGGAGGCCGGTCTGCGGCCCGACTGGCTTTATTCCAAGTTATGCTCCAGCCTCTTGGGTAGAAGACACTCGAGGAACCGGCCAGAGCCACGCTCATGGCTGTAGGGCTGCAAGTGCCCACTTCCTGTCATCGGTAGGTTCTGCGACTTTAAGCAAAGCAGCTCACGGTGAAACCCATGTTAGCAAGGCTCATTGACAGACAGAGTGACGTTCCGCGGCAGCTCATCAATGCCAGAATGAAGTGATGCTGGAAGAATGGACATTATTCGAGGGCCTGCCGTCCATGATGATCCACTTGCTAGAAACGCGCTGTTATCACCTGTTCTGACCCACCACTCGCCCCCTCCGGGAACGGGGGAGAGCCAGGGGTCCTCAACCATGGCTCCTCCACTCCCTCCTCGCTAGTCAACACAGGGCAGTGAGACCTACAGTACTAGTAGAAGTTGGACTCACATTTCTTATTATTTTTTAAAAATTTTATTGATTTTTTTTTTAGAGAGAGGAAGGGAAAGAGAGAGGGAAATATTGATGCAAGAGAGACATCTATCGGCTGCCTCTTGCACACACCCTGACAGGATCGAACCTGCAGCCTGGGTATGTGTCCCGACGGGGATCAGAACCACCCCCTTTTGGTGTGCAGGACAACGTTCCAACCCTCAGGCCACCTTTCTTCTTTCCACCACCCAGTTGCTGTAACTCCCCCCTGCACCTCTCCAGCCAACAACCACATTCAATCTGCACAAGAAACTTCTGTGAGCCGAGGGTCTAGCATAGCGGTTCTCAACCTGTGGGTCGCGAACAATGAAAATACATCCTGCATATCAGATATTTACATTATGATTCATAACAGTAGCAAAATTACAGTTATGAAGTAGCAACAAAAATAATTTTATGGTTGGGGGTCACCACAACATGAGGAACTGTATTAAAGGGCCGCGGCATCCGGAAGGTTGAGAACCACTGGACTAGAAAGCACCAGGCTCTTTCCAGTCCGGCTCCACCTCGAACGCATGGCTTTGGCGAGTCACTTCCCCTCTGAGATCTAAGGGAATAAGAGCAGCAGCTGATGTGTATGAGGACTCACTAGATGCTGCACACTTTCCTAAGTATGCACCTCACTCACCTGCATCAGCTGTTCTCATGACAACCATGAAGAGGGTATAGGTGTCAGCCCATTTGGAGACGAAGGAACCGAGGTCCAGCAGGGATGCATAACCTGTGCACAGCTGGAAGGTGACAGAACAGGGACTTGGTCGGACTGCTCTGCCTCAGGAGGCTCCTCACATACCAGCCTGCGCTCTAAGTGAGCCCTGCGGGAAGCTCCACAAGTGACTGAGCCTGACTGGACTGGCACCCGGGCCTCTGAATGACTGAGGGGCCCAGGGTGGCAGCATGCCCTGGTCAGGCCGGGGCGGGTAGTGGGGCGGCGGGCGGAGGCGGCCCCTCGGCATTGACTTGTCCTCCGGCGCACTCCTCCGTGATTGTCAGGTCGTGCTACTCCTCTGCCTCTGCAGACAGGCCTCCCCAGCACACCACTGTGTACACTCGGCTCCTGAATAGCTGTTCCTTTTCCAGGCCTTGTTCCGGACAGTGGCCATGATGGTGCCGGACTACGCCCTCATTGGAGAGATCTCGCTCTACTCCATGGGGTTTCTGGACTCCAGAAGGTAAGCCGCACTGGCGTTCCAGCGGGCTCGGCAGGCCCTGCACGAGGACTGTGTGGGGCAGATGCAGGTGGGCTGCCTCCAGGGAGGGAGGAATGAGAACAGGCTTCTGTTCAGGTCGATGTGCAGGCACCTCGGCCCACCTTGGTCCTGACCTGACCCCGGGCTGGGAATGACCCAGATTCCCAGGAAAAGGCCCCCTTTTTCTAATGGCATCTGGGCTTCTGCTAAAGATACATCACTCACCTGCTCCCAACCCCTCACAGCACCTGCGTCTCTCTCTCACACACACACACACACACACACGCACGCACGCACATACAGACACACAGAGACACACACATGCACATTCACAGAGACACACGCGCACACATGCACACACATATAAACACACAAATACACATACATGCACACATACACAGACACACATAAACAAACACACATAAACACAGGCACAGAGAGAGACATACATACACACATATACACAGACACAGACACAGACACATATACATATATACACCCATACACACACACACACACTCCTAAATGGCTTAAGGCAAGACTGAAAAACATGAAGTTATTCCAAGATTGAAGGGGAGATTTTAACATAATTTAGAATTAACATTGTTATCAATACAACTTTTATTTCAACCAAGTATCTCTCATTTCAGTGCTGCCCAGTTTTCCAAGACACACACACACACACACACACACACACGCATGCACACACAGACACACACATACAGATACATACATACACACAGAGACACACACAGAGACACACACACACAGAGCTGCGTGTCTTTATCACATGCACCCAGGGTCACTAACATCACTGTGAATGGCTTTCATTGGCCTGTTTCAGATTTTACATTTGTCCGTTTACATTGTCCTGCCCACAACCAGTCGATGTTTTGCTGATGCAGAGGTCTGCAAAGGCCTCAGCGTGCCCGTGCCTGGCTGCTCTCATCCCCACCCCAGGGCTGCAGACCTGTGAACAGCACCTGCCCCCCTCCTAGGCCAAGCGGCTGCCTCATCTCATGAGGCTCAATTTAGTTTTTCCGTAAGCGAGCTGGATTACATTGATTTGCCCATTCAATTTATTTATCCCTCCATTGGCAAACGTTCATTGGGCCACCTGCCTTCTGCCCACCCTGTGCTGGTGCTGTAAGCAGCAGGGCCTTTGTTGTCAGAGTAATCAGTCTCATGAGGGGCTCCCTGCAAGGGGGTGCGCATAGCCCATTAGTTGGGGAACCCTGACCCCTCGCCAGTGGGGCTTAGCAAGGAGTGTTTACTCTTCACTCTCTGGAAACAAGGTGTCTGTGATCAGGGCAGTTCCTCCCAAGGGCAGGAGCCCAGTTTCTCACACGCCAGCACCACACAGGAGCGCGGGCTCTGAGCAGGCTTTCCTGGACCCGTGGGGAGCGGCACCCTTCCCTCAGTCACGTGCCTCTGGCCGGGACGTGGGGCAGGCTGTGTGGCTGGCTCGGGCCAGGGAGAGTAAGACATGGTGGTGCCTGTGAGTATGCATGTGCTGTGTGTGAGGATAGTGACGTTTGGATTGGTTTTTAAATTTAAAAAGGAAAGGATGGACATCCAAGAAGTCGTAGCGTTACAGAAGTGAAAAAAGTGAGTTTCGCTTCAGTGACCCCTGAGCCCTCCCCCCAGGGGCCAGCAGTTATCATTGCTCACAGTTTGATGTATTTTTTCCAGATGTGTGTGCGTGTGTGTGTGTGCATGTGTGCATACAGTCACATCCTAGTAAACGTATACAAGCATGTACACATACAGTTTCTCAGACAGCACGCTATGCATCTGTGTGTACTCGCTGCCTCACCCTAACTTTGGGGGCTACCAGGCTTCCTTAGCTCATGATGGCAGCACTGTCAGGAGGCCTTCCAACGACGGGCCTTCCTCATCCGTCCTGGCAGGCCCGCTCTGAAGGGCCAGGGCCAGGGATGTGGGGATGTGTGCTGTGCGGGCGTGGTCCGCTCGGGGACATGCAGACATGTGTCTTTATGCCCCAGCCTCGCCCAGAAGATCGTGGCCACCTACCGCCTGTGCTCGGAGCAGCTCTCCTCGCAGCACCACTACGACTACGGCATGCGCGCCGTCAAGTCTGTGCTCACCGCCGCCGGCAACCTCAAGCTCAAGTACCCGGAGGAGAACGAGAGCATCCTGCTGCTCCGGGCCCTGCTGGACGTCAACCTGGCCAAGTTCTTGGCCCAGGATGTCCCTCTATTCCAGGTGTGGGGCTGGCTCTGGAACCCCACTTCTGAGGGGAGGTGTCTCTGCAGCACCCCTTAGGCACCCCTCCCTGATAGCCAGCACCCTCTTGCCAGGTAGCCCCCCAAGTGTTAGTAACAATGGGGACGGCAACATTTCTGTCTAGTTACCAATTTTAATAAAGACTAGAGGCCCAGTGCACAAAACTTTGTGCACTCGGGGGGGTCCTTCAGCCCGGCCTGTGCCCTCTCGCAGTCTGGGACCCCTCAGGGGATGACCACCTGCTGGCTTAGGCCCGCTCCCTGGGGGATTGGGCCTAAGCTGGCAGTCAGACATCCCTCTGGCAGCCCTGGAGCCCTCGGGGGATGTCCACTTGCCAGCGGGGAGCAGGCCTAAGCTGCAGTCAGACATCCTTAGCACTGCTGAGGAGGCGGGAGAGGCTCCCACCACCACCGCTATACTGGCAGCTGGCAGCCTGGCTTGTGGCTGAGCAGAGCTCCCCCTGTGAGAGTGCACTGACCACAGGGGGAAGCTCCTACATTGAGCATCTTCCCCCTGGTGGTCAGTGTGTGTCATAGTGACCAGTCATTCCCAGTTGTTCTGCTGTTAGGGTCAATTTGCATATTACCCTTTTATTATATAGGAGTGCCTGCCCAGTCTGGGTGAGGGGCTAATGGCTGTTTGCAGGCTGGCCACAGCCCCCAGCCACCCAAGCTCCCAGTGGAGGCTGGCTGGAAGCAGGTATCTGGGATTTATTTGCCTTCTATAATTGAAACTTTGTTGCCATGAGCGGAGGTCACAACCAGCTCAGAGCAGGCGGGAAGCTTGGCTTCCTCCATTGCCCAGGCAACAAAGCCTCCTGCTTGCTCCAGCTCCGTGTCTGCCAGCTGCCATCTTGGTTGGGTTAACTTGCATATAGTCACTCTGATTGGCTGGTGGGTGTGGCTTAGGGCATAGCAAAGGTTCGGTCAATTAACATCTTTGTCTTTTATTAGTGTAGATGGTTTCACTGATAGAATAATATTCATTCTGAGGTGTGGGTGAGAGTTTTTATCAAATTTAGTTTCCTTTTATAATTATTTAACGCCTCTTCTTTACCAGGCTGTGCCATTAAGACAGAAATTCTGACTGTCTTATTCATTCCCAGTACAACGAATGGAACATAGCACAGGCTCATTAAATATTTGCTGACTTTTAACGTATTTTGGGAGGGAAATCATGTGGAACAGATGATGTCAGAATATGTAATTGTGGCTGAGTTTTGGTGCAGGGGAAACAAGGTTTGGAATTTTACAAAGTTTGTGTAGATCTCATTTTAGGACCGTGTAGAGCCACACAGCTGATAATCCATCCTGTCCACCTCTCTCAATTCTGACTCCCAGGGAATTATATCGGATTTGTTCCCTGGAGTTGTACTTCCGGAGTCAGATTACCAAGTGTTTATGGAAGTGCTGAATGAGAACATCAGAAAGATGAAACTCCAGCCAGTGCCTTGGTTTATTGGGAAAATTATCCAGGTGGGTTCCTCAGACTCTTGTGGGCATAGACCCGTGTACTGTTGCTGAAGTCAGGAATGAGAACATGAGAATCAGGATGCAATGCCAGGTGCCTGAAGAGAGGTGGAGGGAGCAATGGAGGCATCTTTACCCTCTGCCTTTGCTTCATTTCCAAGTTGAAGTTTAAAATCCACGATTTTTCCTATGACCATCTTCCTTGGGGTTGCTTTTTTTAGTTTGGGGTCTTCCCTTTGAAGCACGGGATTTTGAATTACTCCAGATTTCTCAATTCCCAGTGAGAGAAACCCGCCTCGAACTGCCTGAATCAAAAAAAGGGATTTATTCACTGACTGGACTGAATAGTAGGGGAATATCCAGGTTTCTATACGACGCCCAGGAGTCTGTCTCTTCGGTTCTGGGCTGCTCTCTCTGCATTGAAACTTCCTTCTCGGGTGGCCCCAGCACCTCCGACTGAGACTGTCCCGGGTGCAAGCCCAGGAGGGAAAGAGCCTCACTCTCCAGTGGCTTCGGCCAAAGCTCAGGGTTCGCTGGTTGTGGCTGGGCCAGCGTCACAGGACCGCCCCTGAGCCGATGGCGGGTCATTTATATTCTATGGGGCCTGGCTGAGGAGGCACGTCTCTTCTCCTGAGAGTTCCAGTCAAGTCAGAACAGCACTGCGGCTTCAAGAAAGAGCGTTTCCAACAGACATGCAATTTGCTGACATGGCCACTGCTTCCTTTTCCTACAGAGAACAGAGTGATGGCTGGGGGGGGGGGGGGGGGGGGGGCGCGGGGGGTAATAGGGGGAGGGGTTGAGACGTGCAGATTGCAGGTACTAACAGTCACGGGATGTGAAGTGCAGCACAGGGGGTGTAGTCAATGGCACTGTAAGAACAGTGTACAGGGCTGGGCGGGGGGGCTTGAGGGCGGGAGCCTGGAGACATCGGGGGACACCTTGTAAAGCATATGACTATCTGACTATCTGGCCACTATGCTGGGCCCCTGACACTAATACAAAGTGATATTGAATGTAAACTGCAATTGAACAAGAATTTTTAAAGTAAAAAATAAGTAAAATGGATCACTCAGAAAACTAACAAGCAAATGAGCAAGTGGAAACGGTGCCGTGAGGCGATTCGGAGCTCTGAGGCAGAGGCCTGCGTGTGCAGACCTGCTCTGCCTGCGGGTCAGCGACCTCTTCTGAGGGTGTCATTCCCACCGTGGGGAGGTGGTCTGTGCCATCTGAACAGATTCGAAGAAATAGGTTTGGTAAGTCACTCGATGCTGAGCACCGACAGGGTCAGAGCAAATGGTGGTTCCAATCTCTTCAATAATCTGAGACACACACACATTAATTCACCCAGAAGGTAGTTAAATGACGTATCATCCCAAAGACTGGCTCAGCAGAGGGAGGTGTGACGGTGGGGATCCCTTGGACCGTTCAGTCCTCACCAATGTCTGCCTGACTGCAGTGCTGGGAGGTTTGCGTTGATGGATGTCTTATATGCTGTCTCTTCTCAGATCTATGAGATGATGCTGGTGAGACACGGCTACATGATTGTTGGAGGCCCCATGGGGGGCAAGACCTGTGCTTATAAAGTGCTGGCTGCAGCTCTGGGTGACTTACAAAAAGGTACAGCTCACCCCCCACTTGGCAGGACAGGGGGTGCCCGGCGGGGTTTGTTTTGGGGTGTTTTTTGCCACCTCTGGATTGTGATGTCAGAGCCGAAAACAGAAGCTGGCACACAGACGCCTGCAAGCAGAAAACAAGGAGGAGGGAGGTTCCGTGGGGTTTTGTGTCCATCATTAAGGCTGGAAGCATTTTCTCAGCTGCTGAACAGCTGGCTTCTCCAAAGGTTTCCCAGTGAGAGAGTTTAAAAACGAAATTCTTCTAAAAGCAAATCATTTTCTTTCTTTCCTCCCTCCCTCCCTCCCCCCTTTCATCCTCCAACCCCCTTCCTCTCTCCCTCCCTTTAAACGTAGAGGATGAGCCCTTGGGCTTTTTTTAAAAAATATATTTTATTGATTTTTTACAGAGAGGAAGGGAGAGAGATAGAGAGTTAGAAACATCAGTGAGAGAGAAACATCAATCAGCTGCCCCCTGCACATCTCTCACTGGGGATGTGCCCGCAACCCAGGTACATGCCCCCGACCGGAATCGAACCTGGGACCTTTCAGTCCGCAGGCCAACGCTCTATCCACGGAGCCAAACCAGTTTCGGCAGCCCTTGGACTTTTTAATCAGACCCAGACCTTGGGCAAATGACTGAGCCTCTTTTAGCCCCTGGTTTTCCAGCTGTAAACAGGATTGTTGTGAGAATTACATGAGATCATGCAGGTAACTAACCTAGCACAGTTCCTCCTCAACAAATGGAAGCGACATTTATTGCCAGAGAAACCATTTTGGGGGAATTTTTTAATGAAACGCAAGTCTGTGGTTCTGAAAGCAGGGCTTTGTGGCTGTGCTTACATGATCCCTTCTAGGATTTTATTTTAACACTAGAGGCCCAGTGCACAAAATTCATGCATGGGGGTGGGGGGGTTCCTCAGCCCGGCTTGCACCCTCTCGCAATCCAGAACCCTCGGGGGATGTCCGACTGCCATTTTAGGCCTGATCCCTGCCTAAATCGGCAGTCTGACATCCCTCTCGCAATCCAGGACTGCTGGCTCCTAACCACCTGCCTGCATGCCTGAACGCCTCTAACCACTCTGCCTGCCTGCCAGATGCCCCTAACCACTTGCCTGCCTGCCTGATTGCCCCCAACCACCTCTGCCTGCCTGACTCCCCTAACCACTCTGCCTGCTTGCCTGATCAAGGGCAGGGCTGGTTGAGGGGAAGGGCCTCAGGTGGTTGGCTGGCCAGCCCCACCCCCTGGTCGAATTCCTGGTTGAACTCCCAGTCAAACTCCTGGTCGAGGGGAAGATTTGCATATTAGCCTTTTATTGCATACGATTTTTTTTCCTAATAACAAAAGGTAACTGAGTTGCTGTTGGATTTTTGAGTTTTTGTGACTAACTTGGCCTTCATAACTCACTTGGGCATTTCAAACTTTCATAATATTGAGATTTGAATGTAGTTCAGGAAAGGAGGCTACCCCAATTCTTTGCTTTGGGATTCTGCAGAAATGGTTCTTTTTTTAACTCGTGGCTTAAGCATGCCCACTTTTCCTTACTGAAGGACCAGGTGGCAGAGGTTATTTTCTGTCATTAAGCACAACTGCGGTGCCATCACCGCCTGGCATTCTGGGGTCCTGGCCTCTGTGGGTGCGTTTCTCAGGGGCACTTCTGAACAGCTAGTGAAGGGGTTTCAGGGCTGAGCCAGTCCTTCAGGTAAAGAAAGAAAAGTTACCACCGTTTTCCAGAATCTCTTACCCGTCAGCGGTTTCTTCATCTCCAGTCGAGTTCAGGTTCTTGGGCAGCTGTGAGAGCCACACGCGGAGGCCCTGGGTGTGCACCCCCCTCACTGCAGGGGTCCTGTAGGCCCAGCCGGTTCTTTACGTCTCATGGGCACCCTTGCCTTCTGGAAGTGAGCCTTAGAGAAACACATGGCTGTAATGACCTAACAATCTTTAAAAAGCTGCACGCAAACGTTAGAAGGCTTCTCTGGATGGCACATTCATCGTGGCTGCTCGGCCTTTGAGATGGTGTTCTCTCTGGTCCGATGTTCTGGTCTCACCAGAACCTTTGTAACTCGGGTTGGACCTTCTTGCCCAGCCAACCAGATGGGGGAGTTTGCTGTGGAGTACAAGGTCATCAACCCCAAGGCCATCACCATGGGGCAGCTGTATGGGTGCTTCGACCAAGTGAGCCACGAGTGGACCGACGGCGTCCTCGCCAACGCTTTCCGGGAGCAGGCGTCTTCCCTGTCTGATGATCGCAAGTGGATCATATTCGATGGGCCCGTGGATGCCGTTTGGATTGAAAACATGAACACTGTTCTGGATGACAACAAAAAGGTAGCTTTTGCGTCTGACATTGCTTTTCCCCTCTCCCCCACCCCTTCCCTTCTCCTCTCCCTCCCCCTCCCTCTTCCTCTCTCTTCCTCCCAACCCCTTTCTCCCTCTCCTTCCCTCCCCCTCTCCCTCTTCCTCTTCCTCGCTCCCTCCCTCTCCGCTCTCTTCTCCCGCCCCCTCACTCTCCCTCTCCCTCCCCTCTCCTCCCTCTCCCTCTCTCTCTTCGTCCCCGACACCCTCCCCTCCCTCTCTCCCCTCCCCCTCTCCCTCCCCCTCTCCCTCCCGCTCCCTCGCGCGCTTCCCCCACCCCCGCCCTCTCCCTCCCCCCCCCCCTCCCTCTCCCTCTTCCCTCTCACCCCCTCCCTCTCTCTCTTCCTCCAACCCCTCTCCCTCCCTCTCTCTCTCCCTCCCTTTCTCTCTCCCTCTCCCTCTCCCTCCCTCTCCCTCCCTCTCCCTCTCCCCCCCTTTCTCTCTCCCTCCCCCTCTCCCTCTCCCTCTCCCTCCCTCTCTCTCTCCCTCCCTTTCTCTCTCCCTCCCCCGCCCTCTCCCTCCCTCCCTCTCCAAATAGCACTTCATCCTCCAGGCCTCTCCACAGGGCTCAGGCCTCTCACTTGGTCCCAGGTTGTGGCACTTCTTACAGGGTGTTTCTAAGAGGCAGTAGGGGAAGTTTCCAGGAAATTAAGGGCTATGCTTGGGTGGGCACAGTGTCACTTTTTGTGAATTCCATGGGCCAGAGAGGTCGCAGGCCTGCCCAGGTGCAAGAGGGCGGGGAAACAGCTCCACTCCTTGATGGGGTGGGCAGGGGCGTTGCAGGAGCACCAGTGGGCCGGAGACGCTGCTGCAGCAGCCGCTGGAGGTGCGTGTGCGCATGCAGTGTGGCGGTGAAAGAGCCTGGACTCACCACACAGCCCGGCTCAGACCCTGCCCAGGCACCGGCCGGTCGTGTAACCTCAGACAAGCTATTCAGACTCCCTGTGCCTCAGTTTTATCATCTACAAAGTGGGGCTGATGGTGCCTCCCTCAGTGTTGTTAGGAAGACTAGGTAAGTTAATATTTGCAAACTGCTTATCATAGTGCCTGCATATAGCAAGCGCTAAATAACTTTTAAAATAAAAATAAAATGTATGACATCATAAGGAAGATTTCCTATAGTGAATATGTATCACTATCAATACTACTGTATTTACATTTCACAAGATGGAGAGGGAGTTATGCTCACCATGGAAGACCTAGGCATAGCATGTGCATAATTTTGATCATATAACAAATAAAAATAGAAACACATCTTATTCCATGATACGGACTGTGCTAGCGGTTTGACATTGTGCGGAGTGTCCACTGGTCTTCAGATCGGAAGTATAGAGTGAGAGCCAGCGAAGCGCCTCGCACGCCTGGGCTTCGGGTGTAAATCACGCCTCCCGAGTGGGGGTGCATCTTACTTTCCTTGATCCAGAGGTGACCCCGCCGGTGGTCAGCCCATCCAGCTGGGCCTTCCTGGGTGCATCTGCCTGTTCCCGGGAGTGTTAGATGGGGGCAGGGAATATGAGGAGCTGTTTAGCCACAACTCAGGATGAGCAGCAGGAGAGATGGGCTTCCTCTTCCCCCCACCCCCGGGGAGGCATCTCACTGGAGCCCTGTTGGTGCGCGGAAGGCAGCTGCTCCCCCCCCCCGCCCCCACCCCCCGCCCCCCTGCTATGCCCTTGGCGCTGTCCTGTGGAGCTGCACAACTTGCTCCGCGCGGGGCTTCGTGGTCTCCTCCTCCTCCGAAAAGGGTTTGTGGAGATATTCCGGTCACTCTAGCGCGTGACTCGCCCATGGGGTTCCAAAGAAGTCTTTGGTGGACGACGGGTAAGTACAGCCGAGGAGGGTGCTGGTAAGTTCTACAGTGAACACGGGAGGAGCCACGGAACGTGATGCGGTCTGAGTGCTGCTTGTGCCTTCCTCTGTGGCTGCAGTTCAGGGCCGCGCTGGCCTCTCCATTTAAACTACACCCTCCCAACCCCGACTGAGGTTCGGCAGCCCCCTCTTCTGCTTGATCCTTCTCTTTTATTTGCTCTCTTATACACTATCATATACTCTATATTTCTCGTATCACCTGTCCCCTCTCAACAAAACGCAAAGCCCTCGAGGACAGGGGTTTTGTCTGCTTTACTCCATGCACCCGGCACGCGATAGGAACTCCAGACACATGCCCACCATCCGCGCCCACCGAGGCCTCTGACGGGCAGGTGGAGTTCCGCCCTCTGCTTTCCTTTCAGCTGTGTTTAATGAGTGGAGAGATCATACAGATGAGCTCCAAGATGAGTCTGATCTTCGAGCCGGCCGACCTGGAGCAGGCCTCTCCAGCCACCGTGAGCAGGTGGGTCACCTCGCCCCGCCCATGCAATGGGCGGGCTCCGGGAGTGCGTTTAAGCCCCGGGAGGTCGCATTATTTGTTGTCACTTAGATTTGTCATAAAATCGCTCCTTAATATGCATTGCTGGTTATAGGCTCAAATCAAGTAAGCACTTTGGAAAAGAATTGGACATTATCTCCTAAGATTGAAGCTTCATATGCCTCCTACCCACACGTCTGCTCCCAAGTGTATACCCCAAAGAAACACTGGCCCACGTACAATGCAGACCTCTGCCCATGTATGAGCATGTCCATAGTGGCACAGTTCACAGTAACAGCACTTGGAAACAACCCAAATGCCCACTGACAGGAGTGACTTAATGTGTAACAAGGTCACCAATTATACAGCACTCAAAATAAATGAGTGGTACTAACATGCAACTCTGTGGATAGATCTAAGTCAAATACTAGTGTATTAAGGATAAAATCTTAGCAATATTCTGTATAAAAGTAAACCCACAATATTACATACATCATAGTGCCCCTGTTTACATGGTTAAAAACTAAAATAAGTACACATACACGTCAGGAACACACAGAGCTGCCGTAAGCTATGTAAGATGGAAAATCAAGGACCAGGCGAACGCACGGTTTCCTATGCTGTTACCTCGGGAGAAAGCCAGGGGCCAGGACAAGGGAGCCCATATGGTTAGAAGGTTCTTGTCAAGATTCCAGCTTCTGTCTGGGTGATGAGTTCATGGGCACTTACTACATTATTGAAACATTAACTAAGAAAGGCCACGCCTGCCCAGGCCAGGGGCTCAGTTGGTTGGAGCGTTTCCTGTACACCAAAAGGATCGATGTTTCTCTCTCACATCAATGTCTCTCTCTCTCTCTCTCTCTCTCTCTCTCTCTCTCTCTCTCTCTCTCTCTCCCCCTTCCTCTCTCTCTCTAAAAATCAATGAAAAACACATCATTGGGTGAGGATTTTAAAAAAAAATAGAAAAATGGCAATGCTAATGTAGCATGTGCTAGGGATAATAATTAATCCAACCCTGTGCACCTGAAGTCCTTAAAAAATGAAATAAAATTGGCCTACATTCCCAAAGACGAAGTGAGGGAGTAAAAAGAGCACACGGCAAGTTAGACCAACCTGGGCTCCCAGCCTGGTCATGCCACTTGCTAGCTGTGTGACCACTCCCAAGTCACTCAGCCTCTCTGAGCCATGATCCCCTCGTGTCTAAGACATAGACCGAAAGGAGGAATATTTAGAGATGAAGGCCATTAGGGCCTAACATGGTGCTGGCATGCCATAAGGGGTCAATGAATGAGACCCGGCATTGGTACCTAACCAGAGACCACCTGGCTGTGACAGACAGAACATGTGCTGCATAAACCGTGGCATGTCAGGCCCTGGCCGTAATGTTCAGTGGTCAGAGCATCGGCCTGTGGTCTGGAGGGTCCTGGGTTCGATTCTGGTGAAGAGCATTTGCCTTGATTGCAGGCTCAATCCCTGGCCCCATACAGGGCACGTGCCTGAGGTAACCAATTTGTGTGTGTCTGACATCGATGTGTTTCTTTCTTTCTCTACTCCTCACTTGCACTCTGTCTAAAAATCAATGGAAAAAGCATCCTTGGGGCTCAGTCAGCATGCCTCAGTGGCTGAGCATCTACCGATGAACCGGGAGGTCAGGGTTCAATTCCTGGTCAGGGCACATGCCTGGGTTGTGGGCTCGATTCCCAGTAGGGGGCATGCAGGAGGCAACAGATCAGTGATTCTCTGTCATCATTGAGGTTTCTCTCTCTCTTTCCCTCTATCTTCCTCTTTGAAATCAATAAAAAAAAATTTTTTAAGTATGCTTGGGTGAGGATTAACTGTGGGAAACTGATATAGGGTTGAGCCTCAGACTGACCTGCTGGCAAAGTCACAAACAAGTCCCAGCTTAGAGGGCTCAGTCCTCTTAGCATAATTAGGCTTGACCTTATAACACTCCCCAGATCTTACCTGGGAAGCTGATGGGCTGAGGGAAGTGCAGGGAGTGTAAACATGATCAAAACAGGTGAAACGCACAAGAACTGTAACTATGGTAACCACTGCCTTGTTTACCTCAGACTATAAAAGGTCGGTGCGGACTGAGCACGGGTGGAAGTCCTTCCTCTTGAGTTGGACTTACCCGCCTGGTCCCCCAATATTTCCAAATTATCTCTTGTCTTTTCTATTTCATTTGTGTGCGGCTCCTCTTCCAGATATTGAACCCTGAACCACGCAGGACGTGGGAGGAAACATTTACGACAATTAACAAACAAAAACTGTTGCATGTCAGTACATGGGAACATACACTAGGTACCGGTAGCAGTTGCCATTGATCCGGAATTTCCTAGGTGCTGGGCACAGTGCTCAACTTTTTTTTTTTTAGTGCTAAACTCTTCACTGGCATCGTATCCATTACAACAGCGCTATGAACTATATATCTTCTATATTCCTCAATTTATAGACAAGGATGTAGAATCAGAGACAGTAAGGAAACCTTGCCCATGGTCACTCAATTAGCAGGATCTGGGGCTGGGATTCCAACCAGGTCCCTCTGGCTCCCAAGCCCCCCCCCACCCCCCCACCACCACCACCACTGGCCTCCGCCTTTCCTGCCCAAATGTCTGGGCCCTTCCTCGTGGCCTGTGACCTGCCCCAGCTGGGCCGGACTGAGCACTGCCTCGCCCACGCGCTTCCAGGTGCGGCATGATCTACATGGAGCCCCACCAGCTGGGCTGGAAGCCCCTGAAGGACTCCTACATGGACACCCTGCCCTCCACACTCACTGAGGAGCACAAGGAGCTGGTGAGCCGCTTTCCTCTCCCGCCTGGCTGCCCTCCTCCCCTGGAGGCCTTCACCTTCACCACCCCAGGAGGCGCGGAGGGCAGGGAGTCTCACCTGCCCGCGCCTGGTTTCCTGGCTGCCATTTCCCCCTCTTCCTTCTCCATGTGGTGGGGCGGGGCAATGAGGTTGGTTCTCCTTCCATCCCCCCTCCTCCCCCCCCTCCCCCCCGGGAGAAACCCGGTGCCCGAGCCCAGTCCTGTGTGGTGGCAGGAAGGTCACCCACCCCCACTCCCCAGCAGAAGGCTCTAGAAGGGCTCTGCGTGGATGGAGGGGGCCGCCCTGCGTTCCTCTCCCCGACACCCCCACCCTGTAACCTACTCACACCCCTCAAGGCGCTGGAGGCAGTGGATGTGGCTCCATCCCCATCTCTTCCTGAAAGGGGGTGGCCTGCGGGGGAGGGGCACCTGCCACTCAGCCTAGGGAAGCAGCACGGAGCGGGGCTGGGGGTGCCCCCGGCTTTCCCTGCATCGATCGGATCCCAAAACAGGTTCCCACGGGTGACACCAAGAAGGGTGTTACTCCCACTGCGATCGCTCCGGGAGCCTTGTAGGACAGCTTCTGCCTGTCACATGTACATGCCTGTGCAAGATGCCTGAGCACATGCGTTTATGCAGACACATGTCCATGTGCACGCAGACCTTCCCAGCGGGCACAGGAAGCCCCAGGGACCCAGCACAAAGGCTCCCCCCTTGTCAGAGGCTGGGGCTCGGATCCAGCCCTACCTGCCTCCAGCCTCACACCCGCCCCCTTCCAGCCTCAGTCACTAGCTCCAGCCTCAGTCTGGTCTCCCCACCTCAGGCCTTTTGTACTTGGTGTTCCTCTACCTGCAAACCTGGCCCCATTTCATCTGGTGAGGAGTCACCCTTGCTACCCGGGATGGGCGCGAGGCCTCCTTCTTGAAGAAGCCTCCCCCAGCCCGTCAGCTGGGCCCACGGTCCTGAGTGGTTTCCCCCCCCGAAACCCATCGCCTGGAAGCCACGAGGAGCGGGCTTGGAGCAGCAGCTCGCCTGGGACGGGCAGGGGGCAGTTCCTGACTAATGTGCTCACTCCTCTTAGCTGCAAGCACACCTCCCCATAGCCCTCCTCCTTCCTGCGGTGCCTTTCTTGTGTCCTGGCAGTGGTTCCCTGGTTTGTGAGTCTCTTACTCATGCTCTTCCTTGTGTAACTACTAACCGTTGGTCCCTCCTGCCCCTCAGGAAGCTCCGGGGGGCAGGGACTCGGCTCTCTTGCCCACCTTCTATCCTCAGCACCTCCGACACTGCAGTCACTCCGTTAGTGCTTGTTGATGGAGTGCATATGCCACCCACCCGTGTACATACATTCATATGTTTGATAATGCATCTATACATTCACACGTACCCACATATATGTGCAACCTAGGAATGCATTTATTTAGCGGTGACTTGTCTACTTCCAAAAAAGGACTCAAGATAATTTACAGTAACAGTCACAAGTAAATTATAAGAAAAATGAAAAAAAAAAAAAACAAAACCCTAAACTAGGAGGAGGAAGTGAGTCAAGTAATTTTTTAAAATATATTTTTATTGATTTCAGAGAGGAAGGGAGAGGGAGAGGGAGAGAGAGAGAGAAACATCAATTATGAGAGAGAATCATTGATTGCCTGCCTTCTGCACGCCCCACACTGGGGATTGAGCCCACAACCTGGATATGTGCCCTTGACTGGAATGGAACCTGGGACCCTTCAGTCCACAGGCTGACGCTCTATCCACTGAGCCAAACCGGCTAGGGCAAGTAGTTGTTGTTTTTTTTTTAAAGAGTAAATGGGGGGAGGGAGAGCAGAGACAAGAGACTGGGATTATTAACCCACAAGTGGGTCTGTATGCACATACAGGGAGTTAATGACAATGAACTTAGCGCTGCACTTGCTGAGGCCTGTGTACAGGATCTGCCTTACAGGCATTTGCAAATTAGAACATTTTGTAGAAACAAAGTCAGATGTCCTGTTTGGGCCCTGAAGCTATTGCATGTGTCCTGCAGCTGACCTACTGCAGCGGCAGCCTCTCTGCCCACCCACAGTGGACCCGAGCGGGGCCTGTGGCCTGCGCCCCTTAAGTGGGAAGCTGGGAGGGGCAAGAAGCACTCACAGTAATCAGCGGTTTTACCAGCATCTCGCTCCCCGAGGTGTTCCAAGCTCTTGCTCCTAAACTCATTTTTTTTATTACATCTTGAATTTCACTTTCTGCTTTCAGGTCAATGACATGTTCATGTGGCTTGTCCAGCCCTGCCTGGAATTCATTCGCCTCCAGTGTAAATTTGTGGTCCAAACATCTCCCACCCACCTTGCCTTCTCCATGATGAGACTGTACTCCTCTCTGCTTGGTAAGCGTTCCCACATGGGGTGGGCTGTGCCTTGGCTATTTCTTCCGCTCGCACCCTTTTATTCTGCCCAACCCTGAGTTTCAGATCAGCATTTTGATCTAGAACAAGCCTTTGGAGTGGAGATAGTAGAGTTTGGTGGAAAGAGTCCACGTATTTTGGCTTTAGCTTTGTTCTTGGATTGATTTTCTGGATGTTCTTGTGCAAATTATCCATCTCTTCTCAGTCTCAGGTTCCTCATCTGCACAATGGGAGTGATAATCTCTGTCTCTTTACCTAGCATGCGAGCGTATTCTGGAGGGAAATGAATGCAGCTGGTACATGCAAACGTATCTCTGAATAAAAATTCTGAAAAATTAGACAGGAAATTAAGAAAACATACAATTATAAAAATCTGAATTTGCAAAACACCCAGATAGACTATAAAGAACTGCTTACATTAGTCTACAAACTAGAAGACTTTTCCAGGACATGGGAAGCACATAAATCATAGGCCCATTGGTTTAGCTGTGCAGGAGAAGTTCCCTGTAACTGTTTTACATAAATCAAACTTTCTTGAATTCTACTAGAAATGACAAAGGGTGTGTCCATTTGGAAAACTTTTATTGGGTGCCATTTCTTTCTCAAAATAGCATGTAACTCAAACTCAAGATGGACCTTCTTACAACTTCTGCTGCATTAGCACTTTGCAGCCCATTCTTCGAAAGGTGTGATAGATGCAGAGCAAAAGTGTAACGCGGTGAACTGTTGAGTGTACTTTCTTTGGCTAAATATTAATTTGGTTTTCTAAAATTAAAATTACACAATGTTTCCAAAGCACACAGATTGCACGCAGCATCTGTGTTTGCATGAATATTTGTGGGTTTTGTATACTTTCCCAGCTCTGTCTCTTGTTCTTGTGCAGTATCTCCTCCAGGAGAGAAGGCACCATCATGAGAGAGGGCCGCTTTGTCCCGACACCGAGGGACCTAATCACTTGCCTTCCCCAGTCTGTAGCCATGAGCCCACTCAGAAGGGCCCAGATACAACTATTGAAATAGGGGGCTGGTTTGAACACACAAATATGATTTCAGAGCTCTAACCCTTTGCTCTGTTGATGTGGAAATGCAAGAACATGATCACTGTGATCCACGGGCTTTGAGATAATGAACAGTAAATACATTTTTAGCATTTTATTTTGACATGACTTTATACAGTACTTAGAGAAAATTGCTGAAGAGTATAGAGAGTCACATATACCTTCACCTAGCTTTTTTTAATGTTAACATCTTATATAACCCAGGCACAATGATCAGAATAAGGAAATTAACCTGGATACTCTGTTAACTATACTATAGACTTTATTTGAATTTGGCCAGTTTTCTCACAAATGCCCCTTTCCTGTTCCAGACTCCAATTCAAGATGCCACATTGTATTTAATTATTACATCTCCTTGGGCTCCTGCGGCCTGTGACAGTCCTCTATTTTTCCTGGTCTCCCATAGCCGTGTCACCTGATAACACTGTCAGTTACGTGGCAGAATGCCTCGCAGCTTGTGGCCTCGCGTTTGCTCACAATCAGACGCGGGCTCGCGCCTTTGGGTTGAAGCCGTAGGAGGGTGCTGGGTCCTCAGTGCCCCGAGAGGCACGTGGTGTAGGGGCGCCTGTGTGCTGGTGAAGGCTTTGGCCAGCTAACTTTGACCAGCCATGTGTCTCTATTGTAAAGTGACTGGTTTCTCTGTTGTTAGCAAGTATCTTAGAGATCATTTGAAACTATTTCTCCTCAAACTTCACCCACTGAGTTTAACCTCACCGGGTGACCTTGCCCCCCTATCCCTGGGGTTGTCAGATTTATAGAGACAACAGTTGAATAGTGGTTGTCAGAAGGAGGGAGAGGGACAATGGGAGTGAGTGTGTGATGGGGACATAGTTCCAGTTTTGTAAGATGAGAGAGCTCTGGAGACAGATGGTGGTGATGGCTCTTGGCACTGTGAATGCACTTCCCTGAAGTGCACGCTTAAAAATGGTTAGTGGTCACTTGTATGTTATGAGTATCTTACCACAACAAAAAAATAGGGGGAAATGTATGTGGACAAAGGATCTGGCACGTGATGGCCACTCAGCCAATGTCCATCCTCTCTCCAGGCCCCTCACCGACCCAGGCCCAGGTCACACCATTCTGCAGCTTTCCCTGAGCCCCTCTCCTTGCTTTCAGATGAAATCAGGGACATAAAGGAAGACGAAAGCGAAGGCTCTGAAGGCCTGACGAGCCAGCAGATCTTCCTCTGGCTGCAAGGCCTGTTCCTCTTCGCCCTGGTGTGGACCGTGGCCGGCACCATCAACACAGACAGCAGGAAGAAGTTCGATCTGTTTTTCCGCAACCTGATCATGGGCATGGATGACAGCAGCCCCAGGCCCAAAAGTGTCAAGCTCACCAAAAACAACATCTTTCCAGAGAAAGGTAATTCAGTGTCTTTTTTGTGTTACTATCATTGTTTGGATCCTATGTTCCAAGGGTGTGTGGACCAGTAGGAAAGCCTGACAAAAGCCGGGAAGATGCGCAGCCAACCTGCGGGCTCCTCCTTCAGAGCTATGGCCCTAAGGCAGGGCCTCATGGGGAATTTTAAGCACTTTTTCATGTAGAAAAAGTTGATGTTGTAACCGGACAAACAATGGGTCCTGCTGCCTGTTACTACTCGAGCCAATGAAGCAGAGATGTGAGCGTTTGTTCCAGTCCTACCAGCAGCTGGGAGAGCAGCAGGTCAGCCACAGAAATCTGCTCTGCACCCCCCATAAGCCAGCTGCTTATATAGCAAAAGCACAAAGGAAAGCAGGCAGAAGGGCAGTTGACAGATCTGCAGAAGGACTAGGGTCTTCCCAGGGCTGAGTGACATGCAGGGACTGGGGTTCCAGGGGAAACAGCCAAAGGGAGTGCCTGTAGGCAGTGAACAGGTGAGCAGGCTGGAGGTTTGCAAGGGCCTGTGGGTAGCAAAAGGGCCGGGACTTCAAAGGGCTGGGACTCTGGTTTCTGCAGCAACATGTTCATCTTCCCATGATGACAGGCAGCTCCAAAGGGGGAGGAAGGCTGCACCTCCAGGGCAGCTCCAGCCAGGGTGGCAGTGCCTTCTCTAATCAGACAAAGCATCATGGCTAAAAGAGCAGGATTAATATTTCTCACAATTCTAGCTGGTTCCCCACATTCTACTGCTGCCCCCTTTCTTTTTTTTTTTCTTTTTTTTTGTCAATGAATACTGCTACTTTTTTTAATTTTTAAATTAAATCTTTATTGTTCAGATTATTACAGTTGTTCCTCTATTTCCCCCATAGCTCCCCTCCACCCGGTTCCCACCCCACCCTCCTCCCTCACTCCCCACCCACTGTCCTCATCCATAGGTGTACGATTTTTGTCCAGTTACTTCCCGCATTCCCACACCCCTTCCTCCCTGAGAATTGTCAATCTGCTCCCTTTCTATGCCCCTGATTCTATTATATTCACCAGTTTATTCTATTCATCAAATTATTTATTCACTTGATTTTAAGATTCACTTGTTGATAGATATGTATTTGTTGTTCATAATTTTTATCTTTAGCTTTTTCTTCTTCCTCTTCCTAAAGGATACCTTTCAGCATTTCATATAATACTGGTTTGGTGGTGATGAGCTACTTTAGCTTTTTCTTATCTGTGAAGCTCTTTATCTGACCTTCAGTTCTGAATGATAGCTTTGCTGGATAAAGTAATCTTGGTTGTAGGTTCTTGGTATTCATCACTTTGAATATTTCTTGGCACTCTTCTGGCCTGCATAGTTTCTATTGAGAAATCAGCTGACAGTCATATGGGTAGTCCCTTGTAGGTAACTATCTGTTTTTCTCTTGCTCCTTTTAAGATTTTCTCTTTGTCTTTTGCTCTTGGCATTTTAATTATGATGTGTCTTGGTGTGGTCCTCTTTGGATTCCTTTTGTTTGGGGTTCTCTGTGCTTCTTGGACTTGTAGGTCTATTTCTTTCACCAGGTGGGGGAAGTTTTCTGTCATTATTTCTTCAAAGAGGTTTTCAATATCTTGCTCTCTGTCTTCTTCTGGCACCCCCATAATTCGGATGTTGGTACGCTTGAAGTTGTCCCAGAGGCTCCTTACACTATCTTCATATTTTTGGATTCTTTTTTCTTTTTGTTTTTCTGGTTGGGTGTTTTTTGCTTCTGCAGGTGGTCTGCAGGTGAATGGTGACGCTGAGATGAATTCAGCAAGCAGGATTGAGCTAAGAGAATCAGAGGGCTACCACTCGCTCAGGCGTGTAGCAAAACCTCCAAAGTTCTCATGGCTTTTATTGGGGAGTACAGCAAGTAACAATGGAATACAGCAAGTGACAATGGTAGACAGGCATGCCTATGAGATCATCTGAGCTAAGTTATACATTAAACTATTATTTTCCAGTATTGTTCAAAGACCCTCTCAACCTGCAGCAGTGTACCCTCCCTTGTACTTTCCATGCCCTCATGAACTATTCATCGCCAAGGAAATTCTGCCTCAGAACAATAAATCTTGCGTGCAAGACTTTGTTCTGACGTGGCCTGCTTGCAGGCCCCCGTCTGTTCTTGGCAGAACGTTCCTCTTTTAGTTAACTTCTCATTCCATTTGACCGGCTATAGCTTCTTCATATTTCAAATCTTTGACTTGATTCTTGCGATCCTCTAGTCTGCTGTTGGATTTCTGTATAATATTCTTTATTTCAGTCAGTGTATGTTTAATTTGTAGTTGGTCCTTTTTCATATCCTCGAGGGTCTCACTAGATTTATGGAGGGTCTCACTAAATTTATCGGCAGTTTCTAGAAAATTCTTGAAAAACCTTATAACCGTGGTTTTGAACTCTATATCCAGTAGTTTGCTTTCCTCCATTTCTGTCATTTGTGACCTGTTTCTTTGTCTCTGCATTTTGGCTGCTTCCCTGTGTTGATAGAGTGGCTTTCTGTGCTAGGTGTTCTATAGGGTCCAGTGGCTCAGCCTCCCCAATTACCTGAGGTGGACACTCTTGGTGCACCCATTTGTGGGCTTTGTGCACAGTCTTGTTGTAGTTAAGCGTTGATTGTTGTAGGTATCACTGGGAGGAATTGACCTCCAGGCCAGTTGGCTGTGAGAATCAGCTGTGGTTATGGTGGGAGGAGGACCAGCACCGAGAGTTCAGTGTGGCCAAGGACTTTCTGTGTGCCCAGGGCCATGCTCCCTGTTTGACACACCTCTCTCTCCATGCCCCGCAGTGATTTCCTAAGCTTGACATGAAATCAGGCCCATTTTACAGATGCTCAAATGGTATCCTTGGCCAAGGTTACACAGCTGGTAAATCCACTTTTACTCAGTTGAATCTCAAGCCACAAAACTAATAACATCAGTAAGGGAGAGGGGATGAGTGCTTTTCTGAATCATGCTTTTAGTCTTTTTTTTTATTTATTGTAAAAACAATTCAGTTCTGCTAAATAAAAATAACCAAAAAATATCTCTTTGTTTATACCTCCCTATCACAAGCATTTCAGGTTTCAAAGAAATTTTTTTCTGTCTTGTCCATCTGCTTCCATCTCTTCACATAGTTGCCACAATGGTATATATTGCATTTTTATTCTCCTATTTTTATCTGTCATTTTTTCTGAGAACATATTTCTGGTATTAATTTTTGTAACTATCATTCTAATTGATTGCAAAATATTTCTTTCATCTTATATGACATCATTGTGACTGAGCTCCTAATGTGAGACGTAAATTATTTCTAAATTTTTTCTATCACAGGTGGTTCGTGCATAGAGATTATTTTCATTGTGAATTATTTCTGTTTTGTGTTTTTGTTGTTGTTGTTAATCCTCACCCAAGGATATTTTTCCATTGATTTTTAGAGAGAGTGGAATGGAGGGGGAAAGACAGAGAGAGAGAAATATGGATGTGAGAGAGACACATTGATTGGTTGCCTCCAGCCAGGGCTGTGGATAGAGCCTGCAACCAAGGTATGTGCCTGTGCCATGCCAGTACGACCAAGGGTGATCCCGAGTGGGGGTTGAAAGGATTAAGGAAAGACAGACAAGAGAATAATAGCTGGGTCTCGGTGGGATGCTGCCTCCCTGATGAGGAGACAATGACAGCGCCCACAAGCCGTGTCTTTATTTTATATTACTTCTTATTTTCTACCGCTTAGTTTCTGCTTATTTCTCTATTTCTACAGCTTATTTCCTACCATTTATTTTTACTCATTTCTCTATATCTATAGCTTATTTCCTACCATTTATTTTTTTACTCATTTCTCTATATAGCTTATTTCCTACCATTTATTTTCTACAGCTCATTTCTACTTATTTCTCTATATCTATCTCTAACTATGAACTATAGGTCGGCTTGCTACCCCTGCCTAAACCTTCCTGGGTTGCACACACACACACACACACACACACACACACACACACACCGCTTATTTCTATATTCCTACAACTTATTTCCTACTCTCTATTTCTACGGCTTATTTTCTACTGCTTACTTTTCTATTTATCTCACTATTTCTACAACTGATTTCTTAAACCAATAAACACAGCAAAACCAAACTTAGTCCTCGGTTTTGGCTGTGCAAGATTTTGTAGAAGACTGACAGCTAACCAATGCTGGCATAGCCATAAATGTGGCTAGAGGAGTAGCTTCCACTCCTTGCTTTTCTGCTATTTGCTGGGCTTCAGTTGTTAGCTTCTTCAGCTGAGCCCATGTTGGCACCTCGGCCCCTAGTGTAGCCTCTGTTTTCTTTTGCTTCTTCTTTGCTGTCATCGGGGCAACTCTCAGTCCCTTGAACGGAGGGACAAGGAACTTCTCTGGGTCCATGGTGGTGTCGCACGAATCGTTCTGGCACCCAAATTGGCTGCACTGCTCCTTCTGGAAAGACACAAACACAACCTCTTCTCCCCCTTTTTGTTTTAGTAATTGCATTTTAAGAGTACAATTGGCTACTAAATCCTGAAGTGTCTTCCCCAGCCTGCCTACCCTCATACAGAGACCACTGGAGTGGAGACAAAAATCCCATCTTGTTCTTGCTTGTTTAGAAGGCAACTGGAGAGGCTTACAAGTAATAGTAAGCTTCCCGAAGGCTTGTTTTAGACCCCCATCATCCCAGTCCTGCCTGCGTTGTTCCCTCTCTGCCTCCTCCGCCAACTCTTCTTCTTTTTGGGGAGGAAGCACCTTATCCAGAGGGCTTTAACTGAAGACAGAACCAGGAATTTTCTCTGGGCCTTCGGCTATATAGCAATCTGTAAGCTGCTTCCCTACCTTTCCCCATATTTCTATGTTTACCTCTCTGTCCTCAGGAAACCAAGGACAAATCTTCTTTACAACATTTAACAACTCAAGGAGCTGTTGCTGTTTTACGGAACAGCCTCGTGCTCTGAGCATGGCTTTAAGCATAGGTATTTATATACATTTTTATCTTGTGATCCTGTATTTCCCATATTTTACACCAAGCTAATATCACCACACTTCAGCTCCCTACCTTTTTGTTTTTGGCCTTATCTCATTTTGCTCTTTAAGCTTACTTTCTTTTCTTTTCTTTCTTTTTTCTTTTGAGCTTACCTTATGCGCGCACCTTTGGAGCCTCCTTTCACCTGACCACCTTTTTTAAATTCCCCCAAACTCAGGCCTGTTCGGACGCCATTTGTTTCAGCCAAAGGGGCCTGCTCTGGCGTCACTTGTTACGGCCAAAACTCGGGCCCTGGTCCCAGAACTCAGTCCCTGGTCGGGCACCATTTGTGCCATGCCAGCACGACCAAGGGTGATCCCAAGTGGGGGGGGTGAAAGGATTAAGGAAAGACAGACAAGAGAATAATAGCTGGGTCTTGGTGGGACGCTGCCTCCCTGATGAGGAGACAACGACAGCGCCCACAAACCGTGTCTTTATTTTATAGCAGATGCCAGGAGGCAAAGTAGGGGCGTGATCAAGTTGTTTACAGCATTCTCATGAGTTCCAACCTCACTCAACTACATGCACCTGAACTCTAGCACAAGGCACGTGGGGCCACGTGTTCGGACCACAGGTTCAAGCTTACAACCACAGCCATTGGCTATGATTGTGCTGGGAGGGCCCTGCCCTCCAGCTGGGCCTTGCATGTGGCAATAAGAGGACCCTGTCCTTTCATTAGTCCAAGGCTTAAACCTGGCCAAAACACCATACCCTCACCCCACATGTGCCCTTGCCTGGAATAGAGCCTGGGACCCTTCAGTCCATGGGCCTGAGCCAAACCACCCAGGGCTCATTGTGAATTATTTCTCATGATAAGTTCCCAGAAGTAGGATTTCTGACTTAGACTAGAGCCATTTGTGGCTCTGTAAGCAGGGCCAGATGGCTTCCTAAAGGTGCTACATCAGAATATACGTTGGACAATAGAAGCTCCCTGCTTTAATACCTAATGAAATGAACAACAACAATAATTTTAAGCTTAAAAGTCCCCAGCAATAACGAAAGAAAACATTACAACCTGATTCTATAAACAGTGAAAAGTGGTGGTCATGGAGAGAAACAGTAGCGCTGGCGTGCTGCGTGTCCCCACCCAGAACCCACCACCCACTCTCCTCCCGAGAGTGCTGCTGAGGGGAAAGGGGTGCGTTGACAAAATTGCAAGAGTTCTCGCTGGTGATCACCCGTGTGAGCCAAGTGGACTCCAATGGAGACTGGGCAGCTGTGAAAAATGTCTAAGAGAGACCGCCAAGCCTGAGGCCGCCGCATTGTGCAGAACCTTAGCAGATGCGGGAGAGATGCCAGGGTTGGCACCTTCCAGAGCTCTGCGCTAGGTCTGGGGTGTGCGCCGAGTCCCACAGGAGCGTGAGCATGTCGCTAGCTGGGAGCGGGTGGGGGTGTGCATTGGACTGACAGTTCAAGAAAGTTGACCGCATTTTAGAAAGCTAATACAGAGCCCAGGCTTCCCAGCAAGGGCACCTGCCCATTTGTTTTTGCCCAATCCCTGCAGCCTCAGGCTACAGAAAAGGCCACGCACCATTTCTTTCATTGTGGTCAGGAAAGTATTGGAGATAAACCAGCCCCAGGTAATGTTGGGAAAGATGTCAAGAACTTCCTGATTATATCAGAGCAATGGGACAGCAACAATGCAAATGAGAGAAATGAGAAAGGGATGGAGGGAGGGAGGAAGGGAGGGAGGGAGGGAGGGAGGGAGGGAGGGAGGGAGGGAGAGAGAGAGAGAGAGAGAGAGAGAGAGAGAGAGAGAGAGAATGAGAATGAATAAGAATCTAAATGACAGTGTGACCCAAGAAACAGAAAAATATTTCTGCTGCAAGAACTTAGTGATAAAATGAATTTAATTTTCTTAAAAGTTCATGGATGAATAGTGTGGTACTTGCAAAAGGATAGATATAGAGAGATTAATGGAATGGAATGAGAGCCCAGAAAGAAGCTTCTCGCGTTTGTGGAGGCTTGACTTCCAGAAGGTCCTGGGACAATTAAATGGGAAAGAGTAACCGCTTCAGCAGGTGGTGCTGGGACACTGGGTGTTCACATGTGAAGTAATGGCCTGGACCTGTGCTTCACACCAAGTCAAACATGAACGCAAATGGATTAAAAAAAGAAAGCAAACTTCATAAGTTAAAATTATAAAATTCTCATAAGAAAACATAGGTGCAGATCTTCATGACCTTGGACTAAGTGATAGTTTCTTAGGACACCAAAGCACAAGCAACAAAAGGAAAAAATAGGTAAACTGGACTTCATCCAAATTACAATGTTTTGTGTCCGAAGGACAAAATAAAAAAAGGGAAAAGACAACCCACAGATACCAGGGAAATTTTCATAACTCATACATCTCCTGAGGGACTTGTATTTATTATACATATCAAAGTACTACAACTCCATCATAAGGACAAGTCACCTCATTAAAAATGGGCAAAGGAACTGAAGAGACATTTTTCAGAAGATAAAGAGCCAACAAGCCATGACAAGATGCTCCCCACATTAGCCACCAGGGAACTGCAAATCTGAACCCAGCGAGACACCCGTTCACAACCGGGTGAGATAATAAAAGGATGGAAAGCCAGAAAGATGGGAGCTCCCACACCCAGGGGGAAAGGAGTGGTCGGCAGCTTTGGGAAGCTGAATTTGCCGGTTCCTCGGAAGTTAAAATACAGTCCCATATCATTGTCGAGAATTGAACTTCACAGCCAGTGGGAGAGGGGTTCTCGGGTGCAGCTGAAATGAGCATTTTCAAAGGCCCCACCGGAGAAGGAGATGGTAAAAGACTTTACTTGTTTGGAGTAACACTCCTCGGGTTCCAGTCTTTAACCCAGTCCTGGCAAAGGGCCGCGGTGGGGTCAGCAGAGCCAGAAGCAGGGCCAGTGCAGAGTCTGTTCCAGGTTGCAGCCGGCCCAGCTCAGCATCAGGCAGATCCGCAGGGCGAATGCAGGGGAATGTGCCCCGCACAACGCAGTCCCGAGAGTGCCAGGGCCCAGGGCCCAGAGCCCAGAGGGCGCTCCTTGGGCCAGGACTCTAAATATTCCGGTTTCATGCCCTGGCAGTGACCATGCCCATTCTGGCCACTGACCTGTTCCCAGTGTGACTGACAGTGGGCACCTCCCCACTGAGCATGCGTCTATGTCCAGTCCCTGCCCCAGCAACAGCGGAACAGACCTGGGCGTGATCCCTGCAGCCTCCTGGGGCCCCAGGTGGATGGCGGCCTGTGTGAGTGCCCCCCCCACCCACGTTCCCCCCCCCCCCCCCCCGTGTGCCTGTCTGTTAGTCACACCCAGGTCGTTAACAGTGTCGCCGTGACTGGCAGTTCCACTCCGTGTGCCCACACAAAAAGTTGCACAATGATCCTAGAAGGGTGGTTATGGCCAGAAGGTGAGCCAGAAGGTGAGCACGATCCCCTGAGGAGTGAACAAGGAAAATATAATGCGCCCGTACACGGGATACTACTCAGCAAGAAAAGGCAGCGACGTAACAATGCCTGCTACAGCATGGGCGAGCCTCCAAAACATTAGGATCAGTGAAAGGCGCCAGTCACAGAAGGACACATATTGTATGATTGCATTTATGTGAAATGTCCAGAACAGGCAATTCTATACAAACAGAAAGATTAGTGGTTGCCCAGTGCTGTGAGAGCGGCGAGGGCGGGAGGGGGCTTTCAGGGTGACAGATACGAGGTATGGGGTTTCCTTTTGGTCATGAAATGTCCAAAAATTGGTTATGGTGATGACTGCATAGCTTTGTGACTATTAGTATATTCACATATACATATACTTTTAGTACACCATTTAATTGTATACTTGAAATGGGTGAATTATATGGCCTGTGAATTGTATCTCAATAAAGCTATGTTGTGTGTGTGTTTTTAAGTATATTTTTATTGATTTCAGAGAGGAAGGGAGAGGGAGAGAGAAACATCAATGATGAGAGAGAATAATTGATCAGCTGCCTCCTGCACGCCCCACACTGGGGATCGAGCCTGTAGCCCTGGCATGTGCCCCAACTGGGAATTGAACCATGACCTCCTGGTTCATAGGTCAGTGCTCAACCCCTGAACCATGACGGCCAGGCAAACCTATCTTTTTAAATTACAGTTTACATTCAATATTATTTTGAATTAGTTTCAGGTGTACAGTATAGTAGTCAATCATACACTTCACAAAATGCTCCCTTGATATTCCCAGTACCCACCTGGCACTATACATAGTATTGACTCTACTAGAGGCTCAGCACACAAAATTGCGCGAGGCATCCTGCCTCCCATCGCACTGCGAGAGCCGCTGTTCAGGGGCAGGGAGGAGGGCCTGAGAGGTGCTTCAGCACCTCCTGCTGATCAGTCATTACGGCATGAGGATGTGACAACCATTTGCATATTAGCTTTTTATTATTATAGACTAGAAGCCCGTTGCATGAAGATTCACACAATAGGCCTTCCTTCCCCTGGCTGCTGGCACCGGTTTTCCTCCGGCACCCGGGACCCAGGCCTTTGGTCCAGCTGCAGCGGAGAAGCCAAGCCTCTTCAGTCTTCAGTCTTCATTCTGGCCAGAGCCTTCAGTCTTCACTCCACACCTGCATGTGCAAATTAACTGCCATCTTTGTTAGGTTAATTTGCATAGTCACTCTGATTGGCTGGTGGGTGTAGTGGAGTGACACCAATTTGCATGTTTCTCTTTTATTAGTGTAGATTCCCTATGTTGCACTTTACAGCTCTGTGACTATTTTTTAACTATCAATTTGAACTTCTTTTTTTAAAAAATATTTTTATTGATTTCTGAGAGGAAGGGAGAGGGAGAGAGAAATAGAAACATCAATGATGAGAGAGAACCATCAATCGGCTGCCTCCTGCATGCTCCCAATGGGGATCAAGCCCTCAACCTGGGCATGTGCCCTGACCGGAATCAAACCATGACCTCCTGGTTCATAGGTCAATGCTCAACCACTGAGTCATGCCAGTCAGGCCCAATTTGTACTTCTTAATCCCTTCACCTTTTTCATCCATCCCTCCAAACCACCTCTTCTCTGGCAACTCTCAGGCTGTTCTCTGCATCTATGAGATGCTGTCACAAATAAGATTTTATCATTTTTCACAGTAATATTCCATTATTTCTGTGCACCACTACCTTTTGATCCATTTGTCTTTCTAAGGGTACTTGAGTTGCTTCCATATCTTGTTTATGGTAAATAGCACTGCAATGAACATAGTAGTGCATATATTCTTTCAAATTAGGGTTTGGGGTTTCTTCAGACATATACCCAGAAGTGGAATCACTGGATCATAAGACAGTTCCATTTTTAATTTTTTTATCTTTATTGTTGAAAGTATTACAGATGTCCCCTTTTCCCCCTTGACCCCTTCCAGCCTGCACATGCCCCCCACCCATTTTTAATTTTTTGAGGACCCTCCATACTGTTTTCTACAGTGGCTGGGCCAGTCTGCATTCCCACCAGCACTGCATGAGGGCTCTCTTTTCTCCACATCCTCACCAATACTGGTTGTTTGTTGATTTATTGATGATAGCCATTCTGATCAGTGTGAGGGGATATCTCATTGTGGTTTTAATTTGCATCTCTCTGATGATTAATGATGTTGAGCATCTTTTCATATGTCTATCGGCCATCTATATGTCCTCTTTAAAGAACTGTCTATTCAGGGCCTCTGCCTATTTTTTTAATTGGGCTGTTTGTATTTTTGGTATTGAATTGTCTGAGTTCCTTATAAATTTTCAATATTAACCCTGTATCAGTGGAAAATATATTCTCCCATTCAGTAGGTTGTCTTTTTGTTTTGTTGATAATTTTCTTTGCTGTGCAAAAACATTTTAGTTTGATATAGTCCTGTCTGTTTATTTTTTCTTTTGTTTCCCTTAACTGGGGAGATATATCAGAAAAAATATTGTTAAGAGAAACATCAGAGATTTTAATGCCTATTTCTTCTATGGCTTCTGTGATTTAGAGTCTTACATTTAAGGCTTTAATTCATTCTTAGTTTATTCTTAAATATGGTGTAAGAAGCTGGTCTAGTTTCTTGTGTTGTTTTATTTTTTTGTGTGGGGTTTGTTGCATGCATCTGTTCAATTTTTCCAACACCATTTATTGAATAGACTGTCTTTACTCCATTGTATGTTTTTGCCTCAATTAATCATATAGGCAAAGGTTTATTCTGGGCTCTCTGTTCTGTTCCATGGATCTATCTGTCTGTTTTATGTCTGTACCATGCTGATTTTAAAAAATATATATTCCTTGGTTTCAGAGAGTAAAAGAGAGAGATAGAAACATCAATAAAGAGAGAGAATCACGGCTTCACAGGGGAGTTTTACCAAACATTCAAGGAAGAACTAAAACCTATCCTCCTCAGACTACTACAAAAAATTCAAGAGGAAGGAACACTTCCAAGCTCATTCTATGAAGCCAGCATCACCCTAATACCAAAACCAGGTAAAGACAACACAATGAAAGAGAATTACAGGCCAATATCCCTCATGAACATAGATGCCAAAATCCTCAACAAAATCTTAGCAAATCGGATCCAGCAGTACATCAGAAAGATCATACACCATGACCAAGTAGGATTTATCCCAGGGATACAAGGATGGTACAATATCCGCAAATCAATAAACGTGATACATCACATAAACAAATTGAAAGAAAAAAACCACATGGTCATATCAATTGATGCAGAAAAAGCATTTGACAAAATTCAACACCCATTTTTGATAAAAGCTCTCAGCAAGGTGGGAGTAGAAGGATCATACCTCAACATAATAAAAGCCATATATGACAGGCCCACAGCCAACATCATACTCAATGGACAAAAACTAACACCATTTCCCCTAAGAACAGGAACAAGACAGGGATGCCCCCTCTCACCACTCCTGTTCAACATAGTACTGGAAGTGTTAGCCATTGCAATTCGGCAAGAAGAAGAAATAAAAGGCATCCAAATTGGAAAAGAGGAAGTAAAACTGTCCTTATTTGCAGACGACATGATATTATACATACAAAACCCTAGAGACTCCATCAAAAAGCTACTGGACTTAATACATGAATTTGGCAATGTAGCAGGATACAAAATTAACCCCAAGAAATCCGAGGCATTTCTATACACCAATAGTGAACTTTCAGAAAGGGAGATTATAAAAACAATCCCGTTTACCATCGCACCAAAAAAATTAAGCTACCTAGGAATAAACTTAACTAAAGAGGTAAAAGACCTCTACTCAGAAAACTACAGGACGTTGAAAAAAGATATAGAGGAAGACATAAACAGATGGAAGAACATACCGTGTTCATGGATTGGTAGAATCAACATCATTAAAATGTCCATACTACCCAAAGCAATCTATAAATTCAACGCACTTCCCATTAAAATACCAACGGCATACTTCAGAGATCTAGAACGAACTCTCCAAAAATTCATCTGGAATAAAAAAGACCCCGAATAGCTGCAGCAATCCTGAAAAAGACCAAAGTAGGTGGGATCTCAATACCAGATATCAAGATGTATTACAAAGCCACTGTTCTCAAAACTGCCTGGTACTGGCACAAGAATAGGCATATAGATCAATGGAATAGAATAGAGAGCCCAGAAATCGGCCCGAACCAATATGCTCAATTAATATTTGACAAAGGAGGCAAGAACATACAATGGAGCCAAGATAGTCTCTTCAATAAATGGTGTTGGGAAAATTGGACAGATATATGCAATAAAATGAAACTAGACCACCAACTTACACCATACACAAAAATAAACTCAAAATGGATAAAGGACTTAAATGTACGACAGGAAACCATAAAAATTCTAGAAGAATCCAAAGGCAACAAAATCTCAGACATATGCCGAAGCAATTTCTTCACTGATACAGCTCCTAGGGCACTTGAAACGAAAGAGAAAATGAACAAATGGGACTACATCAAAATAAAAAGCTTCTGCACAGCAAAAGAAACCATCAACAAAACAACGAGAAAACCCACTGTGTGGGAAAACATATTTGCCAATGTCATATCTGATAAGGGCCTAATCTCCAAAATTTATAGGGAACTCATACAACTTAACAAAAGGAAGATAAACAATCCAATCAAAAAATGGGCAAAGGACCTAAATAGACACCTTTCAAAAGAGGACATTCAGAAAGCCAAGAGACATATGAAAACATGCTCAAAGTCACTAATCATCCGAGAGATGCAAATCAAAACAACAATGAGGTACCATCTCACACCTGTCAGACTGGCTATCATCAACAAATCAACAAACGACAAGTGCTGGAGAGGATGTGGAGAAAAAGGAACACTTGTGCACTGCTGGTGGGAATGCAGACTGGTGCAGCCACTATGGAAGACAGTATGGAGTTTCCTTAAAAAACTGAAAATGGAACTCCCATTTGACCCTGTGATCCCACTTCTAGGAATATATCCCAAGAAACCAGAAACACCAATCAGAAAGGATATATGCACCCCTATGTTCATAGCAGCACAATTCACCATAGCTAAGATCTGGAAACAGCCTAAGTGCCCATCAGTAGATGAATGGATTAGAAAACCATGGTACATCTACACGATGGAATACTATGCTGCTCTAAAAAGGAAGGAACTCTTACCATTTGCAACGTCATGGGTGGAACTGGAGAGCATTATGCTAAGTGAAATAAGCCTGTCAATGAAGGAAAAATACCACATGATCTCACTCATTCATGGATAATAGAGACCATTATAAACTTTTGAACAATAATAGATACAGAGGCAGAGCTGCCTCAAACAGATTGTCAAACTGCAGCAGGAAGGCCGGGGAGGGTTGCGGGGCAGGAGGTAGGGGGGTAAGAGATCAACTAAAGGACTTGTATGCATGCATAGAAGCATAACCAGTGGACATAAGACATTGGGGGATAGGGGAGGCTAGGGGACTGTCTAGGGTGGGGGGATAAAATGGACACATATGTAATACCCTTTGTAATACTTTAAGCAATAAAAAAAAAAAGAGAGAGAGAGAGAGAATCATTGATCAGCTGCCTCCCACCTGTTTCTCGTTGGGGATTGAGCCTGCAACCTGGGCATATGCCATGACCAGGAATCAAAACAAGACCTCTTGGTTCATAGGTCAACGCTCAACCACGGAACCATGCTGGCTGGGCCTAACCATGCTGTTTTGATTACTATAGCTTAGGAGCATAGTGTGATATCAGGTAGTGTGATGCTGCCAACTTCGTTCTTTCTAAAGGTTGCTATGGCTATTTGCAATCTTTTGTGGTTCCACATATATTTTGGGGGTTATTTATTCTAGTTCTGTGAAATACACCATTGGTATTTTGATAGGTATTGCATTGAATATATAGAGTGCTTTGGGTAGTATAGACATTTTAATCCTTCCAATCCATGCGCCTGGTATATGCTCCCATTTATTTGTAGCTTCTTCAGTTTCTTTTGGTGGGGGGGTGGGATTGATACAATTATCAATGGGATTGTTTTCCTTTTTTTAACCATTATTGTTGAGAGTGTTACCAGTGTCCCCCTCTTCACCTCTATGACCCTTCCCACCCAGTTCCTACTCCGCCCCAGGCCTTCACCACCCTATTGTCCATGTACACAGGTTATGCATATATGCAAATAAGATCTTTGGTTAATCTCTTCCTGCACCCCTCTCACCCCTTCCCTCTGAGATTCGTCAGTCTGTCCCATGTTTCCATGCCTCTGGTTCTATTTTATTCATCAGTTTATTTTGTTCATTAGATTTCTTGTTCATTTATTTTGGTTTTTAGATTCAACTATTAATGGATATGTATTTATTTCCATTTTATTGTTCATATTTTTTATTTCTCCTTCCTCTTCCTCTTCCTTGTCCTCCTCCTCCTCCTCCTCCTCCTCCTCCTTCTCCTATTCTTATTCTTATTCTTATTCTTATTCTTATTCTTATTCTTATTCTTATTCTTATTCTTATTCTTATTCTTATTCTAGAATACCCTTCAGCATTTCATGTAATACTTGTTTGGTGGCAATGAATTCCTCTAGCTTTTTCTTGTCTCTGAAATTCTTTACCTGACCTTCAATTCTAAATGATAGTTTTGCTGGGTAGAGTAATCTCAGTTGGAGGTCCTTGCTATTCATCATTTTGAATATTTATTGCCACTCCCTCTGGCCTGCAAAGTTTCTCTATATAGAAATCAGTTGTATGGGCGCTACCTTGTAGATAACTGCTTTTCTCTTGCTGCTTTTAAGATTCTCTCTTTGTTTTTAACCTTTGGCATTTTAATTATGATGTGTCTTGGTGTGGTCCTCTTTGGATTCCTCTTGTTTGGGACTCTCTGCGCTTCCTGGACTTGTATGTCTATTTCTTTCACCAGGTAGGGGAAGTTTTCTGTCATTATTTCTTCAAATAGGTTTTCAATATTCTGCTCTCTCTCTTCTCCTTTTGGCACCCCCATAATGTGAATGTTGATGAGTTTGAAGTTGTCCCAGAGGCTCCTTACACTATCTTCATATTTTTTTATTCTTTTTTCTTTTTGCTGTTCTGATTGGGTGTTTTTGCTTCCTCATATTCCAAATCTTTGATGTGATTCTTAGAATCCTCTACTATTGAATCCATGTAAATTATTCTTTATTTCAGTTAGTGTATGCTTAATTTCTGACTGGTCCTTTTTCATGTCTTTGACATTTTCACTAAGATCCTTGAAAGTCTCACTAAGTCCCTTGAAGCTCTCATTAAGATCCTTGAGTACCTTATAACCATGTATCCAGGTTTTGAACTCTGTATCTAGTAGTTTGCTTGCTTCCATTTCTTTCATTTGTGACATGATTCTTTGTCTCCACATTTTGGCTGCTTCCCTGTGTTTCTTACTATGTTTTATGTAGAGCTGCTATGTCTCCTGGAATTGGTAGAGTGGCCTTGTGTGCTAGGTGTCCTATAGAGCCCAGTGGCTCAGCCCCCCTAGTCACCTGAGCTGGGCACTCTAGGTGCACCCCCATGTGGGCTGTGTGAACAGTCTTGTTGTAGTTGAGCCTTGATTGCTGTTGGTGTCACTGGGAGGAGTTGACCTTAAGGCCGATCGACTGTGAGGACCAGCTGCATCTATAACTACTGTGCAGGAGACACACCTATGGAGCAGGACCTGCTTAAGTGGGTCCTCACTGAGTCTTCCCTTTGAGTGTGTAACATGTGGATATGTAGAGTTGTAATCTGCTATGGTCTGAAGCTGTCCAACAGATGCACTGGCTCTGGGGTCTCCAGGGAAGTGCAAAGTCAGCCACTGCCTGGGCCACCTGGCAGGAGCTACAGAGAGATCTTCAGATGGCTACTATTTATTGAGCCAGGAAGTGCCTGGGTGAGGCCCAGCTGTGAAGCAAGGCAGGCTGGTGCTAGTGGCAGGTCTTGGGCCTCTTATTGATAGATATGTAGCACACTGACACCAGCTGTTGCTTTTTTGAGAGATACTAGCAAAGTCTAAAGTCTACGCCAGAACAGGCCATTCATATGGGAAAGCTGCTGCAAACAACTTGGGTAGGGCTGCAAGTTGGATGGGACGGGGTCTCAGGGAATCACCAGGGTGGATCCAACAGTGTGGGCCATACTGATGGAAACTCAGTTATGGCTGCCAGTCAGCTCTGTGACAGGGAGGTCCCAGCATAGGAACAATGACCCCTGTGAGCACCCCTGTTGTGGGAAAGCCACCCCTGAGTTCCTGCCCCTGTGCCAGACAGTCCTGTTTCTCCTTGTATGTCCCTGGTTTACCCAATGCTACTTCCCAGTGCTGGAGCTCAGAGGGAGCAGGACTGTGTAACTTCATGTGCAGGCCTTTTAAGAGAAACTGCTGGGTCTCCAGCAGCCTCCATGTCCCTGAGCTATAATCCCTGCTGGTTTTTACAGCCCAAGTTATGGGGACTTCTCTTCCCAGCTTTGGAACCCTGGGGCTGGGACCCTAGCTCCTCACAGGAAGCCTTGACAGAGACAGTCTCCCTCCCGATTAAAAAACACCACATGTGGGTGTTGGATCAGCTTGTTCCAAACCTCTAGTCTTGATGTGGTTTCTTCTTTATTTCTCTAGTTGTAGGACTTCCACTCAGCCAGATTTCAGGTGGTTCTGAATAGTGGTTGTTCTATATTTTAGTTGTAATTTTGATGTGGTTGTGGAAGGTGGTGAGTACAGGCATTTACCTACACCACCATCTTGGTACTCCCCCTTAGTTTTCTTTCTGATAGCTCATGATCTATATATATATAAAAGCCTAAGCAACCACTATGACTGAACGAGCGGAACAACTGGAACTACCGTCAACCAGTCGCTATGACATGCACTGACCACCAGGGGGCAGATGCTCAACACAGAAGCTGCCCTCTGGTGGTCAGTGCACTCCCACAGCCAACCTCCCGTGGCCAGCCGGCGGTGTCAGAGTCCGGTGTCCATTTCTTTCGTGCCTGGCCTGGTGACCGTTGCCTCCTCTCCCAACCCTGCGGAGTCCTTCGGCCTCGGGCTGGGATCGAAAATGGGGTGGATGGCTTTGGATGCAGCCTCTTTCCCAGGGGGGCTGAGGGCCAGCTCCCTCCTCAGGGCCAGCAGCCAACCTCCTGCGCCCTGTTCCTCTCCCTGGCCGGCGGGCCCCAATCAGCTCATTGCCCACCCGCTGCATGCCATGCGGTGGCAAGGGAAGAAGGAGGGGATAGGTAAGGAGCTGCGCGGTGGCAGGGCACCAGTGTCAGCATTGGCATCTAGTGTCCATTCCTTCTTCACCCGGCCTGGTAATTGTCACCTCTTCTCCCAACCCCACTGGGGTTTTTGGGAACGGGGAATGGGTGGCAGCGGACACAGCCCCTTTCTCAGGGGGGCTGAGGACCGGCTCCCTCCTTGAGGCTGGCGGCCAACCTTTCACGCCACATCCCTCCCCACTGCTGGCAGGCCCTGATCAGCCCGCAGGCCCTCCCCCTGTCCCTTCCTCCATCCAGCAGGCCCCAATAGACCCAGCCCTGATTGGCCCTGATCTCGAGCCAGGCCTAGGGAACCCACCCGTGCACAAATTCGTGCACTGGGCCTCTAGTTGGTGCATAATTTCTGAATATTTATTTTGTATCCTGCTACTTTACTGAATTTATTTATCAGTCCTAGTAGTTTTTGGTAGACTATATAGGGTACTCTATATACAATATCATATCATCTGCATATACTTCTTTCTTTCCAATTTGAATGCCTTTTATTTCTTTTTCTTGTCTGATCACTGTGGCTAGGACTTCCAGTACTATGTTGAATAAGAGTGGTGAAAGTGGACATCCCTGTGTTGTTTCTGATCTTAACTTAAAGGAAATACTTTTAGTTTTTTGCTCTTGAGTATGATGTTTGGCTGTGGGTTTGTCATGCATGTCCTTTATTATATTGAGATACATTCCCTCTATAACCACTTTTTTTGCGTTTTTTTATGTTAAACTAGAGGCCTGGTGCCTGAAATTTGTACACTCAGGAGCATCCTGTGGAGGTGACGTCTCCTCAGTGATTCTGCACCCTCTTGCAGTCCAAGAGCCCTCAGGGGATATCCGACTGACGGCTTAGGCAGGCCTAAGCCGTCAGTCAGACATCCTTAGTGCTGCCACAGAAGCAGGAGAGGCTCCCGCCACTGCCGCTGTGCTCTCCAGCGGTGAGCTCAACTTCTGGCACACTGACCACCAGAGAGCAGCTCCTGTGTTGAGTGTCTGCCCCCTGGTGGTCAAGTGCACATCATAACAACCAGTTGTTCTGCTGTTCAGTTGATTTGCATATTAGCCTTTTATTATATAGCACTAGAGGCCTGATGCACGAAATTCGTGCAAGAGTAGGCCTTTCTTCCCCTGGCTGTTGGCACTGGCTTCCCTCTGGCTGCTGGCAGGCACCTGGGACCAGGCTTCCCTCGCAGCCCCAGCTTCATCCAGAAGGTTGTCCAAAGGATGTCCGGAAGGATGTCTGGTCTAATTAGCACATTATGCTTTTATTATTATAGATGGGTGCTGGATTTTGTCAAATGCTTTTCCTCCATCTATTAATATGATATGATTTTTATCCCTCATTTTGTTTATGTGGTGTTTCATGTTAACTGACTTGCATATATTGTACCAACCTTGCATCCCAGGAATAAATCCCACTTCATCATGATGTATGATCTCCTTAATGTATTGCTGAATTCAGTTGCTATTCTTTTGTTGAGGATTTTTGCATCTATGTTCATCAGGGATATTGGTCTTTAATTTTCTTTATTTGTAGTGTCTTTATCTAGTTTTGGAATTAGGATAATGCTGGCCTTGTAAATAGAACTTGGGCATCTTCTCTCCTCCTGAATTTTGGGAGTAGTTTCAGAAGAATAGGTGTTAGTTCTTCTTTCAATATTTGGTAAAATTCACCTGTGAAGTTATATGGTCCATAACTTTTGTTTATTGGAGCCTTTGTTTATTGCTTCAATTTTATTAATTATAATCTGTTCAGATTTTCTAATTATTTTTTATTCAGTTTTGGGATATTGCATGTTCCTAGGTATTCATGCATCTCTTCCAGATTGTCCAATTTGTTGGCATATAGTTGTTCATAATATTTTCTTATAAACCTTTCTATAGCTGTGATGTCAGTTGTTACTTTTGTTCTTTCATTTCTGATTTTATATATTTGAGTTCTCTCTTTTTTTTCTTGATGAGTCCGGCTAAAGATTTATCAGTCTTGCTTATCTTTTCAAGAAACTAGTTACTGGTTACATTGATCTTTTGTATTTTTTTAGGTTCTATTTTGTTTATTTCTGCTCTGATCTTTATTATTTCCTTTTTCCTACTCACTTTCACTTTGTTGTTCTTTTTTCTAATTCCTTTAGGTGTAAGGATAGATTATTTATTTGAGATTTTTCTTGTTTCTTGAGATAGGCCTGTAATGCTATGAATTTCCCTCTTAGGACTATTTTTGCTGTACCCCATAGATTTTGTTGGGTGGTTTTTTTTTTAATTTGTTTGTTTTATTTTCATTTGTCTCAAGGTTTCTTATTATTTCTTCCTTGATTTTATTCTTCTCATTCATTGTTTAGTAGCATGTTATTTAGCCTCCCTGTGTTTGTGTGTTTTTTCAGTGGGATTTTTGTAATTGATTTCTAGTTTTATAGCATTGGGGTTAGAGAATATGCTTGATATAATTTCAATCTTTTAAAATTTATTGATATTTGTTTTGTGTTATAACATGTGGTCTATCCTGGAAAATGTATCATGTGTTTTTGAAAAGAATGTATATTCTGTTGCTTTGAGTTGAAAAGTTCTGAAAATATCAATTAAATCCCTATGGTTTAGTGTGTCATTTAATGCCACTGTTTCCTTGTTGATTTTCTGTCTGGAAGATCTACTCATTGATGTCAATGGGGTGTTAAAATCCCCTACGATGACTGTATTACTGTGCATCTCTCCCTTTATGGCCATCAAGATTTGCTTTACATATGTAGGTGCTCCTATTTTGAGTGCATAAACATTTATAAGGCTACATCCTCTTGTTGTCTTGCTCCCTTTATTATTATGTAACAGAGGCCTGGTGCAGGAAATGCATGCAAGGGTAGGGTCCCTAGGCCTGGCTGGCAATCAGGGCGGATCAGGGACTTCCGGCTGCTGGCCGGGGCCTTTCTTCATTCCACGCCACCCCCTGGTGGTCAGCACACATCATAGCGAGCGATTGAACTCCCAGTCTCCTGGTCAAACTCCCGAGGGGACACTTTGCATTATATATATATATATATATATATATATATATATATATATATATATATATATTCTTCTTTGTTTTAAAGTATGTTTTGTCTGATATAACTATTGCTACCCCAGGAGTTTTTGTTTCCATTTGCATGTAATATCTTTTTCCAATCCTTTATTTTAAGCTTGTATGAGTCTTCCATTCTGAGGTGGGTCTCTTGTAGACACCATATATATGGGTCTTGTTTTCTCATCCATTCAGCTACCCTTTGTCTTTTGATTGGAGCCTTAAATTTACATTTAAGGTGATTATTGATAGGTACATATTTATTGCCATTTTATTCTTTTTTATGAATATGTGGGAGTTTATTTTTCTTTTTTTATTGTTAAAGTATTACAGATGTCCCCCATTTTCCTCCTCTTTGACCCCTTCCACCCAGTCCCCACCAAACCCCAAATCTTCACACATTTTGTCTGTGCCCATATATGTATAGATATATATTCTTTAGTTAATCTCTTCCAATCCCCCCAACCTCCTCCCTTCTGAGATCTGTCAGTCTGTTCCATGTATCCATGCCTTTGGCCCTATTTTGTTAATCAGTTTATTTTGTTCATTATGTTAATGTAAAAAACATTCAAACCTGTAAAGAATTTTTGTGAGTTTATTTGAGCCAAACTCTCAACAATTGCCAGGAAGCAATATCTCAAAGGATTGGGATAGTGCTTCAGAGAATGGTGGTTTCTCATCTATTTTTATACATTGCAATCAAAGGAAGGGACATAGGTTACATGAAATCCTTTGGTGATAGATTGGAGAGGTGGGAGAAAGCAACATAGGAAAAGCCCTGGGATTGGATAAAAAGTAAAATGATAGACACATACTTAGGTGGGTGCAGGAACAATTAACATGATAACAATGAAGGAATTTGATAGAGAATAACTGATCAAAAGAAATAAGTTGAGTAAATTCTTGTACATCGAGTATCAAAAAGATTCCATCAGGCATCTCGATAGGAAATAAAGTCAATAAAGGGGCAAACCATCTGATGGGCCTCAGCAATGCAAACTTCCAGGACATAAGTAAAGCATGGCTTACAGGGTTCCGAGGGAAGGGAAATGTGACATAAGAATACTGTTCTCAGCCAAGTCACACTTTAGATACAAAAGCAGCACAGGCACTCTTGATCATGCAAAAACTGAGAGCATGAGTGCCTGTAAGTCCCATTTTGGAAAAAGAAATAAAATCAGCCAACAAATAGATGGATCAAAATAAAGAGCTTTTACACGGTCTGTGTGAAAAGACTCGAGTTTGAGCAATGAATCTATTTAAATACAGACCTCAAGCTTCAGAGCAGGAGAACTGTGGTGAAAGAACAAAAATGTGTTAGAAACTGGAGTCGGAGGAGGAGAGATGGAGGGAAGAGTGAGAGCTAATCACCACGCAGTTCATACAGAAATCAGTGAAATTGGCCAGCACTGAGTTATGTGGATTTACAAATGAAATACAATGTCAGGATTGGCTTCAGAGTACTCCAAAGAAAGAAGAAAGAGAGGGAGGGAAGAAGGAAGGAAATTGAATATAGTGACGGGGAAGTGGGTGAGACGAGAATTATGAAATATTGATAACTATTGAAGCTGAATGATAGGCACGTGGTTTATTATACTACTAGTGGCCCAGTGCACGGAATTTGTGCACTTGGGGCGGGGGAGGCGGGGTCCCCCAGAATGGCCTGTGCCCTGTCTCAGTGCGGGAGCCCTGCGATCCAGAAACATCGTTTGGCTGCCTCCCACAGGTCCCCTACAGGGGATGGAGCCTGCAACCCAGGCACGTGTCCTGATCAAGAATGGAACCAGAAACTTCTTGGTTCATAGGTGGATGCTCAACCACTGAGCCACACTGGCCAGGCTAAGTTATTTTCTTAAAGCATAGTGTCTTTAACCCCTTAATAACTTAGGTTATTTTTCTAAATTATTTTAAAAGTTGCTCTTTACGAAGCAGTTTATCTTGTAGTGAATAATGACTTGTCTCAAGTTCAGTAGGTCCTTTAGTTCCATGTTGGCTCTGTGAGATTTAAGTAAAGTTGAACTTAGCATCTTTATTTAAAAACAGAACATGTCAAGTGATCCCATTCTTATAAAATCCTTTCTTCAATCTGTCTGCCCTTCCATCTCCAATGTGCTGTGTGCCTGGGGAGAAGGCCAGGAAGATGGCCATGAAAAGTTATTTCTGGATGTAAGGGTTAGAGTGATGTATTGCTTTCTTTTTATTTTCTTGTTATTTTTAATACTTCCTGTTTATATTATTAAAAATAATTTAACTCTTTGAGTACATCGAACCTATTGTTTTTATACAAGTAATAAAGTCATCACATATATATATATGTGTGTGTGTGTGTGTGTGTGTGTGTGTGTGTGTGTGTGTGTGTATTGATTTTTTACAGAGAGGAAGGGAGAGGGATAGAGAGTTAGAAACATCGATCAGCTGCCTCCCGCACTCCCCCCACTGGGGATGTGCCCACAACCAAGGTACATGCCCTTGACTGGAATCGAACCTGGGACCCTTGAGTCCGCAGACCGACGCTCTATCCACTGAGCCAAACCGGTCAGGGCAAAGTCATCACTCTTTAGGAGACGTGCGGGTACCCGCAGTGAGTGAGCTTCGCCACGACTGTGCCGTCGTGCACGGACACGTTGCAGGTGCCTCCGGCTGGGGCAGCAAGCGCCTCAGCTATGAAGTGTGAGCCTAGTGTGCTAACAGCCTGTTCTGTTTCTCTGAGTCCAGGGAGCATCTATGACTTCTATTTCCTCAAGCAAGGCAGTGGGCACTGGGACATGTGGACCGAGTATGTCACCAAGGAAGAGGAGAGCATCCCAGCCAACGCAAAGGTAAGGAGGGGGACTGGCCATGGGACTTCGGTTTCTACAATGACTCAGATTCTCCAGGCAGGAGCGCTGACAGCAGTTCTGTGTCCGCATCTTAAAGAACTTCCTCCAGGAAAGGGCCAAACGTGCATGGGCAGAGCCTGGAGGCCTGGACGCTGGAACCAGAGACCCAGGCTCCTCACTCCGCCTTCACCCTTTGCCTCAGTTCACTCAACTACAAAACAACAGAAAAATGCTCCCGTGGTGGTGGTAAGAATTGGAGAAATATACGTGAACACATGCACATACTATGTGCTGGATCGGAGCAGCCCCACCCCAGCCTTATCGGTCATGACAGGCGTTGTGGCATTACGATATCTCAGGAATCTCAGACAGAAGGGACACCTGCCTTTGTTCAAATCCCCTGAGGAAGGTTTCCTGGTCCGAATTCTCAGCAGCACAGGCTCTGACTCAGCAGCACAGGTTCTGACTAGCTTGTCTGTTAGCAGACGACTCGCTGACACTTCCTCCTCCTTTCCTTGTGGCACGTTTATCTGGGGGTGCACGTTTATGACTCTCTGCAGCATCTGGTGACATGACTTATCTCTCCCGGTGATGGCAGACGGTTCAGGCCCCGGGTGGGTGGAGACAGTGGATAGGAAAGTGGGAATATTGTCATGTCAGACAGGCAGGACCAAAGTGGCTTGTGCTGAGTTCAGGGCCCATCCCGGAGGCTGAGTGTGGTGAGGACCCCCCCACTCCTCCCCAGCACTGAGACCCTAAACTTTAATTCTCCTTAAGGAGTTTGGTCACCTGAACTCCAGGGGCTTCAAATCTTGCTGAATTCATACAAATGAGAGAGTCTCATGCAGAAAATATATTCAGTTCTGCTGCACATTTTCCTCTTGTCCCAACAATAAAAATCTATGATACCCAACTTGCTATAAATTCCCAGTCTTGGTAGCAAAACCTGGTTCTGCATTCACATCACCTATTGGCTCTGTCTTTAGACAAGTTAGCAGCAATCCTCCAGCCCCAGTTTTCTTCATCTGAAAAATTGAGCTAATTACATACCTGACTCAGAGGGTTATGGGGAGACTGTGGGGATAACAGCAGGACATCCTTGCTCAACGCCTGTCCATTCTCGTCCTCTCCGCAATGCCCTCGGTCGGATCCTTTTCCTTTGATCCGAATACTTACCGAAGAAGCCGAGCTTTTGTCTACCAGCATGCACCGCGCCACCCTGCTGCACAGATCAAGCTGGCCCCTCACACAAACCCCAGGGTGAGGGTATCCCCGGAGGTGGGCCCAGCCTAGACACACCAGGAGGCTTCAACATGAGAGAGAGGGCCCTGCCCCTTCCTCTGCCCCCATGGAGGCCAAATGGACGATGACAGGGTTCGGGTTCAGGGCGGCAAGTGAAGGTAGGGTGTTGTACTCAGAGTAACAGGGCTTCCAGGAGCCCACAGCCAAGCCTGTAGAGCCGATTGGGGTCTGAATGCCAGGAAGAGTGCTGCAGTCCCCATATTGGAAAGGGGTTAAGAGGGGATGGGCCTTAGAACCAAGAACCTGGATGCTGGGAAAAGGGATGAGGAGGAAGCACCTGACCCTTCTCAGTCAAGCAACAGAATGGCCTGGAAGAGGCGGCTACTCAGTGAATGGGAGGGCAGCAGCCACAGACCCATTCTTATTGTAACTGGGGTTGGTAACAGGTTAGCGGTTAACAACATAGACTTCGGAGTCAGACAGCTGGGATTCAAATCCCTGCATTTTCAGTTACTTGCTGTGTTGCTTGGGCAAATTTCAGAAAAGCTCTGGGCCTCAATTTCCTCATCTACCAAACAGGAACAATATGCCATCTCTACATGCATGATCTCATTTCATTTTTAAACCAGCTCAGTGGACGAGGTGCCATCACTACCCCATCTCACAGGGGAATAAGCTAAGCTCCTGGGACTATTTAAGACTCAGTCAAGGTGAAAACGAGAAGGGATGGAGCTGAATGGGCAGTAAGGATGGAGCTGAGCCTCCTGGGCCAGGTACCAAGGCTCTTCCATGTCTTCGTGGTGCAGGTCTCAGAACTCATCATCCCCACCGTGGAGACAGCCCGGCAGACCTTCTTCCTGAAAACCTACCTGGACCATGAGGTTCCAGTGCTATTTGTGGGACCCACAGGCACCGGCAAATCAGCCATCACCAACAACTTCCTGCTCCACCTTCCCAAAAATATCTACCTGCCCAACTGCCTCAATTTTTCTGCCAGAACCTCAGCCTATCAGACCCAGGACATCATCATGTCCAAGCTGGATCGGCGGCGGAAGGGCCTCTTCGGGCCCCCCATCGGGAAGAAGGCGGTGGTGTTTGTGGGTAAGGCAAGCCTGGATGCCACCAGGCTCCTCCCCTCTCTCCTCCCACCAGGCTGCCAGTCGACTCTGCAGTCTTTCTCTCTCTGACAGATAAAATAAAATTCAGTATTTCTTCCTTCCCCTCCTCCCTTCCCCTCTCCCTCTCTTCCTTCTTCTTTCCTTTCCTTCCTTCTTTAATTTTGCTTTTTCTTCTGACTCCTTCCATTACAAAGTATTTGTTGACCAAGTACTACATGCCAAGTTTTTATTAACTTTTTAAATATGTTTTTATTGATTTCAGAGAGAGGAAGGGAGAGGGAGACATCAAAAATGAGAGAGGATCATTGATCGGCTGCCTCCTACATGCCCCCTACTGGGGATCAACCCACACCTGGGGCATGTGTCCTGACTGGGAATCGAGCCATAACCTCCTGGCTCATCGGTCGATGCTCAACCCCTGAGCCACAGCAGTGGGGAAGCCACCTTTTTAGTCTGTGAGACATGGTCCAGGCCTCCTGGCCTGAGCCAGGCTCCCGGCTTCTCCTGGGGTGCAGCTGGGTGACCCTGTGGGGAGACACAGTTTCAGAAGGGATTGCAGTGGTGGCCCTGTTGCATCTCCAAAAGCAACACACACTTGTGATAAGATCCGTACTCCATTTTGTGTCAGATAAATATGTTATCAGTACGTGAAGAAACCCAATATTTGCTCAATAGATGTGAAATAACACATTGATGTTTCCCAAGATTTTACCTGTTTACAAAGCACTTTCTCACTTATCTGAGTTGAACCCCACAACCCTGTGAGGTTATTAACTGCCATTCTCATTTTGCTAGTCATTCACTGAGGCTCCAGAAGGTTAAATTCCCTGTTTGGAGTCAAACATCTGGAAAATTCCGGAGCTGTGGCCCAAGCCCAGAATTTTGGGTGCCAAATACATTTTCTACTAGCGTTCCATTTACTTATAGTGATGCCCTGCTCTTCTGAGTGTTCTCGTTGCCTGTAAAATTCATGTATTGCCCTGACTGGATAGCTCAGTTGGTTAGAGAGTCGGCCCAATAGGCAAGGTTGTGGGTTTGAGCTCTGGTCAGGGCACTTACAGGAAGCAACCAATGAATACATCAATACATAGAGCAGCACATCAATGTTTCTTTCTCGCTTCCCCTTTCTCTCTCTCTAATCAATCTAAAAAATCACGTACAGTGGGGTCTTGACTTACGAGTTTAATATGTTCCGTGACAGAACTCGTAACTCAAATTACTTGTATGTCAAATCAAAAAGTGAACAAGTGAGACACGTGATGCTAGGCTGATGTTGTGTTCACTGTGACGTTTGCTGCTCCAACTAGTGGTGGGGTATCTGAAGCTGGCTTGTAACCCGAATTTTAGCTCGCAGCTCAAAGCAAAAAATCGGCAGAGAGATGGCTTGTATCTCAAAAAATTCGTTAGTCGGGACACTCGTAAGTCAAGGCCCCACTGTATTTATAATGAACATTGCATGTATTTGTATCCTTGCCGGCTAATGTCAGCTCTTTGAAGGCAGGGTCCTTTTTTATTTTATTTTCCTTTCTTTTTCTTCCTTCTTTCTTCCAACCTGTTTTCCCTTCCTATTTTTATGGTATGTCCAAAAACAGGCTGGGTGGTAAATATACAATACAATATACAGATGATGTGTTATAGAATTATATAGCTGAGGCCTATATAATTTTATTAATCAATATCGCCTCAATAAATTCAATTAAACATTTTAAAAAACACAGTTTAAGCTTTGCAGCCAAACAGATTGAGGTTGAAATCTCACTTTCAAACCCTATGCATATTGTGACTTAACTCCCAGGACCCTCAGTTCCTCACCTCCAACAAAACTGTCTTCCTGACAAAGTCATTACTTGGATTAGATGAGATAATCAGTATAAAACTCCTAAAATGCCACCTTTCCCAAGCGGGGCACTCAGCCAGTGTGGTGTGGGGAGACAATAAGCTCCATTGTACTGCGTGCCCTCTATGTGCAGAGACTGGGCGATAGCTTTCGGGACGTCACAGTCTAGTCTCGCCATGTAGCTTGCTCCACCAAAGCCTTAGTCCAAAGCCTGCCTCCACACCTCTGGTTGAATTAAATACCCTGTTAGCTGGGATGTGGCTGTCTTCCTCACATATCCCCAGAAATTATAGCCCCAGAAATTAAAATGTCTAACACACAGTAGACAATCAGTATGTTTTGTTGGAGAGAATGGGAAAAAATTAAATGCCTGTGTGATGCCAATCCAGGTAGCCTTAAAGTCACAATGGGCAGAACCAGGGAAACCTCTTCCTGTAGGTCCAAACGTCCGTGGGCTGAGCCCTGCCCAGAGTGGGGGTGGGACACTGGCTGCTCCCGTAGAAGAGTCTTCTGCTGCCTCCTGTGAGAGCAGAAGGTCCCCTAAACTTACAGCATGTGGCCGTGGCTGCTTCCCCAGATGACCTCAACATGCCGGCCAAAGAGGTGTACGGGGCCCAGCCCCCCATTGAGCTCCTGCGGCAATGGATGGACCACGGTCACTGGTTTGACAAGAAAGACACAAACAAGCTGGACATCGTGGACGTGCTGCTGGTGACAGCCATGGGGCCCCCCGGGGGAGGAAGAAATGACATTACTGGTACGTAAAAGAGAAGCTCATTCCTCTCCTCCCTACCCCGCCCTGCCTGCAGAGCCAGACACCCCAGGCACTCTGTTCTGATGGAGGGAGGAGGAAAGTGTGTGCGGCTGTGGCCAGGGCGGGCTGGGCCAGCTCCAGGGAGTGGCATCAGAAGACTTCATGTTGGAAGTTGTGGAAATAGGACAAGGAGAGGACCAGAGAGTCTCAGATGAAGAGGAGAGTTCAGGTGCCAGCACGTGTTCCCGGGGGAGGCCAGCGAGGAGTTCTCAGCTGGGGCTGCATGACCCTTTCACCTGTTGTGTTTGTTATAACTCTTCACATTGCTAAAGGGAGAGCAACTCACGCGGAGCAAAATAATAATAAACATAAATAAGATCCCCCTCCCATCGTCTCCTCATCTAACAGTTGAGGAGTATACATCCTTGCATAAGAATCCTAGTACCATTTCCAGACTTCAGATTCTGTGGCCTTCTCATCTGTAGAAGACGAACATGGGCTGGTGATCGAATGTGGTACACTGTGTACCTGAGGATGCAGAATCCAAGTGATCACTTCAAAGCACACTGGTGAAATTATTGGACATTAGAGAAAAAGAAAAAAAGCTTTTGGGCATTTAGGCAAAAAGAGCACCTGATGGATAAGCAAAATCAAGTTAGGTTATCTTAAGACTTCTCAACTGCAATGCTTTACGCCATAAGAAAACAGAATAACATTTAAGATGCTCAAGGGAACACAATGAGAGTCAAGAATGTTAAAGCCAGAAAAGCTGACCTTTAAGCATAAAAGCAAAACTGTTACCAACATGCAAGAACTCAGAGACTTTTTTCATAAACCTGTTTCGAGTAATCTACTGGAAAGTGGGTTTCAGATTATCAAAATTACTATGGATTATATCTCAATAAAGCCGGTATATAGATACAAATGCATAGATATCTAACATAGACAGATGTAGATATGTAAGGCTACCAAATTAATAGTAGTTAGTTTGGGGAAGAATGGGTTTGATATGTAGGAGGTACGTGGCAGGCGATGCTCCCTGGCTATAAAAGTGTTCTGATTGCTTGTGCCTTTACGTTTTTTTTTTGTTGTTGTTGTTGTTGTTTTTAATATATTTTATTGATTTTTTTACAGAGAGGAGGGAGAGAGATAGTTAGAAACATCGATGAGAGAGAAACATCGATCACCTGCCTCCTGCACACTCCCCACTGGGGATGTGCCCGCAACCAAGGTACATGCCCTTGACCAGAATCGAACCTGGGACCCTTCAGTCCACAGGCCGACATTCTATCCACTGAGCCAAACCAGTTAGGGCTGTTGTTGTTTTTCAATCAGAGTACTACAAGGCATATAATGAGAAACAGCTGTCTCCAGCCTACTCCCCCCCCTCCATTGTCCTCTCCTGGGGCAATTAGTTACAATTCATGTAGCTGTTTCATCTGGTAGTTATTTTCATCTGTATCACTAACATGCTCATTCTGGTTTTGTTTGTGTTTTGTAAAACACATTTGAAAGGGTAAAATTGGTGATGCACAGTCAGGCTAAATAGCCATCTCAGGCAGTGAATAAGGAAATTTTAATTTATTTAAGGAAAAGGGGATAGGAGTTGGAGATATCCAAAAGGAAGGGCTACACAACACTGAGCCAAAGGGTATTGTATCCATGATGGCAGCAAAAATATCCTTAGGACAGTGAATCAAGGAAGGCCATAGAAGAAGCCACAGGAAAGCCTGGCTGGGCTGCTTTGGCTCACTGAGAAGTCAGAGAAAAGGGGGTCCTGGAGACAGGTTCGGGGGTTAGCCTGGGGCGAGCTGCCGCTGCCCATTGCTCCTCTGGTTACAAGTTTCCTGGGGTCTCTTAGAAAAAAGAAGGGGGAAGGGAATGGTGCCGGCGTGCTCCCCTGGGAGAGTGTGCGCACTGGGGTCCTTTGTCCTAAGCATATGTATCTCTCTCTTGCAGGTGGCAATCTTAGGGGAGGTCTCAGGGAAGAGTCTTAATAGAATATTCATCAGTTTTCTGGGTGTGCTCTACTGACTGGTCAGTGCCAGGGCAGGGGGTCACTAGTCAAAGTAGCTTGTCCTGAGGCAGCCACAGCGTCCCTTGTCAGGTTTTGCTGCTTTTCTGGACCTGGAGCTGAAATACAACTGAGGCCTCGACGTTATCTTTAAGGAGGAAAAGGTCAGGGGGTCTAAACCACCTGACCATCGATATTAAAGACCAGGGGTCCAAACCGCATGAGCAGTGACATGCTAGGGGAGGATAGGTTACCTGGGGGTGAGGTTCTTGTTTTCCCAGTTTTCCCCCTTGTTGGGCATCCGGGGCTTTCTGCCCTGTGAGTTTCTGTGCCTGGCCTTGCTCTGCTCATGTCTGTCTAGCAATATTACCCATGAACTTTCAACTATAGATGATAGGACTAGCTCTATCTCAGAACTTCACCATCTACATTTCCCCTCCTCCATCCGCCCAGTTTACCAATACTGTCATTTTTTATTAAATCTAGAGTTCTTATTTATATTATTATAACTTTAAAATATTCAGATCTGAGCCAGTGAAGTACAATAATTATAGGTTTGTTTGTTTTCTCCAACTTTGGTTTCCAGGAGTCAATAATTACATGGAGTTCTTTGGAATTTTTTGTTGGTTTTTGTTCTAATCTTTGGTTTGCTTAGTTCTCTGTAACTAACCTCCCCAAACTCTTAGCCAGGAGAGTAAATCTCTTCTCAGCACATTCAAGTACAAGTGTCAATCTTTGAGTCCTCTTTTTTTATTGGTGACACTCACCTACAGATCTCTTGATGGTTTCTTCCCTCAGTCTGAATTCTTTGTTCTCTAAGCCTTCACACTTTCTGGGAGTCCCCTTCTCCCTCATGCTGGAGATTCCTTTTGCCTGTCCTGTGTTGGAACTGAATCCCATCACCATTTCTTTCCTGGTTTACTCCCTCTTTTTGTAGGAGCACTTTCTCCTCCAGAAAAGGTATGTGGGAGTACATTTCAGAGGCTCTTACATAACCCTAAATGTCTTTGTTCTGCCCTCACAGTGACGGATTGTTTAACCGGGTTGCATTCTAGGTTGGAAGTCATTTTCTCTCAGAAATGTGATGGTATTGTCTTCTAGCTCTCGTGTTAAGTCTGATAGCATTGAGTCCTGATCCTTAGTTTTTTTTCTCTCTAGAGCTTTTGGAATATTTTCTTTACTGCCAGTATTCTGAACTTTCATTATGTGCTTTTTACTGGTTGTACTGAGTTATCTGAATCTAGAGACTCTTTTAATCTAGTCCTTCAATTCTAGGAATGTTCTTGTATTGTTTCTTAAATTATTTACACATATCTACTCGCTTCATTTTTGATTTCTGGAACTCCTGTGATTTAGCTGCGTATGTTCTGAACGGATTCTCTAGTTTTGCTATTCATTTTGTTGTGTTTTCCATCTCCTTGTCTTTTTGTTCCATTTTCTGGGAGATTTCCTCCTTTTTTTTTATTTTTCTTTTTAAATTAAATCTTTATTGTTCAGATTATTACATTTGTTCCTCTTTTTTCCCCCCCATAACTCCCCTCCTCCCAGTTCCCGCCCCACCCTCCCCCCTCACTCCCCACCCACTGTCCTCATCCATAGGTGCACGATTTTTGTCCAGTCTCTTCACGCATCTCCCACACCCCTTTCCCCCCCAAGAATAGTCAGTCCATTCCCTTTCTATGTCCCTGATTCTATTATAATCACCAGTTCATTCTATTCATCAGATTATTTATTCACTTGATTCTTAGATTCACTTGTTGATAGATGCATATTTGTTGTTCATAATTTGTATCTTTACCTTTTTCTTCCTCTTCCTCTTCTTAAAGGATACCTTTCATAATTTCATATAATCCTGGTTTGGTGGTGATGAACTCCTTTAGCTTTTCCTTATCTGTGAAGCTCTTTATCTGACCTTCAATTCTGAATGATAGCTTTGCTGGATAAAGTAATCTTGGTTGTAGGTTCTTGCTATTCATCACTTTGAATATTTCTTGCCACTCCCTTCTGGCCTGCAAAGTTTCTGTTGAGAAATCAGCTGACAGTCGTATGGGTATTCCCTTGTAGGTAACTGAGTTTCTTTCTCTTGCTGCTTTTAAGATTCTCTCTTTGTCTTTTGCTCTTGGCATTTTAATTATGATGTGTCTTGGTGTGGTCCTCTTTGGATTCCTTTTGTTTGGGGTTCTCCATGCTTCTTGGACCTGTAAGTCCATTTCTTTCACCAGGTGGGGGAAGTTTTCTGTCATTATATCTTCAAACAGGTTTTCAATATCTTGCTCTCTCTCATCTTCTGGCACCCCTATAATTCTGATGTTGGTACGCTTGAAGCTGTCCCAGAGGCTCCTTACAGTATCCTCGCATTTTTGGATTCTTTTTTCATTCCACCCCTCCGGTTGGGTGTTTCTTGCTTCCTCGCATTTCAAATCATTGACTTGATTCTTGCGCTCCTCTGGTCTGCTGTCGGGAGTCTGTATAATATTCGTTATTTCAGTCCGTGTATGCTTAATTTCTAGTTGGTTCCCCAACATAACATCGAGGGTCTCATTAGTTTTCTTGTAGATCTCATTAAGTTTATCGGCGGCTTCTAAACAGTTCTTGAGAGACCTTAAAAGTGTGGTTCTGAACTCTATATCTTCCATTGACAATTTTGTCCTGTTTCTTTGTCTCCGCATTTTGTTATGCTTTCTTGGTGCACCCCCTAGTGGTCTTTGTGCGCAGTCTTGTAGTTAAGCCTTGATTGTTGTAGCTAATACCAGGGAGGGTTTGACCTCCAGGCCAAGTGGCTATGGGAATCAGCTGTGTCTGCAGTGAGAGAACTTCTGTCCTCTAGGGAGGTGCTAATCTAGCCTTTGCCTGAGGCTATCCGGCAAATGCCTCAGTGCAGGGCTTCGGCGGGGCGGGTCGAACAGGATCAACAGGGTGGGCCGGAGAGAGCAGTTATGGCGGCTCTCAGTCCTGTCCCCAGGGGCTCCGCCTCTCCGAGTCCCAGCACCCGCTGCAAACCTCGGAGAGAAAGCTGCACCCGCTCTGACGGAAGCCAGACAGTCCCGCTTCTCCCGCTTGAGTCTGGGTCCCCAAAGACTCGCCCGCATCTGGAGCCCAGAGTCTGCGACTCCCTCCCAATTGAAAACGCCAACCGCGCCCCCCGCCGCCAGCCCACCCCGCGCACCCCGCACCTCAGAATTTGACCCCAGCACTGCGCCTCCTCTGAGTGTCCGCATGCGTTTCCCCCTCCCCCCAGCTGCAGGACTTCCACCCAGCCAGCGCTCCTGTGGTTCTGGGCGATGTCTGCTCCGTCCTTCAGTGTCACTCTTGAAGCAGCTGTTCAAGGCAGCAAACTCCGGCGCCAACCCATGCCGCCATCTTGGTTCTCTGTGCCTTTACGTTTAGAAGCGAGCCTGAGCCCTGCTCCCAGAGCCGCCACATGGGCCGGAGGCTGACCTGCATCCACCCAGGCAGCGTAGCGGCAGCGCCACCTGTCACCCTTGAGCCCTTGAAGTGTGACTAGTGGGACTGGGAAAACCAACTTGCAATGTTATTTGTTATTTATTACTTTAAGTTTAAATAGCCACGTGCGGCGAGAGGCAGCCATAGCACAGCACAGGAGGTAGGAGGCAGAGGGAAACAGCTCCCATGTGCGGAGCGCCAGGCCCAGGAATGAGAGGGTGCGCGCGTGTCTTCCAGGGCGATTCACCCGCCACTTGAATGTCATTTCCATCAACGCCTTTGAGGATGACATTTTAACCAAGATTTTTAGCTCCATTGCTAACTGGCACTTTGGGAAAGGATTTGATGTGATCTTCTTAAGGTAAGAGGTTGCTGTGTCCTCCAGGATATTGGTCTGGGCCCTCAATTCTGGCCTCTCCTTGACTGGCCTACCTTCTCCTTCCTCCCGAGGTATGGGAAGATGCTGGTCCAGGCCACTATGACGATTTACAAAGCTGCCGTGGAGAACTTCCTGCCCACTCCCTCCAAGTCACATTACGTCTTTAACCTGCGGGACTTCTCCCGGGTGATCCAAGGGGTGCTGCTCTGTCCTCACTCCCACATGCAGGTCAGTGTGGTCGCTCTGTTACCAAGTCACTCAGCACTCCCTAACAATCAGAGCTCACTTCCTACGTGCCCAATCTGTGCGAGGCCTGCTGCTTAAGATTTTGAAAGCATGATCTTGTTTCATTCTCACGCCAACGGGGATTTGAGAATTGCCCCCTCCAGCACATCATTCAGAAAACCAACTCTGTTTTGCAGGAGGTAGAGAAGCTTATCCGGCTTTGGATTCATGAGGTCTATCGGGTTTTCTATGACCGGCTGATTGACGATGAGGACAGACAGGTCTTCTTCAACTTGGTGAAGGAAACCACCTTGAATTGCTTCAAGCAAACCATGGAGAAGGTCAGCCAGACCCTATGATCATTTGGCCTCATGGTCCCCATACTTGACCATGTTAGTCTGAGTCCAGGTTCCCTTCCCAGTGGAGACTCAGTGTGCTCTCTGACCCTCAAGCAATAGCACTGAGCCAACGAGTCACTTGATTTGGTGACACACCACTAGTCCCAACTGTGCTCCACTTCCCTGGTAACATATAGGGTTTGAAGCATTCAAAGTGATTGGCTATATGATGTTATGATGTTATTGTTTATACATATTCAGGGTCAAATTAATTTGTGAGCTGAGAAAGGAACCATAAATTTTCATGGTTTGATTGAGGCCCTGGTAAACCCAAGTAAAAGATTGTCATGGCTTCCAATTCCTACATTTTTTTCTCTTTCCCATTTCATATAAGAAAAGTTGTTTTAAGAATCATCTAGTTCTACCTCTATTTTTTAAAATTCTTATCCAAGGATATGTTTATTGATTTTAGAGAGAGGGTGAGGGGAAAAAGAGAGAGAGAGAGAGAGACATCAATTGGTTGCCTCTTGTGCACACCTCGACCGGGGACTGAACCTGTAACCTAGGATGTGCCCTGACCAGGAATCAAACCCACCACCTTTTGGTGCATGAGAAGATGCTCCAAGCAACTGAGCCACACTGGCCAGGGCTCGTTCTACCTTTATTTCTAAGAAACTGTGATTTCTCCATAGGAAAACTGCAAAAGTGTTTTCACGTTGCAGCCAGAGACCCGGAACAGAGTCCCCTCCCTCCCTCCCCCCGCCCCCACACACACGCAAACACACACGCCCTCCCCTACCTCCCCGCAGGGGCAATGCAGGAAGAGGAAGCATCTAAAACATTTCTACTCTAGGCATGGAGTGGAGCCAGGGGAAGCGCCTGTACCTCTATTTGGTGAAGGAGCAAGTACTTTTAAAAATGGTGTCTTCCTTTGAGGCCTATGGGGAATCTTACAGTCTGACCACCAATGTTTTAACTACTTAGCAAGCAGACTGGTCCTCGCTTTACATGCCTTTCACTAATGTCCTTCCATCATAGTCTTTACAGCCATCAGACCCCCATATCATGGTTTGTTTTGTTTTTTAAACTGTTAATGAACCATGACTTTGAAGAATGTGCTCGAAGGAGATAAGCTCACCTCCTGTTCCCTTCCTCTACAAGGCCCGTTGCCATCCAGGTTGGGCCACTGGCTGAGTGCTTGGCTGGGACTTACCTTTCCACAGGTTCTCATCCACCTGTCACCCACTGGAAAGATCGTCGATGATAATATCCATAGCCTCTTTTTTGGAGATTACTTCAAACCGGATAGTGACCCCAAAATCTATGATGAGATCACGGACCTGAAGCAGCTCACGGTGGTCATGGAGTACTACCTAGATGAGTTCAACAACATCAGCAAGGCCCCCATGTCCTTGGTCATGTTCAGATTTGCCATTGAGCACATCTCCAGGATCTGCAGGGTCTTGAAGCAGGACAAAGGCCACTTGCTCCTGGTGGGCATCGGGGGCAGCGGGCGGCAGAGTGCCAGCAAATTGTCCACCTTCATGAACTCATACGAGCTGTACCAGATCGAGATCACGAAGAGCTACTCAAACCTCGACTGGCGGGAGGACCTGAAGAAGATCATGCTGCAGGCCGGCGTGGCCACCAAGCGCACCGTGTTCCTCTTCGCCGACAGCCAGGTCAAGGACGAGTCCTTTGTCGAGGACATCAACATGCTTCTGAACACTGGCGACGTGCCCAACATCTTCCCTGCGGACGAGAAGGCCGACCTTGTCGAGAAGATGCAAACAGCAGCCAGGACAGCCGGCGAGAAGATTGACATCACCCCTCTGGCTATGTATAACTTCTTTATTGAGCGGGTGAAGAAGAACCTTCACATTGTCCTTGGTAAGAAGGGAGAGACCCACACAGGCCGAGCCACTCACCTCCCCAGGCCTTTCCTCTGCAGCCTTCTGACTAGGCTCTCTCTGTCCACTCCTGTCCTCTCCAGACCTTTCGGTCCCCCTGAGCCAGGACGGGGTTTTCTCATAGATTGCAAATATGGTCATTGTATGTTCACACACGTGCACACGTGCCCAAGAATTAAAACACTTGAATTGCTTTCTATTAGGCTGAAGACCCCAATTCCTCCCCTGTGGCTTTATAAGGCCCCCTGCCAGACTGTCCTCGTATCCTCTCCACTCTGGTCTCAGGCCAAGTTTCCCTCTCTCTCCTCTAGCCACACCGGCCTTCTCACACATCTCCCTATGCATCACCCTTTCTCTACCACTTCGAATCTAAATAAAAAATGAACGATACTTGGGGTATAGGCCCCAAAACTTATGGCTAGATGGGATTGGAGACAAGCTGATGCCTCCATACCTCTGTCAGGAGCTATGTACGAGATCCCTAGCAAGCAGACCAAAGGGCTCCAATCACTTGGCAAAAGGACCCTAAGGATCTGGAAGGGACAGTAATGGGAATGGGAGACCAGTCACTGATTCCTGTCACAGAACTTCATGAGAACATCCCATGACTCCCCCCATGCCCCAGGCACTCATCATGACTATCCCAGTTACAGCCCTGGGCTCAGCGGGGAGCATGCCCACTCACCGGAGTCCTCGGTAAGACCCACCGGCTGCCCTGGGCCTCCGTGGAGGAAGGGGACTAATAAAGTCTGTTTCTCATTAGCCATGAGCCCAATTGGGGATGCCTTTCGGAACCGCCTAAGAATGTTCCCTTCACTCATCAATTGCTGCACGATTGATTGGTTCCAGTCCTGGCCCACAGATGCCCTGGAGTTGGTGGCTAACAAATTTCTGGAAGATGTGGAACTTAACGACAATGTTCGGAGACAGTAAGTGTTAGCATTTTAGTACCCAAGCATATATTCCAAATTGAAAATCCAGATATTGGCTCTATTCTTGTTTTATGATTTCTCAATTTAGATTTAAAAGTCTTATACTTTTAATCACACTTAGTTAGCTATTTAATAAATGAAACATTTTTCTGTGAAAGAGTAAACTGTATTGTTCGGACTGTCCTGGGGTGCACTGTTGCCGCAGCCAGAAGAGCCTGAATATAGTGACAGCGTTGCTCGCTGTCTTAGAGCTCCATTCTCAGCAGGGCAGCCTCCCCCTGGGCCGGGCCAGGGTGGATGGGTCCTGAGCGTAAAGAAAACTCACTCTTGATGTGCAGAGCACAGATCCACGAAAACAAATAAAAAGCTGGGGTAAGGGAAGAGATAAGACTGTCAAACCCTGGGCGCCCCCTGAAGGCCTGGGCCGTGCACCTGCCCTATGTCCTTAGTGCAGGGAGGGCAACCTTTTTGTGAGTGCGTGCCAAAACCAGCAAAATCTCTGACTCAGAATTCTTCTGCGTGCCAACCCTGATTTTTTGAGAACATGTTACGCCTACTTGATATCTCTTAAGGTGTACGTATGTGAAGAACCTTGAAAAAATAATAAAATTCATTCAAGCAACAAAAACACAGTATATGATGATGAAAAAACACATTTATTTTTTAATGTATACATGTACACAGATAGTCCGACAGAAAACTTTATGACTCCGTTTGTTGTGTGTTTCCTTCCCACGTCCCACGTGGGTCAGGGTTCAGGAACTGGAAGCAGAGCCACACAAATGAATATGAAAAGACAAGAGATAATTTGGAAATAATGGGGGACCAGGCGGGCAAGTCCAACTCAAGGGGAAGGACTTCCTCCCGTGCTCAGGCCTCACCAAGCTTTTATTGATCTAGGATGCACCCATAGCATAGCCCTTAGGCAGGCGACCCCCCATTAACAGGCAGACTAGCCCATCAGCAAGGATTTACATAATAATAAATGGGGGAGTAGTTTCAGCTACCACTGTCTGGACAAACAGAGTTGTCTCCTAGCTCAGACCTTTGCTAGGGCTTCAAAGGCACCCAGCCTTGTGGGGGGGGGGGGGGGTGTTCTCTGTCTATGCTTATCAGATAGTGAAGGCAATAAACAGTTTCCCACATCCGTTTGATATTATCAGTGGGACTTTTGCTGCTGCATCACTGATGACAGAGATTTTACATCAGGTTTTTATTTCGTGACCTTCAGAGATATGCACGAGCTACTACTTTCATCCGTCAGGCTACTCCTATTACGAGACTTAACAAAATTCATCACTGAGAACAAAGATTTACGAGCGTATGTGGTTGAAAACATGGAGAGTAACGCTGTTGCCAAGTTTTTTAAACAGAAAAAAATTTCTGGAATGGCATTCCGAGTCCTCAATAGTTCATTTTCGACACTATTGAAATTGCTCTTCCCCTCTCTCGTCAATCCATGTCTATGGTCTTTAAGATAACTTGTTATGTAAAATTATTTATTTATCTAAGATGCACCTACACTGGATTTATCTGAAAAATAAAAAAGTCGATATTAAGAAAGAAATTGTAAATGGAAGATTATAAGAGAGGGTTTCGCATGCCAGCAAAAGTTACTGGCGTGCCATGTTTGGCACGCGTGCCAGGGCTTGTCGTCCCCCCCCCCCCCCCCCCCGCCTGCCTTAGTGCCTGGGAGGGGCCTGGGACTGCTATTGAATGAATGGGTGGGAAATGAAGAAGCAGGCGGGGTTCAGAGTGGGCGTGGCTTTCAGTTCCGTCCTAAGAAAGTTAGACTTTGTTCTGTAGGCCAGAAGATTTAGCCTGGGTCTGTAGGCCCATGAATAGAACTCAGGGGGTGAGTGAATATGAATGGGGAAAACTACATCTCATTCTTACATCCAGCTGAGATTTTGCATTTTCTTCCATGATGAATGTAGGCAGTAAACCCAGTAGTAACAGCAAGACCTGTGACTTTGTTACCAATAAAAATAACATGGGCTTTTTCATAGTCATTACAGATATTCCCTTCAAACTGTGGTAGCTTCCAGGCATGCTGCCCAATTTTATTCAATGCAGCAGTTAGCAAACTATGATTCCGAGACCAAGTCCAGTTTGCAGCCTGTTTTTTTTTTTGGGGGGGGGGGGGTGGTGGGTTTTTTGTAAATAAAATTGTATTGGAACCACGCCCCCTTTTTCATACACAACAGCAGAGTTAAGTAGTTGTGACAGAGAAAAAGTTTGCTGACCCTGATTTAATGCACTGATAAGCGTATATGTGACTATAAAACAAATTTGGTTTTTAAAATATTTTGAAAAACTCTATTTCAACATAGTTATTTTCCTGTGTGATCCTATTTTACTTTCTGTATTTACAAACATCATTCTGCAAAGTCCGGGGGCTTCGTCAGGCCCAAGGTAAGAGCTCCTGCCCAGCCTGGTGGCTCACAGGGTAACCGGGGTTAGGGTCACCTGATCCAAGATTGTTCAGTCAGCATAAAACCTCCCCAGCCCTTCTGCTGGCTCTGCTGACCTGCGTCCATCGGAGGATTTGGGATTCCATGGGCCCACCCAGGGCGCCTTCGCACATCCTCGCGTCTGTACCCAGAGCCACGCTGGTGTCTCTGGCCTCACCCACCGCCTCTGCCCTGGCAGGGTCGTCTCCATGTGCAAATACTTCCAGGAGAGTGTGAAGGAGCTGTCACTCGACTACTACAACACGCTTCGCAGACACAATTACGTCACCCCCACCTCCTACCTTGAGCTGATCCTAACCTTTAAGACCCTCTTAAATAGCAAGAGGCAAGAGGTTGACATGATAAGAAACCGCTACCTGACAGGCCTGCAGAAACTCCAGTTCGCAGCTTCCCAGGTGAGAACGGCCACCGCAGAGCAGGGGCAGAGGCTGAGGACCGGTGAGCATGGGGGGGGTGCTTGTCCAGGTGCTGCATTCAGGCCCAGCATCCCCGCCTGCAGGATGCCCTCACAGCTTCCTCCCAAGCCCAGCACATTGAGTTGTCTTTACTCAAGATTTTAATAGTTTGTTCATCATGGATTTGGAGGGCATTAATTTTGACTTAAAATATTGCAACAAAATACTATGTATCATGGTACTCGTTCTCCGGTGCCCCCTTGAATATTGTGCCCAAGGTGAGTGCCTTGCAGGCCTACCCTGGCCCTGGCCCTGCCAGAAGCCACCAGTCAGGGTGAGGCCACGGCTAGGAGCAGGCTCTGTGCAATCAGAGTCCTGGGCTCCAGTCCCAGTTCTCAACTCACCAACTTCTTGGGACATCAGCGCCCTCTTCTGCTGGTGGGTGATAGTCTGTGCCTTGTAGGCTGTCATGAGGACTTGAAACGCTGACACAAATACCAAATGCCTGGCGTGTGAGTTTGTATTCATTTGTGCTTGGACAGGCCATCTTGACAAGCCAACTAAAGTGAGAGCCACATTAAGACAGGGATTTTCAGCACCAGCACAGGCCAAGATAACTGAATGCTTGCCAGGAGGTTGGCCCGTGTCTGAGCCCAGCAAATCCATGAACACTGCAGCCCAGGGCCGGGGAGGCCGTAGGGGCGTCCTTCATGCTCTGTTCCTGGCTCTGAGCCGTTCCAACTGGGATCCTTTGCTTTTAGAGAGAGAGAATGAAGGTGCCAGGTCACACCCCCTGAGCCCCCAGGCCCAGGGCTGTGTATAGGGCAGCTCACCTGGAGACACCAAGACGCAAAGAGGCCAGGTGACTGTCACAGTCACGCAGCCCAGCGAGTCAGCGCCCCAAGAGGCCAGGCCGGAACTGAAAGTCAGACGCATGGTCCGGAGCCCTTGTCATGGCCAGGCCAGGGTGCCTGAGTCTCTCCCCGCGCTTCCCGGGCCTGGGCGCAAGGTCACAAACCCTCTTCACATAAGGACACAGAACCAGGGGGGAGTCCCAGCTCTGCATCAGGAACATCTAATGCATTGAGTTGCCTGAGAAACGGCACCCCTCCCTCAGCAGCAGCCAGCTGCCTCCCATCAGAGGTGCTCACACAGTTCGAATGTTTAGAGAGGGAAATGGCCTGCAAGTCCCTTCCATCCCAGGCATCTCAGCCGCACTCACATGCTTCCTTTACGGACTTGGAAACAATGCAGGCTTTTCCCCGCGGGGAGCTCGTTGATCAGAGCGTCAGCCGATAAGCCAGGGTAGCAGGTTTGATCCCCGAACTCGGCACACACAGGAAACAATGCATAAATACATGGAACAGCAAATCGATGTTTCCCTCCTTCTCAAACAAATGAATGAATGGATAAATGAAGTGGATTTCCCCCTAACTTGCTCTTGCTCTCCCTCTCCTGCCCCAACACTAGAAGGTGGGCTCAACAACGAGAAAGGCCTTTTGATATGTTTTAAGTTTATGTGTCTGGTGCCGAGCAGGGTGCCCGGAATCTGCAACGCCTGGTGCGAACCTCACTGAGCATGGAAAGACCCAGGCGACTCCAGCCAACAGCAGACCCCAGTTCTGCTGCAAATGCGTAGGTTGGAGGATGGTTCAGGCCGGCCTCGCGGTCATTTCACAGCGTCACGCTTGCTCCGTCTCCTTGCCAGGTGGCCGTCATGCAAGTGGAGCTGACCGCACTCCAACCCCAGCTCATCCAGACGTCCGAGGAGACCGCCAACATGATGGTGAGGATCGAAGAGGAGACCATAGAAGCCGATGCCAAGAAGCTCCTGGTGCAGGCGGATGAAAAGGAAGCCAACGCCGCTGCCTCCGTTGCTCAGGGCATCAAGGTATAAAGATCCGGGAGGCGGGGAGCCCGCACAGCTCTGCGGGACCTGTGGTCGGCCCGTCCTGCAGGTGAGAAAAGTGAGGCTTGGAAAGGGCAGGCGACTGTCTCAGCAGCACCAGCCGCTGGGTGGTGAGCTCACTCCCGCCCCCTGGCTGTTTCCAGGCAGCTGGACCGTGTTAGATAGTCGCTGTCTCAGAGTCAAGGCCTACGAGACCCAGTATGACCGACCCTCGTCTCTAGGAGTCCCTCACTCTGCTTTGGCCATGCTGGTCTCCTGCCTGTTCTTTAAAAAGACACCGGGCACACTCCGCCCAGGGCCCTGCACCGGCTGGCGGCTCTGCCCAGAGCACCCTTCCTCCAGACTGGGCACCACTCTCCTCCATCACGTCTTTGCTCACGTGTGCCTGGCATGTCATAGGGTGGAACGAATGTTTGTTGAGGACAGATTGTTGACCTAGAGAACTCCGTTTGCCGGTCCTGGGCAGGCGTTTCCTGCTCAGCTATTGGAGGAAAGCCCGGCTGGCGCTCCCGTGAAGCTATATATTTCTCAAAGCACTTTCAGCTGCCCAGCTCCACTAGCGCAGCCCGGCAGCCTTGGGTGCAAGAGTGACAGGACGGTACCCGCAAGTCAACAGCATGCACTTCCACAGCTGCACAGCCAGTCGGCGGGACTGGACCCAGGGTGTGGCCTCAGCGTAGCAGACTTGTCCCAGCGCTCCCCATTGGCAGTTAGAAAACCCTTTTGGCCGTTCTTACAGCAGGAGCTTGGGCCAGTGTCTGGCTTCCAGGGTGAATAAATAATGGGGCGCCTCCTCCAAGACAGGCTTCCAGACGGCTCCCTCCAACGAGCCTGAGGCCTGGCCTCTCGGAGCTGCCCTGGGTCCAACCCCTGGTCCCAGTGTCACACAGTGAGGGTGTGGCCCAGGCAGCAGGGGGCGCACTGTGACACACGCTTTTTTCTTTTATGATCTTGGAATAATTATCGACTTTTCAAAATCAAGAGACTGCAAGTAAAATGTCTAAAGGGTCAGCTTTTCTGAGAACAAAAGTCAAGCATCGGGCGACACGGGACCCCCTTCCTGGTTGCAGCCGTCAGGCGTGGACGGCGCTGCCCGTGGCGTCCCCGTTAGCAAGCCGGCCCGCCCCCTGCCAGCGTGTCGGCTGGCCTGGAGCGGGAGGCACATGAGTTTGAGCTCCTCCTGGTAGAATCAGGCACCTCGGCTCAGGATTTGCTCAGCTTCCGCACTGTAACCTGGGGAGACTCAGGGGATACAAAGGCGTGTCACATGGCCCCGCACACCGAGCTCACGGGCCTGTGTTAACCACCCGACAGAGGTTCTTTACCCTGTGCCAGGACCTGCCTGGAGGAAGGCCAGCCTGTCGCCACGCGTGGGTGCCCACAGCCAGGCCTCTGCTCTGCAGTGTGAGGGGAGCAGAGGCCCCTGGGCAGGAGGGGCAGGGCGGGTGCAGAGCGACCCGCACACTCACTCCTGGTTTGGCTGGAAGGGAGGGCCGTGCTCTGCCAACCCCCAGGACAGGAGTGAGGTCGGGAGGTGAGTCGGGGAAGGAGGCTGTGCTGTGTGAGTGCCCGAGGCTTTATGGGGAGCCCAGTGCCTTTCTGAGCCCCAGGGCTGCAGTCCTGGGCTAGTTTCACCTCCTGAGGGAGACCCTGGAGGGCGCCCCACAAGGAGATGAGGGGACTGGCTGACAGAACGCAGGCCCCACAAGTACAGCAGTGGCTTAAACTGGCTGATTCTTTTAAGTTAATGAATCATTTTTCCTAGTGAGGACAAGTGATGCCAGGATTACTGCAGAGCTGGGCACATTCCAGCAGTGTCACACAGCCCTGCTGGGAAGTCAGCTGAGCCCTGGCCAGTGTTCTCAATGGTTAGAGCGTCTGCTGTTGCATCAAAGGCTCTTAGGTTTGATTCCCAGGCAAGAGCATGTACCTGGGTTTGATCCCTGGCCCTGGTGAGGGAGTATTCAGGAGGCAACCAATCAATGTGTCTCTCTCACATTGATGTTTCCCTCTCTCTCTCTCTCTCTCTCTCTCTCTCTCTCTCTCTCTCTCTCTTTCTCCCACCCTCCTCCCTTCCACTCTTTCTAAAAATTAATGGAAAAAATATCCTCAGATGAGGATTAACCAAACAACAAAAAACAAAAAAAGTCAACTTTAACTCCGTTTCCATCATTGCCATCATATCATGGTTGCAATTTATGTCATGCTTTTAAAAAAAATTTTAACATCATATCCCAAATGTCATGTCACTTTAATGACCATGTGAGGCAGATGGTTTACCATCAAGTAGCCCCCCTCTGGCCCTGCCCCCTCTCGGTGCTTTGGGGTGCCCTGGGGGTGCCCCAGATTTGCCCCAGGAAACTGCAGAGCAGATTCACCTGGAGCTTGAAGTGCAGTGCCCAGGCCCCACCCAAGCCGAGGACCAGACTCTCTGGGTGGTCTGGGGAGGGGCACCCACTGCGTCAGGGTTGGAATCCCCTGGCAGCAATGTCACGATGAGAGCGAGTTTGAGACGCCTGACGAGCGAGCAGCTGGAACCCAGGCCTGGACCCTGAGGGAGAGCCGTGGCTGGGCCGCAGGGAGGCAGGGTGTGGGTCCCCGGCATGAACAGAACCAGGGCAATGTGGCGCCCCAGGCACCTGGGGAACCCAGAGCGGTGGCCAAGCCGATGCCTTCTGGTCCCTGCCCCAGCTCTGCAGCTGCCGTGAGGGAGGCAGGGCCGGGCTGGTTCTTCCTCTGCCTCCACTCAGTGCACATCCCATGGCTGACATGGGGCCAGTGGAATGGCCCAGGCCTGGCCATTTATTTATTTAATACAGGGATATGGACATATCTTGCTTATGGGTGGGGGGTGTTTGAATGTAATGTAGCTAAATAAATCATTGCTATCCTATATAATAAAAGGGTAATATGCAAATCAACCAAACTTCTGATTAACTAGTCACTATGATGCGCACTGACCACCAGGAGGCAGACGCTCAATGCAGGTGCTGTCCCTAGTGGTCAATGCGCTCCCACAGGGGGAGTGCTGTTCAGCCACAAACTGGGCTGATGGCTGGCGAGCATAGTGGTCAACCTCTGTGGCAGCGGTAAGGATGTCCAACTGATGGCTTAGGCCTGCTTCCCACAGAGCGCGGGCCTAAGCCATCAGTTGGACATCCCCTGAAAGCTCCCAGACTGTGAAAGGGCACAGGCTGGGCTGAGGGACACCGCTCCCCCCACCAAGTGCACAAATGTTGTGCACCAGGCCTCTGTAGGTTTCTAAGAGAGCGGAAAACCTATAATAAAGAATCCATGATACACATACCCATACATGCATACATACACACACACATATGTGGAAAGCAGGACCACCTGTGTCGGTTTGCCCATCATCATAACCTGCAGGATCTAGACGCCAGGGCTTGCTGCTCTGCCTCAGACTCAAGCTCCCCATGGAGTCTGCTCACCGGCTGGGGATCACCTGGGCTGCGGGCTGCACTCCACACCGGCTGGGGATCACCTGGGCTGCGGGCAAAGCTGGGAGTCAGGCTTGGAGCTTGGTGCCATACCTGACCAGCTGCGGAAACTGAGCTAACTCATTTGCTTCCTGAAACCTTGTTTTTCTTTTTCTTTCTTATTTAGTCATTAGACCTCTAACTAATCTATAAGATCCCTTCCTGTTCTAAAAGTTTCATAATGTTAAGTTTTCTTTTTTTAAATTGAGATGTAACTCACATACCATTAGATCCACCCTTTTAAATTATGCAATTGTGACTTTTCGCATTTTCACAGAGTTGTACAACCACCGGCATTATTTAAATCCAGAATATTTTCCTCCCCACAAGCAGCCCCCGACTCCCCTCTGGCCCCTAGCAGCCACTCGCCGACTTCCTGCCTCACAGGATTTCTCTGCACATGCATGTATATGGGACCATGGCGGCCGGGGTTCTGTGTCTGGCTCCTGTCACTCAGCATGGAGTGTTCAAGGCTTATGTCTATGTTATTTCATGAATCAGTATTTTTATGGCTGATATTTCATTGTGTTAATTTTGTTTTTAAATGAAGAAATAATGTCTCCTCCCAGATGTCACTAGCCAACTCCCGTCTCTATGCCTGTTCCTCACTCCTACACTCTACTTGCATCCCCCTGAGCCGTGTCCTGTCCCTGCCCCTGCCCTTGCCCGTTGCTGAGCCGCAGGGATCCCGCCCCTCCCCGCTCAGCTTCCCGCACCTTCATCTTCCCTGGACTGGCCCTGACCCTCTTCCCATCTGTCACTCACCTGTGAAGACTCATCCTTCATCGCTCAACCCATCCTTGGTCCCCACTACATATATCTCTTGGGAATTTTTTTAAAAACAAAGGCTTGCCGAAACCGGATTGGCTCAGTGGATAGAGCGTCGGCCTGCGGACTAAAAGGTCCCAGGTTCGATTCCGGTCAAGGGCATGTGCCTTGGTTGCGGGCACATCCCCAGTAGGGGGTCTGCAAGGGGCAGTTGATCGATGTTTCTCTCTCATCGATGTTTCTAACTCTCTATCTCTCTCCCTTCCTCTCTGTAAAAAATCAATAAAATATATTTTAAAAAACACACACACACACAAAAAAAAAACAAAGGCTTGATTTTTTTAAAGATTACAAACCATCTGAATCCCTAATGTCCAAGGCATCCAGGCTGCAGCCCCAAGGGCCGGGCCAGCCTCCCTGCACCCAGAGCCCTGGGCACCTTCCCGGAGGAATGGCCGTGGGCAATGCCTCTGCCCACCCCCGCCCGGACGGTTTTCTCCAGGAGCAGAGCCTCATCCTCCCCCGTGCCAGGCATGCCAGGCGCTGCGCTCACCCCTTTGTCCCCGTGTGCCCGCAGGACGAGTGTGAGGGGGACCTGGCCGAGGCCATGCCAGCACTGGAGGCCGCACTGGCTGCGCTCGACACCCTGAACCCAGCGGACATCTCCATGGTGAAGTCCATGCAGAACCCCCCCGGCCCCGTCAAGCTGGTCATGGAGAGCATCTGTGTCATGAAAGGGCTGAAACCTGAGAGGAAGCCGGACCCCAGTGGCACGGGTAACCCGCCCAGCACGTGGCCCGCGCGCGCGCACACACACACACACACACACCCGCCCCGCAGGCAGTGTGCGCAATCTCAGAGGAAGCGAGAGGGGCGCCAGCTGTGCGTGTGCTCCAGACCAGAGAGCTCCCTGTGCCTCCTCACCGCCCCTCTCCTCCCAGGAGCCAGGAAAATGCTGGTGTCACAGGAGAGCTGAGCAGTCAAAGCTCCTGCCTGCAAATCATTACAAAGACGAAGGTCAGGGAGACCCAGAGGCACATAGACACAAAGAGATCATGAACAGGGAGAGATCCGAGGGAAGGAATCAGGAGGCGGATGGAGACGGCGACAGAGAGAGAGGATGGGGGACAGACTCGAGCACAGTGTCAGACAGAGAAACGGGAGAGACGACAGGGAGGCTGTGAAGAGAAACAGACGAAGACAGAAACACAAAGGCTGCCAGTGAGAGAGAAATGGAGACGGACGCAGTGGTGCAGAGACAGAGAGACGTGCAAAGGTGGAGCAAGTGGAAGAAGAGAGACAAGGAGACAGAGACACTACGGGAGAAGAGGGAGGAGGAATATGAGATGGTAGAGGAGAATCTGAGGCAGAGAGATGAGCAGAGGGAGGCAGAGGCAGGCTGGGAGGGAGGCGGGGAGACAAGGATTCCGGGGAGAAAGGAGAGCGCCTTATATAAGTGAGACTAGCCGCATTAATAGGTAAATGTTCAGTCTCCTTACAATCAGATTTCCATGTAGGGTCTTGTATGAAGACAGGTGCCTTGGAATTGAACGAGGTTGAGGCTTCTGCTTCCCATTGCTTAGCATTCCCTCTTTCCTGGTGGTGGTGGCCGAAGCCCCATGAAGGAGACACAGAAGGAATGGGGAATGGACAAGCCGGTGTGGACTTGACAGGCGCCGTTAGGGCAGCAGGTGCGGGGCGTTCAGTGGGGCTGAGCGAGGTGAGCCAGCCGGCACATCCCCACTCGGGCACCCAGGACCCGCGGGGCATGAAGAGGCTGAAGCCGGCCCTGCCGGCGCCTCTTTGAGAGCCGTGGGATCCTCACTCAGTTGGCCTGGGCATGGCCTCTGTGTGAATTTGTATTTTTTTTTGAACTCCTATGTGGTTCGAAGGTGCAGCCAGGGTGGAGAACAGTGCACAAACCATAGCCAGGCCCCAGAAGTCATTTCTCTTCTTGGATCATTGGTGATCCACACAGGACCCATTGTTCGCCTCTCTAGCTCAAAGGCAAAGCAAATTGTGTGCACTACTCACTTAACCTGCAGCATTCAGCCAGGACAGTGGGCTGCAGCAAAAGAGCAATCGAGGTAGTTTGGGGCATCCTGGATTTACGTGGAGCGTGTCACTCTCCTGACAGTAAACAAAAACCTCCATGGGAATGTTTGACTGCTGTGCTTGAGTTAGAAACAGGACACATTTGAACTGTTGTAATTAATATGATGCCTCGAGTACAGCTTTTTTAATGCTCACCCAAGGACTTTTTCATTGAGTTGAGAGAAAGAGGAAGGGGGAGAGAGAGAGAGAGAGAGAGAGAGAGAGAGAGAGAGAGAGAGAGAGAGAGAAGGGAAAAAACAAACATCAATGTGAGACAGAAACATCAATCGGTTGCCCGACCGGGGGTGGAACCTGCAACCTAGGCATGTGCCCTGACCTGGAATCAAACCCTCCACCGTGGACGACTGAGCCCGGAGCCAGGACTCATGGACGCTTGTTAGGATGAGCGATGGTTACAGTGCCATGAGCCAAAAGGCCTCCAACCTTTCCAACCTGTCAGCCTTTTAGGAGCCGCCTGGGATGAGGTCAGGGCTCACTCAGCCCGGGGTCAGCGTGACGAGGTCTAAGGAGAACAGGCCCGGCTTCGTCTTGGGCAGGTGGCAGAGGGCCTCTGTCCAGCTGCAGTCTTCTTCCCCTCCTCGCCTTCTCTTGGGCCCCCACTCACTCACGAGGAGGACGCTTTGGGTTCCATCCAGTCCACCTCCCAGACCCGAAAAAGAATATTTAAAGCACATGCCCGTGACTCCTTTGCCCTCTCCATCTATGGCTGGGATGAGGGGCAACATTCATTCAATACAGACAGATGACCGAGTCTCAGGCACTGTGCGGAGAACAGTAAACACAGACCCCTCACCGCTGTGAGGGAGAGGCCGCAATAAAAAGTAAGCAAAAAGTCACAGCTTGCAACAGATGCTGTAGAAAGAACAGACGTTCTAGCTGCTGAGATGAAGGGCAATGCTGGGGGAAGGGTGCAGGGGGCGCTCGTTGGGGCTCATCTAGGGAAACCCCTCTGTGGCCCGTGAGGGTGGTTTCTAAAATGAGCCCCCAGTCAGGTCAGGAGCCAGCTGCAGACATGCGCAGCTTGTGTAAGGAAGCCTCGGACAGCGAGGCGTTGCAGGAGGCCCTTCATGACTGGCATCCGAAGAGCAAGGCAGGGATGAGGGGTGAGGTCAGTAGGCCTCCCAGACCATGGTGAGCAGCTTAGACTTTCCTTTTCTTATTTAGATTTTGTATCTTTAAAGCAGCTTTAAGTTCATATCAAAGAGGTTTCCCATATTCCCCTGCCCTCACCCATGCACAGTCTCTCCCATCCATTATCAACACCCGCCACCACAGCAAACCTACACGGACACATCAGAATCACCCAAAGCCCATAGTTTACATGATTGAATGCTCTTGGAGGAGCACATTCTATGGGTTTGGCCAAACATATAAGGACGGGTCCATTGTTATGGTATCATACAGAGTATTTTTTCTGCCCTTAAAGTCCTCTGTGGGATTTGAATTTTTTTGCCAGATCCGAGGAACCGTCACTGCAAAGCTTTAAGTCTCAGCCAGAAATCTTAATGATAGTCTTATGCCTTTGCTCACCTGACAGGCAAAATGATAGAAGATTACTGGGGAGTATCAAGAAAGGTTCTTGGCGATCTGAAGTTCCTGGAGAGCCTTAAGACGTACGACAAAGACAACATCCCCTTAATGATCATGAAACGGATCCGAGAGAGATTTATCGACCACCCAGATTTCCAGCCGGCCGTCATTAAAAACGTGTCATCTGCCTGTGAGGGTCTGTGCAAGTGGGTGAGAGCCATGGAGGTGTACGACCGCGTGACCAAGGTGGTTGCTCCCAAGCGGGAGCGGCTGAAGGAGGCAGAGGGGAAGCTGGACATCCAGATGCAGAAGCTGAACCTGAAGAGAGCAGAGCTGAAGCTGGTGGAGGACCGCCTCCAGGCCCTGAACGATGAATTTGAGGAGATGAACATCAAGAAGATTACCTTGGAAGAAAACATTGATATCTGCTCCCAAAAGCTCATCAGGGCAGAAAAGCTCATCAGCGGTCTTGGGGGAGAGAAGGAGCGATGGACAGAGGCTGCCCGGCAGCTGGGGATCCGCTATACTAATCTGACCGGGGATGTGCTGGTGTCTGCGGGGACTGTGGCTTACCTAGGGGCCTTTACCGTGGATTATCGGGCCAAGTGCCAAAATCAGTGGCTGGCCCAGTGTAGCAAGAGGGTCATCCCCGGCTCCAGTGACTTCAGTCTCAGCAACACGTTGGGAGATCCCATAAAAACCCGAGCCTGGCAGATCGCCGGGCTGCCTGTCGATTCCTTCTCCATCGACAACGGCATCATTGTGTCCAATTCCAGACGCTGGGCCTTGATGATTGACCCTCAGGGGCAGGCCAACAAGTGGATCAAGAACATGGAGAAAGTGAACAAGCTGTCTGTCATCAAGTTCTCGGACAGCAACTATGTGAGGACACTGGAGAATGCCCTGCAGTTTGGCACCCCTGTCCTACTAGAGAACGTGGGGGCAGAGCTGGATGCCTTCATTGAGCCCATCCTGCTGAAGTCCACATTCAGGCAGCAAGGGGTCGAGTACATGAGGCTGGGTGAAAACATCATCGAATACTCCAAGGACTTCAAGCTATACATCACTACCCGCCTAAGGAACCCACATTACCTCCCTGAAGTCGCTGTGAAAGTCTGCCTCCTCAACTTCATGATCACCCCCCTGGGCCTCCAAGATCAGCTGCTTGGCATCGTGGCTGCCAAGGAGAAGCCAGAACTGGAAGAGAAAAAGAACAAGTTGATTGTGGAAAGTGCCAAGAACAAGAAGCAGTTAAAGGAAATTGAAGACAGGATCCTAGAGATCCTCTCCTTGTCTGAGGGCAACATCCTTGAGGATGAGACTGCCATCAATGTTCTGTCCTCCTCCAAGGAGCTGTCTGAAGAGATCTCCGAGAAACAGGAAATTGCTTCGGTGACAGAAACGCAGATTGACCAGACTCGGATGGGCTACAAGCCGGTGGCTGTCCACTCTGCCACCATCTTCTTTTGTATCTCTGACCTGGCCAACATCGAGCCGATGTACCAGTACTCCCTGACATGGTTCATCAACCTCTACATGCAGTCGCTGGTGCACAGCAAGAAGAGTGACGAGCTGGACCTGCGCATTGAGCACATCGTTGAGTACTTCACCCTCAGCATCTACAACAATATCTGCCGCTCTCTGTTTGAGAAGGACAAGCTGGTTTTCTCCCTCCTCCTGACCATTGGCATCTTGAAAGAGAAAAAGCTAATTAACGAGGAGATTTGGTACTTTCTCCTCACTGGCGGCGTGGCCCTGGACAACCCCTTCCCCAACCCAGTTTCTGAATGGCTGTCTGAGAAAGCGTGGGCCGAAGTGGTTCGTGCATCCTCGTTGTCAGGGTTGAAAGGCCTGATGGAACATTTGGGAGAAAACGCTGATAAATGGAAGCTCATCTATGACTCAGCATACCCCCACGAGGAGAAGTTCCCTGGCATTTGGAAGTTCCTTCAAGGGTTGGAGAGGATGGTGATCCTGCGATGTTTGCGGCCCGACAAGATGATCCCGGCCACCCGGGAGTTCATTGCTGAGCACATGGGCAACGTGTACATTGAAACCCCTACATTTGACCTCCAGGGGTCCTACAATGACTCCAGCTGCTGCACGCCCCTGATTTTCGTGCTGTCTCCCGGCGCAGATCCGATGGCAGGTAAGGGTGGACTGTGGTATGAAGAGCCCAAAATGTGAATGGATGGCAATAGCATCCCTTTTAGCAGGCATCTCCAATTCAGATGGCTCTGAAGGCCAGCAGTGAATAGGCCGGGGCGGGGGGGGGGGCGTGTCGACTGCAGGTTTCTTTCCTGCCTAAAGGGCCAGCTGCTACTCCACCCTCTGTGCCCTCTGGTGCTGTGAGCCAGATCATCTGATTTTTTTCAAGAGAAACAAGAAATGCAAAAAGCACTCCTTTTGACATCTTGATAACTCATTCAAATGTTTTCTTAAAAATTGTGCGAGGGCCAAGCTGTGGCTAGATTTAGCCTGACTGCTAATTGGCCACCTTTGTTTTAAATCATTTTTTCTGACTATCTCAGCTGGGCTTTCCTCTTTTCTTTTAATTTTTTAACTTTTTGGATAATTAATACTGTGAGTCATGATTTAAAAACAACCAAACAATGCCATAAGGTATAGAAGTGTGGCTCAACCAGGGCCATTTTGCCCTCAAGGAACATTTGACAACGTGGAAAGCATTTTTGTTGTCACAACTAGGGGTGCTACTGGCATCTAGTAGGTAGAGACCAAGGTGCTGAACACCCCACAGTGCACAGGGCTCAGCAGTGGATTATCCGGCCCCGCCTGTCAGGAGAGCTGAGGCCGAGGAACACTTATGTAGAGTGAAGGTGCCGCCTCCTCCTAGTGCTCCCAGGAGTAGCCACTGTTACCAGGTTGTGTATTTTCCCAGGAACCATTTGTGCTTATTAAAGGGTGTGTGTTGTTTTCAGGAATTAGTTTTCTGTTCCGTTGAGGGATTGCAAAGCTTTAGTTGTCTCTGCTGCTGAATGAAGGAAGAGTGTCAGAAACGCAAAAGACAAGGTTGGCGTGTTGGGAGAAGGCCGAGGGGTGTGACCCGCACCTGACCCAGGCGGAGCCAGCACCTGCCCACGAAGGCAGTCAGAGGTGGCAGCTGGGAGCCATGGGTCTCCTTTCCAGGTTCCGGTGCCAGTACATTATCGCCAAAGAGCAGCTGGGGCTGCCACAACCAATACCAAAGGCGGGTGCCTCGAACGGCAGACTGGTTCCTCCCGGTCCTGGAGAACAGAAGTCCACGCTCAGGGCGCGGGTGGCGGCCGCTGCTGAGGCCTCTTCGTGCTCACTCGTGGCCACCTGCTTCCTGTGTTTGTACAGGCTCTTCCCTCTATGCCTGTCTTCATCTCCTCGTGTAAGGACACCAGTCATAGTGGGTTAGGACCCACCCTCTTGACCTCATTTCAATTTAACTACCTCTGTAAAGACCCAGGTCCTGGGAGTCAGGACTTCAAGATATGGATCTGGGGGGACGGAATTCAGCCCACAGCAGAGTCTGTGTGTAATCCTTGGGGCATCAGTTCTCCCATTTGTTGTCTGTGCTGACAGTCCCTGAGCGTGGTTGGTAGTTGGTGGTAGTTTACTGTGCGTTCACCAACAGCAGCGTGTGTTGTTTTGTGGGGGTCTCGCTGGCGTGGGTTTCAGGGGTGCCCTAACTGAATAGTCTATAGACACAAACAACGGTGCCCGGGTGTCCCGTTCCAGGTCAGTGTATAGGGGAGTTTCTGTGGCGTAGGCTGCATGCTCTGATTTCTCACTGGAGGGTTTTTATTTTCCTATCCAGGCTACAAGCCAGTGGCAGCTTCCACGGTGCTTCTTGAGTCAGTGACCAGATTCTGGCCTTCTCTCCATGAAGGCGCAGCCCTTGGAGGACCCTAACTTTATTTTTTTTTTAAACTCAGTTCCAGCACCCCACCTCTTTTGAGTGCAAAGTTATGCCCATCTCCCGTGTGCAAACACCGCTTCTAAGCGGGTTAGATGTCTTGTGGTGTTTTCCAATGGGGAAATCCTTTGCAACCATGACAAAGAATAGGGCCTTTATGCATGGACTGACAGGGGAATTCTGAGTGAAGGAAGCACATGTGGGGTCTACAATTGGTGTGAGTATAATCGTATTCCGCATGACTGAAATGCATAAATGTCTCTGGGAAGACTCACAAAACCTAGTAGCATTGCTGCCTCTGAGGGAGAGAGAAGTGAGACTTACCTGAAATTTTGCTGTACAAACACCTGTTTTTCCCAGTAAAATAAATTCCTAAAATCCCAGTTCCTTGTCCTTTGGCTCTGTGCTCACCTCTCTAGTTTTGATCTCTGTCTTTATTTTTGGCACCTGGGAATTTCTCTTTCCTTCAACCCTGATTTTTTTCAGTTTCTGTCATTTTTAAAAATCAATAATGTCTGTATATTCAGAGCAAAAGAGGGACCAATAGTGTCTTTGCTCTCCATCTTCACCAAAGTCTAAAATTTCCCTGGAGACTTGCTTATTTGTAATTATCAGCAGTCAGTGGGTATCTTTTGGAGCCAGAATTGTAACGTGGGCCTCCTGTGACGTGACTGTTAATATGGTCTTCGCTGGCTCATTCTCTTAAAAGCCCCTTTTCCTCCTGGCCCCAGGCCTGCTGAAGTTTGCGGAGGATCTTGACATGGGAGGCACCAAAACACAGATCATATCCCTGGGCCAGGGCCAAGGCCCTATTGCAGCCAAAATGATCAACATCGCCATCAAAGAGGGGACCTGGGTGGTCTTGCAGAACTGCCACCTGGCCACGAGCTGGATGCCTGCCCTGGAGAAGATCTGTGAGGAGGTGATCGTCCCTGAGAACACCAACGCCAGCTTCAGGTGAGAGGCTCCCACGCTGCCTGTCCTGCGCGGCGCGGCTCCAGGCACCGTGCTGGTGGCAGGGACGGCGAAGACGACCAGACACAGTTCTGCCCTTGGGAGGCTCTGTCTAGCAGAAGGCAGCCTGCAGAGGAACAAGGTTCATGTTCTAAGAAGGGCCCTGGGACACGGAGGGGGAAGGGAGAGTCGGGGAGACCTACCTGGAGGACTGATATTGGCCTGGGGTTTTGAAAGGTGAATAGGAGTTCGCCAGGAAGGACATTCCAGGCAGAAGGGACAGCATTTGTAAAAAGCAAAGATGGTGTTAGGGAAGCACCAAGAAGCTATGCTGTGACCCTGGTGTGAGATGTTGTTGAGGGGAGGTGATAGGAAATGTGTCTGGAAAGGTACATTAAATGTCAGCAAATCTGATGCTTAACATTCTTTGTCTTTAAAAATATCTCACCTGTAGTCTAGGCTCCACTGTCCTTGCTCTGGCCTATTTCTCAGGCGCCATGAAACACTGGAAACAGCTATGTGTTCTGTGAACTTTAGAGCCCAGCAAGCAGGCGTGGCTGTGCATTTGCAGAGCGAGGAGATGGACCAGACAGACTTCAAAGCCCCTTCCGACGCCCGTGTGCATAGTGCTCTCGATCCACCAGGGCCAGCCATGCAGCCGGGTCCACACCCAGGCGACTGCTTGGTGTTGTCTGGTGTATAAGCTAAGAAAGAGTTTTTACATTTTTTAATGGTTGAAAAAAATCAGAAGAATAATACCTCATGACAGATGAAAATGATATGAAATTAAAATGTCATTGTCTATCAATAAAGTTTTGTTGCGATACAGCAATGCTCACTTATATATTATCAAGGATCAAGGATGCTTTCATGCTGCAGGTAATGTGGCAGCAACCATCTGCCTGCAAAGGCTGAGCGCTTACTGTTTGATCCTTTATAGCAGTGATTCTCAACCTTCTGGCCCTTTAAATACAGTTCCTCATGTTGTGACCCAACCATAAAATTATTTTCGTTGCTACTTCATAACTGTAATGTTGCTACTGTTATGAATCGTCATGTAAATATCTGATATGCAGGATGGTCTTAGGCGACCCCTGTGAAAGGGTCGTTCGACCGCCAAAGGGGTCGCGACCCACAGGTTGAGAACTGCTGCTTTACAGAGACTTTGCCAACTCTTACTCTACCCCAAAGCCTGGTGGATGTTTTAATTTTAGTCATGTCTGCCTGAAAATGAAAGTGTTTAGTGTTTATTTACAAAGCCAGACTAGGCCATAGTTGACTCTATTCATGTAAGACTCGGGTAAGATTCATGGAAGAGTTTAAGTGGGATCTACTAGTTTCAAGAATTCTGTTTGGTTTGGGATGATGAGTTGATTCATTGACCATTAATGACACACTCAATGAAGAAAAAATTATTCATTAAGGTCCTCAATACTATGTTCCTAATCCAAAAGGCATGAGCTCAGGTACCTCCAGGAGCCAGGAATGTGCCACAGATGAGGGAGGGGGACTAGGCACAGGAATATTCCACTTTCCACACCACAGTAGCAGTCGTCCGGGCCGTCGGCCTCCGCGCTGGGCACCACCGGGAGCGGTGGGGACTCAGGAAAGAGACGCCACGCCCTTAGGGAAAGACGAGCAGCCCCTGCTTGTGCCGCTGGTGTTGCCATGCAGGAACGCAAGCCTCTTGTGATTGGATGTTGTCGTTATTTAAAGGGCATGGAGGGATCTAGAATTTTAAAAGAAAACCCTACATTTTTAAAAGTGGGCAATTACTTCAAAAATATATTGCGGCATCGGGTTGGTTTTCTGGGCCTGAACTAGATGTCAGCCATCTGCAGACTAAGGTCAGGCCTCAAGCCAGCAGCGATAGCCTCTGCCCAGCTCCCAGCCCCGGGCCTGGACCCACAGGGCCGGGCCTCCTCCCGGCCTCCTCGCCTGTGCGGACGCCCAGCTGCGTCCGGTGTTCCTAACGGCCTTCCGTCACCAGACTCGCCTGTTGTGACCGCTCTAAAGTCTAGCAAAGCAAACAAACAAAAACCTGCAAAATGAAACAGGTCAGGCTGCCATGGAGCTCGGGTAGGAAACACAGGCGAAGGAAAGCCTGGACGCCGGTGCGCCGAAGTGTTAACTCGCTGAGGTGAAGTTGCCATCTTTTTGCTTCTACGTACATTTGCATCTGTTCCCGTCTGTGGGCACAGGAAGAAGCCTGCCATACCTTCAGGGCCTGTTCCAAACGCCGCCTCCGTGACTGCGGTCGGCAAGCTTTCTCTGTAAAGGGCCAGATCGTGAATATGTCAGACTGTGAGGCCGCCCCCGTGGTCTCTGTTGCAACTACAGTGGGGCCTTAACTTACGAGTTTAATTCGTTGAGAGACCGAGCTCGTTAAGGAGCTCGTTAAGGAGCTCATTAACTCAAATTACTCTGTCAACTCAATGCAAAAAATCAGCCGAGAGACAACTGGTATCTCAAAACACTCATTAGTCATTAGTTAGTCGGGACACTCATAAGTCAAGGCCCCACTGTAGTCAGCTGCAGGAAAGCAGCCGCAAGTCATATGTAAATGAAGGGGCAGAGCCAGGGCCCAGCACTGTATTTACAAAAGCAGGCCCGGCTGGACCCTGCTCCTGGCTGGGCCGATCGCAGACTTCTCCCCGCAATAGAAACCTCCTGTTCCCGTGGGGACAACATGCGGTCTTGGTTCAGTAATGCATTTACTGTGGCATCGGTTTGCTTGCCTTTCCTCCCCGCCTGCCCCGTTTCCTCTCTAACAGCAAGGCTGTGAGGAGCTGGGAGCTGGGAGCTGGGAGTGGCTCACTTCAGCCTCTCCTGGGTGCAGGCTTTGGCTCGGCCAGTCCAGCAGGGCGGACGGGGCCTGGACGGCGGGAGCCCCGTCACCTCTCAGTTCAGCCACCTCTAGGGGGTGTGCACGTGGAACACCCACTCGGCCTCTCCACGCTCCCAGTTCCTCTCTGGTCGGAGGGGTCGAAACCCCCCACAGAGGGGCTGGGAGGCAAAGCATGGGAAGGGACACGTTGGTTCTTAGCCTGGCGGCACCGGGCGGTGCTCAATGGATGGTGGCTGATATCTGTGTTACTGGTTTTTCCATTAAGTTACTGCGTTGCTCTAAGTAGTTGGGTCGCTGTCCCTCCAGACTCTGGCTGACCAGCTACCCCTCCGAGAAGTTCCCAGTCAGCATCCTCCAGAACGGGATCAAAATGACCAACGAGCCTCCCAAAGGGCTGCGGGCCAACCTCCTGCGCTCCTACCTCAACGACCCCATCTCCGACCCAGTCTTCTTCCAAAGCTGCACGAAGGCCGAGATGTGGCAGAAGCTGCTGTTCGGCCTCTGCTTCTTCCACGCCATCGTTCAGGAGCGGCGGAACTTCGGGCCGCTCGGTAGGCGAGGGCCCGGGCAGGGCGGGGCGCGCAGGCGGGCGCGGGCTCTGCCCAGAGGGACGCGGGGAGACGCGGGAGACGGTGCGCCACACAGCCTTCGGGGCACACGTGTACTGAACAGGACTTGTTGGTTATCTGAAGTTATAACTTTACCGAGGGCCCTGTACTTGTATTTAATAAACCTGGCAACCCCAGAACCAGGTCAGTGTCGATGCCAGGAAAAGAGGTGCTGCTGAAGTCACGTGACAGTGAGAGAATCGGGCTTGAGATGTGTATGCGCCCACCTGGGGCACGGTGGCCATTATCCACAAAGCGCCACCAAGTAGTTTATAGCATGACAAGGAAAGAAAGACGCTGGGACATGTTTGTCTGCGCTTCTCGAAAAAATAAAGGTGATGTTTTCACTAACATACCCAGCCATGCCTCACTTCACGAGATGCTGACGGGTTCCCGTGAGGGCCGAGCAGCACACGCTGGCAGGCTCCTGGCCATCTGCGGCCTCTGCAGCTGGTCTGCTCCACAGCCTGGACGTGACCCTGCAGGGCCCTCAGCTCGTGCTCCTTAACCAGGAGGCAGCTGTGTCTGGGGTCCTCTGAGCATCCTCTTCCTTTCCCTGCACACCCGCCCGGCTGCACACGCGCCCTGGCCCTGCACGGCGCGGCCGGACGGGCAGCCCAGGGCCCGCGGCGGACTCTGCCTTCGCAGCTGCGGCCTCCCGCGCCCCGCCATGCGGGTCTCCCAAAGTCTGGGCACCTCCTTGGCTCGCAGCCAATGGCCGGGTGTGCCAGAGCATGAGTTACTACTCTGCTGTTTTATCATTTTTTTAAAATATATTTTATTGATTTTTTTACAGAGAGGAAGGGAGAGGGATAGAGAGTTAGAAACATCGATGGGAGAGAAACATCGATCAGCTGCCTCCTGCACACTCCCTACTGGGGATGTGCCCGCAACCAAGGTACATGCCCTTGACCAGAATTGAACCTGGGACCTTTCAGTCCACAGGCCGACGCTCTATCCACTGAGCCAAACCAGTTAGGGCCGTTTTATCATTTTTATTTTGAGTGTGAATGTTCAGGAGATGAAGTGACTCGGCTGAGCCCAGGCCCCATCGACCTGCTGTCTTACACCAAGCTCTGCTCGCACTCAGGCTGCTGGTATGGCCCCGGGCATTTCTCAGCAAACCCAGGGCCGCCAGTTCCTGCGGGACGGGAGCCCGAAGCTGGCTGGGCTCGAGGCCCAGGGCGCTGCCCGCTGCCCCTGCTGGCCAGGAGCCCTGTGCCTCCACTGTGTCCAGCCGCTGCTCCTCGTGCGCTGGCACCTTCCTCTGAGAAGGGGCGGCCACCCGGAATTTGGTTTTAGGACGGACGCCTCCTCGGCTCAGGGGCCGCAGCCACAATCCCTGTGGAGGCTGACGGCCTCGAGCTCTGTCTGGCCCACGCGCTGAGCCCTCCGCCCGCCCCACGCAGGTTGGAACATCCCTTACGAGTTCAACGAGTCGGACCTGAGGATCAGCGTGCGGCAGGTCCAGATGTTCCTGAACGACTACAAGGACGTGCCGTTCGACGCTCTGACCTACCTGACAGGTATTCCTGCACGCAGGGGGCTCTGCAGCCACGTCCGCTCCTGCTCCGCCGCCATCCCCAGCCGGACTCGCTCAGGCTTCCCCTCCGCAGACGGAGCCACACCAACGCTGTCACCAGGCCAGATACTGTCTTAAAAAAGAAAGAAATTAAGATATTAATTCCTACCCTCAAATGGTTCACAGGGAGAAAAATATTTTTTAATGACAATACGGTGATAAGTTCAACGAGAGAAACACGTGTAAAGTAGGAAGGCAGCCCAGTGAGTAGCCTCAGGCTGGGGCAGGAGATGATCATGGAAAACCTCCTGAAGGCACAAAGATGGGTTTTGAGGGATGACTAGGAGTTTTATAAGTAGAAGAAGAAGGGGTAGAGCCATGGGATGGGGATGAGAGAGGTTCCCTGCAGAGGGACCTGAGGTGGCAACCTGCAGTTGTGGGGAAGCAATCCAGTCAGCATGGCCGATCCATCGGCAGCCTGGTCAGTCGCCTGCTGTCTGTGATGAAGGATGGAAGTGTAGAAGACTTGGCTTTATCCTCAAGGGTAAAACAGGGATGTGCTCAGTGAATGGAACGCGGTGGCCAGGGGTCACAGTGCAGCCCCGTGAGAGACGGGGCACCCTGCAGACCACACTCCCATCTCTTCATCCCAGAGCTAAGGGCTGTCCGGCTCCTCTCCCCAGGCCTGGGGCAGGGACTTTGTAGACACTGTCGGTGTACTAATGTCCAAACCTGCAGAGCAGTCTTTTCTAGTCCTCACTGGAGGATATGTTTTTATTGACTTTTAGAGGGAGATGGGGGGCAGGCAGAGGGAGAGGAGAAAAGGAGAGGGAGAGGGTATGGGGGAGAGGAAGGGAGAGGAAGAGAGAGGGAGAGGGAGAAGGAGAAGGGGAGGGAGGAGGGAGAGGAAGAGGGAGAAGGGGAGGGGAGAGGAGAGGGAGACGGAGGGGGTAAGGGGGAGAAGGAGAGGGGAAGGAGGAGGGGAGTGGGAGGGAAGGGGGAGGTAGAAGGGGAGGGGAGAGGAGAGGGAGACAGAGGGAGAGGGGGGGAAAGGAAGAGAGGGAGGGACAGGGGAAGGGGAGGGAGAGGGGGAAAGAGAGACACACGTAACTGGCTGTCTCCCATGTGCACCCCCGCCAGGGGTTAGAACTGCTCTCATGAGAAATGGAACCCACACCGTTTTGGTGTACGGACAACGCCCCAACCAACTGAGCCACCAGCCTGGGCTGTAGAGTTTTTGTAAGAATTTATTTGAGCCAAACAGAGGGCATGCCTGGGAGCAAGACCTGGACAGACTGAGAAAATGCTCCCAGCATCATGGTTTGGGGCTGTGATTGTGCTCATGGAATTAGGAGGCTGCGTGGAGGGGAAGGGAGCAAGGCGGTCAGTGACAGGACAGTCAGGCTCCGCTGTCCTGAGGAGGTGCACTTGAGTAGGCATTTCAAAGGCGTTGCCCTGGGCGGGGCCTGCTTAGGACAAAGGTCAGCAGTCAGGGGCCTGGGAGTGACACCCACCATGGCCCGCCCAGCTGGGATTTGTGAGCCCATCTCCTGGGTGGTGGCTTTCCACGGAGCCCCTCTGTCCACAGCAGAGCAGTGCGCTGGGTCTCCTGGCAATCTATGCGCCGTTAGTGACCCATTTCACAGCTGATGAGACTGAGGCTTGAGAGCAGAGGGGATTTTGACCCCCGGGGGCCTGTGGCAATGTCTGCAGACACTGGGTTGCCACAGCTCAGTGGGAGTGCACCGGGGGGGCCAGGCTGTGCTAGACATCCCAGGACGCACAGGGCGGCCCCCAGAGCAGGACTCCCCAGCCCACATGCTAATGGTGCCGAGGCCGAGAAGTCCTGCTCTCCGTGATAAAGTTCAGTTGCAGAAGGTCACACAGACCTTCACTCAGCACAGTGTCCGACACAAAGCCCAAGGGACGCACGGCGTCAGGCCCGTGGAAGCTGGTTTGTGGGAGGGTCTTCTCCAGAAGCACGGGCGCCTCTGCAGATGGCAGGACCAGGACGGACTGAGTGCCCAGCTGCCCTGCGGCTCAGTCAGCACTGCCTGAGGCTCGGAAACCAGCCCCGGCTGGTGGACAGCCACGCCCCCCACCCACAGGCCCGGGGACTAGTTAGGCTGGCATAACAAACAGTCCCCACGTCTCAAGAGTGTCTGGCATCAAAGGCCCGTATCTCGCCCGATCTACATGCCCAGCGTGAACTAGGAAAGTGACTGCTCATTGTAATTATGTCAGGGCACAGTTGGCAAAGGCTCCGCCAACTTACTCAAACAAATGTTTTTACTGATTTTAGAGAGAGGGGTTAGGGAGAGAGAGACATCAGTGAGGGATGCCTCCTGAGCCAAACGACCAGCCGCCTCCTGCACGCCCCCTACTGGAGGCTGAGCCCGAAACACTGGCATGTGCCCTGACTAGGAATGGAACCAGTGACTTCTTGGTGCATGGGTCGGTGCTCAACCACTGAGCCACCCGGGCCGGGCTCCACCAACTTCTGATGCCACCATCTCAACATACACTTGTGTGGTCAGTGCCAACAGGCTAGCGCTAAAGAGCTCGTCCCAGGAATTAAATGCATAGGAACGGCGCCTGCCCCACCCACCTGCACGGCCCGGGATAGTGTAACCTTCCTACGTGCCTGGAGGGAAGAACAGATGCGGGTGATCCTGAGGCCTTGGGAGAGGCGTGCAGTCACCTCCCGGAGCCCCAGCCCCGCCTGCAGCAGGAGCCGCGAGGCCTGAGGCGGGAGATGCGGCCCAACGTGGTCCCGGAGCCTGCGCTCCTGCCTCAGAGAGCAGAGCAGTGGCCAGAAGGAAGTCACGTCCCTCATACACGCAAGACTAGAGCCTCAGGACCAGCCCCTGAGAAAAGCTAGTTGCAGGGGGGTGGCCACAGGACTCCGCAGGTCTCTGCAGGAGACGCCCTTCACTTGGTGCCCTGGGGACAAACTGCGCTCCCGTTAGTACTGCAGCCAGGAGCTGTCACAAACCTCTTCACAGCGTACCAGCCGCCAATGTCCAGTCTAAACTGTGCTGAGGCCTGAGACGTCAACAGAGCGAGCTGCAGTGTCTCTGGGTGCATCGCCATGGGGGCGCCCCTTAGTCCCTCCTCCTCCCTCGACACGCACCAGGATCCTCCTCCAACTCTGGGCCAAGAAAAACTGAGGCCTCTGCTCCCAACTTGGGCCGTGCTTCCTATTTCTTGTCTGTAGACTGTCCTCTTTCTGGAATGGTTCAGATTGGAAATGAGCCGACCCTTCTGGAGAGTCTCACACACACACACACACACACACACACACACACACACACACACGTCTCCTCTTTTCAGGCTAGTGTGTTGTCCACAACTTCCAAATGCCACACCCAGGTGGTGCCACATCCCGTGGGTCTGGACCAGCTGGAAGCTGTGTCCGGGGTTGGCAAGGGGCCCTGGATGTCCCTGGTTCTTGTAGAAATCTGAGCACAGACACCTGAGTCTCAGAGGGTGATGTTATGACGGGGGTGGGGACGTCATCTCCCAAAGCAGCCGCGACAGGATAGGCTCAGCCCCTGGGACTGTGTGTGGCCGCTGTGACCACGTGACGGACTCCTGTGCCGCGCTTGCTGCTCAGTGCTCCCGGCGCCATTCACCCAGCCTGTGCCATGGGCTCGCTGGTGTCAGCGAGGAGGCTGCTCTTAAGTGGAAGAGGCTGGAACCCAGATCAGCTGGAGCGGGAACCCAGGACTGCCTCATGCCAAAGCTCTTGACTGGAACCACATTGCTATAATGTCTGCCACATGTATGTACACACAAACACACGCGTGCGCACACACACGTGGAAGGTGCCTAAATGCTGCTCGTTGGTGGTTGCAGCGCTTGGCTTTTGGTTTAGCTGTTTGCCATCTGCTAGTAACGTGGTGGCCGGGGTTCTTTTTAGAGCAGCCACAACAGCAAACAGGTCTGCTCTCATCCCAGGCTGAGCGCAGCTCCAGCAGCCCTGGTCTCCGCAGGCTCCTGGGCTCAAAGAATCCTCTGCTTTAGGCTAGTAACTGAGCTCAGGGCGCCCGTCCCAGGGCTCAGCCTCCCCCTCTGCGGTTGTCTCCAGGGGAGTGCAACTATGGAGGCAGAGTGACCGACGACAAAGACAGGCGTCTCCTGCTGTCCCTGCTGTCCACCTTCTACTGCAAGGACATCGAGCAGGACCACTACTACGTCGCCCCAGGAGACATTTACTACATCCCCCCCCACGGCTCCTACCAGGTGAGGCGTGGAGGGAGGCCAGCAAGGGCCCAGGGGCCGCCTTGAGCCTCCTGATTTGGGTCCCTAAGCTATTTCCAATATTCCAAGAGCCCAGGAGAGAGAGAGTGTTATTGATAATGAACACTGAGTCTTTGGTAGACCAGGTCTCTCAAAATAGGAGGGTTTCCTGTGGGAGGAGGGATGTTAAGGGGAAGCTTGGCAGCGAACAGCCTGGAAGTTGCTACTTGGAAAGAAAGGTTCAGCAGGTGGTGAAAGGGGAGGGACCAAAACTGGACCAAAGGAGCGAGGGAAACCAGACGTCTGGAGGGAGGACGGAAAGGGGCGTCTCTCACTGCGCCCCGCTGCGCGCCCGGCGTGTCCTTCGATGAGGGAGTGAGGCTCTGGGACCCCCACAGAGCCTGACAGAACGGGGCGGATCCAAGCCCCGTTCTGTCAGGCTCCAAAGCCCGGGCACAGGGACGAGCTTGGGGTGTGGCCCCGCACAGGCGTCTGCCCGGGCTGGTCTGACCCAGCCCTAGTGACCTGTGGGGCCCCAGGAACCCACATGTGTGTCACCTGAAGCTTTTCTTCCTAGTCCTACATCGAGTACCTCAGGAACCTTCCCATCATAGCCCACCCAGGGGTGTTCGGCCTCCACGAGAACGCTGACATCACCAAGGACAACCAGGAGACCAACCAGCTGTTTCAGGGGGTGCTGCTGACGCTCCCCAGACAGGCGGGCGCGAGCGGCAAGTCCCCTCAGGTAACCGGGCTTGAGTTCAATTTCCCAGGCGGGTTTCCATCTGGGGCACAGGACTGTGAGAGATGAGCAAGGAGGCAGAAACATGGAGGCCTGGCAGCCCTGGCAAGGGACACAGCCTGGCAGGCGGCACAGCCTGGCAGGGGGCACAGCCTGGCAGTGGGGTACAGCCTGGCAGGGGGCACAGCCTGGCAGGGGGCACAGCCTGGCAGTGGGGTACAGCCTGGCAGGGGGCACAGCCTGGCAGTGGGGTACAGCCTGGCAGGGATCACAGTGTGTCCGACGTCAGCTATGAAATTGTAGGAGTCATTGCTAGACCCCTATAGACCTATACTCCCTTTACATAATATTTAAAATCCAACTCTATGTGCCTGAAAAGCATTTATTTCAAAACCTCACACCCGCACCATGAATGGCACCCACCCCATTTTGGGAAAGTCCTGGCAGCCAGTAGACAGCACACGAAGCTATGCAGACGCAGCTTCTTTCCAGGCACGCTGGGGGTGAGTGCCCTGCTGCGCCCGCAACTCGCCTGGAGGGAATGAGGAGAGGAGGTGGTGACCCAAAGGAGGGCGACTGTCTCACATGGGCTCCAACTGGAAGCACCTGGGCCCGTCCTGGGGGCCTCTCATGGTCAGATCGCCATCCTCAATCTACAGACGGGGCGATGCGAACCTGGGCCAGGGAGTGACCTGCCTGAGGCGCCCATAGACTCAGAGGCAGAGGCAGAGCCAGGCCACCAGCCCCTGATGCCCGCCTCCCTCTCTCCCCGCCTGCCCCTCCCTTCACCACCAGCGGAGCTCAGTGGTGGATTCTGCGTGTTTGGCTCCTTGATTGGTTCATCTGGGAGAAGTGGGAATCGCTGAGGGTCACAGCCTGGTTGCAGCATCTCCATTTCGGAGTGGGAGTTCTGGGCACAGTGGGAAGGGGAGGAGTGTGCTCCCAGCCTTAGCCCTGCTCCTCCTCACTCCTGGCTCCTCGGGCCTCACCCTCCCTGGTTGGCAAGGCCTACTGCTCTGGCTGCTCTCGTTCCCGCTGAGGCCTGGCTGCTGCCTTCCCCGGAGTCTCTGTCACTGGCCCTACTCGAGGCCCGTTCGTATCAGGAGGGGGTCCTGGAAGCCCCAGGGGAGAGCTGTGGGAGCCTCACCCAGGGCACCCGCAGTGGGGTTCTCAGGGTCAGGGCTGCCCAGGCTCCCTGCTCGCTGACTCCCTCCAGGAATGAGAATAGGGCGCTCTTTGCTCAGCTCTTTACTTTCTGGGCCAAGGGTGACGTCTTCCCCAAAGTTGGTGTGGGGGTCCTCCCCCCCCAGCCACCCCAACCCCTTCCGCCTGGAGGAACATCACAGGAGGTCCAACAGATGTGTTTACAAAGACCAAGGTCGATGCTTCAGGTTTACCAGACAAGTCCCGGCCACGGGCCTGTTTCTTATTCCCTCTCCTCTGCCCTCTAAGGAAGTGATTGAGGAGCTGACCCAGGACATACTCGGCAAACTCCCCAAGGACTTTAACCTGGAAGTCGTCATAAAGCTGTACCCCGTGGTCTATGAGGAGTCCATGAACACCGTCCTGAGGCAGGAGCTCATCAGGTTCAACAGGTGGGCCGGGCGGGCTCATTTGGGTCCCAGGGGTGGCAGAGGGTGGAGGGGGCACATTGGCAGCAGTGGAGGTGGACGCTTGTTAAGGGGCTGCTGTGCAGAGGCAGTGGCTCGTCCCACCATAGTGAGGGCTGGAGAGAGGACCACACCAACAAGTACTGCCCAGGATTAACTCATTCCTCCATTCATTCCCCCTCTCTCATTCACTCATTCACTCACTCACTCATTCATTTGATATCTGCAAAGTCAGGTGTCAGGTTAAAACCAATACCAAGCACAAGTAGAAGCAATCATTGCGGCCACTTTCATTGCGCCCTTGGTGCCAGGTACGGTTCCAAGCACCACACATACGTTTGCAACCACCTCAGAGCAGTCGTTTGAAATATGCAGTTAGTAGTCCCTCTACCACCGTTTTATAGGTGGGAAAACTGAGACCCAGACGGGTTAAGTAACTAGTGCAAGGTCACACAGCCACTCAGTGGAAGAGCTGAATTCGAACCCAGGCTGTCTGATTCCAGAGCCTGTGCACTTAGCCATTCAGGGTAAATGGAGCAAGGGGAGGGGAGACGTTCGTCCCACAGGCTCTCCCGAGAGGCAGGGAAGGGGTGATGGACTGGCATGGGCTCTCTCCTCACTTCTCCGGGTGCTATCTAAGCACTGAGCTCCGGGATTATCTTGATTGATTTATAGTCGAAACTGAAAGGTTACCAAAGACCGTCCAGGCCAGATGAGGAGACGCCCCGCTGCTGCCTCCAAGGTTTTAGTGCTGCAGACACCATGTGTGCTGCCTCCGTTTGCCTCATTGGTCCTTGCTCAGCTTTCGGGCAGCTCTGACTGAAGGACGAGGGAACTAGAAGGATGTCATCTAAGAATTTCTTGGCTCCAGCAGCCTAAGGGTTCCTCTCTGGAGTCAATAAGCAGTTGGCGCCGAAGCCGGTTTGGCTCAGTGGATAGAGCGTCGGCCTGCGGACTGAAGGGTCCCAGGTTCGATTCCGGTCAAGGGCATGTACCTGGGTTGCGGGCATATCCCCAGTAGGAGATGTGCAGGAGGCAGCTGATCGATGTTTCTCTCTCATCGATGTTTCTAACTCTCTATCCCTCTCCCTTCCTCTCTATAAAAAATCAATAAAATATATTTAAAAAAAGAAATAAGCAGTTGGCTATTTGGGGGAGCCCAGCGAAGTCTGGGGTGCGAGCCAGGCTGTGGCACGGCTGTGGTGAGTCAGGTAACTTGGCACCAGGGGCTGTAGTCCTCATACGTTCAAACGCCAGACCTGGTGGCTTCCATCCCCTGCTGAGGCCACGGGCTCATCCTTGGGGTGGCAGGGTTTTACAGCCTTTGCCACTCGCTGTGGTCAGACAAGCCAACAAGGTAACAGTAGCCTTATTGTCCAATGATGGTCAGGACGGTCGGTCACACAGGACGATACTCAAGCCTCCCTCCTCACTCCGCTGGGCCTTCCCCCAGTGGCCCGAGAAGCCCCGAAGGACTCGGTGACCGTCCAGCTTCCAATTCAGAGAAGCCAGTGTTGTCTCCTGGCAAATGTCCTCTCCGCGGCACTGGGACCTCGGAGCTGGCAGAGCCCCCACTCGCAGGAACAGAAGGAAGACCTTTGCAAGCAGGTGGCCAGGTGTCACGGCTCAGGCCTGTGGGACGGTGCCCTGACTCCTCAGCTCAGCAAGTGCACGGAATGCCTGACCCTTCTGTTTCCTTAATGCAAACAACTTGTGGTTACCCCGCCACAATCCCTTTCTTGCATTGGGCCATTCTCGTGTCCATTTGGCTGGGATTTCATAACTCTTTAGAGATGACTGCTCTCTCTGGGGCAGGTTCTTTGGTGCTGAGCTGCATTCCCTTGGATGTGGCGAGGCCCTTGTCACAAGGCCAGAGAGAGACAGGCGCAGGCAGCTTCTCCCAGGCTGCCCTTCAGTGGCCTTTTCTTAGGTGCGCTCCATAGTCTATTAAAAAGAACAGCTTGGGTCGAAATGGCAATTTAGATCAAAACCCTTAAAATTACATTACCCTTTGACCTAAAATTTTTACTTTTAGTGAGCAAATCATTATTTATTTGCACAGAAATTGATATAGATGGATATTCCTAGCAATGTTGTTTGCAGGGACAACAATGTAGAAATAGTAAGTTTCAGCAATTGGGGAATAGTTCAATAAAATGGAACACCTTACAGTCATTACAAAGGATAAATATCATGAATTGGTAAAAAGATCCCTATATGCTAAGAGAGAAAAACAGATTACAAAAAAGTAATCTAGTACAGTTACTTTAAAATTGTTTCCATACAGAAAAACCTGGGAAGATTTATGTACATCAGGTTACTTTCAGTGGTGAGACAGTTGGGTGATTTAATTTTTCTCAGCTCTAGATGTTTTCTGCTTGTCTGATGTTTTAAAGGGAAAGTGGGGGGGGGGGGGAAGGACACATATGTAATACCCTTTGTAATACTTTAAGCAATAAATAAATAAATAAATAAAGCAAAATAAAATAAATAAAGGGAAAGTGAGGGAGCCAGGAGTCCGTGTCCTGGGGAAGGAGACTCGGCGGGGCTGAGCACGCCTTTGTCCTCACAGGTTGACCAAAGTGATCCGGAAGAGCCTCATCAGCCTGGTCCGCGCCATCAAAGGGCAGGTCCTGATGTCCTCGGAGCTGGAGGACGTCTTCAACAGCATGCTCATCGGCAAAGTGCCGGCCATGTGGATGGCCAAGTCCTACCCGTCGCTGAAGCCGCTGGGCGGCTATGTGGCCGACTTGCTGGCCCGCCTGACCTTCTTCCAGGTGCCTAGAAGGCGGGGTCCGGGCACCCGGCATGCACACTCAGGTGGCCAGGACATGTGGGAAGGACAGATAGAGGCGGTGGGAGGAGAGGCAGCCGCGCAGCCTCCTGGATTCACTCCTGCCGGGAACAGGCTCCCCAGAGTGGAGGCGGAGTCAGAGTTCTTGGAAAGGTGGTGGCCTGTGGAGGCAAGCGTAGGAACTATTATAAATGTCACAAACTGGTGGCTCATGGACCAGATTTGGCTATATATTTGGTTTGGCTCCTGGCAATTTAAAATTCTTGAGCTAGCCTGTAAACATTGGATTATTAGACATAAAAGGCCAGATGTTTGTCCTACAGAACCAGGGGGACTGGGCCAGTGGCTGCATGGCCACCCGGCTACAGGGACAGGTTGTGCTCAGCCCAGACCCAGCTTGCCCCTGCGTGTCTCTTCAAGCAGAAATGTGTTTCTTTGTGCCTTCGTTTGAGTCGGGGAACATCAGCTAGGCTGGAAGGCCGCCTGTGTCAAGGAAAGGAGAAAAAGCGTATTTCTGAGTGGGACCCATTTGCAGTGCCTGCCTCACGCTGTCTTGGCCTTTGTGTGGACTGAGTTTTGTTTCTGTGGCCCCAGGACTGGATCTCCGGCGGGCCCCCTGTGGTCTTTTGGATCTCCGGGTTCTACTTCACGCAGTCGTTTCTGACGGGGGTCTCCCAGAACTATGCCCGGAAGTACACCATCCCCATCGACCACATTGGGTTTGAGTTTGAGGTAGGAGCTTCGGCCGGGCGCTTGGGGTCAGCCAGGGGCAGTGCTGCCCGTTTCCTTACTGGTCTGAACGTTCCATGTGCGGGCACAAGTGCTTCTGGGATGTACGAATGAAATACTTAGCATGAACTAAAGTACTTCCAAAGTTATTCCGCCAGAACCAGGGGGTTCCCAAGGCCATGCATCTGTTTATATAAAAGGGATCTATCTTTTCAAAGGAAAAATCTGCCACCTTTATGCCAAGAAAAGTGAAAGCACTCTCCCATGCTGTCTGTCTAACGTGGCGGCTCCTCATTTGGAGATGACCATGGACTTGGGTAGTCCCTTGCTTGGGGCAAAGTTAAAGGAATTGTCAATGGTGGAGCATCACCCTGTCACACTCTCTGGAGAGAAGGGAGCAGAGGGACTGGTGGATTGTAGAATTTTAAACTCTGTGGAAAGATTGATTGAGATCGTCTAATCCAGACTTCACAAACTGGTTGTCCTAGGTCTCAACTTAGTTTGTGAATAAACTTAACTCTGAAGACAATGTTAATCCAAAATTAATGCAGTAAAAAAAATAACTGGGATAAACATTAGGAAAATATATAAAATCACATTTTTTGATTTTGAAATGATTGTATACCTAGAAATTCTAAGAGACCCTAAAATCATATATATAAGAATAGGAGAATTTGTAAGGTGACTGGTTAAATATACAAAAATCAATATCCTTTCCTACTCAAGCGATAAGTACTAGAAGTAGAAATGGGATAAGCATTCCACTGACAATAACAAAACGATTAGAATTTGCGTGATTTTAGAATGGAGCTTATGCTCTGTGATTCACCCTAACCCACCACTCCCTGTTCTCCTACCTGAACCATTTGCTGCGTTTACTGGAAGGAATTAGAGTTTTCTACCTCGGAGTCTCATGGTGGTGGATACCCTGGCCACGTACTCGGTTAGGGTGTTGTCCCAATACACCAAGGTTGCAGGTTCAGTCCCAGTCAGGGGACATGCAGGAATCAATCAATGAGTGCACAGATAAGTGGAACAACAAAAATTGATGTTTCTCTCTCTCTCCCTTCCCGTCTCTCTCTAAAATCAATAAAAATAAATAAATTGTGGTGAACTAGAGCTGGCTCATACCAAGTCCCCAAAGCCAGATGGAACTGATTGTTAAGTAGGTGGTAGCCTGAACTTGGCCATGGTGGGAGTCTGTAGACCACAGAAATTGGCCCAAACTACAAGCCACGGCTCGCTCTCTCCCCCAGAGAACTGTTTCTGACCTACTCTCACTCCATAGGCCCCGGTTCAGAGAGGGTCACCGCTAGTGCCACGGAAGGTGGCCTCTGACTCCTAATTTGGTGCCTTCCCTATGCCTGCCACATAGAAGGGTGCAGGCCCACGGACGGCAGACAGGCATTTCATCACAGAAGCTGGCGTCCTGGGAGGGGCAGACATCGCAGCCAGGCTGCACTTTTCCAAATGGCAGGTCCCGGCACTCACAGTCCCCTCTTCCAGGTGACCACACAAGAAGCCGCCATGGAGAGCAGCCCGGAAGATGGGGCCTACATTAAAGGGCTCTTCCTAGAAGGCGCTCGCTGGGACAGGAGCACGCAGCAGATCGAGGAGTCTCTCCCCAAAATCCTCTACGACCCACTGCCCATCATTTGGCTGAAGCCCGGGAAAAGTGCAGCGTTTCTGCACCAGGACATATACGAGTGTCCAGTCTATAAAACAAGCGCCCGGAGGGGCATCCTGTCCACCACGGGCCACTCTACCAACTACGTCCTCTCCATCGAACTCCCCACGGACAGGCCCCAGAAGCACTGGATAAACCGCGGGGTAGCCTCCCTGTGCCAGCTGGATAACTGAGGCATCTGTCTTGACACAGAAATAAAGGGCACTCATTTATCACTGCCGCCTGGTGGCCCTTTCGTGAGGGGCTTGGCATGATGAAGGTGGTGAGGGTGACGTTACACTGACATCACACTTGCTGTGAGCCACCTATAGAGCAGCCCTATCAAGTAGGTTTGACTATCATCCTCATTTAGGGCTACAGAAACCATGCTACAAGGGAGGTTAGTAACATCCCCCGAACCAGACAGCCTGTGGGGGTGCTGATCTTGCCAGGAGCGATGGAGACAGGAGGGGCAGGTATCCTGCTCAAGGTAGGGAGATTGATGGCTTTTTTTTTTTTTCAAGAAACACTTTTTCCAAGGTGGAAAAGAACGTCAGAATGGCTAGAGAGCTGGAGCTGTCTTACTGTTCCAAGTGACATTGTTAGTCCTGTGAGGTGGAATCCATGAACCTTGCACTGGTCAGGTAAGCCACACTGCAAGTGCAAGGCACTGAGGGGGTTGCTAGGAAACAACTGCATTTTAATTAGTTGTCTAGCTCCCCCTTCAGCAACAAAAGCTGTGGAGGCAGGGACTGGCCATTTCATTCCTCAGGGGTCAAGGGACAGAATGTTTCTGTATAATGGATTGCATTTTTATATAACTTAAACATTCCTCCATTTTGAAAAGAAAGATTGCCGCGAGCTTCTTGGGACCAACATGGCCATGAACATCTCTCCGTGGAAGAGCAGCCTGTTCTTCAGAAGCTGGTGCCTTGGAGCCCAGCACCCGGGCAGAGGTGGCCAGGGGTCATCCCGGCCAGACACGTCAGCCTGCCTCCCAATGGCTCAGCAGGTGACAGCAGACAAACCTTGTCACCAAGCTACTCTTTGCTCTTTAAAAATCTAGTGTTGGTAGTTTCCATGTGAGTGTTGGAAGGACATTTCATTGAGAGAAGGGATATAGGAAGATAGGTTCTGCCTTTAAAAGACCAAAGCATGGAGATCGTATTGTCTTGGAGAGAAAATGCATCTTTGTAAAGAAGACGAGGCATATAACATTCCCTTTTAGGTACGATTCTTGGCTCACAGAAGAAACCCCGAGGCTAGTTAGCAATTAGGTGGACTTCCACCTGGGAGGAGGCCGGGTGGGAAAGGTGGTCTACAGAGCAAGACAAACACTGCAGTCACCCTGAGTTACTGACTGCGATGGAGCCAGGAAGCCGTGGTCGCTTGGTCCTTCAAGCACAGGTCACCATTTCATTGGCTGGTTGAGCGCACAGGCCGTGTTGAATGAAAGGTAAACATTAAACATTAGAAGCACTTCCAGGCAGGGAGATGCTTCCACAGAGACGAGATGGCAGGGGAGTGACTGGTGGGACAGCAGATTCATGACTCCCAGTCCAAGCAAGGCTGGGTGCGCACTCACTGAATGGCCCACACACCTGCCAGCACAGTTAAGTTTCTCTTCCACAAAGGCCTGGAGCTGCAATTGTTAAATCTGCACACGCTGCTACACCCAGGCAGTATTAAACAGGGTAATGCTGTATTCTATAGAGTTAGAGTTCTATACATTTTCACTGCCAAACCTTGCAGGACTTACCCGGAGCATAGAAAACGACACCGCTGCTCCCAGGAGCCTGGGATAGAATGCCCTTTTTGAATGAGAGGATCTGTGTGACAAGGGAACCCTAAATCTAGGTGTAGGCAGGAATTACCAACTGCTGCTTCTGTGGGCCCTCACACACACGCAAGCGTAAGTCCTTCGTTCCACCCTCTCCTTGTTCCATTTCTGTTTAGACATAACTTGAAAGCCAGCTTTGCCCTTGTACATTCTAATTATGTTAAGGCAAAATACTTGCAATGATGCAGTAGGAGTTTCAAGCGAGCCTTTTGGTCCCAAGTGCATCCTAAGTCCACGCCTGAAGATGCTATGCTTTAACGGAGGCAGGGCTTCTCGGCATGTGTGTGGAGCCGCCAGGCATGGGTCTCAACATTTCCAGGGAAAACTATGAGGAACCCAGTGGTGCACTTTTTAAGGGGTGTTTGTCTGGAAATTGGGAGAGTCTAAAGATGACAAAACACACACAAAAAGCCCACTTTTTAAAAAAAGATTTTTTATTTTTAGAGAGAGGAAAGGAGTAGGAGAGAATGAAACATCAATGTGAGAGCATAAACTGGGGATCGAGTCCGCAACCCAGACGTGGCCCTGCCTGGTATTGGCAACCTTTGGGTGTACAGGGCAACACCAATCCAGCCACGCCAGCCAGGGGGGAAAGCCCGCCTGTAAGCAAATCTATAACTTAAGAGAAAGCCTACACTATTCTGAGGGAGGTAGGTTGTTTGTGAGCAGCCATGAGAAACCCAGACACTGGGTGGCTTCTCAGTGTCAGCCAACAGGCCGGGCAAGGGCTTGCCTCGAGCAGCTTTGCCATTCTCCAGTCTTCTCCCTCGGGGAGGCCGTGAGGTCTGCAACCGCCAGGATTAGTGTCATCCCCGCAGACAGCAAGGCCCTGACACACTGTGAGCACACATCATGAGGTCATTACCAATATTTGGGCGCCTTTAAAGAAGATACTTGAATTTTTGCCCCAATCAAGGAGAAAGGTTTTTCCGTTTGGTTTACATTGAAGACCTAGTTGGCTCATCGTCTGAGAAATAAACTTTCCCTGGATTAGGAAACCTCATCATGAGACTTGAGATATACTGGTTTGGAAAGTTTCCTCAGTTTCTCCTGGCTTCGAAGTCCCCGGCCTCGTAGTGAGGTAAGGCCCATTGGAGGCAGATGAATCTGAGTAAGAAGAGTAAGAATAATGATAATATTAAGAACTATAATCACTGCAACAGCTTATATTCATTGAGCAGTTTCTAAATACCATGCTCTCTGCTCAGCACTACATCTGCAGAGTCATTAATCCTTACAATCATCTCCGGGCATTATATCAGCATTTACAGATGAGAAAGTGGAGGCTTAGAAGTTAAAACTTGCTCAGATTAGACATTAAGTGAGAGCGCGGATCTGAACCCAGATGTGTCTGATGCCAGAGCTGGGCTCTTCTTGGCCATGTTGCCTGCATGGAGGGAAAAGCCACAAACCACACAGTGAAATGAAAATGCAAAGGTGAGGGGAAGCATGGTCACAAAGATGTGTGTGTGGTGGCAAACTGGGACCAGCCTAAACGTCTACCGGAAGGGCTCATTCTCACAAAAGGATGCAAGGCAACCATGCAAAAGAGAGAGGCAGACATGCCCAGAAGCCAGGAAGTAAAGCAAGCAGGCAATAAACAGGACACCCAGGACTCGTGTAGTTTAACATGTTAAGCACCGTCAGTCACTGGTGACTGACACTATACTTTCCATCCAGAAGACAAAACAGGATGGGCGCTTAATGTGTTAAGAAAATGTATGTACATGAGTGTGGAAAAAAAGACTACAATGATATATTACCAAACTATCAAGTTGAGCCAATACAATATAAGTTAAATATTGATAATTCAAAAATTTAAAAAAAATCTACACTAATAAAAGACAAAGATGCTAATTGACAGTACCTTCACTATGCCCTAAGTCACGCCCACCAGCCAATCAGAGCGACTATATGCAAATTAACCCAACCAAGATGGTGGCCAGCAGACATGGAGCTGGAGCAAGCAGGAGGCTTGGTTGCCCAGGCGATGGAGGAAGCCAAGCTTCCTGCCTGCCCTGAGCCGGCTGTGTCCTCCGCTCATGGTAACAAAGTTTCAATTATAGCAGACAAATAAATCCTAGATACCTGCTTCCAGCCAGCCTCCACTGGGATCTGGGGTGCCTGGGGGTTGTGGCCAGCCTGCAAACAACCATCAGCCCCTCACCCAGGATGGCCACAACCTCATGGGGTGAGCGTCCCCACTGGGGGGCTTAGCCAGCCTGCAAATGGCCCTCAGCCCCTCACCCAGACTGGCCAGGCACCCCTGTGGGGACCCCCACACTGAAGGGGCTGTGGCCAGCCTTCAAACAGCCATCAGCCCCTCACCCAGGCTGTCCAGGCACCCCAGGGGGGACCCCTACCCTGAAGGGGCTGTGGCCAGCCTGCAAACAGCCATCAGCCCCTCACCCTTGCTGGCCAGGCACTCCTATATAATAAAAGGGTAATATGAAAATTGACCCTAACAGCAGAACGACTGGGAATGACTGGTCACTATGACACACACTGACCACCAGGGGGCAGATGCTTAATGCAGGAGCTGCCCCCTGGTGGCCAGTGCGCTCCCACAGGGGGAGCTCTGCTCAGCCACAAGCCAGGCTGATGGTTGCCAATACAGCGGTGGTGGTGGGAGCCTCTCCCACCTCCTCAGCAGCGCTAAGGATATCCGATTGCAGCTTAGGCCTCCTCCCCGCTGGCAAGTGGACATCCCCTGAGGTCTCCTGGGCTGCCAGAGGGATGTCTGACTACCAGCTTAGGCCCAATCCCCCAGGGAGCGGGCCTAAGCCAGCAGGTGGTCATCCCCCAAGAGGTCCCAGACTTTAAGAGGGCACAGGCCGGGCTGAGGGAACCCCCGAGTGCACAAATTTTTGTGCACCGGGCCTCTAGTGTGTGTGTGTGTGTGTGTGTATGCCTAAGTGACCATTATGACAGAACGACCAGTCAACCAGTCACTATGATGCGCACTGGCCACCAGGGAGCAGACGTTCAAGGCAGGAGCTGCCCCCCGGTGGTCAGTGCGCTCCCATAGGCCTGCAGGAATCAGGCCTAAACTGGCAGTCGGACATCCCTCTCACAATCTGGGACCCCTCGGGGGCCTAAACTGGTCGTTGGACATACCACAAGGGGTCCCGGATTGAGAGAGGGTGGAGGCTGGGCTGAGGGGCACTCTCCCTCTACCCCCGCCCCCAGTGCCCAGTGCACAAAATTTCATGTACTGGGCCTCTAGTTTAATATAAAATTTGCTGTGGATTAAATTTATAGTCTCCCTCTTACCCCTGGGCCCCAGTTCCCCTCTCAAGAAACAATTACCAGCAGTTTTTTGTAGGTCAAGGGTAGAAAATTGGTAGTTTCATATGGTCAACCCAATAGTTACAGGGGTCACTTCCACGGGGTGTGAATTTTGACAAATTTCACTTTCTATCTTATGCATGCCTTTAACGTTTGAACTTTATTATTTTATTAACAACCTTGTCTAATATAAGAAGAAAATCCATAAAAAAGTGTAAAGCAAAAGAGAACACTATGCAACTGCGAGCTGGCTTTCCCTTCTATACGTGGGAAAGCTATGCACGTAGGAGATAGTCTTCTTTGGCATCTTGGTTGGTCATGACAGGCTGATGGCATGCAAGGAGAGCTTGTTTCCAGCATGCCTCCTGCAGTAGCTCTGGCCTTCTAGCCCAGTGGTTCTCAACCTTCCTAATGCTGCGACCCTTTAATACAGTTCCTCATGTTGTGGTGACCCCTGATTTCATTGTTACAAATTGAACATAATTAAAGCATGGTGATTAATCACAAAAACAATATGTAATTATATATGTGTTTTCCGATGATCTTAGGCCACCCCTGTAAAAGGGTTGTTTGACCCCCAAAGGGGTCGTGATCCACAGGTTGAGAACCGTTGTTCTAGACAAACACTCTGCAAAGGATGAGTACCCACCACGGGTTAACCGGGTCACACTTACTGGCCTTGGATACGGGATCTGGTAGTGCAGTCCGATTTCGATCCTAGCTGTGCATTCATCTATGCACTGCTTAATCTGGTCTGTGTCTGTGAGCTGGTGAAAGACAAAACGGGCATTTTTCTAATGCCACACAGAATACTGGTACACATTTTCTGAAACTCTTTTGATTTACCATTCAATAAATTAAATATTGATAATTCAAAAATTCAAAAGAAATCTATGTATAATATATATAAAAGCCTAAGTGACTGTTATGACCGGATGACCACAGGTAGCTATGATGCACACTGACTACCAGGGGGAAGCTCAATGCAGGAGCTGTCCCCTGGTGGTCAGTGCGCTCCCACAGCCAACTTCCTGCAGCTGGCCAACCTCCTGAGGTCCCTCCCTGTGGCCGGCCAGCCCCTATTGGCCCCTCAGGGCGGCCAGCCCCAATAGGGGCTGGCCAGCTAACCTCCCGGCCCCGATGAGCCTGATTGGGACTGGGCAAGATGGGCCCCAATCAGCCCTGATCACCAGCCAGGCCAAGGGACTCCACCCGTGCATGAATTCGTGCACCAAGCCTCTAGTTTAATATAAAATTTGCTGTGGACTAAACTTACAAAATGAAGTCTCCCTCTTACCCCCGTCCCCCAGTTCCCCTCTCAAGGACAACAATTACTAGCAGTGTTTTGTCTGTCTTCCCAGTGGTATTCTCTGCATATATCAGCATACATGTATACATGTAGGTTTTTTTCTTTGCTTTTATTGAATTTTTTTAAATTGGACATTATTGTAGGAGTCCCCCTCCACCACTCCCCCTTTGCCCACCTAAACCCTCCCTCTTCCTTCACCTTTACCAAATTATTGCCTGTGCCCAAGGGGTATGCATATATGGTTTTTGGGGTTTGTTTTTTTGAGCGAGGGAGAGGGAGAGAGGAATAGAAACATTAATGATGAGAGAGAATCATTGATTCACTGCCTCCTGCAGGCTCCCAACTGGGGATGGACTCGCAATCTGGCCATGTGCCCTGACTGGGAATCTAACCATGAGCACCTGGTTCAAAGGTCAACGCTCAACCTGAACCACACTGGTTGGGCTGCATATATGTTCTTTAGCTAAACCCTTCACCTTCTTATCTAGTCACCTCCCACCAACCTCCCCTTGGGCACCAGCCAGTCTGTTCCATGTATTCATGTTTCTGGTTCCATTTTGTTCGTCAGTTTATTTTGTCCATTAGATTCTACAAATGAGTGAGATCAAATGGTACTTGTCTGTCTCTGACTGGCTTATTTCACTTAGCATAATGCTCTCCAGGTCCATCCATGCTGTTACAAAGGGTAAGGGATCCTCTTTTTTAAAGCTACATACTATTCCACTGTGTAAATGTACTATAGCCTTTTTTATCCATTCAAGGTTTTTTTCTCACTTTGTTCTGAATCTTGCTTTTTCCACTAATAAACTGAAGCTCCTTCTATATTTATGCATGTAAAACTGCCCCATTCTTTTTTTTTTAATATATTTTTATTGATTTCAGAGAGGAAGGGAAAGGGAGAGAGAAACATCAATGATGAGAATATGATCCTCTACTGGGGATCAAGCCTGCAACCCCAGCATGTGCCCTTGACTGGAATCGAACCTGGGACCCTTAGTCCACAGGCCGATGCTCCATCCACTGAGCCAAACCAGCTAGGGCTGCCCCATTCTTTTGAACAGCTGTACCAAATTCCAACATAATTTAACCACTCTTCTCCTGATAGACATTTAGGTTATCTCCAATCTTTGCCATTATAAACAAATATGTTATGGATCCCTCTAAACTTTTTTGGCTCATATACAAATATATCTAAAAGATAATTTCCTAGAGGAAGAATTATGGGTCAAAGGGTATATGTTCATGCATTTTTAATTCTCATAGATAGTGCCTCTAGATTCAAATACCCAGTGATTTTCAACCTTTTTAATCTCATGGCACAGAAACTAATTAATAAAATTCTGCAGCACACCAAAAAATGTAGTTTTTGCTGAGCTGACAAAAAAATATGTATAGTTTTAATTCATTCCTATTGGACAGCTGTTGTGTTGGCTGTTGTCATTTTTTTATTTGGCTATCTAAAGGAAGAGAGGTCAGTGCCCCTGACTTAAATAGTCAGGTATTTCATATTTTAAAAATTCTTGCAGCCCTGGCTGGGTGACTCAATTGGACTGTCATCCTATACACCAAAGGCTGCAGGCTCAATTCCCAGTCAGGGCACATACCTAGGTTCTGGGAGCATATGGGGAGGCAACTGATTGATGTTTCTCTCTTATATCGTTGCTTCTCTCTCTCCCTCTCTCTAAAAATCAATAAAAATATATCCTCAGGTGAGGATTAAAAAAGAAAAAGTATAACTAAAAATTCTTGTGGTACCCTCGTTGAAAATTGCTGCTCTAAGGGATTGGATTTAAATTCCTTCAAGCAGCTATGAATCACATTCCCACAGCACTTCTTCACATCCTCGCACGTTGGTCAAACTTTAAAGTAACCCAATTGTCTCAGCAAGTGCTGCTAGACACTGAATGATTCATCTCTCTCTCATTTTAAACTGTGAATTGCCTTGCTCATTAGTAAGGGGAAGAAATGGCTTCTGAAATTCTAAAATGGCCAAATTGTAGTAGTCCAGTTTCAAGTAAGAGAATGACAAGTTCATTCTCAACAACAGAAAGCTGGTGGTGAAGGGGAGAGAGCCCCTCACTCTGAGATGCCGCGAGTCAACGCAGGCTGCTAAGCAGTTGCCAGTGGCCTCAGAGCCGAGCTGGGCTGCAGCAGCCCCACAGGACACCACAGGGAAGGCTGGGCCGCGCGGCTTGGAAAGCCCAAGTGCCTTTGTGTCCTGTGGCACCTCCTGGAGCATGAGAATTGCAGTGCACAGACCCCAGTGCAGTCCCTTGGGCAGAGGCTCAGCTTTTTGATCTCTGTGCTTCTCAGAAGCTGTTGCTTTGATGCCCACCTTGGGAACATGTCCATGTCCCTTCCCATTTGCCTCTTAGGATTCAGAGCAATTCATGAGATACCTTTGGATTATTATCAAGCTCTTACAGCAAGTGGTTACAAGAAACTACGTATGTCTGTCTGTAATGAGCAATGGGGGATAAAGAAAGCCCTGACAGAGCTATGGCCACGGGGCCGAGGGCTCCTGGGCTCCAGCTTCCATCTGAACAAGTTTGGGTTAGAGTTCTCCAAATTCCACCTTTCAGAGGCTGCCTGCATGATTTGATCTCCCCACCACCTACACTAACACTAAACTTTTTCTTTATGCCCCGGCTGGCTTGGCTCAGTGGACAGAGCAGCGGCCTGCAGACTGAAGGGTCCCAGGTTCAATTCCGGTCAAGGGCACATGCCCAGGTTGTGGGCTCGATCCCCAGTGAGGGATGTGCGGAAGGCAGCCAATCACTGATTCTCTCTCATCACTGATGTTTCTCTCTCTCTCCCACTCTCCTTCTCTCTGAAATCAATAAAAGTTTTTAAAAAAATAAAAATAAACTTTTTCTTTAAATGGACTCTTCTAAGCATAGTAATTGTGAAAGTACCTGATACTCTATTTTCTTTCTATACATAGGAAAACAAGCACATATGTTAAAATGAAATGCCCATGTACCTCCCCAACATAAAAATCTCACTTCTGCACCGCCACTGCACACATGCGCCCTCCGCCCCCACCACACTGGGCCCATGCAAGCAGCAGCAAGTGAGGGACTGATGGCTGCCATACTGGAAACCAAGGGTCTTAGCAGTCCTCAGGCAAGTCCTCAGGGCACGTGCTGTTGTGGCACCCCCAGCACCACGCTGGGCATTGTGAGGCCATGGTCCCTGCCTTTACTGCCAGAGAGGACAACCTGACACCTAAAGCTACAGAAAGGCACAGTGGTGCACAATCAACTACCATATCGGAATTCAGGACAGGGCTCATCCTGGGGTCAGGTGAGAGCAGAGAAACTGAGGAAGGCCTCCTGAAGGCGAATTGAGTCAAAGTATTTGTAACGCTGGTCAATCTATGACACCCACAAGGCAGGCCCGTGAGCGACCTCCGGAGTGTAAGGCACTGTATTAAGTTCATTAAATACACTAATAATTTCATTATACACAAAGCAGACATTTTGAAACGATGCAATAAAAATAAACAGAAACAGCACTTGCAGTATTTGATTCCATTCCTCCCAGGGCAGTTTAAGGACCTTGGGGCTGCGTGTACGCTGGTGTGGCACGCATGGTGTGCACCAGGAGCAGAGAGTGGAGAAGCTGGAGGGTCACATGACCATTGTACTTGGGGGATGTCCTTCAGGTGGGTGGTGAAAGGCCAAGGCTGGGTGTTCACATATGGGAGCTGGAACCACAAGGCAGCTGCCGGTCCTGGACATCAGCACATACGCTGACCTTCAGAGGACTTATGGCTGGCAGCAGGGGTGTGGAGAAGGCGGGTCAGAAAGGAGACTGAGGCAGGGGCCAGAGTGGATGAAATAAAGGAAGTTTCATGAAGGAACTCAACAGCATGGGATCCATGAGATCACGCGGAGGTGGCCAGAGAGGTTGGGAGCTGGAAGCCTCGCTCGTGTGCGCTGTGCCAGGCCGTCTTCCTGAGGAGCTCCAGGTGATGCCTGAGGGCTTCCTGGGGTGACTGAATGGAGCCCCTCAGAAGTGGCTTTTGGCCCTGGGGTCTATCGGGGGTGCACTGCTATTAGACAGTTCCTAGGCACTACTGAGCCCCTTCTGTGGGCCCAGAGGGCAAGCTCACTCTGCTGGCCAGAGGCCTGAGTGCAAAGCTAGGTCATGAAGGGCATCCTGTGCTTAATTCTAGTCTCTTCCCTCAGAATGGGTTTACACTTGGAGGCTTTGCCTAGTTTATGAACTGAAAAACAAAACCAAACAAAACCAAACCGTGTACCCTCCCCTGGGAGTGGCCCACAACAGGCGCAGGGGTGCGGGGTTGCTCCTGCCGGATGCCTGTGGCTCAGCCTGCTGCGGGCGCTGAGCCAGGCAGCCCGACCGAGACCGAAGGCACGTGCAGGGGAGACCCAGCAGAGCCTCCACGGCTGAGCCTCTCCTGCTTGCCGCTCTGCCGCTGTGACTGCTGTCCTCTCGGCTTTAGGACAGAGAGAAACAGACAAACAAGCAGCTGCTCTCCTTGCCATCTCCGATCTCCGATCTCCGACTGAGGCTACTCACATTTTTGTTTTTCCGGAACAGCGTCCTGGCTTCGTGGCGGATGTACTGTTTTTCTCTCGCGGTGTCTTCCACCCGCCCTGACGCTGCCTGCCACTGCCTCGCAAGCCTGAAGATTCGGCGGTACAGGCCAAGCACTTCTTGTCTTGTGGCTGTGGTCATCCTCGCACTCACTGAAGTAGAAGGGAACATTTGCATGAAAACCCCACCTGAGAATAGGCAGCTAGAAGAGGTGCATTTTTTAATCAAGCTCTTTAGACTAAAATTGCTTTCTCAAGCAAGCTGCTTGGTGGCACTGATGGGCGGGCGCTGGCCTGCGCGTCGCCGCGTGGCTGAGGCTGCTCCCCGGGCTGTTTCCTACGACAGCCATTTTCACAAACATGGCAAAACCGAAATGCACATTCACTATTCTTTAAGCTGGAAAGAGTACTCGGGACGAGGCTCTCGGTGTGTACGCTGGTAACTTACACCACTGCCCTGGGGGCCAAGGAGCAGGCACATTTTTAACAACTGAATTTAGTGCAGGGGCTGCTAACTCAAGTCCTTCCAGGGCCGGCCGGCAGGGAACGTGGCTGGCGGGGCAGTGGCCAACGGAGAGGACATGCCCCCTTAAAAAGGCCGCTTCTCAGCCCGGCCAGTGTCTGCCACGTAGAAACAAGGGCCTGGCGATGCTGGACCTCCGGATAGCTTACTAGGTGGCCTTCCAGATTTTTAAAAGATGAAATCTCAAAAAAGACATGAATTCATTACTTTGGAAAATGTGAGTACCATGAAGGCCAAGCAAGTTGTGTCTGCAGGCTCGGTTCCACCTTAGTTCATCATAACCTTGTTGAAAAGATTTCTTGCGCTGTTGGTCTACGTCTTGTCCACAGAACTGCGCATGCAGAGAACTAAAAATCTCGGTGACGACTGAAGTCCGTGGCCCCTCTGGGTTTTACTCTGAGACAACAATGTTTTATGTTGAGAGGACCTGGCTAAGACCCCCACCTAAATGCATTCCCTAAAGTAACTGTATTTTAAAAAATTCCTGTTAATATCCTGAAATATTCCAGACACACAAAATGATACAGAGAGTAATACAATTAACAGCCACAGACTCACAGTGAACCTTAAAGGATAAACTGTATGGCTGAAACCCTCACTGTCCCTCTTCCAAGTCCAATTCCCGTTTCTCTCCTAGAGGGAACCCTAGCCTGACTGGTCTCTCTCACATGTCTTTGTAGGCAGCGTGAGATAGTGCTGCGCAGCAAGTTCTTAAACTGTATCTCCATGTGCATGGGCAAGGCCTTGCCTTCCTATCCCTTGCTTTTTTGCCCATTTCTGTGAGACCCATCATGCTGTTCCTTTAGCTCTAGCTCATCTGTTCTCACTACTGCCATTCGGCCCACTGTCTGGTCACCCTGTGTCCACTCTCCTGCTGCTGGACGTTAGGTACTTGCTTCTTTTACTTGGGCAAAAACTTCAGCCTGTTTCTCTGCTATTAACTTTAAATCAGAGAAGAAGGCCCATGCCTGGAGGATCCCTAGGGCATGGCCCCTGCCCCGCCTCTAACACGTGGAGCGGAGAAGAGGGAGAACAGATCAGAGAGGGAGCACGTGGCCAGGCACAGGGCCTCCTCTCCAGGACCCTGGCTTTCCAGACAGCTCACCAGGGGCAGGGAGGGGACGATGGAGATAGTGTGCCAGGCAGCCCGGGGTCTATGAGAACTCGGGCAGCTAAAGAATGTAGATGGGAGCTGGAAGGAGGGGCCGGCCCAGAAATTCCAAGTGCTTCCAAGGAATTCACCTCACAGGGTACCTCTCTTTCAACTGTGACTGCCCTTCCTACTCATCCCGACCCTGGCGACTTTTCCTGAGCAACCAGGGCTGAACCAAGGCTTAACTGTTTGATGAAAAGCTTGAAAGCACAACTTCACCAATTCAAGTTAACAGGACTGAGGTTAAGAGTCGACACCAATTCTGACGTCCACGATGCTTCAGAGAAATTGCTTAAAAGGAATTAATAAAAACCAAGAGAGAACATCATGCTTTATGGCCAATCGTTAATAAAAACCCAGAGGGAATGATGTTTTCCTGCTGAGGAAAGGGTTCTGAGTGCTGCTCTCCCTAAAATTCCGTGTTTTCCTGTGAGAGGCAGGGCGTCTGTAACAAACTTCTACTAAAGATGCCTCACCTCCGTTAGCAGGACCTGGAGGAGAGGGCCTGGCATAGGAGCACCGCAGCAGCTCTGCTGCGTCTGAATTTAACTGCTTTCCTTCTCTCCTCTGAGAACCTCAGCCCGAGCTCCAACTGATGATACACCAGCACCTGACACAGGAGCTCTGGCATTAGGGCACTCACGGTAACAAGCAGAACAACTGGTGCTTAACAGGCCTATTTTCAAAACCCTTGAATGTTTAAGTGCTGGGAAAACTAATCCTGAAAGGGGGTAAGTGATGTCTCCTCTCCAACATCAGTTGACATAGAAAGCCTACATGTTACTGGACTGAAAGGGTCCATTTACCTACATGCATCAAAGCCCAATCCAACGGGAACAGGAGTTTGCAGCAAAGAAAGTACGTACAGGTTTACAAGTGAGGAGATGGTGCCCAGCCCAGTCACAGGCAATTAATGCTAAAAGACCTAGCCTCCCAGTGGCTCCCAGGAAATGGGCTACAGGAAAAGGTCATGATCATGGTGGCTGAAGGAGTGGGAGTGAGCGCCCTACTCATCACTGTATCAGGTCCTGTCTGGTTTCATGAGGGTGTGGTGCCCATGGTCTTACTGTTTCATGACTTGTGACTGAAACCTATTTGAAGAAAAGGTGCTATCTTGAGCTTGACCAACATTCTGTGGTCAACAGACCTCAGGCTTTATTCTTAAGACAGTTGGATACTGACCCTGGTGTCCCACGGGTTCAATTATTAAGGAAAGGAATGGATGGAGAGGAATAAGAAAGGATCATGTGAAAGAAATGGGAGTTTCTGGGTGGCTCAGTTGGTTGGAGCACCATCTTGTACAACAAAGAGGTTTTGGGTTCAATTCTCAGTCGGGGCACATACATAGGGTTGTGGGTTCAATCCCAGTAGCATATGGGAGGCAACCAATCAATGTTTCTCTCTCCCTCCCTTCCTCTCTCCCTACAATCAAAAAAAATATCCTCAGGTGAGGAAGGAAAAAAAAAAAAAAGAGGGTTTCTGTGTGGATAGAAATTATGAAGATTTCCCGAAAGAATGTTCTATGGTTTCCCATGGTGTTCTATTTTTTTAAAAAAATATATTTTTATTGATTTCAGAGAGGAAGGGAGAGGGAGAGATTAAAACATCAATGATGAGAATCACTGATCCCCTGCCTCCTGCACACCCCCTACTGGGAATCAAGCCCGAAACCTGGGCAAGTGCCCTGACTGGGAATCCAACTGTGACCGCCTGGTTCAAAGGTGGATGCTCAACCACTGAGCTATACCAGCTGGGCCAGGTGTGTACTGTTTACAAGTCTGGCTTACCATTTCCTTCTAACTCTTGTGTGAAAAAAACAAGGAAAAGAATGCCTCTGTTGTTCTTATTAGAATCTTTCAGTTCTTTGGGGAACTCATGTTCTTTCTTATCTTAGGATTACATACCTATCTGTTATTTCTAGAAGGCTCTCTCCTGACCCCCTCCCATGTACCTTACCAACCCCTAGTCATCCTTTAGTTCTCCATGAAAACATGGAGGTCTCGGACGATCTCTCCCCATCCCCTTCTGCCTCACCATATACGCCAGATCAGGTCTCTCTGTTGAACTGTCCCTTGGCACCTTGTATTTCTTCTTTGTAGCAGTGATCACTCAAGAAATGGCCTGTCAATGTCTGTCTTCCCCCATAGACTCTAAACTCTATGGGGACAGTACCACATGCATCGTATTCACCGCTGAATGCTCAGCACCTGGCAAGGTGCAAACTGCTAGTCAACAAATGTCTGCTGAATAAATGAAAATCTCATGCTATGGAAGCTTGAGATTCTAGAAACATCATCAGCCATGTATAAAAAAATTTTAAAAGTTCTTATCCTTTTGATTTATATTTGTCTCTGTTCCTAGAAAGTAACTTGTTTAGAAAAAGTACCTTTTCCCTAGAAGTCTTCCTTCCTATGGATTTAATGGCTAGACACCAACATTTATTCCTCAAACCATCACTGACCTCTCACTGATGCAGAACCAACAGCCCTTTTCCTTCCTCTCTAGTTTCAGGGGTTGATCTGATGCAATGGGGTCTGCTAGGATTTCCTGCAGGACATCAGAAATATGAAGTTGTTTAGCGGTCCACAACTGAACTGCAGTATGGACTGCCTGTGAAGTCTATTCTTACATAATTTTTACAGTAAAAATTTTGTAACTTTCATTCTTATGATTGACTAGAGGCCCAGTGCACGAAATTCGTGCATGGGTAGGGTCCCTAGGCCTGGTGGCAATCGGGGCCTCCTGCCTGCCCACTGGGGCCTTCCTTCATTCCGCGCTGTCCCCTGGTGGTCAGCGCACATCATAGCGAGTGATCAAACTCCCGATCTCCAGTAAAACTCCCCCACAAGGGACACTTTGCATATTAGCCATACACACACACACACACACACACACACACACACACATACCAGAGGCCCAGTGCACGAAATTCATGCATGGGAGGGGGATGTCCCTCAGCCTGGCCTGCACCCTCTCTAATCCAGGACACCTCAGGGGATGTCTTCACTGCCAGTTTAGGCCCAATCCCGGCCTAAACCAGCAGTCAGACATCCCTCTTGCAATCTGGGACTGCTGACTCCTAACTGCTCACCTGCCTGCCAGCCTGATCCTCCTAACTGCTCTCCCCCACCAGCCTGATTACCCCTAACTGCCTCTGCCTTGGCCTCACCATCATGGCTTTGTCCGGAAGGACGTCCGGCCTAATTAGCATATTACCCTTTTATTAGTATAGAGGCCTGGTGCATGGGTGGGGGCCGGCTGGTCTGCCCTGAAGGGGGTCCCAGATCAGGGTGGGGGTCCCCTTGGGGGGCGGGGCCAACCTGGGTGAGGAGCCTGGGGCAGTTTACAGTCCAGCCACACCCCAATCGGGGTCGGGGGACCCCGCTGGGAGACAAGGCCGGCCTGGGCGAGGGGCCGCCAGGGGTTTGCAGGCTGGCCACACCATCGAGGTGGGGGTCCTCACTGGGGAGCAGGTGGCCTGGGCGAGGGCCTGGGGGCAGTTTGCAGGCTGGCCAAGCCCCAGGCTTTGTCCAGAAGGTCTCCCGGTCTAATTAGCATATTACTCTTTTATTAGTATAAAAGATACATAGAAGATAGGTATTTCTTTAAACTCTGCTTCTTTTCACCTCCTTAATCCCAAATCCCAGAATAAGAAGAAATAAGACATGAAGTGTGAATGGAAGAAACTGTGACTGGAAAGGGGCCTATTTTCTTAAAATCGTACCCCATACATGCAGTCCCAAGCTTAGTCACCAGCACCTGCCGGGTGCAGCCTGTGTGGTGCGATCAGGATGATGAGGCTTGCTGCTGCTGCACTGGCCTCGGTCAGCATCAGAGAAGCTTCCCCTACAGCAGGCGTCCCAGAGGCAGGCTGGGGAGGTGACGTACAATAAAAATATTTTCTTACTGCCCACCAAACCATGATTTAAAGTAATTTCATCTTGTAGTGATATAGCTTCCTTTAAATAAATGTATTACAAAACATTTTAAGCTAGTTTTATAGGTAAATAACAGTAAAAACAGTGACAGTGGGCCTGAAAGAGCAATTAGAAGGTGCTGCTGAGGCACATTCCTGCCACTGAGCCATCCACTTGGAATGGCTATTGTGTGCCTGCCACCTGCCCTCCCCCTCCCCCCCACACCCCAGCTCCCCGACTCGCAGGTGTTCTGGAGCAGCTGTCGCCAACCTTTCGGACCTCACGGACCACCAGGATCTGGAGCACCCTTCACCCAGCACGTGCAGGCCTTGGTCGGACAGGGGGCCCAGGGGAGATTCATCCACTTCACCCTTTCCCCCGCCAGGGTAAGACCTTGCAGCGTAAATATGGACATTGAAGAGCAGAGATGAACATGCCCTTTCTCCTGACCAAATTTAGAGCACGACTCTGGTCTCAGGAATGTAAACATTCCCAAAGCTGAGCTCTCAGGAGGCTTTGCCTTCTACTGAAGAAAAAGTGTTGCAGTGCAAGCCATGAGGACGAATGTAATCAAACTTCTCTTCCAAGGACTTTATGACTGAGGGGTGGGCAGAAGGAGAAGACTGTGAAATCTGTTGCAGTCAGTCTTCCGTGTTCGCTGTGCACCAGTGGTGGCTGGTCCGGGTCCTGCGGCCCTGTCTCCTCCATCTGGGACTTGCTTTTTGCCAAATGAAGGTCCCAACTCACACCACTGCTATGCCTAGCGCTGACTTTCACCCTTCGGCTCCCCTCACTTTTAATGGGTGCCTTTTCCACTTTCCACCTATAAAACACACATTTTGTAAGGGAAGGCGATTAGGATTACAGTGGGGCCTTGATTTATGAGTTTAATTCGTTCTGAGACCGAGCTCGTTAAGGAGCTCGTTAACTCAAATTACTCTATCAACTCAATGCAAAAAAATAGGCTGCGAGACAGCTGGTATCTCAAAAAACTCGGTAGTCGGGACACTTGTAAGTCAAGGCCCCACTGTATGTTTCATTCATTACACTCCTAAGATGGGCACATAACTGGAGCTTAAAATACAGGATGGGGCACAAGTAGGTTTACAGTTGTTTGTATGGAATATAATACAATAACACAAAAAGAAACTCCGCCTCATGTGCTGTAAACCTACTTTTGACATACCATGTACATTTGTTAGAATAAACGACACACACGAACGTCCATTCTCATCTTAAGATACAGGTGGTGGCATGTGGACCAGGTTTTCCAATGGAGGCCCGAGAGCCCTTAAAAATACGAATTAACCCTCACAACAGTGTGAGAGCGGCGCTGTGGGCCGGCGTTCTGTGGGGAGGAGCCTCGTCAGTTCCATGATGGGCAGTGTGAGACGCAGGGCTGTAGGGAAGCCTCACTCAGTTCATTTAAGGCCCGTTAGGGTTCATCCACTGGACCGAAACGACTTTGTTTCTGTGCAATTTAGAACCAAACATACAAGGAAAATGGGGTTGTCATACTTTTTTTAAAAAAAAACAATCCTTTGGGGGAATAAGGCTCATCACACCCAAATGATGAGGGAGTCAAAACTAACCCAGAAAACTTTCATTTGAAGAACCTCTAGGGAGCTGAAATGCTCTAACACTAAAGCAAGCTGGCCCTGGTAGCAGAGTAGGTTTTTCCACATCCGTAAGAAAGAGGCGGTATAATGCAAGCAATGAACTAACAAATCCTGACTTCACTACACTGGCAGGTCTTCCAGAGCCTCACGTTCATGAATGTAAAATTGGGCGACAACAGAACCTTCTTCAAAGAGTTGTAGTAAGAATCATTCATTAGATAATCCATGCAAATCACTTAGCGCAGGGGTGTTAACAAAGGCCAACGCCACCTAACAGCAGGGCAGGGCAGGACAGGACAGGACAGGACAGGACATGAAGGTGTCATTTATCTGTGCTGAGCTTGTCTGCAGAGGAAAGGAAATGGAGGCCTGTTGGCAGACGTACTGCTTTGTGATGGTAAAGGATTTTCCTAAAGCTGTTTCCCCTGCTCATTCAAACCCCTGTATGTACAGGACTCTTGTTCTTCAGTGTGAGTGACTGGCCCTGTTGGAGGACTGCTTATCTTCAGACCACAGAGCGTACTTCCTACTGAAAACATAATGCAGATGCCAGCACCAAAGGCAGGAGCAGGCTCCCCGTCCTAGTTTTCTTCCTTTATCTCTTACTCCTTGTTTATCCTCAGGGCACTTTTTCCTAGGTCCCAGATACTCCCTACAGCTTGGTGTACACCATATCCCATGGGTGTCATCCTCACTCAAATCCAATGGCCTTCAAGCTGCACTGTGCCCCACACTTCTCTGTCCTCCTCCCCTCCATCAATCAGCCATCCCTTCCCCCCCCCCCCCGCCCCCCAAACACACACCACAGACTTGTTTCCTGGTTCAGGTTTTGGTTACTAGAATCCAAAAAAGGAAGTACAATGCCACCCAATTTTGCAAATCTCAGGATAAGCTTGTGTGGCATCCTTAATCATATCACAGCTACTTTCTGAATAGTATCTTTTTACAAAGAAAGTGACAACGTCATGTGCCTGAGAAGGGGGCAGGCAGTAGAGGGCAGATCATGTTTTAATTTTACCTAAAGGAAAAGGAGTCAGGTTTGGCCCTGTAATATGGGAATCTTCACAACACAGGGAACACACAGAACTATTGACATCTGGAAGACTTAAACTCTCCCAACAAGATCTTATGGGTTAAGTACATTCATTCTGCTAGGTCGGAGAGAGCCCAGGATCGGACACATGCAGACATGTGATGAGATAATGGACTCCCCCTGGCATTTCTAACGGATCAGCGCGCCAGACACAGATACTGGCTTCTCCCTGAATCAACACGACCCCCACACACTGACTCCTTCCTGAACACCCTGCCGCCCCCTGCAGCGGGAACTTCCTCAGCTGAATCCCTCAGCTCAGGTCCCCGCCCCTCACCCAACCCCTCACCCAACCGCAGTATAAAAACAGCGCCCCCCTCCCTGTTGGCGTGAATCTACGTGCCCTGTCTTTGGGGTACATGGGTCTCCCGGGGACACAATAAACCTTTTCCTTTTCTTTCTTTTATGATTCACTGGACTCTATTTCTTACGCCGCCTCCTGAGCCACCTAACCTAACACATTCTAACTATACCAGGGAGGGAACTGCACTGGTAAGGGGACACCAATCAGGCTATGTTATCTGGGACATTTACAGCTGTTTTCCCCTCCAGGATCACAATTCTAAATAAAAACCAACGTTCTGCCCTCAAGTCAAAAGTATCTGGTTCCTTATCTGTGTATTTTGAGACGAAGACCAGGTAAGGGGTCAGTCAGAGGGGCTGGGAACCAGTTACAAGTAGGAGTTGGAGGTGTGTGTGGGCCCGAGACAGATGAAGACTCAGTCCATGCCAAAGATCAACCCCACTCCTTCATTCACAACTACTCGGGATTCCCACTCATCACAGGAATTAGGGAAGCCGCCAAGATGAAACTTAAATTTAAATGAATGTTTAGATCCCTCCTTCCTGATTATTTTCTAAGGAGCTGGGTTAGGAACCTGACAGAAGGACTTTGCCCCGAACATTAGATACAGCTGGGGCCCTCCAGCCCTGAGGCTAAGCCCACCATCCGGTACAGAGCTCCCTGTGTGCAGGGCCCCTGCCTGCCATGGTAGTTTCCAAGTAGTACCCTCAGCCATCAAATCAACTTGGCTCGCCTAGAGGCACTGAGCTCCTTACCACACCAAGTTCCTTCCAGTAGGAACGAGGACTGTCAGTTTTCAGTGTGAAATCATTAGCACCCAGGACCTTCAGTGATAAAAATACCCCACTGGCCACATGCAGCTCTAGGGCACTTGAAATATGGTGAGTGCCCAACTGAATTTAAATTCTATTTGACTGAAATAGCTACATGTGGACAGCACAGCTCAGCACAGCTCTAGACCGACCTTGCAAATCCCATGCTCACAGGGGGAGAGACTAGGCCAGCCGTGGGCAAACTACGGCCTGCGGGCCGATCCGGCCCGTTTGAAATGAATAAAACTAAAAAAAAAAAGACCGTACCCTTTTATGTAATGATGTTTAGTTTGAATTTATATTAGTTCACACAAACACTCCATCCATGCTTTTGTTCCGGCCCTCCGGTCCAGTTTAAGAACCCATTGTGGCCCTCGAGTCAAAAAGTTTGCCCACCCCTGGCCTAGGCGACGAGCACTGAGCCACAGGAAAGCAGCAGAGCTCCTTGGCTCCAGGTGGCTGGTGCTGGGTCGGAACCTCAGGCTGGTGCTGCCACATTATCTCATTTTTCAAATGAAGTGGAAAATCTGGATTTCAATGTCCAATTTTTATTTTAAAAAATTTTAATCTTTGAACCAAACTGACAACATGCTGGGGAGCAAGACCTCAAATGCCCAATTTTTAAAAGTTAGTAAGTAAATTTAAAAATTAATTCAAGTCACGTTGTGGCTGAACAATGGCAGGCAACATGTCTCGCCAGTGAGCAGGCTCTATCTGGCCAGCCTCTCCTGCTCAGACCGCAGGGCCTCTCCACAGCCACGGTGCGGCCACCGCAGCTCTTCCTCGGTGTCGCGGCAGATCCGAGGCTGAAACCCAGGCCTTCCCAGTCTTCTTCTGGTTTTAGGAGATTGACCACATCTAGATTTCGGCGGCGGCAGCAGGGACAAAAGCCCCTGCAGAAGCTGCTGGTCTGTGGCTGGCATCTTAGGAACACTGTTCAGACCTCGCTAGAGCGACATGGTGAGCCCTTTGCGTAAGGCTCTCTCTCCACTAGGAGCCAGCAGGACACAAAGACTAGTCCGAGGGGGAGACAGACATAAAAACAAGCAAAGCCAGGTTTGCTATAATGGACACAAATCGCATGGGCACAAGTCCCAAAGCACAGCGCCAGGGGAGGGAGGGGAAGCAGAAGCTGCTAGTGGTGGATGAGCCCCACTGACTAGGAGGGTGGGCCCCATTTTCCCAGAATATTAAGGGGGCCTCCTTGTCTATGTCAGTTTCCTTCGCAGGCTTCTTCTCTGGGTAATCTCTAAATGCAAAGAGCCCCCAGGAGGCGTGTAGGAGCCCAGGCCATCCAGGAATACGTCCCTACCTGTACTGATTGTCTCTATGCCTTCCCGACTTGCAAATCCAACTTCTCAACATCTTCACCTGGATGGTTAATACTCAGCCAACCCAGTATGTTCCAGGAGAGCTTGGGGTTTCCCACCCACTGTTTTCCCTCTCCTGTACCCCTCACGGCCAGTCCCGCAAGTCTACTTCCAAAATACTCTGCGCCCCTCCGAAGACCCCTCCAAAGAGGGGTACCTTTGCCATGATCGCTCTTAAGCTCCAAGGGCCCTTCTTTCGTCTCGTAACTTTTAAAATAAATGTTCTCTTTTAAACACGCAAAAAATGCGCTGTGAATTTAACTCTCCATTTCCAATGCAACTCAACACTGCCTGCCCCTCTCCCGTGGCTGCCGGCCTCCGCCTTCTCTACCCAGCAGCCACGAGTGATTTCCGAACATCTGGGTCACTACGACCACGGCACCCCTTCCGAACCCTCCGGGGCCATACACAGACCTGCCCCTGCCCACGGCTGTCCGACCGAGCCCTGCTCCTTCCTCACCGACCCTCTGCCAAGGGCTCCGCCCCAGCCCCTGGCCGCCTCCGGCTCCCTCCTCCGGCCCCTGCCTGCTGCTTCCCCTAGAAAGCCCCCCAGCCAGCTCCCTCTCCTCGGAGCCACCTCACCCGACGTGGAGCGCTCCCCCTCCCCACCAGCCCATCGGGCATCACTGCCGTGGGGGCGCTCGCTCGCTGGCATCTTCCTTATTGATCTACTTTTTAACTTTCTCTTGGACAGCCCTGCGGCGAACGGTGTTACGGCGCAGGCTCTCGCTGCCTAGAAAGGCTGCGTCCCACCCGCGGCGTCGGGGTCAGCGTCCCGCCCCCGGCCAGGCCCCTGCCGATCTCCCCCTCGCACTCGGGGACTGGGGACTCAGGACAGCCTCCGGCCGGCTGCAAACCCGCGCCCAGCGTCCCGCAATCCTCCCCCGCCCGGCCTCGGGCCGCTCCCTGGGCCGGTGCCCGAGGCTAGAGGCGCCACCGGGAGCCGCCCCGCCGGGCTGGGGTCACACAGGCGCGTCTCCTAGCAACGTCGACCCTTGCCCCACCCCAGCCTGCCCGGGAGCCGGCCCGTCCGCTTAGTCTCCGCGCCGGAGCCCGCGTCTCCGTCCCCTGCACTCACGCCGCGCCGGTCCGGCCTCCCCGACCCTCGGAAGCCCCGGGCGCCCGGCGCGCTGCGAGGAGGCAGCGCGGGAGCCCACGGAGCGCGGCGCACGCCTCGGCTGGCCCTGCGGCCGGGCCGCACCACGGCGGACCTCCGGGAGAGCCGACCCAGGTCTGCGGTCGTCCGAGCCCCTTGAATCGCACGCTTTAGCCCCGCCTCCTCCGCCCGCCGCCCTCCCGCAGCGGAGCCCACTGCCCCCCGCCCCCTGACCCCCCCGCTGTCCCCTTCCCGCTGCCCCCTTCCCGCTGCACGCCCCCCCTCCAGCCCCAATGGTTCAGCCCAACGCCCGCCGCCCGCCCTCCACGTGGCCAGGCCTGTGCACTCACTTGGCGACGGCTGCCTACGTGCGTACGTCGTGACGCACGCTCCCCGCCCCCGCCCCTCTGTTCCTCCGGGAGCCGCGGCAGCGGGGTTACCGGAAGTGATGATGCGCCGGCGATGGGGGGGCGGGGCTTCGGGGCGGCCGCGGCCGGTGGGCCGCGGGGGAAGAGGCGGCGGCGGCTGGGGTGGCGGCGGCGGCGGCGGCGGCGGGGCAGGGAGTCTGGGAACGCGAGCGGGGATGGTAGGTGCTTTGGACCCGCCGGGCCGCCGTCCTTGCCAGAAAGGGTTTCACTGGAGGAACCTCTGGAGCAACTGTGAGTTATGGGGGGGCCGAATCGAGGAAAAGGGGGAGCGCTGAAGGGGCGGGGGTTGGGTACCTTCGGGAGGGGGTGGACGGGAGGAGTGGAAGTCCGCGCCTTGTCTGGACTGGTTCCTCTGGAAGGAGGCGAGGGGAGCCCGCGCGGGTCAGCCCGGGCTCGGGAAACTTAGCCCGGCCTCCGCCTCCACCCCGCCGCCGGGAGGGTGCAGACTCGGTTCCTGCGCCCGGTGAGCGCGGCGCGGCGGGAGGTGGCGGGGGGTCTTCGCTCCCTCCGCCCGCCCTCGCGGCCTCCCCACCCCCATCCCGCTCTGTAATCATTAACAGCCCGGGATTAAGGGGCTCAGACCCGAAGGCCTTCCCTTCCTCTGCACCTGGGCCGTGGCGATCTCCATCGGTGCCGAGGCAGGGGGGCTGGAGGCGTTGCCTGTCCTGAGTGGGAAGCGGGACGGGGTGACACAGGTGTTGCTTTTCCCACCGCCCCGCACCCCTATCCTCCCGTCTCCCGCGCACCCTGGTCTCCACTGTAATTCTCTGGGGTGAGGTGGTGATCGGGTGTGTGTTTCTTTATGGAACTCGGCACCTTGGCCCCCCTCTTTTGAATTTGGCGTTCAGCCTCCATCCAGATCTTCGATTAAATGCAAGCTTTGTAAATAATCGGAGCCCGGGAGCCCCGAGTCAGAGGAACCTTCCCCTGTGAATGCTGGAACCCAGAGCCCTTGAGAGGATTCCTGAATGGCATCATAGCCCAGGAATCAGGTCTCCTGCTCTGAATACTTTCCGGGTGAGGAATGTGCATGGTGTCAACTCTTCCCAAAATGATTTGATGTTCGGCTAATTCTGGATTTCTGTGTTTCTCTCCGCCCACACTTCGTGATGCATCTCGGAGGACAGAAAACCCAATTTTACTTTTTCTACGCTGGGACAGTAGCGCCCCCCCGCCCCCCCATTTGTGTGTCTGGCCCACAGGTTTTCAGTGACACACTCGGCTTGTGCTGATTGCCATCTTACTTCGCTGATTCTTTTTGTATAGGTGTTTTTAAATGAGAAAATGTGACCTGTTTAGTTTTGCTTTAAGCAAGAACACAAACCGATAACAGATGTGAAAAAATTATTTGAAGAAAGCAAAGAATGATTGGGAAGAAGGTCTCTTTATTGTCAGTTAGTTTAAAAAAAAAGAACAACCCCAAGAAATGTGCTCCTTCAGCCTGTGACATCTGATGAATCCTATTTCGTTGTTGATATTTTCTTTGGAAATCCTCTGTTGGATCTGGAACTGTTTTCTGAAGAACTTTGAGAGATAGTGTCTAATTTTGGGGATCCTTGTGTTAGAGAGAGAGCATAAATCCTGGCCCTGTGTGTGCATATTGCTGGGAGAACTGTTAACCTACTCATCTGGGTCTGATAAAACAATATAATGCTTTGATTTTACAAGTAACATCATGTTTAGGTGTTTCACAGAAATGCAACAAAAGAGTGGCTGCTGCTCTCACCTTAATTGTTCTGGAGTCATTGAATAAAAGGTCCAGAATTCATTCATTCAAGAAGCATTTGTGAATGGCTAAGTGCTTAGCTGGTGTTTTGGGCCCTGGGCATTCAAAGATGAACACAAGCATAATGTCCACTCTTAGGAAGCTTCCATCAGGTTCCGGGTGGGGACACATAATAACAAACGTATAAATCAGGTTTTGATGCGTGCCAAAGAAAACGAGAGTGATGGGCCCTACCGGCTTGGCTCAGCGGATAGCGTGTCAGCCTGCGGACTGAAGGATTCCAGGTTGGATTCCGGCCAAGGGTACATGCCTGGGTTGAGGGCTCGATCCCCAGTAGGGGGCGTGCAGGAGGCAGCCGATCAATGATTCTCTCTCATCATTGATGTTTCTCTCTCCCCCCTCTCCCTTCTTCTCTGAAATCAATAAAGAAATATATTTTTTAAAAAAAAGAAAACGAGAGTGATGGGACAGACAGTGATTGGCAGGCCGTCAAGGAACACCTTTCTGAGGAGGTGACACTGAGTTGAGCTTTAACTAAAAAAGTAGTTAGCGCTGCAAAGAGGGCAGGAGCATTCTGGACTCTGGGATTAGGTGGCTAGTGCAGGAACTAGCAGGAGTAACTATGGCAAGTTCTGGGAAATGGGAAGGAAAGGTGAGGTGGAGAAGGGTGTGAAGGTAGGGCAACGAAGGGAAGGGGCAGCAATTACCCAGAGCCCAGTGAGCGAAAAGGAGAACGGAAAGAGCCCAGGCTGGGCTCACAGTAGGTAGGCAGGTAAGAACAAGGTGGATGCTCCTTTTGATCCGTTCTATGGCCTTTCCTAGAGTCTTACACTTACTGTTTTGTAGCTACTGATGGGCTATTGTAATTTATTTATTTTATTTTACTGGGGCTATTGTAATTTAAATTAAAAAGTCACCCAGCTGAGAATGGGAAAGGAGGTGGCTGTGGTCATATGGGTCTTTTCTGGCAGGCAAATCTCAACCTCTGTGTTTATAATTGAGTGCATACCTTTTTCCTTACAGGACTTGGATATGCTACTATTTAAAATTGTGTAACGAGGACCCCAAATGTGTTTCAGTATATGAATCCTCCTTTGCTCCTGTGCATGAATTTAGGGTTGAAAGGTGGGCAAATGATAATAACATGCCCCCGTTGGTCTATAAAGATGACCATCAAGATCTAGTTTAAAGTTTTTGTAAGGAGGTGGGTTTTATGTTACAATATTTCTACTCACTCATGTCTAGTCTGCCTAGTGACTAATAACACTCAGGTGAGATGTGGGTTGGTGCTAAAAGTTCACTCAGTGCATCATATTAGATAAATGACCATTGTGGGCCCAGTCCCACCATGTCTGCATCTTCAGACTGCCATGTAACCGAGGGATGCAACTGCCTTTTGCCTTTTGCTGGGGCCGTTCATTTCTAGTGGTCAGCTACTTCCAGCCTCACCTTGACCAGATTGTCCACTTGAAAGGCCCCCTTGGACTTGGCCCTCCTGAGCCATGTTGCAGTGACCTAAAATAAAGAAGATGCCATTTTCTTCTTTTGAAGCCCACAACAGTGACTGGTGTGTTCTTTGGGTGAATTGGTTCTTTGAGCCAAGCGGTTGAAAGGCTTACACGTTGTTTGATCTGTTTGTAGTAAAGTCAGTTTAGAAATGAAATCATTCAGTGTTTAGGGAAAATGAGTCAGAAGTTGAGGACTCGTCGCCTGTTGTAGGTTCTAGTACAGGGGTGGGCAACCTTGCTGTGAGTGCGTGCCAAAACCAGCAAAATCTCTGACTCAGAATTCTTCTGCGTGCCAACCCTAATGTTTTGAGAACATGTTACGCCTACTTGATATCTCTTAAGGTGTACATATGTGAAGAACCTTGAAGAAATAATAAAATTCATTCTAGCAACAAAAACAGTATATGATGATGAAAAATACATTTATTTTTTAATGTATACATGTACACTGATAGTCCGACAGAAAACTTTATGACTCCGTTTGACATTATCAGTGGGACTTTTGCTGCTGCATCACTGATGACAGAGATTTTACATCAGGTTTATATTTCGTGACCTTCAGAGATATGCACGAGCTACTACTTTCATCCGTCAGGCTATTCCCATTATGAGACTTAACAAAATTCATCACTGAGAACAAAGATTCACAAGTGTATGTGGATGAAAACATGGAGAGTAACGCTGTTGCAAAGTTTTTTAAACAGAAAAAAATTTCTGGAATGGCATTCCGAGTCCTCAATAGTTCATTTTCGACACTATTGAAATTGCTCTTCCCCTCTCTCGTCAATCCATGTCTGTGGTCTTTAAGATAACTTGTTATGTAAAATTATTTATTTATCTAAGATGCACCTACACTGAATTTATCTGAAAAATAAAAAAGTCGATATTAAGAAAAAAATTGTAAATGGAAGATTATAAGAGAGGGTTTCGCATGCCAGCAAAAGTTACTGGCGTGCCATGTTTGGCACACGTGCCAGGGGTTGCCCACCCCTGTTCTAGTACTTTAGTAGGATGGGTAGGTGGACTGTCAGAACTTGAATAGAGATTCCTGGGCAGTCTTGGGGTTCCTGAAGGGGATGGAATAGAGCAGTGATGGCGAACCTTTTGAGCTCGGCATGTCAGCATTTTGAAAAACCCTAACTTAACTCTGGTGCCATGTCACATATAGAAATTTTGTGATATTTGCAACCATAGTAAAACAAAGACTTATATTTTGATATTTATTTTGTATATTTAAATGCCATTTAACAAAGAAAAATCAACCAGAAAAATGAGTTCTGTCATAGGTTCACCATCACTGGAATAGAGCCTAGTACTGAATTACTAAATTCCAATTTGAAGGCAAAAAGAAAGTCTTAGTTAGCCAGCAAGCAACTAGAGTGCACAGCTGGAGTGAGGCAAACAATAGGTCCCCCCCCCCCCCCCCATCCTGCAGAGTAGCTCAGAGGAAGGGAGAATGCCTTTGTGATTCTCATACATAGATAATTTGGCTTTGGCCAGGGTTACAGAATTTTGGACTTTGTGTCCTAATGCTGGACTACAAATGCTCTAGCCCAGTGGTTCTCAACCTTCCTAATGCCGCAACCCTTTAATATAGTTCCTCATGTTGTGGTGACCTCCAATTTCATTGTTACAAATTGAACATAATTAAAGCATAGTGATTAATCACAAAAACAAGATGTAATTATATATGTGTTTTCCGATGGCCTTAGGCGACCCCTGTGAAAGGGTCGTTCGACCCCCAAAGGAGTCGCGACCCACATGTTGAGAACCGCTGCTCTAGCCAATAGATGATTAGACTGTCCTCTGTTCATCTTCATTGCAATGGTTTATTATCACTCAAGTGTGAAGATATCCTGCAGGCGAGGTGTCATTGGCCAGTTTGGAGACTGGTGGCTCTTTTCTAATTTCTGAAGGGGGAGGATGGGTAGCAAGGGACTTGAATGCTGGAGACTCCATTGCTTCCTACATTGGCCACTAATTGTGCTTTGAGAAAGACTCCACAAATCTAAAGGAACTTCGAACCTAGGAGCCAGGCTGGCTAATCTAGGTTACCAGTGAATTTGTTTCTTAAACTTTGGGGGCCTTTGGACAAACTGCTGAAAGGCAGGCCAGCAGATGCCACTTGGAGTGTGGGTATTTTCGTGGCATTGGAGGTCTGAAGTTCCTCGGGCTCAGCTGCTATTGTGGTAGCTGTGCCACGGTGTGGACAGCTCATTGCACACTGGCTGCCTCCAGTTGGTGTGAGGGGGGAGGGGTAACTCAGATGGAAACCACGGTAATTACACGTTAACCCCCCTGTCCCCAGCTCTTAACTTACACTGGCCTTTTGTGTCTGTTTACAGATGTTGATACCAGTGAACCTGGTCAGTTCTTCCTGCATGTCCTGAAGCTGCTGCACAGTAGAACTGAATTTTAATTGAGTTAGTGCCTTTGAATTCAAATCAAGTTTCACTAGTTCTGTGTCTGTTTTTCTAGGTAATGGAGGGTCTTATTTCTTTTGGGGAACAAGGAGATTACCACCACACCGACCATTTAACTAACAAATGACTAAAAAGTAGAATTTAACATTAATTTAATGAAATAACGAGAAAAAGTAGGAAGTGGCTCAAACTCTAATTCTTGGAAGTTGTGATGTTGAAAGTAGAAAATGGGAGGGGCAAAGTGCCAAATCATTTTTAAAATGTTGCAAATGAGACCTTACTGCGATCCCATACATCAGAATAGGTAAGCTCAGTAAGTCAGTCTTGAGTGATGATTTGCTTTTGTTGTGGCAAAACAAGCCACCTGTGGCCAGCACCCCACGCACCTGACTGCCTGGGCTGTGGCAGGCCGGGAGCTGATGATCCCCTGATGCCCTGATGCCCTGAGGGCTGGGCCTGCTCTGGGTGTCCTGTGAGCTGGGCTGGATTGGTGGGTTTGGGCTGGGTTGCAGCATGGAAGCCTGGGTTGCAGTGTGGGGAAGCCTCTTACATTTCCTGTTCTGCCCTGCTCTGCTGGAGGGCTCAGCCCCAGGACCTGGAGACTGGAAATCATTCTGTCACTGAGGCCTGTAGATCCCCACCAGATGTGACTACGACTGACAAGGATCTTATAGCAGCACTGCACAGGGTAGGACTTCTCATTTTTGAAGATGTTTAGCACTTTTTTGTAGCCACTGCCCCAATCTTTCCTCAGTCTAGGAGACTGTCAGAAAGACTTGCCTCCTTATCTGATTAGCAGATTGCTTCCATTCTCTCAAGACAGCAACGTGTAGGTATAGCTTTTAGCTCTTGTTGGTTGGTGAAGGGTTTAGACCAGGGGTGGGCAAACTTTTTGACTCGAGGGCCACAATGCGTTCTTAAACTGGACCGGAGGGCCGGAACAAAAGCATGGATGGAGTGTTTGTGTGAACTAATATAAATTCAAAGTAAACATCATTACATAAAAGGGTACGGTCTTTTTTTTTTTTTTTTAGTTTTATTCATTTCAAACGGGCGGCCCACGGGCCGTAGTTTGCCCACGGCTGGTTTAGACTCTGCAGTGTTCTGAACAAAACTGAAGTATAGTGAATGCAGTTAACGCCTCTCCTTCCAGTTTAGGAAGAAGCAGAAAAAGACCCTCCAAGAATCTTAGAATATATCCAATGTGTTATTTTTTCAAACTGGGCTATGGGAACCCCTCTCAGGGGTCATTGCTAGAGTATGTAGGGAAAGGGGGCTTGATGTCTTCCTTCCATTTCATCACATTTTGCCTTACTCTGTGAAAGTTACTTTATATTCTGTTATATTGGTTTTTCCCTTAAGATGTCATTATTTTGAGACTGAAAACAGGTTGAAAGCATTGATTCAATAGGGAAATGGAAATCTAGAAAGGTTAGTAAACTGGCTTTTAAAGTTGCGCAGCAAGAAATTGGCAGCCACGGGACTAGAATCGGGCCCTGCGTCGTGGGTTCTCATTACGCTGCCTCGCCCCATCGCTGCCGGCACTCAGTTTGAGTTTGATTGAACCCTAGGGGTTGGCCTGTCATCGTGGCTCTTCACGCTAACGTTTTGTCACAAACTACTGCTCTTTTGGAGAAGACTCCCTGCACCGCCTCCAGCCTGTGCCACGTGAGGCTGTCAGGGTGGTGAGACTGGCCAGCAGCTGGCCTTCCTCGGCAGGCCCTGGCTGGAAGGGACAGGGGACTTCAAATAGGAGTTGAGTCTTTATCAGTCCAACTTCTGCAGCTATCCTGGCAGGGCTTGCTGTGCAGAATACCTTTGCAAAATGCCAAGTTGAATACTTCCTCTTCCAGTGACCTTCCCTGGAATCTGAGCAGGGAAACCCTGTGGAAATAACTCCAATGGCCACCTCCTTTTTTAAAATCTGGAGCAAATTTATTTTCCGTTGAATACTTGCTTTGTCTCTACTTAATGACTGCCTAGTGGCTGCTCTGTAGACACGAGGGGAAGGCTGGGAATGCCACTGCCGGGAGGGTGCTGGGACTCACGTAGCGTGGGTCCGAGTCGCAGGATCGGGACATGCTAGGAGCCCGGATCCTCAGTGGAGGCATTTCCCAGCTGCGACACTTTCTTTTTCTAGATGAGTGGAATGCAAGAGTGACTATTCTTTGTCTGTTTTAAAGAATATTTCCATGGTTCTTTTTTCTCCTAATCAGTTTTTCTTGGAAATAACTAGTCACTTGTCTAGTCATTTACTTGAAACAGTTGGTTGTAACTGATGCCTATGGTAAGGAGAATTTTGCTGTGGGTTTCCTAACACTGAACGAGAATAGTCTGAAGACCTTTCTAGAGGCTGTGAGTAGGGCGTTCTGTGGGGAGGAGGAGGTGTTGTGGACTGGAGTAGGGTGAAGAGCCCTGCCCGGGCCCAGCGGGAAGTGGATGGAGAGTGCTCACACTGGCCCCTGCTGCGGAGAGAGTGCTGGGGAAGGAGTAGGCCCAGAAGGTGGCCCCGCTCACGAGTACCTTTTGAGGAGGGAGCTGCGGGCCTGTGGTGCTGGGTAATCAGAGCCCTGACCCCTGACCGCAGCTGCTCTTCTGGGCCTGGAGTTTGTGTTCCTGATGGGGAGGGATGCCTGCAGGACACAGAGGCTGTTTTAACCAGATTGGTCACTAAGATCAGCTAGCTAGTCCCAGTTGACAGCTTATGGAGTACTGGCCTAACTCTTTAGAGATCTGTCTCCTTTGACTTGATTTTTGACAGAAGTTAATAAGCGAGGGTAAGTCATATCCCTGGTCCATTTGAGTTTGAGTCAGTCCGTTCATATTTGCCTCAGTTCATGCTCAGGTTGTGTCTTGTCATCTCATAATGCCTGCTATCCACAGGGAACAGTTACATGTAAACTGTTGAGGTGGCACACGATTCTCTCACGAGAGCTATAATAAATGTGAAATAAATCACAGCTAAAATGATCAACTAAACAAAACCCATATTAACTTCACACTTCTACAACATTCCATGTTCTCTTTAGCAGGCGAAATTAGTTCTTTGGTCTTCTTTTAAAAGAAACGTTATTTTAACAGGTACTGTGGATATGTCCATCAGGCCAAAGATCTGCAAGTGCGGAAACTGGCACGCAGGGCTCTGAATCAGTGAGAGTGGTAAACCTAACGATTAAACCAAGCAGGGAAGTGACTTCTAAGGCATTGGTTAAGTTGGTTTTAATGTGTACCTCTTTCTTTGAGGTTATTAACTATGTCATTCCAACAATTCTCTGACGCAGCTGAGTGTCCAGTAATTCAGTTCAGTTCAGTTCTGACATGAACTGCCTAGAGTTAGTGCCAACACCATAGGTTAATGACTCAGCCTCACAGGGTTGCCCCACTTCAGAGACAAGCCAGGATTGGGGAGCCCCAAGCTACCTGCACTACTGCCTGCAGACTGCAAGGTTCCCATGACCCCCACCCCACCCCCACCCCCACCCCAGGGGGTGTGGGCATAATTTGCCAGAACATGTGTTACAACTCAGGACAGCATGATAGGCAGGATTACAGCTTCATTCTCAAGTATACAACTCAGGGACAGCCAAATGGGAGGGATGCGCAGGGCAGGGTAGGGATTGTGGGCACACAGCTTCCAGGTCACTTTTGGGCATGCTGGCCTCCCAGCACCTAAAGCTCCCTAGCCTTGTTCAGCTTCATTGAGTTCCTGTATGAAGGCACAGTTGATTAATTCATTGGCAACTGGTGATTGAACTCCAGCCACCTTTCCCTCCCCTGTGGTCTGGAGGTAGCACTGAAAGTTTCTACCTTTTAATCCTGTGCCTGCTCCTTCTGGTGTGGCCAGCCCCTCTCTGAAACTAAGGGCCCACCACCCTGAGTCACATGTTAGCAGCAGCTCCATGTGGTTCTGAGGAATAACAAAAGGCACTCCTATGAGTAAGAAAGTCCAAGGATTTTAGGAGCTTTAACTGAAACTGGGGACAAAGACTAAATATATATATGTATATATATAAATCTTTTTTTTATATATGAAAAAGAAATCCTCACCCAAGGACATGATGAGAGAGAGAGAGAGAGAGAGAGAGAGAGAGAGAGAGAGAGAGAGAAGATGAGATAGAGAGATGAGATAGAAGCATCCATTGGCTGCCTTCCTGGAGATCAAACCCAAAACCCAGGTGTGTGCCCTGATTGGGAATTGAACTAGCAACCTTTAGTTGCACAAAACACCGCTCAACCAACAGCTACTCAGTCTCTAGACCTCCATGATGCAAGAATGAGCTCACTTAGTAAGAAATTGAGCATACATTCTTCTTTTCAGTGTGACTTTGAAGAGTCGAGTGTATGTAGGGCATCGGTTAAGAGCGTTGGACTGCAATCAGTCTGGGTTTGAGTCTGAACCCTACCACCTACTTACCACTTAGCATAGGTAAGCCTCTATTCCTTTCAGTGTAAAGTGAGGATAATCATAGTAAATCATTTCTAGGATTCACTGAGATAGTGTGTTTGCAGGATATGGCACAGTGCCTGGCACATAATTAAAATTTAATAAAGTTAGCTATTATTAGCCAAATGCATGCATAGCTAAACTCGCCAGGATTGGCATCTCCCAAAGGGCCAGGAACTTTATAATGTTCTCTCCCCTTCCGGGGGGCCATGTGGCATAGTGTGTGGATAGTGTGTGGACAATAAACCTGCTCTGGGCATCTGGAAAACACAGGAACAATTGTAATGGAAACTTGCAGACTGTTTCCTAAGCCAGCCTAAAGCCCAGAGGTGGAAACCTGCCTCCTTAACCCTTTGAGTGCCAACCAATATCCTAGGAACTATGCTAAAATTGCCAAGGCATTTTTGCTGGTTTTACAGCTGTTCAGGAAAAAAAATTATGAATTGCAAGTATATGAAGTTACATATTCAAAAACTTAAGGAAACCTTTACTACATTTGTTTTCATCTTTGACATATTGTTTGCTGATTGTATTATAAAATACTAGTAGAAAAAAATTTGAACAAAACATATAATGTTAAAATAAAATTAATGTTGACTTTGAATACATGAATGAAGATATTGTTTAACTTTTAATAAGATTTTGATAAAAAAAATCTAAAATATTTAGTATATTCTTTGAATGCACACAAAAAAATTAGGCAGCCCGGGCCAGTTTGGTTCAGTGGATAGAGAGTCAGCCTACGGACTCATAGGTCCCAGGTTCGATTCCGGTCAAGGGCATGTACCTTGGTTGCGGGCACATACCCAGTGGGGAGTGGCAGGAGGCAGCTGATCGATGTTTCTCTCTCATTGATGTTTCTAACTCTCTATCCCTCTCCCTTCCTCTCTGTAAAAAATCAATAAAATATAAAAAAAAAAAAAATTAGGCAGATAAATGCCAGTGGTCAATTTTAGAACTACAAACATTCGGCATCATAAGTAATCTGCACTTAGGTGCCATCTGTCAATAAAGAGTGAACTACTAGCATCTAATAGTGACACTGCAGGAGGAGCACGATAGCGCTCCCAGGCACTCTAGGGGTTAAACCTTCAGAGCATTCATGGTGCTGCCACAGGGGTGGGCTCAGGGCCTGGGATTCTGCTGAATCAAAAAATGAGAAACTGCCCTGACCGGTTTGGTTCAGTGGAAAGAGCCTTGGCCTGCAGACTGAAGGGTCCCAGGTTCGATTCTGGTCAAGGGCATGTACCTTGGTTGCGGGCACATCACCAGTGGGAGGTGTGCAGGAGGCAGTTGATCGATGTTTCTCTCTCATCGATGTTTCTAACTCTCTATCCCTCTCCCTTCCTCTCTGTAAAAAATCAATAAAATACATTTTTTAAAAAAAATGAGAAACAGTCCTAGCTGGTTTGGCTCAGCAGATAGAGCATCGGACTGTGGACCGAAGGGTCCCAGGTTCGATTCCGGTCAAGGGCACATGCCTGGGTTGCAGGCTCGATCCCCATTTGGGGGTTTGCAGGAGGCAGCCAATCAATGATTCTCTCTCATTATTGATGTTTCTATCTCTCTCTCCCTCTCCCTTCCTCTCTGAAATCAATAAAAATATATATATATTTTAAATGAGAAACAAATTCAGGAGATGTTTTATCTTTGGCAGTATGAAGGAAACAGATTTATTTTAGCTGGTCCATTCTTTGAGAAGGGGCTGTCAGGTACTACGGTTGTGTGCATTGTTTCTCAGAGAAAGTGAAAAGCTCAGACTCACTGGCAAAGGGCTTTCCAGCTGCTGAGGGTCACTTGTGAACTCCGGAAGCTGGGTCTCTAAGCTCCCTGTAGCTCACCCACCGGGAGATGCTACTCTGGTGGGACCATCATGTTAGGACTGAGTCCTAGAGCAGTGATGGCGAATCTATGACGCACGTGTCAGAGGTGACGTGCGAACTCATTTTTTTGGTTGATTTTTCTTTGTTAAATGGCATTTAAATATATAAAATAAATATAAAAAATATACGTCTTTGTTTTACTATGGTTGCAAATATCAAAAAATTTCTATATGTGGCACGGCACCAGAGTTAAGTTAGGGTTTTTCAAAATGCTGACACGCCGAGCTCAAAAGGTTCGCCATCACTGTCCTAGATTCTAGTCTGGACTCTACCACCACTTACTATGTAGCTCTTTGAGTCTGTTTGCCTAACTGTGACTTAAAGCATTTCAGACTATACTATGGAAAGCAGTATGGAGTTTCTTCAGAAAATTAAAAATGGAACTGCCTTATGACTCGGTGATCTCACTTCTGGGAATTTATCCGAAGAAACCTGAAACACTAATTCAAAAGGGTATATGCACCCGCTTTGTTCATTTACAGTAGCCAAGATTTGGAAGCAGCCCAAGTACCTATCTATATTATAAAAGGTCAGTGGCCATAATGCTGTAATGACCAAATGACCTGTCACCAGGAGGTGCAAATTCCTGCTAGTGCACTAGCAGGAACTCTGGGGTCTCGCGTGATTTCGCGTGCTGGGCCTCTATAATAATAAAAGCATAATATGCTAATTAGACCAGACAGCCAAATGACCTTCCAGACATCCTTCTGGACGAAGCCACTGTGGCAGGGGCTGAAGCACAGGCAGTTAGGGGTGATCAGGTAGGCAGGCAGAGGCAGTTAGGGGCAATCAAGCAGGCAGGCAAGTGGTTAGGGGTCATCAGACATGCATGCAGAGTGGTTAGGGGTGATTAGGCAGGCAGAGTGGTTAGGGGCAATCAGGCAGGCAGAGTGGTTAGGGGCGATCAGGCAAGCAGAGTGGTTAGGGGCGATCAGGCAGGCAGAGTGGTTAAGGGTGATCAGGCAGGCAGGCAGGCAGGTGAGCCGTTAGGAGCCAGCAGTCCCGGATTGCGAGAGGGTGCAGGCTGGGCTGAGGGCCCCCCACCCCTCTGTGAGTGAATATTGTGCACCGGACCTCTAGTAAGTAGATAAGCAAATAAAATGGCAATGGTACATTTACACAATGGAATACTACTTGGCTGTAAAAAAAAGAAGGAAGTCTTCCCATTTGCAACATCATGGAGTGACCTGGAGAGTATTATGCTAAGTGAAATAAGCCAGTCAGAGAAAGACAAATATCATATGATCTCACTCATATGTGGAATCTAATGAACCAACAAAATAGAAATAGATTCATAGATACAAAGAACATGCTGACAGCTTTCAGAGAAGAGAGGAGAAGGAGGCTGGATAAAAAGGTGAAAGGATTAAGCAAAAAAACCCTCATAGGCAACGGTATGGTGATTACCAGAGAAAAAGGGGAATGAGAGGAGTAGGATAAGGTAAAGGGGGATGATAAATAGTGATGGAGGAGACTTGGCTTAGGGTGGTGAACACACAATACAATGTACGGATGATGTGTTATTGTACACCTGGAACCTATATAATTTTATTAGCCAGTGTCACCCCAATACATTTAATTTTATAAAGAGCACCTGGGACTAAATCCCTTTCCCACAGTGTGGCTGTGGCTCCATTTGCGTATGTGTGCTGATGGTGCGCGAGGTGATGTGTAGGTGGACACTTCGTTTACTAGTTTTGTATTTGTATGCAGATTAAGGAAAACATAACAGGCATGTTTCCATGACTTCCAAGGATAGTGTTGCTTAGGATGATAACACAGTGGATATGACTTTTGTTTTTAAGAAAAGTATTAAGTAAAAAAAAAAAAGAAAAGTATTAAGTGAACAGTAGTTGGGTGTTAAACAAATATGTAAGATCATAGAAGTTATGTAGGAGTGGTGAGGTCGTTTCTAAGGTTTGAGACTCAGGAATTCTCATGCACAATGCCATATCTTACTGAACCCTAAAAACTATTTGCTGTTATTATCCTCACTTTATGAAGTCTTTGTGGGGAGGGCACAGTGTAGAGCAGTTGGATTTGCTGAGTGGATTTAAAGACCCGACTGACTCACTCAAGTAAACAGATGAGTTTCTGTGTATGGGTTCATGGTGAAAATACCCATAAGTAGATTGTGTAGTGTTTAAAAATATAGATGTTAGTAGTGGTAGCTTTTTTTAAATAATGAAAAATGAATAATATTGCTTTCTCTCTCACCATTAGAATTTCCCCACAACCTGGACTGCTCTTTAGTTCCTTCCAGTCTTTGGGGTTGGAATGCATGTGGCAGGAGTTAGGGTTCTGACTTGTTCTGTTGAGTGGGACACAAAGCCACCCCCTCCCTTGAATGCTCCATGTATTCTAGGTTCTGGAAGGCCGAGACTCCGCCCCATTTTAGTGACCTGTACATTACTTCCTGCTGGTAACTGCTTTAAGGGTACAGTGTGCTGTGAGCCCTACAGTGAAGTTAAACATCGAGGCAAGCTTTGTTTCAAATTTCATTTCACTTTCTGTCATATCACTTGAAAGTCAACATAGTGGGGGTCTTGAGAAGTAAAATCAGCAATTGTAGAAATGAAACAAACTTCTGTGGGAGGTGCTTTCTTTTTAAGTAAAATCCCAGAATAAAACTGAAATCTCAGTTGTGTAATAGCTAAGATAGTCTACGGGTTCTTGACTTTGTTCCCTAGAATTTTGCGTGTATCTTAACACTGTAATATTCCATTATCTACATTTGGTGGTTGGCCTGTGTTCTGCAAGTGATTTTATTCTATAATTACCTTGGCATAAAGGGCTATGCATCTGGTATAGCTCCTTGTGATAAATTAATGTTTTAAAAGATTGCTATAAAGATGTTTCCGAGGCTTCTATCTTTCTACACCACGTGCTATCTAGTCAAAAGTAGGTTAAAACAGAGCAAAGTGGTGACAGGGGTGTAGCCCAAGATTTTTCTCCTCCTTCGTTATTTTAACACAAAGTTTCCACTTGATTTTATAATGAGAAACTCAGTTTCCCCACCTGAGTGGAACCTGTTACAAGCCACAAGCACTCAAGCTGGAACTTTGGTTTTTCCTTCATGCTGTCTTATCTCCTGACCTGTATCGATGCATTCGGAAAGGGAGAAAGTCTTTACTTGAGGCTGTACTTGCAGGATTAAAAATCTCTTTTCTCACTGAAATCGACTTCATGACATTCATTCTTCACACAGACCCACAAGACCTCCGTTCACAGGTTTCTGAAACAGTCCATTCCCCTTGGTGCAGGCATTAGTCATTATTGATAGACTAGAGGCCCGATGCACAAAATTCATGCAAGAGTAGGCCTTCCTTCCCCCAGCTGCTGGTATCAGCTGCCCTCTGGCACCCAGGACCTGGGCTTCCCTCCGGCACCCGGGACCGGGTCTCCCTCACAGCCCCTGCTTCATCCGGAAGGATGTTGGTCTAATTAGCATATTATGCTTTTATTATCCTATATAATAAAATGCTAATATGCAAATTGACCAAACAGAGGAACCATCGGTCACTGCGACGTGCACTGGCCACCAGGGGCAGACACTCAGTGCAGGACCTGCCCCCTGGTGGTCTGTGCACTCCCACAGGGGGAGTGCCGCTCAGCCACAAGCCAGGCTGATGGCTGGCGAGTGCAATGGCAGTGGCAGGAGCCTCTCCCGCTTAGGCCCACTCCCCTAAGCCGGCAGTTGGACATCTCCTGAGGGCTCCCAGACCGCTTAAGGGTGCAGGCAGGGCTGAGGGGAACCCAGGGACACCGCGCCCCCCCCCCCCCCTGCCCAGTGCACGAATGTCGTGCACCAGGCCTCTAGTTATACATAATTGCTGGTAAGTCTGGAGAAATTCTGGAAGGGGATGGGCAGGGGTGTGACATTTGCCCTTGGTCTATAGATCAGGATTTGCAAAGCAGAGTGAAGTTGTTTATTTCATTCTCTTCTTGGGAAATTGCCATTGGATCAATGAGTCTTGGTTACGATCTCCTATGGGCAGCTGAGTAGTTGGGCTTTTGTGGATGAGAGCCACATGACAGAATATTCTTTCCCAGTCACACAAATAATTATTTCCAGGGCAGGATCATCTCCATTGAAGTACAAGCACTCAAGACCACACATTTGAGAAGATTAAGTGTAATTTAGTTAGAATGAGAGATGTGTGGACATCATGGTGAAGTCTGAAACCTCAAGCCATCCGTGCTGTTCCTAACACCACTGGTCACCTGTGAAAGGCTCACCTTTCAGTTCATCGGGAGTTTTTTCATTTCTAAACTAAAGCCCTTTCAGGTTGTTAGAAACTGGAACTTTCATGGTAACTTCAAGTAAAAAAATATACATATGTAACTGAAGATTTTAACTCTTCTTTAAACCTCTTCAGGCAAAGAACCGGAATTGCTTAATTTATTCAAGCAAATGCTTTCTAAGTTTTCAGCTCACAGTCATCGCTTGGCCTGGCAGAAAGAGATAATACAAAGCTCCGCGCCAGGTAGAAAGCTGTCCCGTTGCTTCGGCCCACTTGGAGGGGAACAGTGTCTCCTTCCTCAGAGACTGGCTTCCGCTGCTCCTCTCTGGTTTCTAGCTTCCCTGCTCGCATACGATTCTTCAATTGACTCTTTCAACACCAAGCTCTGAGGCCTCCCTCCGGGAGGTGGCACTTCTGACAGCCAACAGGCTTAAGCAAAGGAGCTTTTGATTACAATAGCAGATTAACAGAACACAGCTTCTCACAACACACTTTTAACAGCTTTCACTACAGATACAAGATGTTTTCTAGAAAGAACCAGACTATTGTAGTTCTCAAGTTAGACATATGTGAGCAGGGAGCCAGCTTTCCCAGACGGAATATGGATCATTCATAGATGCTTCTGAAACGCAAAACCAGTCTGGTAAGCTAGAAAAATTTGGCCTCCAAATTTGAGCCACTATTGAATTCAAAGTGAAGTATATATAGTCTGGATTGGAGACACTGTGTTTCAGGAAAAAGAAATGTGTTCATATGTTGCCAAATATTCATTCTAATAAATTTGAGTGCCTATCGTGGACCTTGTTTTTAAGGACCTTTATGGTGTGGTAGGAAAACCAACCTAACAATTATAGACATAAGAACAATTAGAAAATGTAAAGTCAGTACTAACTAGTGTCAGTGCCATCGATGAGGGTGTGCGGGCAGAGAGAGGAGCCCTGTGGGAGGTCAGACCTGAGCTGGTCCTGAAAGACCAGCACTGGAGTGAGAGGCCTTCCAGGCAGAGTGCGGGAACAGCGTGTGAAAGCTGCGGTGCACGAGGGTCCGGCCTCTTGGGCATGGCCGGGTGTCAGGGTGCTGAGGATGTGGGGTGAGAGGGGAGAATGACAGCAGTTGAGGCCAAATTCAGAAGGGCCCTGTGTGCTTTGTTGAGTTAGCATTTTATTTTGTAGGTGAAGGGGAACTGTTAAATAATGGCTTGCTCCCTGGGGCTGTGTGTGTGTGGTTAGTCCAATGGCAGAGAGGTTGGAGGAAGCAGCACATTAAACTATGTGTGAGGGCACTGCAATAAAGATGGCCAGGCCTGAACTGTAGCATTCCCGAGGATTAGAATTTACAGAGTGTGCCTTGATCTGTAAAAGTTTATTGCTTCACGTTCCACGCGGGTCAGGAGGCTGAAGGGTGCCTTTATACAGTCACACAGACCTGGGCTGCTGGTCCACTCATGTCCTGTCTTGGTCACTGTGGCAGGGAGAGATGGCTGGGCTGTCATGTGCCAAATCTACGGTTGGGCCTGAAATGATAAGTATCATATCCTAACTGCTCACCTGTCTGCCTGCCTGATCGCCCCTAACTGCCTCTGCCTGCCAACCTGATCACCCCTAACTGCCCCCCATGCTGGTCTGGTTGCCCCCAACTACCCCCTCCCGCTCCCCGTCAACCTGGTCGCCCCCAACTGCCCCCCCTGCAGGCCTGATTGCCCCTAACTGCTCCCCCCGCCAGCATGGTCGCCCCTCACTGCCCTCCCCCCGCCGGCCTGGTTGCCACCAACTGCGTCCCCTGCCGGCCTGGTCGCCCCTCACTGACCCCCCCCCCCCCCCCCCCCCCGCCAGTCTGGTCGCCCCACGCAGCCTGTTCGGTCATCAGTTCAGTTGTTTCGGATGTGACGGCCCCTGGCTCTTTATATATATATAGATGGTGATGATAATACCAATCTCAGAGGGTATTGTTGTTGGACTGTGGGATTAGTTGGTATATGTAAAGTGTTTTGTAAACAAAGGCTGGACCATAGTAAACTTCATGTGAGTGTTTGTGAATATGACCGTGTGAAAGGGGCTGGTACTGCACTTGCAGGTAGGTCTGTGCGGTGCACGTGGTACACAGTAGGTATGTATTTTTCACTTGATACTTTCAAAAGTGTTTGTTGGGTGTCACTTAGCCCTTTTCATGTTACCTGCACGTTATCCCTGTCTGCTTGAGACTGGTAACCTGAGATACTGTCACTGAAACAGGACATCCTTTCTCTTCTATGTACTGTTATTTTGGACTGTCTGCTTGGGAACCACGAATGTTTATGTTCTGTAGGAGTAAAGGTGTAAAGGTGTATTCAAGCCTTGAATGCATAATAGAAACAAATTGTCTACAGCAAGCATGTCAGACTTACCACGGGCCAAATAAACAAGGTTTAAGTGTATGTGGCCGCAAAAAAAAACAAAAGCTTCCATTTTCATAGAAACGTAAGTTTATTTTGTTAGAGACATACTGAATACAAAGGGCTGAAATAAATGAGTCATCATTAACATAATATAATAGATCATTTTAATAAAAATTTAATATTTTCTCTTGAACATTAACTTACCAGACACTGAATAACTGCACAAACTAATAAGCGTAACACGAATAAACCTATTGTTCTTGTTCTCCAAAAGCTAAATATTTCCTGTTGCGCACACCAAACAAGTCAGTCCAAGACTAATGACGTGGCAGTCGGCTGCTATAATATTCAGTGCTGGTATTAGCAGAGAGAAATGGTGCGCCTGCATGTAAGGCGCGTAAGGAAAATGAATGCAACATGATTGTAGTAATCAGTCATTAGCGAACATTGTAGTTTGTTATTAATAATTATGTATAACAGGATATTCTAAAAATTAAGTTACGATTTTTTTTTTTATTTCTACAGAGAGGAAGGGAGAGGAATAGAGAGTTAGAAACATCGATCAGAGAGAAACATCTATCAGCTGCCTCCTGCACACCCCCTACTGGAGATGTGCCCGCAACCAAGGTACATGCCCTTGACCGGAACTGAACCTGGGACCTTTCAGTCTGCAGGCCGACGCTCTATCCACTGAGCCATAGGGCAAATTACGAAATTTTTATTAAAATGTTTCTTACATACCGTTATATTGGCTTGGCCGCAAAAATATTCATTGTGGGCCGCGAGTTTGACATGCTTGGTCTACATAGTCTGAAACAATTCTTTAAAATTCAGTCAAAAGAACTTATAAATGAAATATTTTCCTTTCCTGGATTTATAAAATGTTTTGGCCTGGGAGAAGCAAGATTGTGAGGCATACTTCTCTTGCTGTGGGAGCTGCTGTCAGCTGCCTGAGAGGCTGGCTTGGCTGGAGCGGGGGAGGGCCTCCTGCTGACACTGAGTGGTACCTGGCCTGGGCAGGGGTTCATCTGGCGGAAGTGGACTTGTTATATGATTGATGGTACCCAGGACCCCTTTGGGGAGGTCTTTATTATGTTATTATCATGACGGTATCCTTTAGGCCTGGAGATTAATTTTTGTTCTTACCTAGGTGCACCAGAGTGTTTCTCAAACTGAGAGGGTAGCAGCCAGCCACTCAGTGCTGCATGCGCCTTCGCTTTAATCAGGAATGGGTGTCAGAACCAGAGATGTTTCAGTCTGTGATTTATTCTTAGTTTAGAGGGTTTTTCCTGTTAAACTGACTTAACTTCTGAAAAGTGAGTCATATTTATGGTTTCAAACGTTTACTCTTTGACTAGTCTCGAAAGAGGCGAGTTACTGTTTCTGCCTTGTCAGTGTGTGAGGCCTGCTGCCGCCACAGCAAGACGGGGGACGCCATGCCGGTGTCCCTCAGCACCAGCAGCCCCTCGACTAAGGCTGGTGGCCGCCCACTGTCAGCAAGCCTGGACTGTGTTTTAGGGCTCCCTGAGAAGTCATGTGGCGATAGGGCTCCTGTCCCCAGCTGCCAGTGCTTAGACTGCAATTTTCAACATATTGTGTTAAAACTAACTTCTAATTCTGGCTGTTTTTCTTTTTTCTTTTAGGCCTAAAATTTGAAGCTCTGTTTTTATAAATCACTAGAGGCCCGATGCATGGAATTCATGCAGTGGGCGGGTCCCTCAGCCCAGCCTGCACCCCCTCGCAATTTGGGACCCCTCGCTACTAACCGCTAACCACCCGCCTGCTCACTGCTCCTTACCGCTCGGCTTACTGCGCCTTAGTGCTGCCACGGAGGTGGGAGGGGATCCCGCCACTGCCGCTGAGCGGCGCTCACCCTGTGGGAGTGCCTGACCACCACGGGGGGCAGCTCCTGCGTTGAGCGTCTGTGTGCATCATACTGACCAGTCGTTCTGGTCATTCCGCCTTAATGGTCGCTTAGGCTTTTATTATATAGACTAGTAGCCCAGTGCACAAAATTTGTGCACTCGAGGGGGGGGTCCCTCAGTTATTAAACATTTTACAGCACAACACTGACCACATTGGTGGTGGTGGTGGTATTGTCAGAATGTGTTAGATTATGCAGATGAAAATCTATTTAAACAGATTTGATGTAGATATTTTCAAAGATGGAAGAATTGTCCCTGTCAACTGTTTTAGTTGATTCATATCTTCAGTAATTGTAATCATTGCAAAGTTTTCAGTCCCCGTATGGATTGCTGGATATAATAGGTCACGCGCTGTCCCTGTCCTTTGTAGCCTTTGTTACCTTAAGGAGGACTCTAGTTTTCCATTTATATGTTTAAGTACCAACCTTACCAGCTTAAAAATGTAAGCTTTTAACACTGCTCTCTCTGTTCTGTATCCTTTCGATGAAAAGTGGCGTTGGGTTGCAGCACAGGAGAGAAATTCAGAAGGGGAATATTGAAGTAATGACTACAGTAGGAGAAGAGGGAACCTGTTTCCCTGGCCACAGGTGCTGGCGCCCTGGACCACAGGGCTGGTAGCTTCTCCGGGTGGCTGCAGGCTGGGACCTCTGGCCAGTAGCTTGTCCATCTCCTGGACTGCAGCCAGCCCCAGGCGCTTGCGCCTGGACCCAAAGTGGGCGGCTTCTTCTTCTGGGGGCTTCTTCTTCTTCTGTGCTTCCAGGGAGGGTAGTCAGTTAAGTGTCATGCAAACATAGGCGTCACCAATCACAGAAGCCGGGTGCGGGGCAGGGAAGCCGCAGCTGGGGCGCTGGCGGAGGCTGCTTCCCTGCCCATGCACCTGGCTTCTGTGATCGCCCCTGCACCCGGCTTCTCCGGTCACGGATGGCAGAAGCCGGGTGTGGGGCAGGGAAGCCGTGGCCGGGGACGCTGGCGGTGGACGCTTCCCTAACCCGCACTCGGCTTCTGCGATCGCCCCCACACCCGGCTTCTGCAGTCACCGATCGCAGAAGCCGGGTGCGGGGCAGGGAAGCCGTGGCTTGGGCGCTGCCGGAGACTGCTTCCCTTCCCACGCACCTGGCTTCTGTGATCGCCCCTATGCCAGGATTCTGCGGTCACCAATCGCAGAAGCCGGGTGCGGGGCAGGGAAGCTGTGGCTGGGGCGCTGGCGGAGGCTGCTTCCCTTCCCACACACCCGGCTTCTGCGATCGCCCCCGCACCCGGCTTCTGTGGTCACCAATCGCAGAAGCCAGGTGCGGGGCAGGGAAGCCAGGGCCGGGATGATGGGGGCGGCTGCTTCCCTGCCCCTGCATCTGGCTTCTGCAGTCTCCTTTGCTCTCTGTGTCCGCTTCCCTGCCCCACCCCCCAGGCTTCTCCGATCACCCGCTGGTGGCAGGGCAAAGGTGGCCTCCAGGGCTGACCTTTGCCCTGCTCCCTGGCTCTTGCCTGCGCCTGGGTTTCTGATCACTATCTTCCATCCTTCCCCTTTCGCCTCCCATCATTTCGAATTTGCAAATTAACCGCCATCTTTGTTGGCGGTTAGCCGCCATCTTAGTTGGCAGTTAATTTGCATATTGCCCTGGTTAGCCAATGGGAAGGGTAGCGAAGTTACGGTTAATTACCATGTTTGTCTATTATTAGATTCTCTTAGAAGAGCCACTGGTGTTGCTACCCCAAATATCATCACTGGGCAGGGGGTGGGAGACCTGGAGCTGGGAGTTTCACATGGTTCAGCAGAATGGTGAGCCGCCGCAGCAAGAGCAGTCTGCCCTTTGCTTTTCAGCAGCTGCGTCTGGTTTTGATGGTCCTGATTAGAACTTTAGTCCTTGGCCTTTTCTTGCTGTCCGCTGAGACGTGGTCCTGGAAATGGAGGACTGCGATGGGCCACATGGCTCATCCCCGTGGACCAGGTGCCTGCGTCAGCCCTGAGCGGACAGCCTCTGTCGTCACACGGAGTCGATGTGACGGAGTAAGAGGCCTCGAGGAGAGCGCTGCTGGGAGCCCCTTGTGCGGGGGGTGCCTTGCTCAGGAGCGCTGCTGGGAACCCCTTGTGCTGGGGGTGCCTTGCTCAGGAGCGCTGCTGGCTTCTGCAAACACCTGGAGTGGGATGCCCTTGCTAGTTGAGGTGAGAAGATGCAGTTCAGACCAGCACAAGGTCCCTGGAGCTCATCCGCTGGCAAACCCGTGGAGCAGCTTGGAATGCCACATGCCGAGGCTCACGCCCCTCAGCTTTCCCTCGCTAAAGGGGGCAGTGGTGGCTAGTAGTGGTCATGCTTTAATCCCAGGATGTGTGTTTTTATTTTTAGAGAGGGAGGGAGGGAGGGAGGGAGACAAGGAGAGGAAAGGGGAGGGGGGGAGGGGAGGGGAGGGGAGGGAGAGGAGAGGAGAGAGAGAAACATCGATCAGTTGCCTCCCATACTTCCCCTGACTGGGAATGGAACCCACAACCTTTTGGTGTATGGGGGACCCTCCAAACACCTGAGCCACCCGCCAGGATGTGATGGCTATTATTAATGTGAATTTTTCCCGGGGATTGGAGTGCAGCTCAAAAGGAGGCGTGTCAGGGTAAACATCTCCTTTTTTAACCTCAAATTTTGGCTTTTGCTGTGTTTGAGGTGAAAATGCACTTGAGTGGGAGGAGTGCGCACTGCTGGCTGAGAAGCCGTTCTGGTGTCACGTCTGAGGACGGATGAGGTGTGCAGTGCTAGTAGCAGACGGCCCAGGAGAAACTGGATTTTAGAAACCGGTTCTTGAGAGGGGAAAGGAAGAATCCTTACGGCTCCACTCTCTTTACTGTTGAGTATTTGGTAACGTCACCATGTAATCAGAATTGGTGTGTTTTTAAAACCCTAAGAAAGAGAAAACATATTTATAGTACAGTACCGATTTATTGGGGGAAAATCCGGATAAGTGGACCCACTCAGTGCAAACCTGTGTTGTTCAAGGGCCGGCTGCACTGAATAGCTGTGCCAGGAGCAGCGCTCAGTGTGGCGGCCTCATTCATCCAGCCATCTGTGAACACGTTGAAGTACACGGACCAGAGCCTTCTACAGAGGGCTCATTATCATTCAGAAGCTATTTTCCAGCTATTATTGAGCCATATCTGAGGGCTCAGGGTCAGGAACGGCCTGACAAAACCCCCGCTCCTGTGGTGCTCCCCTTCCCATAGGGGGAGCTGGCAGTTAATGAGTCAGCGAGGTTTTCCATCCAGAGCGTGGAGCTGTGCTGGGTCAGAGGGCGTGCACGTTAGATGGGCTGGACAGGGAATGCGTCTCAGCGTGGGAACTGAGGCCCATGTGTTGTTTGTCCCCGGGACCTTCGATTTCCCCTGCTTTCAGGTGTGTGCTGGGCATTCTGTATTCAAAGCCGGGTCTGCTCTCCCGAGAGGCGCCCACCGCTGGAGCTGCGGGCGGGGGTATGGGGGGAGGATGGGGCGGCCGTGCAGGTGAAGCCCTGATGCCCTTCTGAAAAGCGGCGGTCAGGTCATGGTCCCCAGTCATGGGTACAACACTTGAGCGTGAGTTTGCGAGTGAGTATGTGTGTGCTGTTTCTTTTAGGGTCCAAAGCTCCCTTCACATTTTCAAAGATGACCTGAAGAGCCAGTGGTGCTTCGGCTTGATTGTAGGATTTTCTCATAGTGTTTTTTCTGAAAACAGGGCCTCACTGTTAGCGCCGTTTTAATAGACAACAGTGCGATGGCCATTAGGTGGTGGCAGTTCTGGCAGGAAGTGGGCAGGGGCTGGGCTGGAATGATCTGATGTCTTATTTGCCAAGCCTGAAACGCCATGGTGCCAGCTGTCAAGTATAAAGCTCCATTTTGATTTAATTATCTGCTTATCTTTACATGGTAATGTGCCCTTTGGCCATATGAGCGCCCATTTGTGAAATCAGTAACTGTTATTAAACAACAACAAAGCTCACTGGGGCCTCAAGTTTTAACCTACAGGGAAAGTTTTTCCAGTAAAGGCACATAGATGTGAGCATTTCCTGTCACTGGCTTCAAAACCTGAATACTTTCTAAACAGGCTTGAAACCAAAGAGAAATTGTTTCAGTAATAATAATTGAAGAGGGTAGCCAGGTTCTGGTCAGACCTGGTCTTTCAGCTTCATAGGATGTGGTGAGATATCAGATACCTATTTCAGCTGGAAAATGGCTCATGCCATTGCACAGAGACTTCCGTGCAGCTCCGAGTGCGGGGAAGTTTCTCTCTGGGAGCCTGAAGATGACAGACGCACGCACAACAGACAAAAGCAGCTCTCAGTGCTGTTACATAGCTGCCTGAAGGAGGCCTAAGCTTGCAAAAATTGAAATTGGGAAGGTTTTGTGGCTCGTCTTTTAAAGCACATCCAAATGGTGCAGTTGTAATGGAATTTTGCAGTTTGCACAAGTTTGGTATCACTGGTCCTAGTGTACAGATAGGGTTCCCTGATGTGTTGAAATCAGGATCTAGTAAGTTGGTCCCAGTTTGGGAATCAGAATGCCCAGGTATCAGATCTTCTCTTCCTTTGTTCTATGAGTAGAAGAGACATGGGTGACAGAGCCTGTGTCTTGGTGAGGGCTCTGTGGTGACAGAAAACCTGACATCTGGCTTATGCAGAAGGGGAGTTTATTGGCTACAAAACTGATGTGGAGGCTTCGGTCTGATTCAGGTACAATTGGATTCAGGGTGCAAATAATGCCTGGGAACTCATGGTCTCTGTGTCACTTGGTGGTGCTTTATTCTTGGGTTCTACCGTAAGAAGGGGCCATTTAACGCTTCAAAAGGCATTCTTGTCCCTGGTAGCTCTTTCTGATCAGATGACTGTAGCAGCTCCAACCTCCTATGCTTGCCGTGCTTAATTCACTCGGCTGGCCTGGGTCACCTGCATAGTCTGAACCCAGTCATTGAAGCCGGAGCCTGTGAAGCTTGGTGGGCCTGAGTCACATGGTCCATAATGAGCCCCACACTACTACTTGGCCAAGAGTGAGGGAGAGGGATCTTCTAGTGCAGAGCCCGGATGCTGGGGCGGTGCAGAGCCTGACCGCACCAGGAGTAGCCCTGGCTCCAATCTGAGGCTCGGAAGCCCTATAATAAGCCTGTGGGCCTTGGATGAGCTAGGCCAGCCTGTTACCCATTTTCAGGGCCCATAGTTCCATGTTGCATACGCCCTGTGCTCCCGGGAGTGTGATTCTCTCAGGCTCTGGCTGGTTCAGTATAGTAAGGGGACTGGTAGCCATTAGACCTCAAGATGGGTATCACCATTTCTTTTGGGGGGTGCAGAAGGTTGCTTTTCTTTTGCAAGATTAAGTTGGGGAAATGTAGATATAAACAGAAGTTGTCCTTATGATTTATTAGCCTTCCTGCCCATTATCCTGCCCCTATCATTTTTCCAACACTGTCTTGCAATCCTTGGAGCCATTGGGCTTGTCAGCCTTTCTGATGTGATCTGCAGTGAAGCAGCGGCTTCTCCACCTGTTGTCCATCTCCTCCAGCAGTTTGAACTTTTTCCTGAAAGATAATATCTTATTGTGCTTTGGGTAAGGATTTTTTTTTTTTAAGAAATTTAATTAGGTGGCCAGTATTACAAGATAATGTTGGGAGAAATACATACTACAATGCACTGCCATTATGAGTTGTCACTACTTTTTTAAAATTCAGATTGAAATATATATATAATTTTTTTGAATGATCCATTAGTTCCACTTCTAGGAATTCTCAGGAAATAATTATGTTTCAGTTTATTAGCTGCATTTCCTGTTTATTATCCCAGTGTTTATAAGAGTGAACTATTTATTGGAACCAAGCTAACTGTCCAACAATGAGATTAAATTGACAAGTTGTGGTGCCCCCCCCCCCCGTTCAGTGGGAGACTTACGTGACTATTAAACATGTTTGAACAGAGTCTCCGCCGCCATGTACCCCTTTGCAGGGCAGCACCACATTTTTGACAGATTGAATAGTAGGCTATAAATAGCCTATGGGCTACATGAAGTGGCTGGTACATTAGTAGTGATGCTAGTACTACCGTTGAATGACTGCTATTTAAAAAAATACATATTTTTATTGATTTCAGAGAGGAAGAGAGAGGGGGAGAGAGAGAGACATCATCAATGATGAGAAACATCATTGATGAGAGAGAATCACTGATTGGTGCCTCCTGCACGCCCCACACTGGGAATCAAGCCCCCAACCCAGGCATGTGCCCTGATCAGGAATCAAACTGTGACCTCCTAATTCATAGGTTGACGCTCAACCACTGAGGCACGCCAGTCGGGCGAGTTACTGTTTTTTTAAAAGCATTGTATGAGATGAGAATATTGAAATAGAAAGGTGTCAATGGAAAAGTTTGTAAAATAGTATATACAGCCCTGGATGGGCAGCTTAGTTGATTGGAGCATTGTCCTGTACACCAAAGGGTAGCAGGTTCAGTTTCCAACCAGGGCACATACCTGGGTGACGGGTTCGATCCCTGGTGGGGACATGTGTGGGAGGCAGCTGGTCAATGTTTCTCTCTCACATCATTGTTTCTCTTTCTCATTCTCTCTCTCTCCTTCCCTCTCTCCCTAAAAATCAACAAAAACATCCTCGGATGAGGATTAAAAAAGAAAAAGAAAAAAGAATGTACACTACAACCCCAGTTTTGTTAAAAGTTCCATGTGCATAATATGTACATGCATGGCTCTCTTGTGTGCCATCCATATGTGTTCATAAAAGAGACTGCACGATAGACTCCCAAATATTAATTGTGGATGGTGGGATACCAGGGCCCTTCCTTTTCTGTGTGCTTCGTGTTCTCTGAGCTGTGTGGGTCGCTGGGACGCATTTGAACGTGGCAGCAGGAGAGAAGCCTGTGGCTCCCGCTCTGGCCCATGTCCGAAGGGGTGGAAAGCAGGTACGGGCTGGCGCAGTTGGCTTCCATCCTGCCCTCTGAGAAGAAACTGGCAAATGTGGCCCTAATGGATTTGGTTTTTTTCTTAACGAATTAGCAAACATTTAAGAGATTGATGAGTTACTCTGTGGTGAACCTGGGGCCTCCGCAGAGGAAATGTGGCTCTGGGAGCCATATCTAGACACTGGTCACTCATGTACCCCTTTAAGCCGTGTGGATGCAGGCACTTGTCATCTTTGTATTGGGTTCCTTCCTCCTCCTTTGATTAATTTCACAATTTCCCTTCTTGCCTTTCTTACTAGTTAAATGTTTGTCAGTCAGTTGCCGGCAACTGCAGTCCTGAGACGATGGCAGTGGACAGTGATGTGGTAGGTGGGTGTTTGAGGACTGACCTTCCGCAACCTGGTGGCTGCCTCCACATGCCAACTGGCAGCAAGAGCTTGTACCTCCCCTTGGGCCTGGGCTGCCATCTGCGAGGTCAGGAGACAGCACCAAGCCTCCAGCCAGAGACGCAAAGTGTAACAGGCTACCATTTGCAGAATGACGCACTGAGCCCAAGTCCAGTGAAAGGAGCTGAAAGGGTGGTGAAGAAGCAGAGTGGCTGCCTAACACTGGCGCCCTCGGTGGTGCTGTCTGCACAGAAGTGGGCAGTGTGACAGCAAAAACCATCCCAGGGCAGCTCAGTAAAGTGATGCGGCCCTTTGTGGGTTATTTTGGATCGTGTGGGATTAATCTCTGGAGCCCAGAGACCAAAAAGGCTTTATGCCTTGGTATTTGGAAATTTTGTAGTACATGTGTACTGGCTTGGTTGTGTTTGGCAAGCAGTATTTGTTCTAGCCAGCCCACACTGGCTGCAGCCCTCAGGCCTTAACTGGACATATGTTCTTAGTGGTATATTGGAAGTATACAAAGTAAGGAACAGTAAGAACACGTTAAAAAGAGAGGAGGCTGCACATGGGGAGGCTCCCACTCCTTGTGCAGGTGGGAGCGGCTCTGCTTCCATTCCCTTTTGGTCTCGCCTTCTCCCCGGCTCTGATGGGCTTGGGCAGGAGTGTGAGAAGAAAGTGCTTCCACAGAAGGCGTGCGGACTAGAACTGCAGCCTCGCTGGGTGTGACGTCCCACAGTACTAGACGTGGGGGGACTAGTCCAGGTCCCTTATTTTACTGTCGGGCCCCAGAAGCTCAGGGTAAGTGACTGGTTCCCGGGCACACATTGCTCAGGGCGACCCCACACCACAGAACTGAAGGCTTCCTGGGAGTTGACCCTTCCTGCTGCCTCTGGAGAACTCTAGGTGTTGATAAGGTACCATTGTCATCTCCCCAGGCAGTGATGGGGAGTGGCTGGACTCCGGCCTGGGCGGGATCCCTTTTCCTTTAGAGACGGGCCCTGGGCCTCTGGGCCACATCCCTGTCTCTGTTCTGCTTCCCCCTCTGTGAAATGAAGAGTCTATTCTACTCCTCATAGGGGTGAAGTGCATCACATGGGGCAATGTGTCAGTCGCCTCAGTGCATGTTTGTAATTTAAAAGATACTGCTATCGATACAGATTCTAAAGTCTCCTCTCAACATGGATCAGCCAGATGGGCAAAGGCCTTCCTTTCCACTTCATGCTCGTCATTGAAGGACCAGAACAGGCGAAACCTTCTGTGTGAAACCTCCCCCTGGGGGGCCGTGGAGTCTGAGGCCTGGTCTCATTTCCTGGCCCACAGACGGCTGAGGGTGGAGAACCCGCTTCCCACTGTGACGTGTGCAGGTCAGGTGTGCAGGTGAGGTGTGTGTGAAGCGTGCAGCCGCGTCCCACAGCGGTGCTCCTCGCAATCCTTCTGCCTTTCCTCCCGCAGCGTCACCTAGCCTCTCCTGTTCCTGTCTCCACTCGCACTGCGTCTGTGTGGCTTAGCCCTGCGTGGCTATTCAGTTCCCCAACTGGTGACTGCCTTAGCAGTAGACACAAGCCCCAGGGGACCAGCCTGATGGTCACTGCACGGCCTGCCCGAGACAGAAGCAGCTTCCGACTCCTCTTTGATCCAGAGCATCCCCAGGGACTGCAGCCTGGGACTGCCAGCGCCGGGCCTGGGGCTAGACAGGCCGCTGGCTGAGCCATCCCCAGGAACAGCAGCCAGGCTGATGGGGAGAAGGGGTGGCTGGGGGGCTAGAGGCTGATGTGCAGGGAAGGTGGGAGGGGCTGCTGGGCTGATCTTGGTCCAGCCAAGGCTGAGCAGCTCCTGCCCTCCATCTTTCAGTGGCCCCAGCTGCAGCTGTGTCTGCAAGTATTTCCCAGGTGGTTTTTATTCTTCCTGTCTTTCCTTTCTCCCCACCCTCCTTGTCCCTGCTCCATTCAACTCAGTGTTGCCACTTAGTGGAGGCAGGGGACAGTCACTCACTGCAGAACCAGAGCGCTGTCCCGGTCCCTGCAGCGCTGCCTCTGCCCCCGCAGAACTGGGCTGGCTGCCGAGGGGGCACTGCTCTGCAGGGAGGCATGACTCTGCCCCTGGTGTTTTGATAGGAACAACTGTAATAAAGGCCGACAGTCGCCGAGTACTCCCTGTGAGCAGGCACTGGACAGGCTTTGACATGGGGGATGATCTCATTTACTGCACCAGCTGTCCAATGTTCCTTACCTGCTCACAGCCACAAAGCTGGGGTCCCCCTGATCCAGACCCAGGTTTGTCTACCCCTAGCGCTCACCTCTTGATTATTCACCCCTGTTCCTCCCTTGAAAGCTCCTTGACCCTGGTGTGCCTCCATTTCTCTCCCTATGAAATGGGGGTAATGACTCTGCAGAGCTACCTGTGTGTGTTACAGTGTACTAGCACAGTGGTCGGCAAACTCATTAGTCAACAGAGCCAAATATCAACAGTACAACGATTGAAATTTCTTTTGAGAGCCAAATTTTTTAAACTTAAACTATATAGGTAGGTACATTGTTATTAACTTAATTAGGGTACTCCTAAGCTGGCCTTTACTAAAAATGTTCATTTTATAATAATAAAGCCACCAACACAAAGTAATTACAATTCTGAAATTGATGACAAAAATACCTGTAGGATTTGCAGCTGGTTGGAAAAATACAGGTAACTTTATGCTTCGAGTAGGTACTTTTGTCACCCGCTCGTGATTTGCGGACACAACTAGCACTAACCACTGCACAATGAGACTGCTGACTGACTGGCTCACTCAACCCGTGCATGAATCGCATGTGCCTCCCCTGCGCTGCGTATCCCGCGGGCCCGCCTGCGCCGCGTCTCCCGTCATCCGACCGACCGACACCCCCCACTTCTTATAACGCCACTTCTTCAAATAGACTCGCCCAGGCCGAAACCCGACTTCTGCGCATGGGCCACAAAGTTTCGATCGCACTGTACGTGCGTGCCCACACGTGGTATTTTGTGGAAGAGCCACACTCAAGGGGCCAAAGAGCCGCATGTGGCTCGCAAGCCGCGGTTTGCCGACCACTGTACTAGCACACGCAGTGATATTCATTAGTGATGCTGTACTGAGGCCTCTGCCTGCAGTGCCCTCCGACACTGCAGAGATGGAGCCGGAGACAGACTGGGAAGGAGTGCCGTTAAAAGTACAAACAGTGGCCGAGACCGGCTTGGCTCAGTGGATAGAGCGTCGGCCTGCGGACTGAGAGGTCCCGGGTTCGATTCTGGTCAAGGGCATGTACCTGGGTTGAGGGCACATCCCCAGTGGGAGATGTGCAGGGGGCAGCTGATCGATGTTTCTCTCTCATCGATGTTTCTAACTCTCTATCTCTCTCCCTTCCTCTCTGTAAAAAACAAAAAACAAAAAAACAACTCAATAAAATACATATAAAAAAAAAAAGTACAAACAGTGGCTGGAAATCCTGGAGCTGCCCACAGGGAAAGGGAAGGAATTGGAGCTGGCTGGAAGCTCACCCCACTGGACAGGGAGTGACCAGTGATTAGATTGTCACAGGGCACAGCAAACACCTCGCTTGTCCTACTCCATGGAGAACCTGGTCCCCCAGGTATGCTTGGGCAGAGGTGCCTTGGAGCAGCATCAGTGCTGTGGTTTGAGAGACTTTTTGAACAAGACCCAAGTGCGTGGGTCGAGGCAGGGGTCAGTGTCCTGGCTGGGCCTGGGAAGCAGAGGCCTGGATGGAGCCCTTTGTCCAGGTGAGACAAGCCAGGGCTTCTGTTAGGCTAACCAGATACTGCTTGGCTGTTTATAGCTGTCATTCCAAGTGCTTTGAGAGGGGCGGTGTGTGACAGGTCTCTTTGTCTGCATTTCCTTACAGTGAAGCCGATGAACATTTTGCAGGCTGAGGAAATTCAGGGTCAAAAAGCGATGGCAGAGCTGGGCTTTGGAGCTCTGAGCCATGCTGATGGGCTCACTCCGTCCCCACCTCTGGGGAGGCTGAGCCCGAGGGCATCTGGCTACCTGCATCACCGTGGCAGGGCTTGCCTGGGAGAGGACCGTGGCTAGGATGCCCGTTTAGCACAGTGGGCACAGGCCACATGCTCCCTTTCCAGTGGCTGGCTGGCTGGCGGAAAGAGTGCTGCTCTGTAGTTGCCGTGGTAACACTCCTGCGCTTGTAGCCTATCTGCTGGGGGTATTTCCCTAGATGCACTGACATGGGGGGCACAGCAGTGTGGCCTGGTGGTAGGGGTCATGGTTTCTCAAGCCACACCTACCAAGTTCTGTGCTTGTGATCTTGGGTGATTTGCTTTGCGCCTCAGTTTCCCTGTCTTTAAGTGGGTTGTGGTGAGGCTATGAGTTTTAATGTCCATAAAGTGCTTATCAGCATAGTGCCTGGCACGATAGCCAGTGGTCAGTAATTGATAATTATGATTAGCTATTCGCCAACAGCTAGTGGGCTTGGGGAAATTTTCAGCTATAAAACACCTAAAGGAAGTATGGCCTGCCAGGGACGCGGGGCTGGGCCCGCAGCAGCCCAGGGCGGGCTCTGAGAGCAGCACTGTTTCCTGAAGAAAGGAAGCCGTAATAGGAAGGAGCGCAGTGAATAATCGGGGTGAGGGTGTCCTCACCCTCCGCCGGGAAGACAGAATGGAAGAAGGGATGTGAGGCTGGCTTGTGCTGATTTGATTTTCCTTTTCCTCATCTGTTCGGCATGTTAAAGCCTTCAGGTTTCAGCTGATTCTGCCATGACAGATCATCAGAGATGCTCTTAACTTGGAGGGCTGGGTGGGTCAGTGGTTTGGACCTCTTTGGGAGGCCTCCTGTTTTGCCCCTCCTACCTGAAGGCCTGGCGCCAGGTTTAGAGGAAGCTGTGCAGTGAAGCATCTGTTTGGTGGGGGTGAGGGTGGGGCCTGGAGTAAGTGGGTCAGATGGAGGCCAGGAAACCCTCTCAGCCTCTTGGTACCTGGGTGTCCCTGCGCAGGCGGGAGCAGCGCCTGATGAGTCAGTCCTCCGGGGAATTTGGAGCTGGCAGGGCAGGCTGTGAGCGGGGGGAGTGTGGGCCTTTTGTGTCTTTCAGTGCTCTAGCCTTTAGGAACAATCTGGAGATCGGGCTCTCCCATGGCATAGTCCTGCTTGTTTTGAGGTAATTCAGCTTGAATAGGTGCTTCTCTTGAATGCAGGTCTTCCAGGAATTAGCCCTTTCCCTTTTAAATGTTTAATAGGCTATGCTTATGTCTTAATAGCTATACTATTCTCAAAGCATAAAAAGACTTAAAAAGACTTACACGGTCTGTCATTTTCCACACTAAACCCTTATTGTGGTTTCCATGCGATTTTGAAGCCGGGGAAACTGGGAGGCTTTGCGGGCGTGTGTAGACACGTCTCTGTTCCTCTGTCCTCTTGGGGGCGGAGAATGGGACACGCCCTGACCCAGAGTCTCCAGGAACTGCAGGAATGACTCTGGTCTCCATTTTAAACATGCACGTCCTGAGGCCTCAGAGCTCCTTTTGAAGAGAAGTGGAGTTCTCCAGGCGCTTTTCGGAGGAAGCTATAGTCCTTTCGGTACAGCGCGAAGCTCCAGCCTCAGAAAAGCACCTCTGCCCCACTGCGTCCTCCTGAGCTGGAATGTGGACCCTGGAGGTCCATGAGCTCTCCTAGAGCGGAGGCAGGGCACGGACCTTGCTGGCCCGCCTCCCCATTAGACTCTGGCTCGTGGCTAAGTCCTGTGAGCACTGTGCCTTCCGTGGCTGCAGCTATGGTAGCAGGTGGTAATAATATTTTCTGAGTACAGATGCTCCTGCACTTACCATGGGTTATGTCCCGATAAATCCTTTGCACACTGAAAATATCATGTCTAAATGCATTTAGTTCGCCTACCCTACCAAGCATCGTAGCTTAGCCTGGCGTGGCCTGCCCTGAACGTGCTCAGAACACTTCCGGGAGTCCACAGAATCATCTAACACAAAGCCTGTTATATAGCAAGGTGTTATCTCATGTCATTTCTTATACATATTGCTTTGCACCATCGTGAGTCGGGGGCCTGTGCTAAATTGTAGATGGATCTTCTAGTGGACTAGTTGAAAGTAAGAGTCCTAAGTAGGCAAGGTCTTCAGAGAAATCGCCTCACTCCTGGCCCAGAAATTTCTAGCAATTCTTTAAAAACACCTTTTTAATTATCGGGGGCCAAGGCAGAGGCAGCAGAGGCCCCCAGCCGCGGTGGTGGCAGCAGCGGGCGGGTCCGGGGCCAAGGCCCTTGAACAAATTTCGTGCATTGGGCCTCTAGTATAGGTAATAAACCACCATGGTGAGTTTGCTATGTTTCCATGCAGACTTCTCTCTTTCATGTAGCAGCTATCCTTCCATTTAGAGATTGGATTTGGGTAAATCTGCCCTCCTTTAAGGTGGAGACAGCCTCTTGAATGCAGCCTACCAGCATTCATATTTAGTGAATGTGGCCCCACTTTCCTCCATACCACCGGGCAGAGGACCTGGGGCGGGGCCTGGGCACTTCGCCTGGACTAAGGCGGGAGAGGACGTTTCACCTGTTCTATGGGAGAGTCCCAGAAAGGACACTGAAGAGACCAGACACACATTGTACTTTGCTGTTTGGCTAGGACGCTGCTTGCAGTCTTAACTGTGAAAACCCTTCACCTCGTCTGTAGGCCACTCTGAAACTGTAGGAGTGTGGGTGTGACCACCCCTTCTCCCTACTTGAAAAGGAAATCAGGGTTTTAGCATTAGAGACCAGAAGATGGACCTTGTATGTGCCCCTGCTGGCTTCACTTGAGTCCAAATAACTTTCTCAAGTGATGGCCAGTGGGCAAGATGCATTTCCTTTGGAATATTTCTGTCAAACTGTAGATTTCCTGGATGCATTCTGCACATGAGCCACCTCTTCTTGGTAAACTGTGCTGCTATAAGAATGTTAGGAATTGTCTTTATTGGTTCTCCATATGTGCTCTAGCCACTGCATTTCCAAGGTGAAGGGATAGAGCGGGCTTACAAGGGAGGTGGTGATGAACTTGGAGTCTCTCCTGGTTTGTGGTGGCTCAGTGTGCTGTCCAGTCTGTGGAGAGAGCTTGCATGTCCTGTCTCTATCCAGCGGTGAGTGCTCTCTCATTTCTTCCCAGGTTGGCTGGCTCCTCTGGCTGATGGCATGTTGAGATTCAAGGGCCGGTGGCAGCGAGGACTTCTGATCCAGAGGGGACCGCTCTAGAGGCCAGGCCACCAGTACCATGGGCCAGTGTGTCACCAAGTGCAAGAATCCCTCATCAACCCTGGGCAGCAAGAATGGAGACCGTGACCCCAGCAGCAAGTCACACAACAGGCGAGGTGCAGGCCACCGCGAGGAACAGCCGCCGGCCTGTGGCAAGCCAGGTGGGGATATCCTCATCAATGGGACCAAGAAGGCAGAGGCTGCCACGGAAGCCTGCCAGCTGCCCACGTCCTCGGGAGATGCTGGGAGGGAGCCCAAGTCCAGTGCCGAGGAGTCTTCCTTGCAGAGGTTGGAGGAACTGTTCAGGCGCTACAAGGATGAGCGGGAGGATGCAATTTTGGAGGAAGGCATGGAGCGCTTTTGCAATGACCTCTGTGTTGACCCCACGGAATTTCGAGTGCTGCTCTTGGCTTGGAAGTTCCAGGCTGCTACCATGTGCAAATTCACCAGGTTAGTCACCAGTACTTTTCCAGGTGAGCAGAGGAGGAGCGCACCTGGGGCAGTGGTCCGTTAGGGTAGAACTGGGTTGGCTTCATAGAGTTTGGGTCTTTCTCTGTCAAATTTCTCTAAAGCTGTTCAGCCTCTGAATAACTGGGCGCCGACCCTCCTTGACTAAAGTTAAACAGGGCATAATCCATGCTGAGCCCTCTTGCCACGTTGCGGCCCAGCCTTACTGCTGCTGCAGACCCTCTGCTCCCTCTTGTCATCCACTCCCTTCCTCCCTCTCTACTGCTGTGCGCCTGGCATGCCAGGCACTGGGAGGGCCCCTGGGATGTGCCTGTCACTGCATGAGGCCAGTGACCCCTCCACACAGTGCCTCGCTGGCCCGGGATCCAGCAGTAGTTGGCATCTCATAGTCGTACATCTCCGTGGAGGGTGGGGGGGGGGGGGGGAGGCATGGCAGGATTACCCCAAGGTGTGGTTTGCAACGTGCTGGGGGTAAATAAGAATTTACTTTGGGAACTCCTCATGTAACCTCTAGCCCTGGGGTAGGGTAGGTTACCCAGCAGACCTCAGAGGCCTTTTCTCTTTAGTGGATACAGCAGTCTCTAAGTTGGTGATCAATGTGGGCTATATTGTGAGCTAAAAGTGTTATACAGATGTTTAGAATACATACACAATTTTTGTTTCTTAAGAGAAAATTTTGATCACTGGTGGGAGTTACCCAGGTTCATCCAGAATCTTTGGTTTCTTGGCAGTTACCAAGAAACAGCCCGCAGAGCACAGGAGAGCAGGAAGGGCCCCTCGGGGAGGAGAGTGCGGCACAGTCACTGTTGCAGAATGGGGAGCAGGGCCTGGAGCTGACACTTGGCTTTGGGAAGGGGAACAAATGAGCGGATAGGCAGGCACTGTTAGAAGCGGTTGACATATTAACTTGTCCTCACCCACACCCTGAAGACTGTCGTGTAGTCTCAGCACTTCCCAGGTGGAGGAGTCGGCATTCCCACCCAGCCACCCAGCTGCATGGTGCTAATCTCCACGCTGTTGCCTCACAGGAAATGATTCTTGTTGACAGTGATTAATTGTGTCCCTACTTCCTGTTGCAGGAAGGAGTTTTTTGATGGCTGCAAAGCAATAAGTGCAGACAGCATTGATGGGATCTGTGCACGGTTCCCCAGCCTCTTGACAGAAGCCAAGCAAGAGGACAAATTCAAGGATCTGTACCGGTTTACATTTCAGTTTGGCCTGGACTCTGAAGAAGGGCAGCGGTCACTGCATCGGGAAATAGCCATTGCCCTGTGGAAGCTAGTCTTTACCCAGAACAACCCGCCAGTGTTGGACCAGTGGCTACACTTCCTAACAGAGAACCCCTCGGGGGTCAAGGGCATCTCCCGGGACACTTGGAATATGTTCCTTAACTTCACTCAGGTGATTGGCCCCGACCTCAGCAACTACAGCGAAGATGAAGCCTGGCCGAGTCTCTTCGATACCTTTGTGGAGTGGGAGATGGAGCGGAGGAAGAGGGAAGGGGCCGGGGGCGGTGTGCACAGCTCAGGGCCCTTGGGCTTGTGTCCCCAGGAGCAGACTTAGTGCTCTGTCCCAGGCTGCGCTGCCCTGGAGCCAGCCGAGGAATGGACCTTTCTGGAAATTACCGAAGATCCGGATATTTTCTACTTTACACCTTTCTCTGCCTTGTATCTGAAAGGGCTCTAAAATGCTGTATCATGTTTTAGGCACTTTCTTCACTTTTTGGTTATTTTGGTTATTTCCTTTTTGGGGGCATCCCCCAAAATATTTGAACCTGGCTACATGTTATGTATCTTTTTTATAAGCCTTCAGATAGAATAAGCCTGCCATTTCTTGCACAAATAGATTGTTTGTGGGGGAGGGCGCCAAGCGGGGGCTGGCGGTCAGCGGAGCTAACATTAGACACCAGTGCCGGCCCTGCTGTGCAACTGTTCCAGGGCAGGCTGCACTGGTGTGGTGCTGTTTACATGGTTGAATCGCGGTTGTGATAATTTTTAAAGATTTACACGGAGCTGACTAGCAGTGTTAACTGTTAACCACGTTGCATTAATTCCCTGTGAGTTAAAGCCCTTGGAGAGCTGGGGCCAGCCAAATGTGTCCTCTGGTGACAACCCCGTCCAGCTAGTGTCTGAACCCTCTCTCCCGCACTTCTTGCTCATTCCCTCTCTGACGCATTGCGTTTCCTGTCGAGTGTGCCACCAGCACGTGGCCCCGGCCAGTCGAGTGAGCGGCGTTCTAGAGCAGCCGGCGCCCGAGCATCGAGAGCAGAGAAAGCAGTGCTACCTCAGTTTGGCTGGAAGCAGTCTTAGATAGGTGTTTTTCTTTTATGAATTTTCTGTATTTTCATGTTGTAAGTGGAGATACTTGTTTTTTTTCATTTGCCTTGGAGCCAAAGTTTCTGTTCCTGGTGGTCGGAAACTGCCTGCAGCCACCGGACTTGAAGGAAAACTGTGGTTTGGAGCTCTGCTTGAATACTTTCTTAGAGAATTTGAGTATCATCAGCTTACTTGTCTGGCAGGTGCAGAAGCCTGGGGCTGGCCTGAACTCTGCCGAACGTGAGTGTATTTAATAGTGAACGTGTGCCCTTTCCCTCGTGCTGCGCCGTGTCGTCACTCACCCCGGGTGTTATTTATTATCTGTGTTCCTGTCAGGCTCACCGGGGTGATGTGATGACTGTTGAGGTTTACATTACCCTCTCCTCCTTCCCCTCCCCCAAATATATATATGTACATGTATAAGATATGTGTATATTTTACCTATCTAAAATATATATGTACACATATATGTATCTATATTCCCGTTTGCCTGCTAAAACTGGCCCTAGAGGAGGGAGACGAGGGCCAGGGAACATCAGGATGGAGGCTTCTGAATCTGAGTGTGGACCATGGTCACTAAAGAGAAGATGAATTTTCTCAGCTCTTTCCTCACAAGAGGGAGGCCCAGTTGCCCGACTCCTGCGCTCGCTCCCTGAGGCCGGCTTTGGACGCTGCCCAGGAGCTGACTGTCCTACCTCGCTTCAGTGGAGGGCTTGTCCTTTTCCCCTTGAAACCATGTCCTCCGGCCTGTGCTGGAAGGGTGGCGGCAGGAACTTTGGAACAGATGGAAAAGGGAATCTTTTAAATAAACGTATAAAACACTTATATTTTTGAGGTAGCGAGTTTGTCTGTGGAGCGTTTGGCGTGTTCTCCCTGGCTGCCCCACCTCCTTCCAGGCACGTTTCTCAGCCTGGCAGCAAGTGCTTGTTCCGAGGTCCGTGACTCCCCTTACGGATTCAGACTCCCCTCTTGACAGATGGTTATTTGAAGGGTTTCTGCAGTCAATGTTTTTCTGAAATTGACATTGACGGGGAATGTAATTGGAGTTTGATATTTGTTGCCTCTAGAGGGTGGGTGGTCAGCAATACTGCTGGAAAGCTGGAGAGGGTGGGGTCTCGGGCCAGGTGTCTGCGTCCTTTAGCCTGACACAAGATCCTTGTGTAGTTTCTAGGGACCCCAGCTGGTTCTGTGGGTTCAGTTGTAGTCAGGATGCCCAACCTGAGAGACCACCTTCTCATCCAACTGTCTGCGACCTCCTGTTCCCAGTTCTGAATTGGGCAGAGGGGGCAGGTGTCCTCGCCAGTGCACAGGAGAGGGAGGCCCAGGGTCCTGAGGACCGGAGGACTGCCTCCTCCCCAGCCGCCAAGAAGGCATCTCCTGCGTTAGGTGGACTAGAGCAGGTGGGTTTTGTTTTTAATTGTTCAGCTTCCCTAGGCCCACTGAAGAACCATTTTTTAAAGTTTTCAATTATACTTTTAATGATAATTATTACAAAAATGCAAATGAGAACCAGAAAAGGGAGCAGTCGGGGAGGGACTTCCAAGTTCCCTCCAAGTTTGTGTCCCTGACGGCAGTTCTGCTCGGCCGGTGCTCGACACCCTCGTGCCCACGGAAGCAGGCTTCCTGCAGAGGGACCCGAGGTGGGAGTGCGGGGTCTTGTTACTCTTCTGGGAAATGAAACACACCTTTCTCTTACCCTAGAACTAGGTTTGCTACTTGGTAAGCAGGAATGGTGTGGAAGAGGCCAAATGCAGGCCCCTCAGCCAAGCCAGGGCAGCCTTCCCTCCAACAGGGGGCGGGTGTGGAGAGGGCAGGATGCGGATGCCATTTTGAAAATAGGCAAATATCTGAGGGCAACTACAAACTGAATTAAAATGAGCTGGTTTTGGCAAATGGTTTTGTGAGCTTCTGTGCTGTTTCTTTAGCAATCAGAAAGCTATATGAGATGGTGTTACTGCATGGAGTTGCCCTTCCCCATCCCTGCACATTTGAGTATATCGCTAACCCGCCTCCTATAGTGAGGCCTCAGCAGTGCCCCCTCATCCATGCTGAATGCACCCACTTGTATGAGTTGGTTCCAAGACTCCATACCGAATTTTGGTAAGAAAAATCTAGAGCTGAGTGAAGATCCAAATTTCAACCAAGCTCCCAGGCCGAGGAAATCCAGTTGAAGATGTACAGGCATTGCTCTCAATGCCACACAGTGTTAGTTGGTCTCTGAAACAGTACTGGGCGCCCAGGAGTGGGACTCCACAGTTCAGGTGGCCTCATATTAGACTAGGCCAGATTGTGTTAAACAGAGGTGGGAAGTTACTGGGATAAGGACTTGGGTCTAAAAGCTTAAAAACGAAAGCAGATCTGTACTTAGCACTGTGTGTATGCTGCACTGAAAGTGTCTTCAGTGCAATGCAGCCCAGAAGTAGACCCACTTACACAATTACAAGGTGAGGCTGGAGGGAGTGCTACCAGGTTGGTTTTGTTAGCTGCCTGTGTTTCCTTTTCCTTGCGTCTCTGGTTAGTGAGGACTTAACCGTCTTGGTAACGGATGCCAGCTGAAAGGACTCTGCACAGTCATCACATAGTGGTTTGTCAAGTGTACTTTGGGACGCATTTGAGGACATGTGCAGTTGCCCCCTTGTCCTCCAGTCTGTTTTTCTGAATCGTACTGGGGGGTTCCCACCCCTCCCTGCAGCTGATTCCTATGGGAAGCTCTAATTGTGGCATTTATTTAGTGTAACCTGGACTGGCCTGCCTGTCAGGGAGGCTCTAGAGGTGTTTTCCGTACTGAGGGACAAAACATGCTTGAGCTCTGGTTCAGCAACCAAGATGGTGCCAATGGCTTTGAGTGGCCATCAGGTGCTGTTTCAGATCGGGTGCTGGGCATCACTCCTCCCTGCTCCTCTTGGAAGCTCAGCCCACTCTCGCACTTCCCACTTCCACTGCCCACTCCCTCCCCACTTCCAGCACAGGTCTTGGATATTGCCAAAGGAAGCCGTTCAGCTGCTGGGGTTCCCCCAGCACACATTTATTCTGGGAGAAGTGTCTTCCCTCTGACCTGGTCCCAGCCCAGAGTCTGGGATTAATTGCTCGTACCCGTTGCACTAATGAATGATTCTAGGTTTCAAAGGGGGAATTTGAAGCAGTAGGCAAAGGGGGCTTGGGTGAGTTGGTCTTACAGACACCCTGCCTTACCCCGCTGAGGTGATGAGTCCACTACTCACGTGACCCTCCACCTTTGTGGATTCCTCTTGGTTTGTGACCAGTGTGTTTCTTGAGGTTGTACAAACTTGTTGACCGAAATCAAAACTTTTGTTTGTATTCTCTGCACTGTTATGCTCTCCAAATGGCCCACTGAATATTTTTATTAACTTGTTACACACATTTTTTGTCTTTGTCTACATTATTTCTTTTGATGGTCTTTTATTTGGAAGGTTACCTGCTGTTGCGTTTAATAAATTTGTTTACTTGATTGACAGTTCTGGAAAAAACAATAAAAAAACTGGCTTTATTCTTGGGCAAGATTTACCCCCTGGAAGCTCTTCCAACATGATATTGGATAGCAGTTCCTATGCTTTGGAAAGTCCAGATAGTATAGGACCCAGACTCTCCCACTCACCAAGCTTAATTGCCTTTGGGGTCCCAGTATTTCAGGCAAAAGCAAACGAGCCCTCACGGCCACTCCCCAAATAAGTCTGACCTCAGCAAATGGCTGGGTTCCCATGAGGAATAAGAAGTAAGTGTGAGCTCTGTGCTGAATGGGTGGCTGCAGGTTGGCAGTGATTAAGGCAAAAGAGACCCGCTGAACTGTCAGGTGCCGCTGCTGGGTTACCCATGTCAGGTGAGTGAAACCGGTTTCCTTTTTCTCATCTGTGAAATCAGAAGACTGCTATTTCCATTAGTGTCAGGCTTTACACAGGAAGTGTTTATAAAGCACCTGAGACACATAAGTCTAAGGTTTCCGAAAGGACGTCAGGTGAGTCATCAGGGAATCCAGGATCCAGGATCATGGCACACATGCCCTTTCCCAGGCCACTGCCCCCTTATAGCCTGACTCCCCTCTGCCAGATTTGGGGGAGATGGAAGGCTTAGACCAGCGGTTCTCAACCTGTGGGTCGCAACCCCTTTGGGGGTGGAACAACCCTTTCACAGGGGTTGCCTAAGACCATCAGAAAACACATATTGTTTTTGTGATTAATCACCATGCTTTAATGATGTTCAATTTGTAGCAATGAAATTGGGGGTCACCACAACATGAGGAGCTGTATGAAAGGGCCGCGGCGTCAGGAAGGGTGAGAGCCGCTGGCCTAGACCAGCGTGATTCCTGATGACCCTGTCTGGCTCTTACATAGGAGTCTGATGAGGGCAGACTGCTCATGCCTTTCGCCTCCTTTCGGTGTGTTTTCTGTCTGGCTCCTGTTGATATTCAGGGAAGCGATGGGCCAGCCACCTCCCTTCGAAGGAGGCCCTAGTGGCCTTCCCAAAGATTGCCAGCCTCTTGCTGGCATCTCCCAAAACCAGTTCGGTGCAGGGGTGGGATGAGAGTGCTTTTCCTTTTCCTTCCTGGTGGAAAGGGGCTGAGAGTCAGGGCCGTGTCCTCTCCAGCTAAGAAGAGGGTTATGAAGTTTTCTCAGTGAGCTGGGATTTTTCCTCCAGGTTGAGTTTGGAAGGAAATCTAGAGGGTGGTTTTTCCCCTCACTTGAAAAGTAAACCTCCAGAGCATGTACTCATTCCGTTCCTGGGCTCCTGTCTTCTGCACATGCCCCTCCTTCCCACACACACACCAACCAGGCCTTACAAATTGAGGCGTGGGGAATAAAGTGAAGAATTAAGTGCTTGTACAGAGCCCAGAGCTACTCAAAGTGTTGTTGCTGAAATACACATTTCAGTTCAGTGATGGGCAAGCAGCTTCTGCACACAATTATCAGATGAGCTTAACTGCAGTGGACTTTTTCTAGCAAGAAAGGCGCACTAGCGCACACTGCAGTGGTGCTGAGAGTCCATCAGTCGCTGCGCCCTGGCCGCGCCCCTCCTCAGTCCAGCCAAAGCAATGCCTGAGCTGACTGGAAGCCATTCTCTAGCTCTAGGTCCAGAAGGGTTGGTCTGCCTGGGAAGGGAAGGGAAGGCCAGGAGCCAGGCCAATCCTTCCATTTCCTTTCCTTTGCTCTGATTCCTGAGGATGCCCTGTCTTAGGAAAGCCATATGGCCCTTCCCTGGTTTGAACTTTAGAAAGGCCTAGTGGAATATGGCAGCAGTGCCATCAGCAGCCACGCATCTAAAGATAGTGTTTTGTAATCCCCATGCTGATGGGGACGCTCCATGGGCCCTGCCTGTGTTTATTTTGGAAGGTGCTACTGAAATTGCTAGTAAATTAAAATATGAAGCTACAGAATAATGTGGAACTAACTAGTGTCTGACAAGGCAAGAAAGATACGACACAGGCTCTTGTATACATGGACTTACATAATAAAGGAGGCATTTTGTTTTAATGGGTAAGTAAAGATAGGTAATTGGGTAAAATCTAAATATTTGGGGAAGAGTTGTCACAGCCAAAATAAATTCCAGGAGGAATAAAGATATGCAATAGTAAGTTTAACCATTAAAAATGTATATACTTGTTGGTATTAAATTGATCTCTGTATCAAGACTTTCTAAGCAAAATAGGGAAAGAAGAAATCATAAAAGAACAAACTTCTAAAACTTAAAAAAACAAATTGGAAACATTTTTGCAATTGACAGACACAATCCATTAGACCTTAAAAACTCAGTATGGAAAAGTACTTAACTAAAATATGGGCAAAGGATATTGATAACTCACTGAAGAAAAACAGCCAAAAAGCTTCTGGAACAAATCGTAGATACATATCTAAAGGGTATTCAGAAAACCCAGAAAGTAAACCTATGATGAAAACTATTGTTGGCTTATCAAATTGGCAAATACTTGAAACATGTCCATGAAAAACTTTTCTGGAATCAAAAAAAACCTTACGTGTTCCTACTCTTTAACCCAATAATTTCACTTCTAGGGATTTTTCACGATACAGTATGTGCCAAAGATGCAGGTGCGCAGACGTAGTGGCAGCCTCACTCGGGATCCACTTCAGCGGCATAGGGAATGGTTAGCAATGGGCGCACGGCAACATGTTGGAATATTGGCCGCTATTAACAACTCTGCTTTTGAATAATGGAAAAGTATGACAGAAAATGGTAAAATAGTGACAGTCAACTCGGGTGGGACTAGATGTGATTTTAACTTGTATTTTTCAAGTCTTCATTAATGGGTTTCCTTATAATAGGGAAGAGGTTATTTACAAAAAGGGGCGCAAAAGGAAAGGGAGATGACCATGGCCGAGTGCCCTGAACAACCCCACTGTGGGGAGGAGGCCAGAAGAGTTCTGTAAACGCCCTTGGAATTGCCCTCCCCCCGAACGAGGTGTTGCTTCTCCAGCAGCCGCCTTGGCAGCTCGGCATGGCTGTCCAGAGGGTGTGGGAGAGAAAATGCACAGATGCACTTAGGAGTGGAATGTGTATTTTGCAAGAGGCAGCCTTGGCTTTCAAAAGGTGGGAGTGTCCGTGAAAGAGTGTGTACAGACTAGGGCCCCAGAGGTCTGTGGTCCTGCCCATTTCTGCAGAGTTCTGGAGCCGGGGCCCATGAGGGACCTCCAGTCCCCCATCCAGAAGGAAACTGCCTGCTACTGCCAGGCTAGTCCTAGGAGCAAAGGGAGCTCTAACGTGCTGTGCTCTCACACGTGGAAGAGGATCCTCAGGAGAGTGTGCCTTCCTGACAAGGCGGGCTTTCCATCATTTGTGAAGTAGGTATTAATGTCCCTTTTCAAAGGGGAGGAAACGGAGGCTCAGAGGGAAAGTAATTCCTATAGCACACTATTCTGTCCATTTCCACAAACGAGCTTTAAATTTTTACAATAATTCTTGAAAGTACGACTTTCTCATTTTATGCAGCTGAGGAAATGGACTCAGACGAGGTTAAGTGCCTCTCTCAGGAGTGTAGCTGAAGCGCCAGCCAGGCCTGTCCACACCCAAAGGCAGACACTCGCGTCCCCAGGTCTAGCTTCTCCGGAGGGACGCGACGGCCCAGCTCCCACTGCTTTGGAGGCCAGCGGGCAGGAGCCCAGCAGAGCTGCTGGCGTCAGTGCTCTCAGGGCTGCAGCGGGCACTGTGCCCGGGAACCTGCCTCTCCAAGGAGCTTCAAGTTGCAGTGTCTCAACCCAAATCCAGCCCTTCAGTTCGGCTCCTGGCTCCCAACTTCCATAGGGCCAGGTCCCTGAGAAGTTACATGTAAAGGGTTAAACACTGCTTCAAATGCCCAAACTTGACAGTTCATTTTGAGTAGAGTTTTTTTTTCTTCTAATTATAAAAGCACTATATTGATGCTACACACAGAAAAACATTTGGTAAAACCTAATCTGCCAATCCCATAACCAGAGATAAATACTGTGATAATCTTGGCATATAGTCTGCCCAGTTTTTGTTCCAAGCCTATGCATGTTCTTGCATATTTCCTTCTACATAAACACACTCTTCTCTAACCTCCATACTTCATACAACACGTGTTGTGAGTGCATGCTCTCACCTTCACAGCAGTCCTCTGAGATCTGGGTCATCATCCCCAGCACTGAGATGAGGTTATACAGCAGATTCTAGGAAAGCAGGATTTGGGTTGGGCAGCCTGGTCTAGAGGTGCGCTGCGCTTCTGGCAGGAATGCACGCATCAAACTAAAGAGTTTTTACTCAGCAAAGGAAATCATCCACAAAATGAAAAGTCAACCCACAATGGGAGAACATATGTATCAATGATATATCTGATAAGGGATTAATAGCCAAAATTTATAAAATTATAAAACTCAGCACCAAAATAATCCAATTTAAAAATGGGCGAAAGACAGGAATAGACAATTCTCCAAAGAGAACATACAGATGGTCAATACACATATAAGATACTCACCGTCATTAATCAGGGAGATGCAAATTAAGACCACGATGAGATATCCCCTCACAAAGTCAGAGCGGCGACCATCAACAAATCCACAAGCCAGTGCTGGCGAGGAGGCGGCGAAAGGGAGCCCTCTGCGCTGCTGGTGCAAGTGCAGCCTGTGCAGCCTGTGGAAAGCATATGGAGCCACAGTGACACCTCGATACGATGGACTAATTCGGGCGAGGGGGTGTCCATTAAAGCTGAAAGTAGGTTTTCTGAATGCGTGCGTTAAAAAATTCACCAATTAACCCGTTTTTACTTACGTAGACACATTTGTGTAATTAAAATTATGTATGAAAAACTTTCTATATGTATTACTGTAATTTTATTATATTTTTTACTCCTCACCCGAGGGCATTTTTCCATTGCTTTTTAGAGAGAGTGGAAGAGAGAGGGAAAGACAGAGAAAAACATCAATGTGAGAGAAACACATCGATTGGCTGCCTCCTGCGTGAGCCTCAACCAGGGCCCAGGCCGGGGAGGAGCCTGCAACCAAGGTACATGCCCTTGACCAGAATCGAACCTGGGGCCCTTTGGTCTGCAGGCCAACGCTCTATCTACGGAGCCAAACCGGCCAGGGCTGTATTACTGTAATTTTAAATTTACACTAAATAGGTCTAGTAGCTGCACGCATTCACCAGTCACCTCGAGTGAACAGATGCGCAGCTGGGGTGTGGCTTAGCGCACATGGAAACATCGCACAAGACAACAGCACAGTGTGGTGTGATCACATGCTAATCATCGGAGGGATATTGTTTACGCGTGGCGACTCGGATTTAAACATGTAGACGATAGTTGTAGATATGTAGTATCTAGCAACCCTCAACTGTGCCTATAAACCCCTGCTCGAATTTCCACCATTTTTTCATTTCTGTGTCCTACTTGTCTCCAGAGTTACAATTCCAGGATTCATAAGAAATAAGAATATAATGTTTACAAGCTAAGAGGAAAAACAGAGACCCCAATTTTTCAATATGGATTAAATAAGGCACTATATGCTAAAGTATGAGCAATTTTTTCAGGATAATATAATATGAAACAAACCTATGCCAAAATAGTGTTGCTGAGGACTTTAGCTAAATCTTCTGCCTGCTCTCTGACAGTGGTGATGTGTCCACACCACATGGAGGCATCGCGAGGGGGCAAGGACCAGGAGGAGGGAGAAGCAGGCGGCTGGGGAGGAGGGTGCAAGGCTCCCAATGGAGGTTAGTGAACAGGTACGTGAGTCCTGCCCAGGCGCCCCCCGCTGAGCCGCATCGGGAGGAGGGCTCCAGCCATCCCTGCACACCCCTCAGTTTGGTCCTCACGGTTCAGGATGCTCTGTGATTTCTGAAAAGCTTCCCCTAAAAAAGGAATGGACAGGCTAGGACAGTGGACAGCAAACTCATTAGTCAACAGGGCCAAATATCAATAGTACAACGATTGAAATTTCTTTTGAGAGCCAAATTTTTTAAACTTAAACTATATAGGTAGGTACCTTGTTATTAACTTAATTAGGGTACTCCTAAGGCTTAGGAAGAGCCACACTCAAGGGGCCAAAGAGCCGCGTGTGGCTCGTGAGCCACAGTTTGCCGACCACGGGGCTAGGAGATTAATAAGTTTTCTTCCCTGGAAAGTTATTTCAAAAGATTATTTTTTAAAAATTAGTATATGCTCACTTGTATTAGTAGAAAGGTTAATAAGCAAGAAAGAAATTAAAAATTAACCCTAATCCCACCATCTGGAGATCATCACTTTTCATATCTTAGTAAATATCCTTTCCTATTTTTTTATTATATTCACTTATATATTTCCTTTTATAAAAATGCTGTCATAATGCATATGCTACTTTATGGTGATGGCCAAGTAGTGCAATTGATTAGAGCATTGTTCCAGATACACCAACGCGGCTGCAGGTTCGATCCCAGCAGGGCGTTCATTCAACCAATGAATGCATAAATAAGTGGAACAAATAGATGTTTCTCTATGTCTTTCTCTCAAATCAATAAATTAAAACAAACAAAATTGCCCTGGTCAGAGCATCCTCCTATGAGAGTGAACCAGCGATCTTTTCTGTCTAAGAAAGGAGCTCGCTGCCATTTTGACATGACCATCAGACCCTCAGGAGACTGCCATCTTAGGCTCTGTCTTACCCCTCCCCTTCCTCTGAATTAGCCAATCCCGCAATAATGGGGACCTGAGCTTTGAGCCCTGACCAATCAAGTTAGAGATCAGAGTGAGGGGCAAGGCAGACCCGAGTCAGGAAATGAAACCCTACGGGATGTGTGCTGCCTCATCACTTCCAGCTGCACCAGCACCCTCCTGTGCGGAGTGAATTCGCCTTGCCGCCCAGAGTCAAGTGTTTGTGTCATTCCTGCAACATAGGTGAGAGAATTTCTAACAGTCCCAATGATACACCAAGGTTATGGGTTCGCTCCCCGGTCAGGGCACACACAAGAAAAAAAAAATTCGTAATAATGCATATGCTACTTTATTTTTTTATTATTATTTTTATTTTTTTAAATTAAATCTTTATTGTTCAGATTATTACATTTATTCCTCTTTTTTCCCCCCATAACTCCCCACCTCCCAGTTCCCGCCCCACCATCCGCCCTCACTCCCCACCCACTGTCCTCATCCATAGGTGCACGATTTTTGTCCAGTCTCTTCCCGCATCTCCCACACCCCTTTCCCCCACAAGAATAGTCAGTCCATTCCCTTTCTATGTCCCTGATTCTATTATGATCACCAGATTATTTATTCACTTGATTCTTAGATTCACTTGTTGATAGATGCATGTTTGTTGTTCATAATTTGTATCTTTACCTTTTTCTTCTTCTTCCTCTTCTTAAAGGATACCTTTCAGCATTTCATATAATACTGGTTTGGTGGTGATGAACTCCTTTAGCTTTTCCTTATCTGTGAAGCTCTTTATCTGACCTTCAGTTCTGAATGATAGCTTTGCTGGATAAAGTAATCTTGGTTGTAGGTTCTTGGTATTCATTACTTTGAATATTTCTTGCCATTCCCTTCTGGCCTGCAAAGTTTCTGTTGAGAGATCAGCTGACAGTCATATGGGTACTCCCTTGTAGATAACTGAGTTTCTTTCTCTTGCTGCTCTTAATAGTCTCTCTTTGTCTTTTGCTCTTGGCATTTTAATTATGATGTGTCTTGGTGTGGTCCTCTTTGGATTCCTTTTGTTTGGGGTTCTCCGTGCTTCCTGGACTTGTAAGTCTATTTCTTTCACCAGGTAGGGGAAGTTTTCTGTCATTATTTCTTCAAATAGGTTTTCAATATCTTGGTCTCTCTCATCTTCTGGCACCCCTATAATTCTGATGTTGGTACGCTTGAAGCTGTCCCAGAGGCTCCTTACACTATCTTCGTATTTTCGGATTCTTTTTTCATTTTGCTTTTCCGGTTGGGTGTTTTTAGCTTCTTCGCATTTCAAATCTTTGCCTTGATTCTTGCGCTCCTCTGGTCTGCTGTTGGGAGTCTGTATAATATTTGTTATTTCAGTCCGTGTATGTTTAATTTCTAGTTGGTTCTTTATCATAACATCGAGGGTCTCATTGGATTTGTTGAGGATCTCAATAACTTTATCGGCGGCTTCTAGACAGTTCTTGAGAGACCTTAAAAGTGTGGTTCTGAACTGAATATCCTCCATTGACAGTTTTGTCCTGTTTCTTTGTCTCCGCATTTTTTATGCTTTCTTGGTGCACCCCCCTAGTGGTCTTTGTGTGCAGTCCTCCTGTAGTTAAGCCTTGATTGTTGTAGTTAATACTAGGGAGATTTGACCTCCAGGCCAGCTGGCTGTGAGAATCAGCTGTGTCTGCAGTGGGAAAACTTCTGTCCTCTAGGGAGGTGCTAATCTAGCCTTTGCCTGAGGCTATCTGGCAAATGGCTCTGCGCAGGGCTTGGGCGGGGCGGGTGGGTCGCTCGGGCTCGGGATCAACAGGGTGGGCCTGAGAGAGCAGTTATGGCGGCTCTCAGTTCCGTCCTTAGGGGCTCTGCCTCACAGAGTCCCAGCAACCGCTGCAAACCTCGGAGAGAAAGCTGCCTTCGAGTTCCGACTGAAGCCAGACAGTCCCGCTTCTCCCGTTTGAGTCTGGGTCCCTAGAGACTCGCCCAGATCTGGAGCTCAGAATCTGAGACTCCCTCCCGATTGAAAGCACCAACCGCACCCTCAGCCGCCAGCCCGCTCTGCGCGCACTCCGTACCTGAGTATTTCACTTCAGCACTGCACCTCCTCTGAGTCTCGTATGCTGTTCTCTTTCCTCCTAGTTGTAGAATTTCTACTCAGCCAGCCTTCCTGTGGTTCTGGATGATGCCTGTTCCGTCTTTTAGGTGTATTTTGATTTGGTTGTTCAAGGCAGCAATCTCCGACGTTAACCTATGCCGCCATCTTGGTTCTCTCCCCTATGCTACTTTAATAACATAATTTTATCATTTGCCATATATCATGAACAAGTTTTCACATCAATAAAGCTATTTCAGCACATCCTTTTAAAAGGTTACAGAATATTCCATTATATGGATATTACCATATTTTATTTAACCAATCCCCTACTTTTCAGATATTCCCCGATTTTGCAATTCTGTGGCAAACACGTTTACACGTACCTATGACTATTCTCTATGAATGCTGTCTAATTTTCCTGTCTGCTAACAGTCTTGCTTAAAATGTTACTGACTTATGGAGAAAGAGAAAGAAAAACAGAATTGCTGTTTCACTTTAATTATGCATTCATTGGCTGATTCTTGTATGTGCCCTGACCAGGGATCAAACCCGCAACCCCGGCACATGGGGCAACGCTCCCACCGAGCTACCGGCCAGGACCCAGGGCAGTCTTTGCCATCATGATGGCCTCTTGGTGCCTCTGTGAGCATGGATCTGTAACTGCAACTGCAGTGGGCAGAAGGAGGAAGGTTCCATTGGCTTTTCTCTGCCTAATCACTGTATTGTGTACATGTGAAGCTTCATGCTCATCTCTGAAAAAATAAAGGTCTTTTAGCTTCATATTTGTTATGAAAACACTTGGTTTTGTTTGGGCTTTGAGGTCAGGTCAGACTAACCTCTTAGGTCATTTGAATGCCCAATGGTGATTTACAGATTCTTCAGATGTGGTCTTATCAGAAAGCAAAGCTCCAGCGGTTTGGCAGTTGCTAGATAATGGTTACTACTAAGAAATTCTATGACAAGGAAGGTAATAGTCTGTTGATTTGAGGTCACAGGAAGATTAGAGAGCAAGGAGGGTAATGGCATTAGACCAGCCGTGGGCAAAGTACAGCCAGCAGGCCGGATCCGACCCGTTTGAAAGGAATAAAACTAAAAAAATAAAAAAGACCGTACCCTTTTATGTAATGATGTTTACTTTGAATTTATATTAGTTCACACAAACACTCCATCCATGCTTTTGTTCCGGCCCTCCGGTCCAGTTTAAGAACCCATTGTGGCCCTCGAGTCAAAAAGTTTGCCCACCCCTGCACTAGACACTGGCACTGTGCAATTTCAGGATTCAAATTTGCAGTCGTGGTGCCCCAGCCTTTTCGTTGATAATATGTAAGTAGGTCAGACCTAACGAAAGAGAAGCTACAGGCTCTTCTGTGAAGGCTCATTCCACTTTAGTCTGACAGCTCTAGGGAAAGCTAAGGGGAAGGGGAAAATTACCTGGTGAGGTAGTCCAAAATCTTTTGGTCAGGTTTAACACGTTCATGCATAACACAGCCACTCCTCCAGCAACAAGTGAGATGCATGTTAACTCTCTCCCCTCGGGAGGCACTGAAAGACCAGGACGTAGGCAGGCTGAGGCACTGTGGAACTGTGGCACGGCCATTATCCAGGCTGTCGGCTGCCACCTACCCTCATCTGCTGGCGTCCCTGTGACAACAGCAGTCTTTTGCTGACCTGAGGATCCATTCTGAATGAAATTAAAGGTAAGCAGGCTGCTGAGCATTATACTTAAGGTGACCAACACAGTACAATTTCTCTGGGGAGGATGTGCTTAAGGAAGATGAATGGTAATAATAACATCAATCATAACTATCATTTATTGAATGTATACTTCATCCCAGTATTCTGCTAAGTACCACTAATAAGTTATTATATATTAGCACACTGTATTATCATCTATGCAGGACTTAGCCATTGAGTTACACCACCTCACAATAATCCTTTGCAGTAGCCTCTATTGTCATCCTCACTCCAGAGAAAAAAGCTGAGGCTGAGGAGGTGAGAGAATTTGTCCAAGATGACACAGCCATCAACAGGCAAAGCCAGGAACACACTGTGATACGACAAACTCAGAAACTTTAGCTCTTGGCCACTCAGTTAAGAACTGAGAAACTGTCATCTACACACTGTGTGATGGGTTGCAATGTCGTTGAAGGGTGACTTACTAATTAGAAAAAGTAAAGCACAAGGGGGCTTAAGCAGGGGAATCCTACTTCTGATCTTAAATGTACAAAGCTAAGCCTAACGATTATAACTGAGGCAAAGTCTCCAAGAAAACAAACACTTGGTCAAAAGACAGGAGTGATGTACAACGGCTTCATTAACGTAGCAACTAGAGAAAAGTTATGTGATATTTAGTCTTCATCCTAGAGCATAGATCTACGTTTTCTAAAATGTAAGTGAAAGGGTCTGCTTTCAGTTATTGAAAATGATCCTGGAACTGAATGCACTGGTTCACTGGTGCATTCGACTCAAGACATCATAGACTAGACCTCAGTTTGCAATACTCCAGTTGAAAAAGTACTTACCATTTCACAGTCAAGTCCAAAGAGAGGACCGACTTTTGTCTGTTACAGAACCATTACATTTGGTAGGTACAAAGTTTGCACACTCAGGAAAACCTAGGAGGAAAGGGAATAAGATATTGTCTTTAGAACCAGAGATGGTAAATATCGTTAGGCTCCTCTTGGGAAAGCTGAAATAACACATTTGCTGGACACATTCTTTAAGTGAGACACTTGAAATATCTAAATCTATCTATCTATCTATCTATCTATCTATCTATCTATCTATCTATACATATAAAAGGCTAACATGCTAAGTGTCCGACTGTCCAACCAGTCGCTATGACGCACACTGACCATCGGGACAGACGCTCAACGCAGGAGCTGCCGAGCTGCAGTAATTTGGCAGCAGCGGTTCTCGGGTGACGCACCCCAAAACCAAAGAAGAGGGAGCCTGATTCCTCATGGGACCGCTTGATTCCACCTTCGGCTGTGGGTTATGTTGGTGCTGGGACACTGTCGGCCCTGAATCTGGCTTACTGCACGCTTGCATTTGCATTCCACACCCTGTATGACAGCAACTTTGCAGAGTGCCCTCTTGCACTCCGGGACCCCTCAAGGGATGTCAGGGAGCCGATTTCAGTCTGATCCCTGCAGGCCAGGCCGAGGGACCCCACTCACTCCGCAGATGCCCTTCAAGCCATGGCACCACCCCAGGTGCAGCCGGCCAGGGAGGGACCATGGGAGGTTGACTCCAGGGTGTGTCCAGCCCATCTCGCCCAGTCCTGCCCCACCGGCCACCTTCTAATTCATTTCCTTTCAATGTGCACGAATCTGTGCACCTGGTCACGAGTAGATTAAATACGAGACAATCTGTCTTCAAGTTTTCCTCTACTGACTTTCAGATTCTGGGAGAGTAATGTAGGTTGCTGTTATAGGAAAGACTAGGGCCTGGACTTCCTGACAGTTACCAAGTAACAATTCTTCCTCCTATTAGAAAAGAGATTATAACTAAATTATGGCTAAATCCAAAGTCACTAGACCATTTCCAAGGAAGGATGAAGAAAGCATGCAAATGACTGGATGTGGCATTTTTCTTTTCTAAACCAAGCAAGAAAAAGGGAGGATGAGATTCTGTACTAGCAGAAATCTAAAAGGATTTCATGATAAGCAAAAGGTTTATGTAATATTCACCAGTGCACCCTGCACCCAACTCTACCCTGGAAATCTCTCTGAGATCTCTGTCTAGAAATGCGCTTCCATTTTCTGAAGTATAGCCTGCAAACTCCCTACAGAAGTTCAGCCATGGGCCTAGGCTGAACTGTTATGTACCCTAAATCAATAAAAGGCGGGCAGCACAGTCTCCTTCCCTGCTTGCTGGGCCGGAGGCAGGGCACCAGGGTGAGCACCCGCCCCACCCCCACCCAACCCCCGCCTCATGGAAATCCTATGTATATAAACCATTTTACAGAGAGCTTTTTCACTTAAATAAATTAACCTTAAAAGGAAATTTGTTTTGCCGAAACCGGTTTGGCTCAGTGGATAGAGCATCGGCCTGCAGACTGAAGGGTCCCACGTTCGATTCCGGTCAAGGGCATATACCTGGGTTGCGGGCACCTCCCCAGTAGGAGGTGTGCTGGAGGCAGCTGATTGATGTTTCTCTCTCATCGATGTTTCTAACTCTCTATCTCTCTCCCTTTCTCTCTGTAAAAAATCAATAAAAAAATATTTTTTTAAAAAAAAGGAAATTTGTTTCCAGAATATATAAAGATCTCTAATAACTCAATAATAGACAGCCTAATTAAAAAATGGACACAGGTTAGGCTCTGTAGCTCAGAAGCTGAGCATCCACCCATGAACCAATTGGTCATTCTTTCAATTCCCAGTCAGGGCACATGCCCAGGTTGCAAGCTTGATCCCCCGTGGGGGGCATGTAGGAGGCAGCTGATCGATGTTTCTCTCTCATCGATGTTTCTCTCTCATCGATGTTTCTAACTCTCTATCCCTCTCCCTAAAAATCAAAATAAAAAAAAAATTTTTTTTAAATATACACAGGATCTGAAAAGATACGCAAATGGCCAGTAAGCAGAGGAAAAGATAGTCAACATCATCAGCCATCAGAGAACTGCATTGATGTTTCTATCTCTATCCCTCTCCCTAAAAAAATCAATAAAATTAAAAAATATGTTTAGAAAATGGACACAGGCCCAGCTGCATCTCCATGGTTGAGCATCAACCTATGAACCAGGAGGTCACGGTTCGATTCCCAGTCAGGGCACATGCCCAGGTTGCAGAGTCAATCCCCAGTGGGGGGCATGCAGGAGGCAGCCAATCAATGATTCTCTCTCCCCACTAATGTTTCTATCTCTCCCTCTCCCTTCCTCTCTGAAATCAATAAAAATATATTTTTTAAAAAATGGACACAGGATCTGAAAAGATATGCAAATGGCCAATAAGCAGAGGAAAAGGTAGATGGTTAACATCATCAGCCATCAGAGAACTGCAAATCAAAACCACAATGATACTACTTCACACCCACTACAAAGAGTGTAATAAAAAAGACAGTGTAATAATAAGTGTTGGTAAGAATGTGCAGAAATTGCAACCCTCATCCACTGCTGGTGGGAGTGGGAAACAGCGCAGCTCCTTTGGAAAATAGTCTGGTAGTTCCTCAAAAGGTTCAACACACAGTTACTCAGTGACCCAGCAGTGCCACTCCTTGGTATAATATATACCCAAGAAAAATGAAAACATATGTCCAAACAAAAACTAGCACCTAAATGTCCACAGCGGCATTACTCACTCATAAGAGCCAAAAAGTGGAAACAACCCCAATGTCCACCAACTGATGAACAAATGAATCAAATGTGGCATATTCCTACATCAGATAGACTGAGAATGAAAATAAATGAAGTACTGATACATGTTACAACATGGATGAACCTTGAAACTTCATGTTAAATGAAAAAAGCCAGTCACAAAAGACGATGATTCCATTTACACGAAATGTTCACAGGAGGTAAATCTAGACAGAAAGTAGATTAGTGTGCCCTAACTGGTTTGGCTGAGTGGATAGAGCATCGACCTGCGGACTCAAGGGCCCCAGGTTCGATTCCGGTCAAGGGCATGTACCTTGGTTGCGGGCACATCCCCTCTAGAATAAAAAAAAGAAAGAAAGAAAGTAGATTAGTGGTTGACTAGGGCCAAGGGCATTGTGGGAGAAACAATAGTATGGTGTTTCTTTGGGGGTGATGAAAGTGTCCTAAAGTTGAGTGTGGTGATGGCTATAAAACTCTTGAAAAACATAGTAAAAACTATTAAACTGTGTACTTTTATTTTTTTGAACTGTAGACTTTAAGTGGGTGAATTGTATGGTAGGTTAATTATATTTCAACAGAGCTGTTTTATTAAAAAAACACACACACAGAAATTTAACATCACTGTTGTGATTAAGAGGTAATAAAATAAAATGAGCCCTGGCCAGTGATGTTCAATGGATAGAGTGTTGGCCTGTGCATCAAAGGGTCTTGGGTTCGATTCCTGGTCATAGGAACCTACCTGGGTTGCAGGTTGGATCCCCAGCAGGTGCAGGAGGCAACCAATCCATGTGCCTCTCTCACATCAATGTTTTTCTCTCTCTCTCAACCCCACTTACTTCCACTCTTTCTGTCAATGGAAAAAATATCCTCAGGTGAGGATTAACAAATAAAATTTAAAAAAAAAGAAATCAAATCACATTTATTTAATTCCTGCTACATAACCAATCAAGGCTGAGCCCAGACCTGCTCTATTCATTGAAGAAAATGGAGGTGGAGTGGCTTAGAAGTATTGGAGAAGTGTTAAAGACATACTGACTTTTTAATATACTAAGAAAAAATGAAAGAAAACCGAAAAAGGAATAACTTTCAGATTAAATATTTCAATTCTAGTTAAGGTCATGTTCATGTACTACCTCAATTCAACACTTTATCAACCATGGTACACATCCTACACTGTAGGAAATGTTTCAATTCCCCATTAAAATAAGATAGAACAAGTCACTTGGAAAGCAGCCCCTCAAAAAAGAACTTTCATGCCAAAACCGGTTTGGCTCAGTGGATAGAGCGTCGGCCTACAGACTGAAAGGTCCCAGGTTCGATTCCGGTCAAGGGCATGTACCTGGGTTGCAGGCACATCCCCAGTGGGAGATGTGCAGGAGGCAGCTGATCGATGTTTCTCTCTCTTCGATGTTTCTAATTCTCTATCTCTCTCCCTTCCTCTCTGTAAAAAATCAATAAAATATATTTTTTTAAAAAAGAACTTTCACCAGTAATCTTATCTAAAAACAGACAAACGTAGTAATTAACTGTACCTCTGACACGCTTCCCATTGGCTAATCAGGGCGATATGCAAATTAACTGCCAACCAAGATGGCAGCCAGCAGCCAGGCAGCTGAAGCAAACAGGAGGCTTGCTTGCTCCAGTGATGGAAGAAGCCAAGGTTCCCCGCCTGCCACCGCCCAGCTCTGAGCTGCACTCTAAGTAACTATGTTGCAATTATAGAAGCTAAACAATCCCCAGAAACCTGCTTTCAGCAGGCCGGGCCTCAGAGCTGGAGTTGCAACAGTGTTTCAATTATAGAAGCTAAACAAAGACCAGATACCTGCGTTCAGCAGCGGAGGCCTCAGAGCTGGAGCCAAGCCTCAGAGCTAAAGCCGGCTCTCAGCTCCAGTGACAGCCACAGAAAGTAAATAAATCCCAGAATTAAAAAAAAAAAAAAAAAAAAAGAGGTTGGGAGCTTCAGTCACCCGCCAGCCTGAAAACGGCCCTCAGCCCCTCACCCAGACTGGCCAGGCACCCCAGTGGGGACCCCCACCATGAAGGGGGTGTGACCAGCTGCAAACAGCCATCAGCCCCTCATCCAGGCTGGCCAGGCACCCAAGTGGGACCCCCACCCTGATCCGGGACACCCTTCAGGGAAAACCAGCCAGCCCCCACCCGTGCACCAGGCCTCTATTCTATGTAGTAACAGGGTAATATGCAAACTGACCCTAAGGGCAGAACAACTGGGAATGACTGGTCACTATGAAACACACTGACCACTAGGGGGCAGACGCTCAATGCAGGAGCTGCCCCCTGGTGGTCAGGGTGCTCTCACATGGGAGGAGCTCTGCTCAGCCACAAGCCAGGCTGATGGCTGCCAGTACAGCGGTGGTGGTGGGAGCCTCTCCTGCCTCCTCAGCAGCGCTAAGGATGTCTGACTGCAGCTTAGGCCTGCTCCCTGCTGGCAAGTGGACATCCCCCGAGGGCTGCCGGGCTGCCAGAGGGATGTCTGATTGCCATCTTAGGTCCAATTCCCCAGGGAGCAGGCCTAAGCCAGCAGGTGGTCATCCCCTGAGGGGTCCCAGACTGCGAGAGGGCACAGGCCAGGCTGAGGGGCCCCCTTCCCCCCCCGAGTGCACAAATTTTTGTGCACTGGGCCTCTAGTCTAATCTAATAAAAGACAAACATGCAAATTGACCATACCTTTGCTATGCCTTAAGCCACGCCCACCAGCCAATCAGAGCAACTGTATGCAAATTAACCCAACCAAGATGGCTGCCGGCAGCTACGGAGCTGGAGCGAGCAGGAGGCTTGGTTGCTCCAGTGATGGAGGAAGCCAAGCTTCCTGCCTGCCGTGGCTGGCTCTGAGCTCCACTCAAGGCAACAAAGTTTAAATTATAGAAGATAAATAAACCTCAGATACCTGCTTTCAGCTGGCCATGGCCACAGAGCTGGAGCAAGCAGGAGGCTTGGTTGCCCCTGGCGATGGAGGAAGCCAAGCTTCCATCCGCCCTGGCTGGCTCTGAGCTCCACTCAAGGCTACAAAGTTTCAATTATAGAAAGTAAATAAATCTCAGAATAAAAAAAAAAAGAAAAAAGGAGAGGCTGGGAGCTTCCGTCACCGGGGGGCTTGGCCAGACTGAAAACGGCCCTCAGCCCCTCACCCAGACTGGCCAGGCAACCCAGTGGGAACCCCCTACCCTAAGGGGGGTGTGGCCAGCCTAAAAAAAGCCATCAGCCCTTCACCCAGGCTGGCCAAACCTCCATGGGGTGAGGGTCCCCACTGGGGGACCAGCCTGCAAACAGCCATCAGCTCCCCGCTGGCAAGTGGACATCCCCCGAGGGCTCCAGGGCTGCCAGAGGGATATCTGACTGGCAGCTTAGGCCCAATCCCCCCAGGAGCGGGGCTAAGCAAGCAGGTAGTCATCCCCCGAGGGGTCCCAGACTGCAAGAGGTCACAGGCTGGGCTGAGGGACACCCCCTTCAACCCCCCCCCCCCGGGGTGCACAAATTTTTGTGCACCAGGCCTCTAGTGTTTTTAAATAAACTGCTATGCCGAACTGGTTTGCCTCAATGGATAGAGCGTCGGCCTGCGGACTAAAGGGTCCCAGGTTTGATTCCGGTCAAGGGCATGTACCTTGGTTTCTGGCACACCCCCCACTGGGGGGCGTGCAGGAGGCAGCTGATCAATGTTTCTCTCTCATCGATGTTTCTAACTCTCTATCCCTCTCCCTTCTTCTCTGTAAAAAATCAATAAAATATATTTTAAAAAAATAAAAAATAAATAAACTGCTAGATATTCTTACATTGTTACCAACATCAAATTAGATCCAAACCAGCCTGGTACTGGAAAGTGAAATCTTTTCATTTCCTCCTTAGTGAGCAGGCATTGGTCAAGCCCATTTTCTTAGAGCCATACTTTTGAATGATGGGGTCATTCTGCAGGTTGATGCTGACTTTTTAACTGGCAGAATGTAAAACCCCTGAAACAAGAAGGACATTTGAATGTATTCCATTCAGTTTATGTTTAAGAGATCTCAGAGGACATGGCTCATAATGTTGTGAAGGGTAAATATGGAGAAAATCAAAAGATGTGCAAGACCCAAGCCCAACTTTTAAGGAGCTTGCACTCTAATACAGTTATAGGAGCACAAAGAGAAAACAAGTTCCAAACAGCCTATAATAACAACAGCTACAAAAAGAAAAGGAAGAGAATACACTGGCTGGGGTGGTCAGAGATTGTTCGAGAGAGAAAAAGATTAGTTGGGTCTTGAAGGAAGAATTCATATAATTGGTATGTCAGACCCATCCATTATAGTGCCTGTCACTCCGAACAGCCCATTCTAGCAAAATCTACTCCATCCTTAGGCACTTACTAAAGCACCAGCCTAGCTTAGGACATGTTCAAAAGTGACAATGGCAGCTAAGCTGGTCAGACTGCTTGCTTCCAGAATTGAACCAGGAAAGGCAGAAAACTGACCAGTTAGAAGAGAACAGAAAAGAGAAGCCGCCCTGTAGGGTACGGCTATGGGGTTAAGCCTGGAACTGACCTGTTGGCAAAGCCACAAACAAGTCCCAGCTCAGAGGGCACAGCCCTCTTAGCATAATTAAGCTTGACCTTATGAGCTCCCTAGATCTTATCTGGGTAGCTACTGGGCTGAGGGAGATGCAGCAAGTGCTGCCAAAACAAGTGAAACGCACAAAAACATTGTAACTATGATGACCACTTCCTTGTTTACCTCTGGCTATAAAATAAAGGCTCAGCTTGCCTCTGGGTCTCTCTCTGTGGCCTCAGCCAGGCACAGGAGACCCACCTAGACCCAGCTTATGCTCTTTGTCTTTTCTACATCCTTCGCTGCCCACCCCCCTCAGGCTCACCGAACCCTCGGCTGAGCTGGCCCCGCACACAGGCCCTGAGAGGGATAGCGAGCAGCTCCTCACTCAGGCATTTCAGACTCCTGATGGCTTCCTAGCACCGGTTTCCTTCCAACAATGCCCCTCTCACTTAAGGTGGCCTGAATGAGTTTCTGGTCCTTGCAACCAAAAAAAGCTAGTCTCCTAAGTAGAAAGAGGCATTCCAGGAAAGACAGAAATATACAAAGCACAGTTGGTATGACAGTAACTAGACCAGTTGGGGGAAAAACAAAAAATCTGTGTAGGAGAGCAGCACAGGTAACAAAGCTGAGAGAAGAGTGTAAAAGTAAATTGTAGACCACTGTGCACGTCTGGCTCAAGAGTTGGCACTTTCGGCCATCATTCCAGACATATGGGGAACAAAGGGAAGTTCCTGGGAGGGCAAGTGGCATATACTGATGCCTTAAGAGAAAAATGGTACCAACAGAAAAGGGGATTAGAAGATGGGAGCTTATTATTCAGGGGTGAGAAAAATGCTTTTAGTTATGTTATGATTGAGAAATATCCAAGTAGCAACATCCAGCAGGCTATCAAAAATGCAGGCCTGGAATCTGGGACAGCAGGCCTAGGGGTAAAAATATAGGATCATCCACGGAAGAGTGTTATATAATCTTGGAAAGAAGATCAGAGAGCTGTAGGCCGGCGACGGCGGACCTTGTGAGCTCGGCGGGCCAGCATTCTGAAAAACCCTAACTTAGCTCTGGTGCCGTGTCACATATAGACATTTTCTGATATTTGCAACCATTGTAAAACAAAGACTTATATTTTTGATATTTATTTTATATATTTAAATGCCATTTAACAAAGAAAAATCAACCAAAACAATGAGTTCTTGTGTCACCTCTGACACGCGTCATAGGTTCGCCATCACTGCTCTAGACGATACCTTGGCAACTTTGCTATTTAAGATGAGAAAACAAAGGAAAATCTTTAAGAAGACAGCGAAATAGCCATAAACTCTGACTCCTCAATGCCTACATAATAAACTCCAAAGTCCTTCCCATGGCCTTTACCACCTATAGGACATGGCTTTAACCTATCCCTCAAGCCTTATCTCTCACCATTCCCTCCTTATCCAATCATCCCCAACATCTGCAGTCATACCAAATTTATTTTTCCTGATATCTTTTCTTTCACAACTCGCCATTTTTACATAAGCTTTGAGTCTCATAATGACTACTCTGTGATTTACTAAAAAATGTTTATAATACAGTTCAAGTTCAAGCAAACACAGCTCCAATTCAGATGAGGGCATCTACTGGGCAGGAAAGTAATGGGCAGGTAGGAAGTTAGGTGCCTTGGAGACAGAGGGTGGTAGGAAGCACAGTCCTGAAGGAGATGGAAGGAATCACTGGCTATTCCTCACTGCTTTTCCACGTCCCTTGAGTGCAACTATTCAACTATTTGGGAAAACAGAAAGAGCATCACTGAACAACACGTACCTTCCTATGTGTAATGAAGTCTGATAAGTTCTATTCTATTCCACCACTCACCTCCTTCCCGCCCCAAAACAGGTTAGCTATGATTTGCTCATGGGACACAGCCCACAGTTTGAAAAGCATTGCTATCATGGACATGTATCTCTCAGCTGGCCAGCATCTAAACCTCCTGCTTATTCTCCACTGTGAGAGGAACAGTGTCCCTTAGTCATAAGGTGGCCTTTACGTCAGTCCCATCTGTGCACTTGGAAGTACAAAGACCCAGTGGCAGTTTAAAAAGTATTCACAGTAATTCCTAAGAGTCCAAGGCCAGTGATCACCAGAGAAAGCCTGAACTCTAACATAGCCAGATGGCTCTGAGGCATGAAATGCTAGCTGTGATTTCTGTTGTCTAATCTCCCTGGATATTGCCTATTTTTCCCTTTAAAAAATTGCTTCCTGCTTAATTAGTTAGAGGTTAGCTTTGGTGCTTGCAAGAATAAAAATGACTGATAAATCTACTCAATACCTTCTAGAATGAACAAATCAAACCAGAGTCACCGCCATACCTGTGATTTTCTTGGACAGATCCCCAGTTGTTCGTTTCTTCTGCAGCCCAATGATATCAGCTAGAAAATCAGATGATGGAAAAGGCAAGCGGAATTTCTGCAAATAACGTAACGGGTTTTTACAACAATACTTGAAAGCAGTTAAAATACCATAAACCCTGGTCTTTCATTCATTGTCAGCTCAGTGCTAGAGAAGGTCTAGACCTAACTGCTTGCATTGTAAAAGGAGGACTGCTTTCTTCATGTGTAAAGTAATGAGGTAGCTGAAGTTACATTCATCCCACCCCAGAAATTTTCTTTGCTTCTTTGATTACACGTTGCAAATAAGACACACACTACAGAAATGTCTAACTTTAAAAAGTCCCTTATGTTTCCAAAGCACACCCAAGTCTGTTACTGCAGCAGACAGCACGCCACGTAGGTTAGGGCAGATGACACTGCAAAGCCAAGTGGCTGAGAGCTCCAGCCACCGGATTCCCGGCTGCAATTCCAGCTCCACACGCTGTAATTTGGGGAAGTTTCTCTATGTATAAGATGGGAATAAAATATCTGTCTCTTACAGGACCATTGTGAGAACTAAAGATGACACGCGCAGCATGATTAATGTAGGCTGAGCACACAGGTAGTGTTCAAGAAATGAAGCACAAAAGAAAATGGACACCCAAGGAGATTAAATTAGGGCTCACCAACTGAAGTACCCTCAGGGGCCAATACGTGAGCCAGTCCAATAGAAACTGGTGGAGGCTGTGGGAGAACGGAGAGCACACGTCTCCTGTGAAGATGACAGCTGCTATTCAGCTCCAGGTAATGTTCTAAGGGGCCCAATCTGTGATGTTGTCAAGAGATTCAGATTTTACATAAATTTTACGATTTTTGAAAACACCACAGCCCAAATAAAATAAGACAAAATCAACCTGGGAATTATAGACTGCAATCTGGGAATAAAAGTTTTGCCTAGATTATCATAGACAAACCCAACCTCCAAATGAGATTTCTGCATCTTAGTCTCTTTTCATTTTCCACAACCCTTTCACTTTTCCAAGCAGGTCACCTGGGAGCAATGGTTGGGGACCTGTGCACTAATGCCTGGGTGGGAGGACCTGATTCAGTATAAAGTTTTGTTAACTCACATATCTGAATGCCTTTCAGAGAAATCCAAACTCCAAGTAGAACCAGGAAATGTGTAGCTGACTCAGTCCCTGCACTACAAAAACCACAGCGTTGCTCAGGTGGTTTTGGTGAAAAAGCTGGCACCAGCTGTTGAAAAATCAAGCCAACACAGCTAAGAGTGACACCGGCATACAGAAGGGAAGCGTGGGAAAAAGCAGTGAGCAACAGCTGATGGAGTTTATCTTCACTCACTGACTGCCTGGAAATTAAAAACTGCTGTTACTGCCCAGAGTTCAAATACAGACTCTTGAGTTAATTATTTATTACATTCAAATTAAGTACAATTGCATGTGCAAATCAATGTATTCAAATCCAAAATTCTGTTAAAATGTGTTTCAAATCTTAAAATCCAATTTGTTTTAAATAGGAGCCAATCTCAAGACCCCAACCTGGCTCAGCAGTTCTTCCTGGGCTGAAAGAAAGTTTGTTTGGACAAATGGACAGACCAATGACAATAGTTGTTCATGCATAAGATGGCTTTTGGGGTATCTAGCCAACCTCCCCCGGACAGGTGTGCATTTGAAAATCTATTGATTGGTACATATAAAAAAGTAACCCTTCAAAATAACAATGAGGTACCATCTCACACCTGTCAGAATGGCTATCATCAACAAATCAACAAACGACAAGTGCTGGAGAGGATCTGGAGAAAAGGGAACACTCGTGCACTGCCGGTGGGAATGCAGACTGGTGCAGCCACTATGGAAGACAGTATGGAGTTTCCTCAAAAAGTTAAAAATGGAACTCCCATTTGACCCAGTGATCCCACTTCTGGGAATATATCCCAAGAAACCAGAAACACCAATCAGAAAGGATATATGCATCCCTATGTTCATAGAAGCACAATTTACCATAGCGAACATCTGGAAACAGCCTAAGTACCCATCAGCAGATGAATGGATTAGAAAACTGTGGTACATCTACACAATGGAATACTATGCTGCTGTAAAAAAGAAGGAATTCTTACCATTTGCAACAGCATGGATGCAACTAGAGAGCATTATGCTAAGTGAAATAAGGCAGTCAATGAAAGAAAAATACCACATGATCTCACTCATTTATGGATAATAAAGACCATTATAAACTGATGAACACAAATAGATACAGAGCCGTAACCAGTTTGGCTCAGTGGATAGAGCGTCGGCCTGTGGACTGAAAGGTCCCAGGTTTGATTCCGGTCAAGGGCATGTACCTTGGTTGCGGGCACATCCCCAGTGGGAGGTGTGCAGGAGGCGGCTGATCGATGTTTCTCTCCTATCGATGTTTCTAACTCTCTATCTCTCTCCCTTCCTCTCTGTAAAAAAATCAATAAAATATAAAAGAAAAAATAGATACAGAGGCAGAGCAGCATTGAACAGACTATCAAACTACAGCGGGAAGGCCGGGGAGGGTTGCGGGGCAGGAGCGGGGGTAAGAGATCAACCGAAGGACTTGTATGCATGCATATAAGCATAACCATGGACATAAGACACTGGGGGGTAGGGGAAAGCCGGGGGAATGTCAAGAAGGGGGAAAAAAGGAGACATATGTAATACTCTTTGTAATACTTTAAGCAATAAAACAAAAAAAAATTTTTTTTTAAAAGTAACCTTCATACACATTTAGTAACGGCATTAAGGATGTCAGAAGAGTAAATTCTCTATGCACTTTATTTGCAAAAGGAGGAAAAAAGATTGGGATTCTTAACATATGATCATGTTATTTCACTTTTTTCTTTTTTAATTTAATTTTTAAATTTTCAATTACAGTTGACATTCAATATTATTTTATATTAGTTGTAGGTATAAACATAGTGGTTAGATATTTATATAATTTATGGAGTGATCCCCCCAATAATTCTAGTACCCACCTGGAACTACACATAGTTATTACAATATTATTTTTTAATAGTTATTTTTTATTGATTTTAATATTTTTTTTATTGATTTCAGAGAGGAAGGGAGAAAGAGATAGAAACATTAATGATGAGAGAGAATCACTGATTGGCTGCCTCCTGCATGCCCCCAACTGGGGATTGAGCCCACAACCCGGGCATGTCCCCTTGACTCGAATTGAACCTGGGTCCCTTCAGTCTGCAGGCTGATGCTCTATCCACTGAGCCAAACCAGCTAGGGCTACAATATTATTAACTACATTCTGTAGGCTATACTTTACATCCCCGTGACTATTTTGTAACTACCAATTTTTACCTCTTAATGCTTCACATTTTTCACCCATCCCCAAGCCCCATCCCCTCTGGCAACTATCAGTTTGTTCTCTGTATCTGTAAGTCTGTTTTGTTTGTTCATTTATTTTGTTCTTTAGATTCCACAGATAAATGAGATCATACAGTATTTGTCGTTCTGACTGATTTCACTTAGCGTAATGCCTTCTAGGTCCATCCATGTTGGACATGGCAAGATATCCTTCCCTTTTTTGGCAGCATAATGTTCTATCGTATACATATGCACCATATGTTTTTAAATCATTGATCCATTGATGGACACCCGGGCTGCTTCCCTATCTTGGTTCTTGTAAATAATACTGAGGTACAGATATCTTTCAAATTATTGTTTAACTTTTTTCAGATAAATACCCAGAAGTGACCTGGCTGGGCTGGGCTGTGAGCCACAATTTGCACCATGGGGTCTCCGCGGTGTCGGCTGTGATTATATGGTAGTTCATTTTTAACTGTTTTTTGAGGAACCTCCATAGTCCTTTCCACAGAGGCTGCACTGATTTGTCATCCCATCAACAGTGCAAGAAGAGGGTTCCCTTTTCTCCACATTCTTGCCAACACTTGTTTATGATCATGTTATTTCAACTGGGTCTCCACTGGGGGTTACAAGCCAAAATACCTATCGCCGCCAGACAGACACTGTCAACCAGGAAGCTGGCCAGGTGGGACCATTTTTCATTTGGTGAAAAAGCTGGCACCAGCTGTTGAAATGGGCACGTTTGCACATGCCCCATCCAAAGGCGGAGGCCACTGTTCAGCTGTAACAAACTGTTGCCATGTGGAAATACAGGGACAGTTGCAGATCTCTGAGTTTTTTATGAAGTCAAAATTCTGAATTTTAATAAAGGAACTAGAGGCCTGGTGCACAATTCGTGCATGGGTGGGGTCTGGCTGGCCCACCCCGATGGTGGCCATCAGTGCCGGACCAGTGGGGGGAGGGGACGCAAGAGGTTGGGGGGGCCAATCGGGGCCCCAATTGGGCCAGTTGGCTGCCGCAGTGCATGTCATAGTGACCGGTCATTCCGTTGTTCTGGTCACTTGGCTTTTTTATATATAGATTCCTAAATAAAACTGTAGACAGCTATCATAAATATTTTAAGGAAATTCTGTATGGCAAACAATGTCAGTCAAGGCAGATATGACCACTGGACACTGGTTTGAAACCTCCATTCTATCCCCACTATTTAAGTTCACCTCAGACCTAGGTGTGGGAACACTGGACCTGCCCCTGACTGCGTACTTCAGCAATTCACAGAGCTGGTCATAGTTACTTGGTAGATAAGCGTGCTTTCTGTAAAGATTAAATCAGGACATATCAAATTATTATTATTGAGAACAGCAGCAAAGGCAAATTATTAAAATATTATAGATTCTGGTGATTTTAACATATATCCAAACATGAGGGTTATAATTAATTAGAAAGGAAAGTCTAAAACCACAAGCTGTGATATGACATTATTAATGGAACTAGAGGCCCGGTGCACAAAAATTTGTGCACTTGGAGGGGGTTCCTCAGCCCGGACTATGCCCTCTTGCAGTCTGGGACCCCTCGGAGGATGTCCACCCGCTGGCTTAGGCCCACTCCCTGGGGGGATCGGGCCCAAACTGGCAGTCAGACATCCCTCTGGCAGCCTGGCAGCCCTTGGGAGATGTTCACTTGCCAGCGGGGAGCAGGCCTAAGCTGCAGTCAGACATCCTTAGCGCTGCTGAGGAGGCAGGAGAGGCTGCCACCACTGTGCTGGCAGCCATCAGCCTGGCTTATGGCTGAGCAGAGCTCCCCCTGTGGGAGCGCACTGACCACCAGGGGGCAGCTCCTGCACTGAGCGTCTGCCCCTGGTGGTCAGTGTGTGTCATAGTGACCAGTCATTCCCAGTCATTCTGCTGTTAGGGTCAGTTTGCATATTACCCTTTTATTATATAGGATAGAGGCCTGGTGCACGGGTGGGGGCTGGTTGGTTTTCCCTGAAGGGTGTCCCGGATCAGGGTGGGGGTCCCACTTGGGTGCCTGGCCAGCCTGGGTGAGGGGATGATGGGTGTTTGCAGGCTGGCCACACCCCCTTTAGGGTGGGGGGTCCCCACTGGGGTGCCTGGCCAGTCTGGGTGAGGGGCTGAGGGCTGTTTTTAGGCTTGCCGGCAACTGAAGCTCCCAGCCTCTCCTTGTTTTCTTTTTTTTTTATTCTGGGATTTATTTACCTTCTATAATTGAAACTTTTTTGCTGTCACTGGAGCTGAAAGCTGGCTCCTGCTCGCTGCAACTCTGAGGCCTCAGCCTGCTGAAAGCAGGTATCTGGGATTGTTTAGCTTCTATAATTGAAACTTTGTTGCTGTCACTGGAGCTGAGAGCTGGCCCCTGCTAGCTGCAACTCTGAGGCCTCGGCCTGCTGAAAGCAGGTATCTGGGATTGTTTAGCTTCTATAATTGAAACTTTGTTGCTGTCAATAGAGCTAAGAGCCGGCTCTGTAGCCACCGCCAGCTGAAAGCAGGTATCTGGGGTTTGTTTAGATTCTATAATTGAAACTTTGTTGCTTTCAGAGCTCAGAGCCGGGCTGCTGCAGGCAGGGAACCTTGGCTTCCTCCATCACTGGAGCAAGCAAGCCTCCTGCTCGCTTCAGCTGCGTGGCTGCTGGCCGCCATCTTTGTTGGCGGTTAATTTGCATATCTCGCTGATTAGCCAATGGGAAGCATAGTGAAGGTACGGTCAATTACCCTTTTTGTCTTTTATTAGATAGGATATTGTGTTTATTAAAGAGTCAGATAATAGAGAAAGGCAAAATAGATGAAAGACAGACAATCAATGAAAACAAAAGTCACCTGTCCTGTACTTGTACAACTCAAGAGATAATTTCCACTTTCATTATAATGAGGGAGGCAACAGAGTATAGTGGTGAGGTGCTCACACCCTGGACACATACAACTGGAGTTCAAATACCACTTTTACTATCTGGACAAGTGCCTTAACCTCCCTAAGATGCAGTTTACTCAATTATATAGAGTTATTGTAATTCTACCTCATGAGATTGGAAAAACCAATGAGGTAGTGCAAGTACAATAGACTGAAGCTAGTGCCTGACATATCTTAGTACCTAATAAACATCAGATATTATTATTGCTATTTTTCCCCTGTGACTTTTTAATTTTAATAGTCCATTCTCTAAATTTACCTAAAAATTTTTAATTTATCTGAAAAAAAAAAATCCCTATTGATGACACTGTTTTTTTTTAATAATTATAAACAGTATTATCAGTATCCTTGCATAGATATCCTTGCACATCTATTTTCTTAGGATAAATTCTTGGTCAAAATAAATATATATATGACATTCTGACAAATATTACTAACTCCTAAAGGAATGTACCAAGCCTATATAATAAGAGGATAATATGCAAATAGACTGAACGGCGGAATGACCTAACAACTGGTCACTATGACGTGCGCTGACTACTGGGGGCACATATGGAACATCGTGGGCATCGGCTGTGGCGGGATGGTGGAGCAGGTGAGCGGGGGTGCCAGACCAAGGCGGGATGCTAGTTACTGTCATCAGGACGAGCCTCTGGTGGTTACTGAAAATTCTTTGCTCCCGCGTGCCGTGGTCCCACCCGGCGTTTGCACCTGCTGCCGGCACTGGCCCCGCTCACACCCGCTGCCAGCACCGGAGCCGCCATTCGCACCCTCTGCCAGTGCTTGTCCTGCTCACACCCGCTGCCGGTGCCCAGCACTGGTCCTGATCACTCAGCGCCATTAGCAGGTGCAAGTGGCAGTTGCCAGCCCCTATTGCCCCTGAAGGCTTCTACACCTCCCCCTGCTCCTGGGGAGCGATCCGGGCAGCAGCTGCCGCTCATACCCACTGCTGGCGCCAGCCCCAATTGCTCCACGCCATGGCAAGAGGGGCCAGGTGGGGTGCGGAGGATGGGCCGAGACCCGCCCCTGTGCCCACTGCAGCTTCGCAGCCCACAGTTCCTTTCAAAGTGCATAATTTGTGCACTGGGCCCTTAGTTTATATATATCAACCAAAAATGTGTGAGATTGATAAGGTGGATCTGAGTGAGGTATGAGTTTATACGGTTGCCAAGCATAGGCTGTCAGAACCTGAGAAGGGTGAAGAGGACATCCTATAGGGCAGATGGCCCAGGTTGGGGTAGGCATGCAATACACACACAGGAAGTCCATGTGGGGTGTCAAAGCCTGAGCAGTATGAGGAGGGCATTCTGCAGTGGGAAGGGAAGAGCAGTGGCCTGGCATCAAGTCAGAACCTGTTTAGGGTAAAGGAAGACATCAATGCTGAGGGACCACGGTGGTACCACAGGATTCAGAGCCTGAACAGGGTGAGGGAGCCCATGTGAGAAGGATGAGGGTAGCAGCCTGTCACAGTAGTGATGAAGGCATTCACACAGCAGGGTCGCCTGGTATAAGGTGCAAAATGACCGAGCCCGGGCCAGATGCAGAGCGTGTGGGGTGTGGGGCAGTTGCAGCATTGGGGGACGAATCAAACATGTTGAAGATAATGGGAGTTAGGTTTCTCAGAGAAGGAAATGATAAACATGAAAAGGGAGAAAGTCAGAATGAACCCTGTGGAATCTAATTGAAAGTAGAGCTACTGATACGAATTCATGGTTTTCCATTACATATGGATACATATTTAATGTAATAGAATTATATATTTAAATATCAATTTAAATGTTTTAATGTCTAAATTATAAACAACTTTTATAAATAAGATTAATTTGGTAATAGGAATTACGTATTTACATACAAATATTTAATCATGTAAGACTTTAGCTGTCAACATGTGTCCGTGTGTGTGTGTGTGTGTGTGTGTGTGTGTGTACTTCCTAGCTCTCTTTTGGGAGTATTAACATCCTAATTGCAATGAGCACATCTATCACCCAAATCTTGAGTTTCTAAATGCCATTCGCTATTAAAAAGAACCGAGTCTTTAGAGAAATGGCTGATTCCAGGGCTGGGCAGGGAAAGCACAGAAGAGTCCGGAACATCTGTATCAGAGAAATGAAGACATGCTCAAATGATGGGGTCATGTCAAAGGGACAAAGAGCTAGCTCAACAGCCAAGTCTGGGATGTTTTCAGCATCCAAATATGAGAATGGATTATAACCCAAACACAGTCGGTAACCATGAGTTCATACTGAGAAAAAAAGAGAAAATCGCAAGTTTAGTGAGAAAGCATTTCCCCACAAAATTAGAGAAAAAGAGTAGTTTAGTACTCACTACCTTAATCAGCTAACCAAGATGAATATGACCCAATGGGACAATCAAAGCCGTGTATAAGCTGATAAAACACAGGAGAGCCGAGCATGGCTTCCGTCAGCCTGCAGCTGCGCCCCGCCCCCGGCAGGCGGACCGCCCGAGCCCGCGGCGAGCAGCCCGCGGGTGCTCAGCGGGTGGGTGCGCTGATCTGTGCGGTGGAAGGTTTGGGTTGGAGTCCCCGGAGGGGGGAGGGGGGGGATGCGGGGCAGAGGCAACTGATGGATGTTCCTCTCTCCTCCCCTCCTCTCTGAAATCAATAAAAAATAAAATCAACTTGTTGGCAATGTGACAGGAGAAAGGCACCCCCTTAATAAAGGCGGTCACACCCTGATTCCCCTCCGACCCGGGAGTGAGGGACCCCTCCCCACCCTCCCGCCGGGACTGGCTCCTCCCGACCCCCGGCCCGCCGCGCCCCGGCCCCGCCCACCCAGCCGCGCCCCGGCCCCGCCCACCCAGCTGCGCGGGCCATTTAAAGGAGCGGAAGTCGGCGCCGAGAGACTTCCGGCCGCTGGGCGGCGGGAGCCAGCGTGTGGGAATGGCGACCAAGAAGTTGGCGCGGTAGGTGAAGGGCTGCGGGCGGGCGGGCGGGCGGGCGGGGGCAGGTCCGTTTCCTCGGGCGGAGGGCGGCCGGGCGCGGGGTGAGCCTGGCCTGACGGGCTGCTCTCGCTTCCAGGCGGCTGGGCCTGATCCGGAGCCGGGCGGCGGGGCCCGCCCGCGGGCGCCCAGCGCGGAGCGGACGCGGTAAGTAGCGCGCCAGCCGGTGCCCCGGCAGCTCGCCGGCGGCGCGGTGACCGCGGGACGCCCTCGTGTCTTGCAGAGCAGTTGTTCGACTACCTGGTTGTTATTGACTTTGAGTCGACGTGTTGGGAAGAGGGGAAACGCCACCGGACCCAGGAAATCAGTGAGTGACCTGCCGCAGGCCCAGCGGCCTTCAGTGTCATTGTGCAGCGCACAGATGCCAGCAGTCAGCACTTAAAAACAAGATGGCCCGGGAATTAATTAGTCCTTTACTGTAAAACCCGACTCACCAAAAAGAGAGGGAGCAAAACCCGCACGCCTGACCGTGACCTCACAGGAAACGTGTGTTTAGTGGGGGAGGGTAACGAGGGCCTGGGGGTGAGTGGCGAAGGGCAGGCCTGGGTTGGGGTGGTGAACATGCAACACGGACAGTGTCCGACAGGAGTGTATATCTGAAACCTGTATACTTCTGTTAACCAATACATTTTTAAAAATTAAATAAGTGTTTTAGGATTGCATTCAAAATCTAAATTGCATAGAAACTGAAAAATACCTTTGCAAAAAGGAGTAAGTCCATTTTTGCTTCCATATGGATTTTAATGGTGAAAATATATTTGAATTTTAAGTAGATATATTCAACTTTAATATTTCGACATTCTTTGGATAACTTTAATTATAACCATTACATCACACTGCTTTGGTCATTTTAATATGTTTTTACTGAAACACTGATTAAGTGTCAATTGATGATTCTTTCACATAGTTGAATTTCCAGCAGTATTGCTGAACACATCAACTGGAGAGATTGAATCTGAGTTCCATACTTATGTTCAGCCTCAGGAACATCCAATTCTTTCCGAATTTTGCATGGAATTGACAGGCATAAAGCAGGTATGCCCTTCCTTCCTTCTCTTCTCACTGCCCCAGCCCCCAAACAATAAACAAGCAGGTATGATGCAAATATTAAAATTCAGAAGTCAATTTCAAAAAATAAAAGCCATATACCATTTGGAGCTAGGTTTATTCAGTGTTAGAAGAAATAATGTCCCCTCCAGAAGTCCATTAGAATCTTTTTTTTTTTTTTTTTTTTTTTTTAAATATATTTTATTGATTTTTTACAGAGAGGAAAGGAGAGAGATAGAGAGTTAGAAACATCGGTGAGAGAGAAACATCAATCAGCTGCCTCCTGCACATCCCCCAGTGGGGAAGTGCCCACAACCCAGGTACATGCCCTTGACCGGAATCGAACCTGGGACCTTTCAGTCCGCAGGCCAACGCTCTATCCACTGAGCCAAACCGGTTTCGGCTCCATTAGAATCTTTAAAAATTAGAAAGAATAGTGTGGTAAAAATGAATATCAAATCTATTTTATGGAAATTAAATACATCAAATTTCTGGTGGTCTGGATTATTTTTCTGTGCGATTTTAGATTAGTAACCTAATTTTTCTTACTTTATAGAGTTCTAATCATTGAATTATCTCTTTCTCATGTGTTACAACATCTTTTCACCAGGTACATTCTTTGTCAGTAGAACCTCTTCTTTGTTATGTACCTACGGGGCCTAATTACCAGCTGTGTGGCCAATAATTATGAAATTCATTGTTGAATTCAGACTTTGTGACTCTGTTCAGGACCAAGTTGACGAAGGGGTCCCTCTGAAGATTTGCTTATCTCAGTTCTGTAAATGGATTCAGAAGATTCAACAACAGAAGAAAATTATCTTTGCTACTGGGGTTTCAGATCTACCTACTTCAGAAGTCAAGTTGTGTGCATTTGTTACTTGGTCAGGTAAAGAAGTTTGTAGCATCACTCTTATGTAATATGTAATTATCTCTAGTAAGAATTACACTTGTTAACCTTCTGGGCTAGGAAAAGAAATCCAAGTGCCCAACAGAAAAGTAAATTTATTCATATTTTTAAAATTACCATTCTGGGATGCCTGCAAACTTTAAGCCTTAACTTTAAGAATCTTTCTTGATTTTTCCGCTTTGTTCTTCTGAATCTAGGTAAAGATTATTTAGTGAAAACTCTTATCATGCTATTTTATACAATCTTGAATAAAAAGTCCATGTTCAACTCATACCCTTTGCTTTTATTTCACACTTACTAATGTAGCCATCAAGGAAGAAATAGGCCATTTAAAGTAGATCTTTTGTATGCCTGTGATACAGCATTGCCATTAATAGTAATGATAGCAACGCTGTGTCATTGCTGCTTAGCATTATTAGTAAGTATACTTGGTTTCTGTTGCTATGTTTAATTTTTCAATTACATGAATATTCTCTTAGAATGTTAAAAGCAGATAACCTTCTCCATAAGGCCTTATTACTTCACATCTTATTCTTTCTGAAATATTCAGTATGTCTTATTGGATCTTTAATAAATCATTTTGAAGCTTAGTTACCAATCTAATTTCTTAATAAGTTATGTAAAGTGAATAATTGTTAGACATTAACAAGGCAATTAAATCTTACTATTTTATATTAACTACATTATTATAGTGTATATATATATATATATAGTATTACATATTGAGTAATTCTAAATCTTATTATTTTATATCATTTTTCAGCACTTTATAAATGATGATAGCATAAAAATGGCTGGCATCATTGCTTTGTTCTGTTTTAATATACTTAATGCAGACTGGGACTTGGGTGTTTGCCTGGAGTATGAGTGTAAAAGAAAGCAGCTGTTTAAACCTGTGTTCTTAAATGCTTGGATTGATCTCAGAGTAACTTACAAGGTAAGGGTCAAAGGTGGGGGCATGTTCACTTGCCTTCTATTGAAAAATGATTAAACTTTATTCCACACATAGGTATGGATTTCTACAAATAAAATATTTTCTTTTGAAACATTCACATAAATACAATCCTTACAGCATGTAAAGACAACGTAACAAAAATAAGCAATTCAAATCTAGAACTAAAAATTATGAAGAATGGTTCATACATAGTCTTCCAAATAGTAATCATTTTCTTTAACATGTCTTCATTTATTTATTAGATTTTCTATAGGAGAAAACCAAAAGGACTGAGTGGCGCCCTGCAGGAGGTGGGAATCGAATTCTTGGGACGGGAACATTCTGGTTAGTATAATTTATTATGTAAGTAATTTTATTTTTTATAAAGTGTTTTATGTGAATCTCATTTTTGTGATGTCATTAATAAGGAATATACTTCAGCCTAGAAAAAGGTCCTTCTAATCTATACAATTTAAATTATTTCTAAGACTCAAATGACATTTGCGTGTAAGATAAAGATTGCCATCTAACGGCTGTCCAGTTGCTAAAAAAGAATGAAAAAAACTCGCCAATCAAATGGAATTAAACAAATGCCCAAATAATACAGTGGACTAGTGAAAAACTAAGCGAAACTCACAAAACATGGCGCCTCAGAATCTTGGTCACATTTTTGTGACCTAACAGATTTTCACCTCTTCCTCTGTAAATGTGGGAGACCTTGTCCTTCATTGATAAGGCTGCTGCAGCTATCCACAGACCAGCTTATTATCATGGTTAAAACTAGTAATTGGTCATAAAACTAACAGTTCCAATTTCCATTTCAGTGGTGGGTTTTTTGTTGTTGCTGCATTTCTTTTTGTGGTACTACTAAAGATAGTGCTTGATATTTATTTCCTCAGGATTGGATGATTCTCGGAATACTGCACTTCTTGCTTGGAAAATGATCAGGGATGGTTGCTTAATGAAAATTACAAGGTCCTGGAACAAGGTCAGTGGCGTCTTACTCTATTCTGTCATCTCAAATTTCAGAAGTAATTGTAGGTTCATTGGAATGTAGATGTCATGAGTGTAATCATTTATGTCAATCGATGGTGTTTTTCTCTTTTTGTCATATCATATAATGTGTACAAAAGAAATTCTGAATGCACAGTTGCTGAAGCTGTTGGATTTGCTTGTGGAATTATAGGTTCCCACTAAGAAGAATCCCAACATTTTGGGCAGAAATTTGAATACAAATCAAGTTGAAGAAACATCAGTCTGCAACAGAAGCAGTCGAGGTCCCAGCATATGTGATAGGGAGCCTAAAAATACAATACATTATCATGAAAAAGTGCAAATGAGGTCTGATGGTATGAATTCTATAAAAGTAAACCAAGATGAGTTTCAACCAAAGAGCAATTTAAAAGTAGGTCTTCGCAATGTCAAAAACTGTTTCTCTCTCTTGACTACTCAGTCTTCTACTTCTCTGGGGCAGCTGCAGTGCCCCAGCGTTCGTGCACCTATGCAGAAGCAAATCAAAGATGAACATCAAGCATTTCGTGCCAAATATAAGGCTACCACAGCGGATTCTGATTTGGTGCTTGTTTCAACTACCATTTCATCTGTTAATCATGGTTCTGATGTGGAGATGAGTTCTGCTCTCGACTGTTTGCCTATGTTGACTGATTGGGAGGATGTAGCTTTACTGCCAGCATCTCAGCCTGAGCAAAATATAGATGATATGCCGCTCATTAGTGACTCAGACTTAGTTACTTCATTGAAGTCTGGAGAAAGGTTAATGGTTCTAAAAGAATCTGAATTGTTAAGTTATGAGAACTTTGAAAGCACAGAAGAAACTCCTCAACAATCTGAGACCTCTAAGTTGGTTGTGTATAAAAGTCCACATACTACTATTTATAATGTAAAAGAAGCCAAAGATCCAAGGTCAGATGTTTCTAACTTTAAATTACCTGAGTGCAAATCAAGCAGTTTGAACAGTGTTAAGGCCAGTGTGTCTTACCCTTCAGTTCTGGGGAAATGTCTTCTTGTAGGTGGTACTAAAAGGAACCCACCCAGTCCCCCACCTGTCCCCCTAGCAAAAAAGCAGCCCTTCACTATTCATGAAGAAAAGCCGACATCATGTGATGGCTCCCCAGTGAGGTTTCGGAAGCTCCTCTCCTCTGTCTTCACTCCTACAGTTAACCTACGAGAGCCTTGGAAGAGTGGGAAGGTGACACCTCCATTATGCAGGTGTGGCCGGAGGTCTAAGAGACTTGTTGTTTCTAATAATGGACCAAACCATGGGAAAGTCTTCTACTGTTGCCCTATTGGGAAATACCAAGAAAACAGAAAATGTTGTGGTTATTTCAAATGGGAACAAACACTTCAAAAGGAGAGGGCCAACAGCACAATTTGGTCTCATTCCTCAGGGGCACTCACCTCTAGTTCTCCAGAAATAAGCCATGTTTGTGACCAAAAGGTAAATGTTTCTACTAAAAATGCTTTGAGACTCAGACCTTCAATGAGGAATTGATGAACTTTATATCTAAACTATGTTTTTACTTTAGTATGATGTTTGATGTAAAGAGAAAAGCATATAGGGCTGCAAGTTACGAGAACAGCATTATCTGAGCTCTGTAGACTGCACTTGGACTATTACATACACACACACACACACACACACTGAAAATAGAGAAACAAATTTCACAGGTTTCTAATTTCAGTCACCAGCCATCTAACTTTTGTCTTTTGTTCATGTATGAATCTTGATTGTACCTTGAATTCCCAAACATGAGTAATCTTAAAATGCCTAACACTATTTTATTTATATTTCATATATTGGCATTTGCCAAATTTATCACACTTTGAAGAACCACAAGTGAAATATTTTATAAACTGAATTTATTAAATACTAGAGGCCCGGTGCATGAAATTTGTGCACAGGTAGGGTTCCTAGACCTGGCTGGCGATCAGGGCCCATCAGGTTCCCAGCCTCCCTGTCTCCTCCTTCCCTCGCTCCCTCAGTGCCCCTCCGCTGACACTGATCACCTGCCATGTTCTCCGCCACCCCCTGCTGGTCAGTGCACATCATAGTGAGTGATTGAACTCCTGGTAGAACTCCCGAGGGGACAATTTGCTTATTAGCCTTTTATTATCTACTAGAGGCCCGGTGCACAAAAATTTGTGCACTCGGGGGGGCGGGGGGTCCCTCAGCCCGGCCTGTGCCCTCTTGCAGTCTGGGACCCCTCAGGAGATAACGACCTGCTGGCTTAGGCCTCCTCCCGGGTGGCAGAGGGCAGGCCCAATCCCTGGGTGCAGCCCCTGGTCGGGCTCAGAGCAGGGTCGATTGGGGGGTTGGGGCACCACCCCCTGTCACGCACAGAGCAGGGCCCATCAGGGGGGTTGGGGCTCCGTACCCTGTCATGCACAGAGCAGGGCCCATCAGGGGGTTGGGGAGCTCCCTCCTGTCACGCACAGAGCAGGGCCCATCAGGGGGTTGAGGAGCTCCCCCCGTCACAGAGTAGGTCCAATAGGGGAGTTGGGGCACCGTCCCCTGTCACAGAGCAGGGCGGATCAGTGGGTTGGGGTGCCGCCCTCTATCACCCACAGAGCAGGGCCAATCGGGATTGGGGCGCCGCCACTGTCACACTCAGGGCAGGGCTGATGGGGAGGTATGGCTCTACCCCATCACACACAGAGCAGGGCCTGTGGGGGGGCGGGGGGGGGGGAGTTGGGGCACCGCCCTCTATCACCCACAGAGCAGGGCCGATCACGAGGTTGGGGCGCCGCCACTCTCACACTCAGGGCCGATGGGGAGGTTATGGCTCTACCCCGTCACACAGAGCAGGGCCCAGGGGGGTGGGGGTTGGGGTGCCACCCCCTGTCACACACAGAGCCGCAGGACGATCAGGGTGTTTGGGCGCTGACCCCTGTCATGCTGATCCTGGTGCCGGGAGGCCTCTCGGCTCCGCTGATCCTGGTGCTGGGAGGCATATTACCCTTTTACTATATAGGGTAGAGGCCTGGTGCATGGGTGGGGGCCAGCTGGTTTGCCCTGAAGGGTGTCCTGGATCAGGGTGGGGGTCCCCACTGGGGTGCCTGGCCAGTCTGGGTGAGGGGCTGAGGGCTGTTTTCAGGCTGGGGGTGACTGAAGCTCCCAACCGCTCCTTTTTTCCTTTTTTTTTTTTTTTTATTCTGGGCCAGCTTTAGCTTGAGGCTTGGCTCCAGCTCTTAGGCCTCCGCTCCTGAAAGTAGGTTTCTAGCCTTTGCTTACAATGTTGCGATCCTGCTGGCTGAAGTCCGGCGGTATTTGTTACAATGTTTGAAACTGCAGGCTCAGAGGCCTGCAGCCGCAGGCAAGGAACGTTGGTTTCCTCCGTCACTGAGGCAAGCAAGCCTCATGTTAGTTTCAAGCTGCTTGGCTGCTGGTCGCCATCTTGGCTGACAGTTAATTTGCATATCTCGCTGATTAGCCAATGAAAAGGGTAGCGGTCGTATGCCAATTACCATGTTTCTCTTTTATTAGTGTAGACTAGAGGCCCGGTGAACGAAATCCATGCGTGTGGGGGGGTGTCTCTTAGCCTGGCCTGCACCCTCTCCAATCTGGGACCCCCTTGGGGGATGTCCAACTGCTGGTTTATGCCCGATCCCTCTTGCAATCTGGGACCGCTGGCTCCTAACTGCTCGCCTGCCTGATTACCCTTCACACTTCTGCCTGCCTGCCTGATCACCCCTAAACCCTCTGCCTGCCGGCCTGGTCGCCCCTACCTTGCCCCCCTGCTGGCCTGATTGCCCCTAACTGCCTCTGCCTCGGCCCCCAGTCTGGCCTCACTCTGTGGGAGGTGACCTGGCGGATCAGGGGAAGGCATCACCCCCATCACCCCACTGCTGCTGCCACTGCCGGCCTGAGCCTCGGCCCTTGCAGCTGCTGTGGCTTTGTCTGGAAGGACGTCCAGAAGATGTCCACTCTAATTAGCATATTACCCTTTTATTAGTATAGATTTGAGGACCATTACAAACATGCAGAACTTAAAGAAAACACATGGCCCGTTCTGGTTTGGCTTAATGGAGAGAGCATTGGCCTGTGGACAGAAGGGTCCTATGTTCGATTCTGGTCAGGGGCACATGCCTGGGTTGTGGGCTCGATCCCCAGTAGGGGGCCTGCAGGAGGCAGCTGATCAGTTATTCCTATCATTGATGTTTCTATTTCCCTCTCCCTTTCTCTCTGAAATAAAAAAAATAAAAAATAAAAATAAAAAAAACACATGATCTTCACTTTGGGCTTTGTCATTTTACAGATCCTTTGTGCAGTATTTTAACTTCCCTCAACTTTCCTTTACCCACCCTTAAAATGCAGTCTATTTTGGGGAAGACGATCAGGAAAGTGATTCTAGTGGGTATAAGGTTTTTTTGGAGGGGATAGGGTCATGAAAATATTTAAAAATTGAGCATGGTGATGGTTGTACCACTCTGAATTTACTTTAAAAAACCAACTCAGTATATGAGTCATATCTCAACAAAGCTGTTCTTTTATTTCTTTTTAAATAAAGACCAGTCTTATAATCAATTGCAGATCTTTTCAGAGGCCCCCCCCCAGGATTTGCTTACCGTGTCCCGAACTACGGCTGCAACTCCCAGTTGCCTCCAGTCCTGGTGGATCTGGATGGTGTGGTTTGCAAAGGAGAAGGTGGCAAGAGGCTTGTGGAATTTCTGCAACCTCATTCCCACAGTCTCATAGGGCACCAGAGCCATTTCCACTGTGCCAGCTCTCTGCTTGCTTTAACCTGTTGGGTTAAAGAATCCTGCATGCTCTGGCCAGAAAGTGCATTCTCTCTTAGGTGGCCCAAATGCTTTTTTTAAAGGTCGTTTTTTGAATTCAAAAGAATAAATAGAGATGTGGATAGTTTTTGTTGAATTCCTTTTACATGGTTCTTCCAGTCTCCTGGGAAGTGAGATGTGGCTCTGAATTCATCACAAAGGGTGTGTTTGGGCAAAAGCACCCAGAACGGCACAACTCCTGCAGGGTGCCCTACACACTTTGCTGTCAGGACTCAGGGGGGCTGGAGGGTGAGCGAGGCGGCGATGCCAGCACAGGACCCGGGAGAAGGTAGTGCTTTCTACACTGCCCAGGCCCACGTGGACTGCAGCTGCACCTGCTGAGGTGGGCAGGGTGTTTCTGCTGTTTTGTTTTGGTCTGGCCTCCACACGTCAGCCACAGGCCTGTGCCTGCACTGAGACTGAACGGTTCAGTGGTCATACTTTTTTGGTGGACGGTGGATGGTGGACGCACTCTCACCTCCCGGTGACTGGCAGTTAGACACTGGCAGCTCCGAGTCGCTCGCGGGGAGAGTGCAGCCCTAGGTCCAGAACAGACTCTGGCGTCCTCGGCTAGGAGGCCTCCCTGGGCTAGGGGCCGCCAGCAATTTGAAGGCTGGCCACGCCCCATGATCATGGCGGGGGTCCCCTCATGGTGACCGTTCTTCCCGTTCTCTCAGCTCCCTAGCCTGTTGTTCGGTCATCCATCTGGTCGTTTTGGTCATTATGGCCCCTGCCCCTGGCTTTTTATATATTAGGATATATATAAAACCCTAATATGCAAATAGACCAAACAGTGGAACAGCCGAACAACCAATCGATATGACATGTGCTGACCACCAGGGGGGTCATGGTGGAACATGGTGGCTGTAGGCAGCAGGCGGCAGAGCACGGAACATGCGGGCATCGGCTGTGGTGGGATGGTGGAGCAGGTGAGTGGGGGCGCCAGACCAAAGCAGGGGCACTGGTCACTGTCATTGGGGAGAACCTCTGGTGGTTACTGAAAATTCTTTGCTCCCACGTGCCGTGGTCCTGGTCCCACCAGGTGCTCGCACCTGCTGCCGGCACCAGTCCTCCTCGCACTGCTGCCAGCGTTGGAGCCACCACTCACACCTGCTGATAGTGCTGTCAGTGGGTGCAAGCGCGGCTGCCAGCCCCGGTTGCCCCTCAGCCCTTCTCCACCTCCCCCTGCTCGTGAGGAGCGATTGGGGCTGGCAGCCTGCCTCTCACACCCGCTGCCAGCGACAGTCCTGCTCATACCCACTGCTGGCGCCGGAGCTGCGCTCGCACCCACAGCTGGTGTCTGGTGCCAGTCCCGGTCACTCAGCACCAACAGTGGGTGCGAGCAGCAGCTGCTGGCCGCCATTTGCACCCGCTAGCACCAGCCCCACTTGCACCCGCTGCTGGCACCAGCTCCAATCGCTCTGCGCCATCAGCAGGTGTGAGTGGGGCTGCTGGCAGACAGGATTGGGGGACCACGGTGGGAGGGGCCAGGTGGGGGTGTGGAGGATGGGCCGGGACCCACCCCTGTGCCCACCACAGCCTCACGGCCCACAGTTCCTTTCAAGGTGCAGGAATTCATGCACTGGGTCCCTAGTATAGGATAATAAGCAATAATAGTATATGATATCTTTCTTTTATAATTAAACCTTAAAATTAATTTTAAACTATTTATTTGAATAAAAATATGACTAATAAAAATCCCTAGCTTATTTTTCAGGTCAATATTTCTTCTTTGAGAATTATGGTAATTTGACTTTTTTGTGCTTCTAAAAACTTACAAGTTATTCAGTTTTGTTTCAATGCTTGAAGATTGGTTCTGATTTGTATATTATCAGCATATTAGAAGAATTGTTCAACTAAGATTTGAAAACCAACAGGTCAGAGATTTGGTCCATAAACTGCTTCTATATTATACGTTTTAAAATTTCTCGTCAATTGATGGTATTCTTTTTGTATTATCAAGTTATAAGAACACTGACACCAATGCGGAGGAATTTACTTTTTTCTTTTTAACATATTTATTGATTTCAGAGAGGAAGGAAGAGAGAGAGAGAAACATCAATGATGAGAGAGAATCATTGACTGCCTCCTGCACGCCCCCAATGGGATCGAGCCCGCAACCCAGGCATGTGTCCTTGGCCGGAATTGAACCTAGGACCCTTCATTCCGCAGGCTGACGCTCTATCCACTTAGCCAAACTGGCTAGGGCAAGAATTTACTTTTTTATTTCAAAATTCAGCCTCTTATGTTATAACCACAAGGTATTTCAAATCAGTAGTTTATAAGCATCATATTTTTATCACCTCTTCGTAATCTGGTGGTTTTTACAGTCTTTGTTTTATGGGTGCTGTGATAATTAATGGAATGGATTTAAATAGATTCCCATTCTTTCTTCCTCAGTTCATTTCTTTTTATCTTCCCACTGATAGTCTTTGGCAGCTCTTGAACAAATTCTACCTGTTGGAATCAAGAGAAGAAAATTAGCCCAGAAGTTTTCCTTTTTAGACAAAGTCAAATTATATGAACTCTAGGTGGAGAATAGGACACACATTGGGATGAGATTTTGGTAACACCAAAAAGGGAGAAAAAGGGATACTGTTGAGATTTTTCTTGACATTTAATATTTTACTGTAGGTCTGATGATGAGCCAGATGACCCAACAAATTCGATTTAAGAGTTTCATTTAATCTCATAAGTTCTGATTCTTATCCATGTCATTTGCTATAGTATGTTTGAAGAGAATGTTCATTAAAATAAAATAACAAGTTTTCCAGAACACTAAGCAAATATAATTAGAATACCTACCTTTCTGGGGTATTTGTAAGGTGCTGTAGTTTTTTTTACATGTTCCTGAATCTCTTTTTTCAGTTGTTCTTGGCCGTGTGACTTGTAATTGGGGTTCAGAACAATAAAAGCCTTTACTACCTAAAATAAATATTTGAAACACAGTAAGATCATTTGTGTATTTTCATGCTTTAGTGCAGGGGTCCTCAAATTACGGCCCATGGGCCACATGCAAATACAAATATTGTATTTGTTCCCGTTTTGTTTTTTATACTTCAAAATAAGATATGTGCAGTGTGCATAGGAATTTGTTCATAGTTTTTTTTTTTAAACTATAGTCCGGCCCTCCAACGGTCTGAGGGACAGTGAACTGGCCCCCCGTTTAAAAAGTTTGAGGACCCCTGCTTTAGTGTGTCTTGTTTACTTTCTCTGACTGGGAATCTAAATGCTTGGTGGAAGGCAAGGAGGTTTAACAGGGTTTGATCCTAGATCTGGGCTCTTTAGTCAGCCAGGTGGCTCTCAGACCTTCTGTTCTGTATCTAATACAAGAGAGGTTCTGGGACCCCTGCTTTGTTTATGATCTACCCTTGAACCTTCTCATCTAACTGCATTTTGAACTCCACTTTCTTACCTGTCTCTGTCCTTGTCGAAAAGTTTCCTATTGCCCTGGCCGGTTTGGCTCAATAGATAGAGCATCAGCCTGCGGACCAAAGGGTCCAGGGTTCAGTTCTGGTCAAGGGCATGTGCCTAGGTTGCAGGCTCCTCCCCAGCCCAGGCCTTGGTCGGGGCTTGTGCAGGAAGCAACCAATCGATGTGTTTCTCTCACATCGATGTTTTTGTCTTTCCCTCTCCCTTAAAATCAATGGAAAAATAACCTCAGGTGAGAATTAACCAAAAAAAAAAAAAGTGTCCTGTTGGAAACGGCAATACACAAAGCACAGTCTCCAGGCTGATGGAACCTAGCTTCTAGCCCCACCTATGACAGTTCCCACTGGGCCTGCCTTATGCTTGGTGAAGGAACACTGCGTTGAGGCCATGCACTCTACTCCAGACACTTCTGTTGGCACAAGGTTGTGAAGATGCCCACAGTCGCTTTGCTATTCTCTGGCCCACTTGCCTGACCCTGAGGAACAAGAGTAGATGTGGGGTGGCCTTGCTCTCTAATTGGCAGAACACAGGGAAGCTTTCATTACTCTATGCTCAGAAATCTTGTTCAAAGTTCACCCTTCCATGAACTGTTTTTGTAAAGCTCTGCCCAGAGTGTTTGGACCTTTAATGGAGAAGGCAGAAGGCCACCCTCCTGTGTAGCCACTTGAAGAGTGTACTGAGATTCTAAGTGGTACCCCAACACTGCCTTCCCGAGAGGCAACTCGGTGAGTCAAATAGCAATGCGCCACCAAATCCAGCCCCCAGCCAGTACTCTGTGCGGGGCGCTTCCTTGGCACGGCCCAGGCGGCGCCTGCAGCTTTTATGATGAAATATCCTGCACTGAACAGGCTGAGACATTACAGGTAGGAAAGCGGAGTTTGAGACGTGAACAAGTTCAGCTTGAAGGTAAGCTGCCCACGTTACCATCCACCATAGTCGGAGAGCAAATATCGATTGAAAATGAACTGTTTGAAACAATAAGCTACTCTGGACAACCAGTTAGGAGAAATGATCATTGTATACCAATGAGCAGTTTTATAACGTTTTATGAATAATTATTCAATTTTGTCTTTACCAAAACCCTTTGAACATTTCTAACTTACATGTGCAATGGGGCAATTGTGCAACTGTGTGTATTATATGCATGTATATAAATTTATCCTATCTATATTTTGACATTTCTTAAAATCATTTGTATTTATGCCTGCTCTGCTACTTTTATCAACATTGTTATGAATTTTTTGTTTTTAAAAAGTATCCTTACTGGCCCTGGCCGGTGTGACTCAGTTGGTTAGGTGTCATCCCATGTACCGAAAGGCTGCTGGTTCAGTCCTCAGTCAAGGCACATGCCTGGGTTGTGGCTCGATCCCCAGTACAGGGTGTGAAGGCAGCTGATGTGTTTCTCACACTGATGTTTCCCTCTCTTCCCTCTCTCTCTAAAATCAATTAAAAAAATTTTTTTTTAAATTTATCCTTGTTATAAGTGAATTGTTCACTGAGAGGCAAATTATATTTAGAACTAATGTTTGTAATTACTGATTTGCATATTGTGACTTCTACACCTTGGATAAAATCTTTTAAAAAGTCTTTTATAAACCATTATAGAAAATGATAAATTAATAAGGAACAACCTGACCTGGTGAAGAGCATGGACCCAAATGTAACAACCTGGGTTCCCGTCATACTTGGTTGTATGATCCTGGCCAAGTTAGGGCACCTCTCTGTGCCTCAGTTCCCTTCTCTAGGAAAGCAGGATGTAGGGCTTACAGAAATACCTGGAACATACTAAGTCCTCAAAAACATTAGGTGTTATTAGTTGTAATAGGAGGAGCACAGATTTTTTTAGCCCTAAGTGTGCTTCAAATTTTTCTGAAATACTATGCAAGTTAGCATCTGTCAAGTTAGCATCTGGGTGGACACAATGATGACTGAGACTGGGGGCGGGTTCAGGTTCACGAAACCCTTCTGGTGGAATTCAGTGCAAAGGGACAAACTTCCGCCATCGCTGAAGTTTATAGGAAAAGTCTATGGTTGTACTATTCCAAACGGCAGCCACTAGTCACATATAGCTATTTACATTCAAATTAAAGTGGAAGATAATAAAATTTCCTCAGTCGTACAAGGGTGGCTACTGTAGTGGATGGTGCAAATACAGAATAATTTCATCATTGCATTTGTCTAGTGGCCCTCAAATTCCACAGAGCTGTGTGATCCAAAAAATTAGGAACCCAGCAACCTGGAAAAACATTTCTCTGCTCTGTATTTCACCATTAAACAGCACTTCACACCTAGATGTTCTCTTCAGAAGTGACAGTGGTAACAAAGCCACCCACCCCTTTGTTCCTGTTTGAAGTGGTGTCTTTTAAAGAAGCCTTGTGGAAAACACACTTTTTTGAAAATTGTGGAAATGTAGCTAAATAGGCAAATTAAGTCATTGGCTGAAAATAAAATTTTAAAAGCAAAGTAATAGGCCTGGCTGGTGTTGTTAAGTGGTTAGAGCATCAGCCTGTGCATCAAAGGGTTGGAGGGTTGATTCCCGATCAAGGGCATGTACCTGGGTACTCATTTTACCCGAGAAAAATTAAGTTATCATAAAACTGTCAAAGTACTTATGTTTAGCAAATAGCATTAGGAATTTTAAAGTTAAAACATTGCAAAATAGACAATAGTGTGAAAATGCACATAAGTTGCAAAACTGTGGTAGGTAGATAAAAATGATCAATATTTTGGATATTGTCCTAAAGTCTTCATCTTATCTGTTTGGTAAATTCTTCTGGAACGTGCTACTCAGTGCAAGGCCTGGAGGACGAGGAGCACAGCCAGGACAGGCCTGCCACCAGGGGGAACCCAGGACACCCCCCCACAGGAGGCGTTGCGCTCACCCACACTGGCAAGTGGAACTGGTCAATCTCTCCCCCTCACTTGACCCCTGTGCGGGAAGGGGGGACCAACACCCACTTTGTTGCCTTATACTCTGGGATATGAGCTGACTCCCAAGCCAACCCAGTCCTAAAGGCTCAGCTGTCAAGTTAGCATCTGGGTGGACACAATGATGACTGAGGCTGGGGGCGGGTTCAGGAGGAGCCGAGACTCACGAAACCCTTCTGGTGGAATTCAGTGCAAAGGGACAAACTTCCGCCATCGCTGAATCTGTTCCTTGTTCTTATCCATCTGGAATATTGTAAGTCTGCCTGGCAGAGGGCACCTGAAGAGTAGCATGGAACCTTTACCCACACTGCCAGGTGGTCAGCCCCATAGCAGGGAGCTGTCAGGACTCCTGTCTTATTTAGAGCCTATTTCCTGAACCTCTGCTTATTGACCTCCACGGCCTGCTTCTGGCTGCCTCGGCTCCTGTCTCTGACCTTGCTCCCACCCAGCCTGTTCTCCTCGGCCACTCCGGGACTGTGTAGTTCCCAGACCTCGGGGCACCAGCGTGTTCCTGTCCAGCTGACCTCTGACACCCTGCCTGGTGCAAACTGGGCTGTTGGCATTCATGCCGTCTTTGCCCTGGCCCTCCATGGAGAGGGTTAAAATTCCTTAGAGTATGTTTTGTGGTTTTATTCTGTAGCAATTCTTCCTATCTGACTTGCACAGTAAGTGAATGAATCATGTGGGTAGTTCTGTCCCAGTGAACTATGATTTAAGGTATGTGTCGGGCTGCTAACACATTATCAAGTGGAGACGAATCGTTCTTTTACTTCTCCTCTGATGGGGTCTGGGCTACTGACAGCAGCCGACTCTGCCACCGCAGGATGCTCCGCCAGGGCACTCTCCACCTCAAACGGTCCAATTCGGTAACTGGAGGGAAGACACACAACAGACATTTATGACGTGAGCAGCAGGTTCCCCCCGGAACACTGATGACCAGTTCACGTAGACAAATGCACAGCTGAAGAAATTACCCGGAGGATAATATGACATCATCCGATCTCCCAACAAACCAGAAATATCCATCTTCATCCATGTAGCCTCTGTCCCCAGTGATATAGTTGTTGCCTCGGAGAGTTGAAGCTGTTTTTGTAGGATTATCCTGTGAAACAAATAACATTTTGTTTAGTGAATGTGACTTTTCTGTTCCATTGAACTCAAGTGCTCAGGAGAAAGAAGTCTGGTACCTTTGAGAAGCCTTAGATGGAAGAGGAGCCAGCATGCGACATACGGAAGGTGAACTATAGTTACAAAGACCAGGCATGCTTCTACCCAGAGAATTCTGTAGGTAGATCACAAAGTACCCACTGCAGGAGCTCGAGCTCAGAGGAGCAGGCTGCCTTTGGCTAAGTGGCTAATATCGAACACTGGGAGGAGTGAGAGAAGGAACACTCAGAGTTCAAAGAAAGAACCAACACCTAATAATTCAAAGGACAGCCAGTGGTTTTTATGGTATTTTGTCTGGTTTTACACGGAAATAGGATTGGTCCTGTAACTTGGGCAGGAAGAAAAATGATGTGTTGCTAAATTATTTAAAATTCACCAAGTAGAGCCTGGGCCTTGGATGAATTGGTGTAAACCTTGCACTCATTTGTCTACTGTGATTAGGGAGGGGAATACATTTGTAAGGAGCTTGGAAGGCCCTTAGTGGAAGAAGTGCACTTGCGTTACTGCCCCGTTCTCTATCCCTCTCACCCCTGCAAGAAGGGAGGCCACTCATTGGATCCCAGGGAAATGATGTGGTGTTGGATGGCAGAGAGGCCCAGTGTGAGTAAGAGGCATCTTCCTTCTGGGCTGCCCTCTGCCTGCAGCGTGGCCCGGAGGCGTGGTCTAGCCTGGGGAGCCCGAGCCCTTCTCCACCAAGCATGGGGGTGCTTTTCCGTTCTCTGTCTTAGGACATGGGTCTCTCAAGAAAAGGCCAAGTACCTATCCGAGGTATGCTTTGTGGCAAGTAGAGATCATGACCAAGGACTTTTGAGAAACAAATAGAAAAGAAGACGTTATTTAATGAGCCTCTTACTACGTAATGAGTGAAAAGGCCAAGTGGTCGCTTAGGTACAACTTGAAAGCCAATGTCTCCTTCTTGTCCAGGAGGTAGAACATTGCCATTTGCATCTAAAATCTAGGATAAAACAGAACAATTTAAGGGAATTTTTACTTAATGCCACCTCTTAATCTTTGCTTTGCTTGTTTTGTTTTGACTTATTGCCATTTAAAAAATCCAAACAAATTTTAATACTTTAAATTCTTAAGAGAAATGTACTTAGTTAAATTCTTATTGCAAAACATATAAAATGCAGGTTAGCAACATGTGAAAAAAAAGAATAAAAGTTTTCTTTAATTCTACCATCCAATAATCACATTTTGGAAATATTTTTGGAGACAATATAGACATAGGAAAAAATAGGATCATTTTATAATGTATTGTTTTTGCAAAATGCTTGTATCATTTAGCAATATATCTTGATTGTCGTTTCCTCTGAAATAGACATTCACTACTGGTTTTCAAACTCTGTGGGACAAACAACACCTGACTTCGGCAGCGCAGCGCGATGTCAGGAACAGCGGGAACAGTGGAGGGTCAGCCCTTTCAAGCCTTGCCCTCCGACCCTTCCCCAAGCCCCTGAGTAGTGAGCATTTATTGAGCACTTATTCTAAGCACTAAATCTGAATGCTTTATGAATTGCAGACGTCTCATTTCCTTCAGTCCTTACAATAGTCCTGCTTGGTTAGAACTGTTGTGACGCTCATTTTACACACGAGGAGACTGAGGTGCAGAAGGTTAACAACAGCATGATTGCGCTGACTCAGAGCTCAGCACTCAGGCCCAGACCCTGCCCTTGCATCGACACTCTGGAAGCTCTCCAGGAGCACAGTCCAAGGTGGTTTTGTTTTGGCCTCACCCAAGGATGTTTCAGAGAGAGTGAGGGGGAAAGGAAGGAGAAAGATGGAGTGAGAGGGAGAAACATTGACGTGAGAGAGAAACATTGATTGGTTGACTCCCATACAAGCCCCAACCAGGGATCAAACCACAACTTTCTGGTGTATGGGATGAAGCCCTAACCAAGTGAGCCACCCAGCCAGGGCATTTCCCAGGCTGATTGCTTATCTTATGTACCACATTTTACTCTAAATGACTTTAGCTGTTCTCAAATATGAACACTCAACAGCTTTTATATTCACTCACCAAGAGCCTTTAAGCCTGAGATGTGGCTTGTGTGGAAAAGGAGGACATAATTCGTAGCTGGCACTTTACAGAGGGAAGAGGGCTTAAGTCCTCAATGGGAAACTTGAAAGGCAAAGGAATTGTAAATGTAAAGTCTTACCATTTAGTTCTTGTAAATAAAAAATATGGATTCCCACCCAGTCACCTAAAGAAATACTTGGTTCCAGGTATGAAGGAATTACTGACAGGAGGAGGCGTTTAGGAGTTGCACATACTCTAATGACTGGGGAGAGACAAAATGCTTTGTCTCTGGAGAGTCACATTCCTCACAGCTCAAGGCCCCAAGATGTTAAACAAGAACATGAGGAGCCGGGGCCTTTAAGTTGCACGAACTTGATATCCAGCTGGTTGGGACACAACCCCAGATACCAGAGTGGGTGCGGCTGCTCGTAGCTAGGCACCAGCTCACCAGACTCCCCACGCGAACAGCAGCCAGACCCGAACCGCTAGGCAGTCCCACCTTTGGACAGGTTCCCACAGCAAGTGAGAGGGGAGGAAAGGGCCCAGCATCTGCTTTATAGAAACAGGGATGTCAGCAATCAATGTCACCTAAACTTTCTCAAACTTACCTGATCACGGGAACTACCTGGATGCTTGTTTCAAACACAGATTTCAGGCTCCCACCCTAAACCCATTGACTCGGACTCTCCAGGGAAGGGACTGGAAAAATCAGCATTTTTAGCAAGTGCCCATGTGATTCTTATGCTTGAATAAGCTTGGGAAGCATTGGTCTTATCTACAGCTCTCCGTTAAGTTTGGTCTGGGCTCTCTGTCAGTTTGTCCGCTTAGCGTTTTTGTTGCTCCTGTTTTCTTTTGTATAGCAGGTAAGTTCCTTTCCTATCCCTAGCATTGGCTGGGTTGATTTAAGAATAGTCCTAACCTGTACAAGGGCACTGGTGGGATATATGAGGTCACTCGGGGATAGGGGTGGAGAGGGCAGAGGTTACAGGCCCGCCTGCGGGAAGAGGGAGAATGCTGCAGCCTCTCCTGCCCACGTGACTCGCCAGGAGGCAGTGGTGCTGTGTGGAGCACAGACTGGACTAGGTCGCTTGGGGTTGAGTCCCAGCACCAGCAGCTCCTGTCCAACCTCAGGTACATTCTTTACCCTCGCTGGGCCTCATCTGTAAGTGGTTCTAATATTACTCTGTCTCTCATGGGCTCCTGGAGATTAAATGGGTTAATATTTATAAAATGCTTAGAATTACTTGGCACAAGTAACTAACTGCTTTTAAAAAAATGGGTGCTTCAGCAGCACATATACTAAAATTGGAACAGAAAAAAAATGGAGACCAACAAACTATCGTTTCTAGTCCATTTCCATCTTTCCATGGAAGTTAAGATAGTATGAAGTTATCACCCAAACTAGGAGTATAGGGGAAGGGAGCAGTGGGGTGGGAACTGCAGGCTGTTTAATCTCCTGGAGGTGTCTGCACAACCTTAACGTCAAAAGCAGGCGAAGGCTTTCCCATTGAGCCAGGCTTAATTTTCATTCCCTTAAAATGTCCACAGATCAGCACCTAGTCAAGAAGAAAGGATAAAGTAACGTTACCAGTAACATAAAACTTATTCATTTACCCACCATGTTTCTGAGAACTTAGTAGGAACCAGGTTCAAAATAAAACACTCTGCACTCACGTCTATCTAATGAAGTACAGAGATGGACACTAAGTAAAATATATATAATAAAGTTATAACACTGGATACATTTATAATCACTAAAATACCCATATTTATGAAAACATTATACTCATATTACCCTGATACTTATGCTGTTCCTATTTAATAAATTTGTCAATTTTAATTTATGTTTGGTATTTTTATTGTTGACTAGCTACTACATTCTTATGGTTTATAAGTTGGTGCATTGTAAAAAGATACACTTTGAAAACATTCTTTCAGCTTTTCCCTTATCTGTTCCATCTTACCCCCCTTTCCTACATAATTACCACTTCTGTTATTTTTTTCATTTTCTTTAGAATTTCTTATTCCTATTTCTACAAGCTCTTTAGATGACCCTAAAGTATGCTTGTCATGGTGTTGTCCACCAAACTCATAATGTTTTAAGTAATAAGCAACTCAACATTTTCAATTTTGAGGCAGCCTTGACTAAGTAAGTTCCCTATTATATACAGGGAAATCTTTTTATAACTCTAGTAATTTTTTTCATTTAAAAATATTGTAATGCCTTTACCTTGATCAGTTATATAGCAGTTTTTCTTAATGAATGGCTATTTCTATTATACAGCTCCAGGTTGTAATGTTAGGCTATTTAAACAACTGTGTCTGTGTGGGGAAGCATGGGACTTGGTTGGAAAGTTTCTAAGGAGGAAATTCCAAAATGGGGAGTTGGCAGAAGGTGGCTACCCTGTTTCTTGGAATTCTGACTTAGGGGAGTTGGCCAAAGGCAGCTACCCCTATTATTCCTTGACCTTTCCAAACAAGTCTGTGCACGTGCAGACCCTCGGATGTTGGCTGGAATTTTTATGCTTAATCTTTAGGTATCCTTGCTTAAAGGACACTGCAGACACATGTGTCCTCCCAAGATTACTTACCCTACTGATTGTATCTAAAAGTTAAACCTTATCTCAAACTGTTCTTACAATAAAAGCCTAAAAAGGCAGGTGAACAAGCTGTCTGGTTCCTCGAGCCAGGCAGTCCCTTAGCCCTCTCTTTCATAGAAACCTGTGTCAGAGTAATCATTCAACCATCACTCAGGGTCTGCTGGTCAGTCCCCGGCATGTCTGCTACAGAGCTTTTTTGCAACTAGCTTCCCTCAAGCTTTTAAAAACTGTTCTGACCACTCCATTCCCTCCCTAGCTCTCAAACAACCCTAAGTAGATAATGAACCCTTTGGTTTCTATGCATCAGACTATATGGGATCCAGCCCTGTCTGCCCAGGGAGGTTTGTACCGTCTCAGTCTGCCCATATCCTTCGTAGATCTCCAGCCCTGTCCTGCTTCTCCACTGCTCAGTCACTTCAGGGCTGATGGGTTCCCCTGCGCTCACACAGTGCTTTAAGCTTTTGAACTTAAAGCTTCTCAGAAGACAGGTCACAGATTAAATTTAGGAGGAAAAATAGGAAGAAATGGAAATTAAGATTATAATGAAAAGCAACATTAATTGTGTTTTATTTACTGTCTAAAGTTTTACATAGAAACTTTCTCCCCAATTGACCACCCCCAGGCAAGCCCCCACTGCCCCAGTGTCTTTGTCCATTGATTATGCTAATATGCAAGCATACAAGTCCTTTGGTTGCTCTCTAAACCCCCCTCCCCTGTGATTTGTCTCTGGATCTATTCTTGTTCATTAGATTATGTTGATCATTATATCCCACATATGAGTGAGATCACAACATTAATTGTGCTTTAGTTCTTAACTCCCTTCTCCAATCAAAATAAACCATTCTAACATCATAAAGTGACTCCTCACACACCAGTTTTTCTTTTTCTTTTCTCCCTTTAATTTGGGGGATGGGAAACATGATTTATTGCAAAAAATCCTTAAGGAGGATACCACACATGGTAATCATATTTAACTAATATGTTAAATCAGGATTAAAAGTTTTCTACTTGTCTGAAATTGACTATGAAATATTTATACAATGGAATAGTATATAGCTGTAAAAAAGAACAAGGACATTCCTGGATAGTGCTGTCCAATAGAGCTTTCTGTTACCATGGAAATTTCTCTCATCTTTGCTATCCACTTAGTATCCTCTTGCTCAGTGTGGCTACTGATCACTTGAACCATGACTAGTACAACTGAGGAACTGAATTTTATTTTTAGTATAATTGGCATATAACATTAAATTAGTTTCAGGTGTACAACATAATGATTCGATATTTCTATATATTGTGAAATGGTCACCACAATAAGATTAATTAATATCCGTCATCCTACATAGTTACAATATTATTTTTGTTTGTGATAAGAACTTTTAAGATTTACTCTCTTAGCAAACATGCACTATAATATAATTTATAGTCTGGAACTGAAAAAAAATTTTTTTTCAAAAATATATTTTATTGATGTTTTACAGAGAGGAAGGGAGAAGGATAGAGAGTTAGAAACATCGATCAACTGCCTCCTGCACACCCGCCACTGGGGATGTGCCCACAACCCAGGTACATGCCCTTGACCGGAATCGAACCTGGGACCCTTCCGTCCGCAGGCCAACGCTGTATCCACTGAGCCAAACCAGTTAGGGCAGGGAACTGAAATTTTAATTTAACTAAAATTAAATTTTAGATACTTACATGTGGTGAGTTGTACTACTTTAGACAGCACAGGTTCAGGATGTACTGTTAGGGGGAAGGTGCAGCCCTGTGTGCATATTATAGTTCCATTTATATTTATGAAGAGGGGAAGAGCACGTGACTGTTGGTGTACGCATAGATTTCAGGGAGAAGGAGAAATGAGACTGAGGACAAGGTTTGGAGGAAGACTTTCAATATAGATTCTTATATACCTATTAGAGGCCCAGTGCACGGAATTTGTGCACAGGCAGGGTCCCTAGGCCTGGTCAGCGATCAGGGCTGATTGGGGCCTTCTGGCTGCAGGCCGGGGCCTTCCTTCCCCGGCTGCTGGGTGCTGGCTGGAGCCTTCCTTCATTCCGCGCTGCCCCCTGGTGGTCAGCGCATGTCATAGTGATCGATCGAACTCTCAGACTCCCAGTTGAACTCCTGAAGGGACACTTTGCATGTTAGCTTTATATATATATATATACTGAATTTTATGTCATGTGAACTTTTCCTAGTCAAATTTAAATAAAATCAATTAAAAATAGTTACCAATTCACCTTGTCAAATGGAATCAGGACCAGAGTAAAGGCCATCCATGCTGTCCTGTTTGCTGGGACAGGGTTCCAAGGAGGGGTGCTTCTTCACTGTCCCAGGCCAGAGGACGGTCCTCATCCCCTGGGCTCTCAGGGCTATGCACATGGCTGACCCTGCCCTGGGCGTGGTAATTATTATCACAGAGGAGCAAGAGGATGGAGAGGAGAAGAGATTGCTAAATCCCACACCTACGAGTCTGGAATTATGTTTTTAGGCAGAAAGAGCTTTTATTTTAGAGCTTTCTCTTTCTCTCCCCTCTCCCCATTATGTGCCTCTTTACCAACTTCTCTTACCTGGTCACATCATTTTGCACAAGCATTCGGTATACAGTTGGCACTGAACAGAAGACTGTGATGGGAAACTTGGAGAGCGTCTGCAATGTATAAGAAGTAAACTCTTGGTCTTACTACAACTTTAATAAGTGCCTAAGTGTCTATGGGAGGCACAGTGATTATTCTAATATAAATGCACTCACACCTTTCCTCAACTTATCTGTTCAGGTTGTTTTACTTTCTAGATGTGAAATGCCTTAAATCACGTTGTGCTCTGATTTCTGCAAGCACGTGTGCGCAGTCCTGTGGGCAGCACTGCTAACGCATTTCTCAACGCTGACCTCTTGGGCTCTGCTTACTTGCAAGATGGAAGTTGGCTCAAACTGCGGCAAATGATGTGCAAATACACATGCTCCCTGGATCCATGGCGAAAACACGCTGCTCCATGCAGACTTGGCCCAGCCTGTGTCGGAGGTGTTCCACATCACGTCCAAAGGTGTCAAATCCAGCCAGAACCTGGGAACAGAGCATAGGCCTGACCCATGTGGGAAACAAATCCAAAAGACCAACAAAGGAATCATCACCTGGCAGCTGTGGACCCTCCAGCTGCAGCTCTGTGAGCCTACCTTCCGTTTACAGACAATCCTAAACCGTAACTGCTGTGGGTGTGTGCAGTCATTTTAGGAGATCCGCTCGTGCCGCTGGTGAAGTAAATGGCCATGGTCTCATCGTGTCTTGTCTCCACACACGTGTGGTTGTCAGTGGCACGCCTAGGAAGGAAGAGCTACAGTGAATGTGCACGGTAAACACGTGTGGTTGTTCCTGGCCTGTGGAGGAAGGAAGAACTGCAGTGATTCTGCACATTAAACACCACAGGACAGACTGTCGGCACAGAAAAGGACGAGAAACCATCCACTCGGATCACGTTTCCCAGTGGTCAGGCCCCCAGTGATTTGGGTTGAATTCAAGGTGAATGCCATCTCCCTCTCCATCTTCTCAGGTGCTTTCTAGAATCAGATTAACTGCCATCGATAGCCCACTTATAATGGCCAGTTTCATAGCCTTTAATTGTATGCTTACACAATTAGTGCGTTTTAAACACTCAAGAGTTGTATCATTCCTGCAGCAGAATGAGAATTCTAGGATGTTGTAACAGATGGATTTGTGCAGAACTGCCCCTTCACCATGAATGCTTTAATATGTGATTTTCTTTTTTTTTGTTAATCCTCACCCAAGGATATTTTTCCATTGCTTTTTAGATAGAGTGGAAGAGAGACGGAAAGACAGAGAGAAACATCGATGTGAGAGAAACACATCAATTGAGTACCTCCTGCATGAGCCCCGACCAGGGCCCAGGCTGGGGGAGGAGCCTGCAACCAAGGTATGTGCCCTTGACCAGAATCAAACCCAGGACCCTTCAGTCCACAGGCCGACACTCTAGCCCAGCCGTGGGCAAACTACGGCCCGCGGGCCAGATCCGGCCCGTTTGAAATGAATAAAACTAAAAAATAAAAAGACCGTACCCTTTTATGTAATGATTTTTACTTTGAATTTATATTAGTTCACACAAACACTCCATCCATGCTTTTGTTCCGGCCCTCCAGTCCAGTTTAAGAACCCATTGTGGCCCTCGAGTCAAAAAGTTTGCCCACCCCTGCTCTAGCCACTGTGCCAAACCAGGTAGGGCAAAATGTGATATATATTTTTTAAAAGAAATGAGTATGTTAATAGAAGTCATGGGTAATCCTATCTAATAATAGACAAACATGGTAATTGACCGTACCTTTGCTACACCGCCCATTGGCTAATCAGTGCGATATGCAAATTAACCACCAACAAAGATGGCGGTTAATTTGTATACGTAGACTCCAAGTGGTGGAGCGAAGCCTGATGACCCGAGGCCGGCGGAGCAGTGAGGCCTCACGGCTCTGGGGTCGGCGGAGCAGTGAGGCCTCACGGCTCCGGAGCCAGGGGAGCAGCGAAGCCTGACATTTCTGGGGCCGGCTCCGGCTAGAACTCGGCCAGAGTGAAGGCCTCGGTCCCGGGTGCCGGAGGCAAACTGGTGCCAGCAGCCAGGGGAGAGGAAGGCCTATTGCACGAATCTCTTCGTGCAACAGGCCTCTAGTCTATAATAATAAAAGCATAATATGCTAATTAGACTAGATGACCTTCTAGGCGAAGCCAGGGCTGTGAGGGAAACCCGGGTCCCCGGTGCCAGAGGGAAGCCGGTGCCGGCAACTGGGGGAAGGAAGGCCTACTCTTGCATGAATTTCGTGCATCGGGCCACTAGTGGTATATAAAGCTGGGGTCGGCAAACTACTGCCCACAGGACAACTCGGGCCCACCTCCTGTTTTTTTAAATAAAGTTTTATTGGAACACAGCTATGCCCATTCATTTACATATAGCCTATGACTGTTCTCATTCTACAACAGCAGAGGTGAGCAGCTGTGACAGAGGCAGGGTGCACAGCCTGCAAAGCCTAAAATATTTATTCCCCACTCCTTTTATAGGAGGTGTTTGCTGACTTCTGGAGGATTGTTGTTCTGTTTCCCACATGAGCATCTACATGGTTCTGAAAACAGTAAATAGAAACACTTAAGGGGATCTATGCACCCATCCAGGGAAGGAAGGACCCCAGTTAAAGAGAAAGAAAGCATTTAGTTCTGAAGGATAACTGAGCTGTTATGTAAGTCAGACATCAGGGCAGCTGAGAGTAGGCAAGCTCTGCACATCCAGCATCTACGAAGCATACAGAGTTTATCAGGCCAAGGCTGAATCAATCAGAGCAGCCAGACCATGAGAAATGTAGGAAAGCTGTTTTGTTTTTTAAATATATTTTTACTAGAGGTCCGGTGCACAAAAATTTGTGCACTCAAGGGGAGAGGAGATCCCTCAGCCCGGCCTGTGCCCTCTTGCAGTCTGGGACCCCTTGGGGGATGACCACCTGCTGGCTTAGGCCTGCTCCCTGGGGGATTAGGCCGAAGCTGACAGTCAGACATCCCTCTGGCAGCCCAGGAGCCCTCAGGGGATGTCCACCTGCCAGCAGGGAGCAGGCCTAAGCTGCAGTCGGACATCCTTAGCGCTGCTGAGGAGGTGGGAGAGGCTCTCACCACCACCGCTGTACTTGGCAGCCATCAGCCTGGCTTGTGGCTGAGCAGAGCTCCCCCTGTGGGAGCGTATTGACCAACAGGGGGCAACTCCTGCATTGAGCATCTGCCTCCTGGTGGTCAGTGTGTGTCACAGTGTCCAGTCATTCCCAGTTGTTCGGCTGTTAGGGTCAATTTGCATATTACCCTTTTATTATACAGGAGTGCCTGGCAAGCCTAGGTGAGGGGCTGATGGCTGTTTGCAGGTTGGCCACAGCCCCTTCAGGGTGGGGGTCCCTGCTGGGGTGTCTGGCCAGCCTGAGTGAGGGGCTGATGGCTGTTTGCAGGCTGGCCACAACCCCAGCCACCCCAGCTCCCAGTGGAGGCTGGCTGGAAGCAGGTATCTGGGATTTATTTGTCTTCTATAATTGAAACTTTGTTGCCATGAGCGGAGGACACAGCCCGCTCAGGGCAGGCGGAAAGCTTGGCTTCCTCCATCGCCTGGGCAACCAAGCCTCTTGCTTGCTCCAGCTCCATGGCTGCTGGCCGCCATCTTGGTTGGGTTAAGCTGTTTTCAAAGCGTAGCAGAGCTAGACGAAGTGTGATTGGTCTCTGATTCCATAATTATCTTCCTTAAAAATAGGTAGTACCTAGAGCCCTGTACCTGTCACTCCTATCACAGACATGGTTTCCTTTGAAGCCTGAGGCAGAGTTACCATATCAACCTCTCACTACTAGAGCCCTTGAAGGTCACAGACAGGAGTGTGGGCTCAGCAGCCACACTGCCTGGGTTTGAACCAGCGCTGCCAGACCCTAGCATCTGATCGTATTCATCTGTATAATCAGTGTCTACCCGGAGGTGGTGAGATTAATGAGTTAATACATCTCAAGTGCCTGGAAGAGTTTTGGCATACACCAGAGCCACAGACATGGCAGCTATATTGTAGCCACCACATTATTTTTATTAAAATAGTCCTTGGCCATTGGTAAGAACTCAATACTTGTTAGCTGTTTGAGAGAAGGTGGGAGCATGCTCCCAAACCCTTGAGTGAAGCAAGCTCATTCTAGACAAGGAATTTGCAGTCCTCCTGAAGCTGAGAGAGAACCAACACCTGACAAGAGCCCTGGAAGCCCCCCGCAGGGTGTGGGCATCAGAATAATTCCGTTTCATAACTGCATTAATGAATACTGAGGGTTCTACACTCATGAGTGTTCTGTAAGGCTGACAGCAGTGTTGCTCTCCTCTGCTTTTGGAGCTGCTCCAAGCTCTGCAGTTGATGCTGTGGCACCTGCTAAACCCTGCTGCCGGGATGGAGGACTTACTCGGAGCCCTCTGACAGCTGCCTCGCCCAAGGCCAGGCTTCTTACTAGTACTTTAGCTGGGAACTGCTCTGAGGGGCTATCCAAACTCCAGGGGCCTCAGTGGGTCGGCTGGAGGCTTTTTTGGGAGTACACGGCAGATAAATTTCTTCTTTTGCCGAATCCCACATTCTTTGCCTTCCTTCACAGGTGTTGATCCTAAGAGAAATTAGTAAACTTCTTAATTCGATTAATCTCTGTCTCAGGGTCTGCTTCCTAAAAATCCCAACTATGAAAACAGGCCCAGCTCCTGCCTGCCTCAGAGCTGCACCCTGGCACAGTGCTAATCACCAGCTGCTCCCTTTGCCTATGGTGTCGTTTTTTAATGTATTTTTTATTGATTTGTACAGAGAAGAAGGGAGAGGGATAGAGAGTTAAAAACATCGATGAGAGAGAAACATTGATCAGCTGCCTCCTGCACACCCCCTACTGGGAATGTGCCTGCAACCAAGGTACATGCCCTTGACCAGACTTGAACCTGGGACCCCTCAGTCTGTAGGCCAATGCTCTAGCCCCTGAGCCAAACCAGTTAGGGCCTATGGTGTGTTTTTTAATATATGTTTATTAATTTCAGAGAGGAAGGGAGAGGGAGAGAGAGATAGAAACATCAATGATGAGAGAGAATCACTAATTGGCTGCCTCCTGCACGCCCCCTACTAAGGATCGAGCCCGAGCCCAGGCTTGTGCCCTGACTGGGAATTGAACTGTGACCTCCTGGTTCATAGGTCGATGCTCAATCACTGAGCCATGCTGGCTGGGCTGTTTATTATTTTTATTGTCATTTTTCTGATCAAATCACTCGTGGACTGAGTATCTGGTCAATGTTGTCTTTTTTTGGGGAAGCTATTCTACAATGATGGTTACTCACTTCATCATCTCCTTGAGGTCCCCCCACCCCTCTCGGGGGTTCTGAGACACAATGAGCTTGGAGCGCAGGTTTTCACACTGAGATGCCACCGCATCTACTGCTGGGGCGACAGCATCATGGGTGACAATGCACTTGGCTTTTGAAGACTGCAGTCTGTAGAGGATGTCGTTCTGGGTCAGCTGAGTGGTCCCTGGAATGAAAACTGCACCTAAAGGAGCACAAAAGAAACAATGTTTAGAAGGAAGTCTTCCCCACCCTGTTAGTTGGGGTGTGCAGGTAGCTCCATGCATTCTGCATTTCTCAGAATGGCTTCATCCACTTTCCAGGCAAGGTGTCTATCTGTCTTCCTTTCATTACTCTGCTTTTGCCTTTCATGGGATCTCAAAGCTTTGGCCTAAAATGAAACGATGGTAAATGCTGGATAATTATCTATCTGAAGACCATAACATTCAGCTTGAAGGGGGTTTTAATTGAAAAGTATATTACCCAGCACTTATTGAGTACTTGAGAGTCAGGTGCTATTCTAAGTGTTTTTGCATATTTTAACTCATTTATAATCCTCACCCAAAAAGCCCAAACACAAAAGCTATGAATAACTTTCCCAACATCACCGAAGCAGAAGGCAGCCATGCAGGACTGGTCCCTGAGCCCCCCGAGCCAGCTGTGCACGAGGCCACTTCATTCAATGCCTCTTAGAATGCACAGCTGTTCCGCTTCTTCCCAGAGGGCAGGACTGAGGCCGCCACCCCGCTCTGTGCCGCCGCCACTGCCGCCACTGCCTGTGCTAACTGCTCTCTCTGCAGGTGAAGGGCAAGGCTGAGTGCAGAGCCTGCAGAGCCGGGCCCTCTGATAGGTTGGCCTTGGACAAGCCACTTCATCTCCATGAGTCCCAAGTTGTGCAGCTGTAAAATGGGGATTATAATAATAGGTGCTACCTTCTTTATAGGATTGCTGAGGATTAAATTAATTAAAATGTGTAACAAATTTAAAATAGTGCTGAACACATTTTAGCTATTGTTTTCTCAAAGGATTAATGGGCTTTCAAGACTATATGTTTATATATTGAATCTGCCTATAGCAGCGGCTCTCAACCTGTGGATCATGACTCCTTTGGGGGTCGAATGACCCTTTCACAGGGGTCGCCTAAGACCATTGGAAAACACATATATAATTACATACTAGAGGCCTATTGCACGAAGAGATTCGTGCAATAGGCCTTCCTTTCCCCTGGCTGCTGGCACCGGTTTGCCTCCGGCACCCGGGGCCCAGGCCTTCACTCTGGCCAAGTTCTGGCCGGAGCTGGCCCCAGAAACATCAGACCTCGCTGCTCCGCTGGCCCCAGGGACATGAGGCCTCACTGCTCGGCCGGCCCTGGGCCGTCAGGCTTCGCTCCACTGCTTGGAGCCTACGAATGCAAATTAACCGCCATGTTTGTTGGTGGTTAATTTGCATATGACGCTGATTAGCCCATGGGAGGCATAGCGAAGGTACGGTCAATTACCGTGTTTGTCTATTATTAGATAGGATTGTTCTTGTGATTAATCTTTATGCTTTAATTATGTTTAATTTGTAACAATGAAATTGGGGGTCACCACAACATGAGGAACTGTACTAAAGGGTCGCGGCATTAGGAAGTTTGAGAACCACTGGCTTATAGCCACACCCAGGCTTCATTTCAACACTCGGGTTCCAGGCCTTCCCAGAGGGAGGAAGGCACTCACTTCACGTGCCCGACTCCTCCCGTGACCCAGGCTCCACCCTGAGTCCTTCCACTTCAGAAAGGCTAAGCCTCCAGGGAGTGCTGAAGGGACAGGCAACTGCAGCCACAGAGCCTTGTGACGGGGTCCTGGTTGTGGAATATCTCCTCTTTGTAACAAGGCGACGCTGACCAGGTGTAACTCCAAGGCTACTCCTGTGAGATGTCTCACCTGGGGACAGGCAGCTACCCGACACTTTCCAAGGTGTGAGGCACGAACAGTGAGTCAGCACATCATGAAGAAGCACAGTATTTACTTTTATTTATTTTTTTTATTACTGTGTCCCCCATTTTCCCCATTAACCCCCTCCGAGCTGCCCCTCCCCCACACCTCATTGTCTGTGTCCATGGGCCATGCACATATGCATCCAAGGTCCTTGGTTGATTACTTCCCTCCTCGACCCCCCTTCCCTCTGAGATTCTGCACTAAGAAGCACAGTACTTAAATACATCACCCTTAGATAATTAATTTCAGCCAATACATAATTCATCTATCTTTAAAAGAACCTATTGCCTGCCCTAACCGGTTTGGCTCAGTGGATAGAGCATCAGCCTGTGGACTGAAGGGTCCCAGGTTCGATTCTGGTCAAGGGCATATATCTTGGTTGCAGGCACATCCCCAGTGGGGGGTGTGCAGGAGGCAGTTGATCGATGTTTCTCATCGATGTTTCTAACTCTCTCCCTTCCTCTCTGTAAAAAATCAATAAAATATATATTTTAAAAAAGAACCTATTGCACTAGCCAGTTTGACTCAGCGGATAGAGCATCAACCTGCAGCCTGAACGGTCCGGGGTTCGATTCCAGTCAAGAGCATGTACTCAAGGGCATGTACTTTGGTTGTAGGTTCCCTGGCCCTAGTCAGGGTTCGTGCAGGAGACAGCCAATCCATGTGTCTCTCTCACATAGATATTTCTCCGTCTCTCCCTCTCCCTTACATGCTCTCTAAAAATCAATGGAAAAATATCATCAGGTGAGGATTAACAGAAAAAATAATTATTATTAGGAACTCTCAGCTGCAACCAGGCTTATTGGGTCAGAATCCACATTAAAACATCTTTTTAATTAAATTTCTTGGGGTGGCATTGGTTAATAAGATGATATAGGTTTCAAGTGTACCATTCTCTGATACATCATCTGCGCACTGTATTGTGTTCACACCCATCAGATCTTTTCCCACCACCATTTATGTGACCCCCTTTACCCTTTACTACCCCTTCCTACCCTCTTCCCTCTGGTACCCATACTGTTGTCTGTGTAACAAGATTCCCAAGTGATTCATGTGCACATCAAAGTTTGAGAAAAATGAACTAGGTGGTTTTTAAGAGCTATTCCTATTTGAAATTTTATGAAGCTTGTAGCAAATGTTGGCAACTGCAAGTCTAGTTCTGACTTGCCGAGTGACTTTGGGGAAATGACGTAATGTTGTGTTTTTTAAATTTATCTTTATTATTGAGAGTATTACAGATGTCCCCCCTTTTGCCCCCACTGCCCCCTTGCATCTGGTTCCTGCTCCTCCAGGCCTTCACCACCCTATTGTCTGTGTCCATGGGTTATACATATATGCATATAACTTGTTTGGTTAATCTCACCCCATCCCCACCCCCACCCCACCTCCCCCTTCCCTCCGAGATCAGTCAGTCTATTCCATTTTTCCATGCCTCTGGTTCTAATTTATTCATCAGTTTATTTTATTCATTAGATTCCAGATATGAATGAGATCATGTGATACTTGTCTTTCTCTGACTGGCTTATTTCACTTAGCATAATTCTCTGCTGTTGCAAAGGATAAGAGATCCTTCTTTTATACTGCTGCATAGTATTCCATGGTGTAAATGTGCCACAGCTTTTTTATCCACTCATCTGCCAATGGCTGTTTCCAGATCTTAGCTATTGTAAATTGTGCTGCTATACACATAGGGTGTTTCAGAACTCTTAGGATATATTCCTAGAAGTGGGATCACTGGGTCAAATGACAGTTCCATATTTAACTTTTTGAGGAAATTCCATACAGTTTTCCAACAGTGGCTGCACCAGTCTGCATTCCCACCTGCAGTGGGCATCCTCGCCAGCACTTGTCATTTGTTGATGGTAGCCATTCTGATACCTCATTGTCATTTTAACTTGTATCTCTAATGATTAATGACATTGAGCATTTTCTCATATGTCTCTTGGCCTTCTGTATGTCTTCTTTGGAGAAATTTCTATGTAGGTCCTTTGCCCATTTTTTAATTGGATTGTTTGTCTTTCGTTCAGTTGTATGAGTACTTTATTTTTTTTCAGTTTCAAGGAAAATGATTTTTAATATAATAATGTTACATGCAATAAACCTTAATATCTCAAGAAAAGCCATTTTAAATGTGATGTTACATTCAATAAACACAAATTATTAAAGAAAAATGATCTTACATATAATATTACATGCAATAAACATTAATATTTCAAGAAAAGGATTTTAAGTATAATAATATTACCAAAACTGTACTAACAGTATGCTATCACAAAAGTTGTCAGAAATATTAAAAATCTGCTAGTAACAGAATTACTTCTATTATATTCTAGTATTCTTTTTTCCCCTCTGGCTCTATTTTTGTTCATCAGTTTATGTTGTTCATTATATTCCACAAATGAGTGAGATCATATGATATTTATCCTTCTCCAACTGGCTTATTTCGCTTAGCATGATGCTTTTAAAGTCTATTTTGTTGGATGTGAGTATTGCTACTCCAGCTATTTTTTTTCTTTTCCACTTGCATGGGAAATTTTTTTCCATCCTTCACTTTCATCCTGTGTGTGTCTTTTGTTTTGAGGTGCATCTCTTGTAGACAGCATATAGTTGGGTCATGTTTTTGTATCCCTTCCGCTACCCTACACTTTTTAAAAAATAAATCTTTATTGTTCAGATTATTACAGTTGTTCCTCTTTTTCCCCCCCGTAGGTCCCCTCTACCCGGTTCCCACCCCACCCTCTGCCCTTACCGCCCCCACTGTCCTCATCCATAGGTGTACGATTTTTGTCCAGTCTCTTCCCGCACCCCCCATACCTTTTTCCTTCAGAGAATTTTCAGTCCACTCCCTTTCTATGCCCGATTCTACTATATTCACCAGTTTACTCTGTTCATTAGATTTTTTTATTCACTTGATTTTTAGATTCACTTGTTGATAGATATGTATTTGTTGTTCATAATTTTTATCTTTACCTTTTTCTTCTTCTTTCTCTTCTTAAAGAATACCTTTCAGCATCCTATCTAATAAAAGACAAAAAGGGTAATTGACCATGCCTTTGCTACGCTTCCCATTGGCTAATCAGGGCGATATGCAAATTAACCGCCCAAAAAAGATGGCGGCTGGCAGCCATGCAGCTGAAGCGAGCAGGAGGCTTGCTTGCTCCAGTGATGGAGGAAGCCAAGGTTCCCTGCCTGTCACGGCCTGCCTCTGAGCTCTGAAAGCAACTAAGTTTCAATTATAGAAGCTAAGCAAGCCCCAGATACCTGCTTTCAGCAGGCCATGGCCTCAGAGCTGCAGCGAGCAGGAGCCAGCTCTCAGCTCCAGTGACAGTAACAAAGTTTCAATTATAGGAGGTAAATAAATCCCAGAATAAAAAAAGAAAAAAGAAAAAAAGGAGAGACTGGGAGCTTCAGTCGCTGTCCAGCCTGAAAACGGCCCTCAGCCCCTCACCCAGACTGGCCAGGCACCCCAGTGGGAACCCCCACCCTAAAGAGGGTGTGGCCAGCCTGAAAACAGCCATCAGCCACTCATCCAGGCTGCCCACGCACCCCAGTGAGGACCCTCACCCTGAAGGTGGTGTGACCAGCTGCAAACAGCCATCAGCCCTTCACCTAGGCTGGCCAGGCACCCAAGCGGGATCCCCACCCTGATCCGGGACACCCTTCAGGGAAAACCAGCTGGCCCCCACCCATGCACCAGGCCTCTATCCTATATAGTAAAAGGGTAATATGCAAACTGACCCTAACAGCAGAACAACTGGGAATGACTGGTCACTATGACACACACTGACCACCAGGAGGCAGACGCTCAGTGCAGGAGCTGCCCACATCGGGGAGCTCTGCTCAGTCACAAGCCAGGCTGATGGCTGCCAGTACAGTGGTGGTGGTGGGAGCCTCTCCTGCCTCCTCTGCAGTGCTAAGGATGTCCGACTGCAGCTTAGGCCTGCTCCCTGCTGGCAAGGGGACATCCCCTGAGGGCTCCCAGGCTGCCAGAGGGATGTCTGACTGCCAGCTTAGGCCCAATCCCCGGGGAGCAGGCCTAAGCCAGCAGGTGGTCATCCCCCGAGGGGTCCCAGACTGGGAGAGAGTATGGGCCGGGCTGAAGGACACATCGCTGAGTGCACAAATTTTTGTGCACCAGGCCTCATATTTCATATAATACTGGTTTGGTGGTGATGATCTCTTTTAGCTTTTTCTTATCTGGGAAGCTCTTTATCTGACCTTCAATTCTGAATGATAGCTTTGTTGGGTAAAGTAATCTTGGTTGTAGGTTCTTGCTATTCATCGCTTTGAATATTTCTTGCCACTCCCTTCTGGCCTGCATAGTTTCTGTTGAGAAATCAGCTGATAATCGTATGGGTACTCCTTTGTAGGTAACTGTTTTTCTCTTGCTGCTTTTAGGATTCTCTCTGTGTCTTTTGCTCTTGGCATTTTAATTATGATGTGTCTTGGTGTGGTACTCTTGGATTCCTTTTGTTTGGGGTTCTCTGCGCTTCCTGGACTTGTAAGTCTATTTCTTTCACTATGTTGGGGAAATTTTCTGTCATTATTTCTTCAAATAGGTTTTCAATATCTTGCTCTCTCTCTTCTTCTGGCACCCCTATAATTCGGATGTTGGTACGCCTGAAGTTGTCCCAGAGGCTCCTTACACTATATATTTTTGGATTCTTTTTTCTTTTTTCTTTTCTGGTTGGGTGTTTTTTGCTTCTTCGTATTTCAAATCTTTGACTTGATTCTTTGGATCCTCTAGTCTGCTGTTGGATCTCTGTGTATTATTCTTTATTTCAGTCAGTGTATGCTTAATTTCTAGTTGGTCCTTTTTCATAACCTCGAGAGTCTCACTAGATTGGCGGTTTCTAGAAAATTCTTGAAAAATCTTATAACCATGGTTTTGAACTCTATATAGAGTAGTTTGCTTTCCTCCATTTCTGTCATTGGGACCTGTTTGTCTGTCTCCACATTTTGGCTGCTTCCTTGTGTTGATAGAGTGGCTTTGTGCTAGGTGTCCTATGGGGCCCAGTGGCTCAGCCTCCCCAATTACCTGAGGTGGACGCTCTTGGTGCACCCCTTTGTAGGCTGTTTGCACAGTCTTATTGTAGTTAAGCCTTGATTGTTGTTGGTATCACTGGGAGGAATTGACCTCCAGGCCAATTGGCTGTGAGAAGCAGCTGTGTCTATGGTGGGAGAACTTCTGTGCTGAAGACACTCTTCTGGGGCAAGACTTGCTTCAGTGGGGCTTTAGTGCTCACTGAGTCTGCCCTGAGTGTGTCCCTTATGGATCTGAGGAGTTGTAATCTGGATGGTCCCACTCTGACCACTGGGTACTCTGGCTCTTGGATCTCTGAGGAGGTGCTAATTTAGCCTCTGCCTGAGGCTACTCAGCAGGAGCTATGGAGAGAGCTGCAGATTCCCCTTCCTTATTTGGGGTTTGGAGGTGCCCAGATGAGGCCCAGCTGTGACACAATGCAAGCTGCTGTGGGGCCCTGGGCCTTCTTTTGGATGTTCTGGGTCTCTCTGACCCAGCTGCAGTTTGTTAGGTAATTTTAGATTGCAAAGGGCCAGGACATTCATATGCAAAAGCCTCTGCCACAGCTTGGGTGGGGCGGGGTCTCAGGGAATCAACAGGGTGGAGCAAAGAGCTATGGCTGATCCTCAGCCCTGCCCTAAGAGGCCCCGGGTCTCAGTGTCCCGGTAATCGCTGCAAGCACCTCTGAGAGAAAGCCGCCCTCGAGTTCCGCCCAATGCCAGACAGTCCAGTTTCTCCCCGTATGAGTGGGTCCACAGAGACTCTCCCGAAACTGGAGTTCATTGCAGTCGGGAGCTTGAGACTCCCTCCCGATTGAAAAAGACAACTGTGTCCTCAGTTGCCAGCCCTTTCCACGTGCGCCTCCATACCTCTGCACTTTACTTCCGCACCTCCTCTGAGTCTCAGTGTGCTTTTCTCTTTCTTTCTAGTTGTAGAATTTCCACTCAGCCAGCCTTCCTGTGGTTCTGGATGATGTTCGTTTTGTCTTTTAGTTGTAGTTTTCAAGTGGTTGTGCGAGGCAGCAATTTTAGGTGTTCACCTATGCCAATATCTTGATTTCTCCCTGTCTGGGTCACTTTTCTGGGTCTGCCCTGCCCTGGGCTAACCTACAGGGCCGCTACCCTACACCTTTTGATTGGGGCATTTAATCCATTTACATTTAGGGTCATTATTGAGAGGTACTTATTTATTGCCATTTTAATTCTGTATGGCTAGTTTTCTCTCTGTGTTTCTTCTTCTCAGCAATCCCTTACAGTAATCCCTTTAGCATTTCTTAATAATGCTGGCTTGGTGATGATGTACTCCTTTAGCATTTTTTTTTTTTTTTTTGGTCTGGGAAGCTCTTTATTTGACCATCTATCTTGAATGATAGTCTTGCTAGATATAGTAATCTTGGTCTCAGATCCTTGCTTTCCATTACCTTGAGTACTTCATGCCAAATGGGAAATCAGGTGTCAGCCTTATGGGAACTCCTTTGTAGGTAACAGTTTTCTTTTCTCTTGCTTCCTTTAAGATTCTTTGTCTTTAATTTTTTGGATTCTAATTATGATGTGTCTGGGCGTGGATCTGTTTGGGGTTCTCTGTGCCTCCTGAACTTGTGTGACTTTTTCCTTTAGCAGATTAGGGAAATTTTTTACCATTATTTCTTCAAACATCTTCTCTATTCCTTTCTCCCTTTCTGCCTTGTCTAGCACACCTACCATTCTAATATTGTTAGGTTTCATACTGTCCCACAGCTCCCTTAAGCTGTCCTCGTTTTTAATTGTTTTTCTTCTTTTTGGTTCTCTAATTGAGTGATATTTTCAATTCTGTCTTCTATTTCACTGATTTGATCCTCAGCTTCCCCTAATCTGCTGTGTACTCCTTCTAGTGTGTTCTTTATTTGTGCTATGTCATTCTTTATCTCAGACTGTTCTTTTTTCATAGTTACTATATCTTTTTTCATACTGATGAGCATCTTTAATATCAGTACCTGATGTTAAAACAGTACCTGATCTGAACTCTGTTTCAGATACATTTCTTATCTCTGCTTCATTTATCTCTTCTTCTGGAGAATTCGCTAGTTCTTTCATTTGGGAGTTGTTTCTTTGTTTCCTCATTTTGGCTGTCTGTTTGGGTTTGTGACTATGTTTTAGGTAGATCCTCTTCACCTCTCAATCTCTAGTGCATGACAGTGTTAAAGGCTGTTTCTGACTAACTGGATCAGGCAAAGATTCAAAGCCTCCAGAGATGCCTCTGTCTACAGACTGATAGGATTCTGACTTGAATTGCCCCCAGGCAATTATCCTCAGGTATGGCGAGAGTTTTTTCAACAGGGTGGAGCAGTAGCTTCTGCCTGGAGGCTATTACTTTTAAACCCTTAAGTGGCCTCAGGCCAAAGTGTTCTCTCATAGCGTGTCTCAACTGTCTTCCCCCCAGGCTAGGCAGATGTCTATGTGGGAAAGATGTCCTCCACTGTGTGAGGGAATGGCTCAGCCCAGGAAACTTGGGGTGTCTGCCTTCTGAGCTTTATCCCCCAAGTCCCTAGTCCTGGCTTCTGCGCTCACGGCTCCAGTCCACTTAACACACCCTCTGCTGGAGCACAAGGTGAGTGGCTCCACAGGGAATTTTTGTGCGTTGGCCCTTTAAGAGGGTGCCCGAACTTTCAGCTGCCACTCCCTGGCAGACAGCACCCACTGCTTTTCACAGCTAGATGCTATGTGGGTACCCTCCTCAGTTTGGTGCTCTCTGCTGGGGAGCCCAGCTTTGGGATTAGATCCCAGAGGTCTCAGTGGCAACCCCCCGCCCCCCCCCCCCCACACGGCTGAGCTATCTCTCCAGGACTCCCATTGCTATCTGTGGGAGCCCCGCCAACCCTTTCGTGCCTCCACCCCTCCTACCAGTCTCTATGCGGTCTCCACCTTTGGTCCTTGGGTATCAGGGTTCTCTCCTGTGAGATTTCCATTGAATATTCAGGAAGCCTTTCCGTATTTCAGTTGTACTTCCAGTTTGTTCCTGGGAGCATGTCCGAGCAGCATCCTCTTACTCTGCTGCCATTTTTAATCATTCATATGAGTACTTTATATATTTTGGAAAGTAACCCCTTATCAGACTTATCATTGGCAAATACATTCTCCCATACAGTGGACTCCCTCTTCATTTTGATGCTGGTTTCTTTTGCTGTGCAGAAGCTTTTTATTTTGATGTAGTCCCATTTGTTTATATTTTCCTTTGTTTCTCAGGAGAAGTTTTGTTGAAAATACTACTATGTGAGATGTCCGAGGTTTTGCTGCCTACGTTTTCTTATAGAATTTTTATGGTTTTGTGACTTAATGGTTTTTTTTTTTACCAATCTATGAAAACTTTGGCCTCCCTATTTATAAAATATGCCCCCCCCCAAAAAAAAGAAAATCATAAGACTCTCATGAAGACTGAATGAGCAAATGTTGTCTTTTTTTAAGGCAGAGGGGCCACATACATTACAGAAGCCTCATAAAGATCTGTGAGCTGATATTGGGTATTTCACTAGCTTTTTGTGGTAATTAACACTTAAAGAAAGGGACCAGCTCATTGGGAATTAATATTTTAAAATAACTATATACTAAGATTTCTGGTGTAACTGGATTTGGCTTGTAATAATACAAAGAGTTGGAAAATTAAAATGTGATATAACAGAGTATGTTTTTGAGGGCTGTCGAATAGAACTCTCTGAGAAACTGGAAATAAGGGAACTAGACTGCCTCTGAAGAGCTAAACTATAAACTCAACATAAACAAGGTCAGAAGGAAACATGCAAAGTCAGTGGAAGCAGACATGATTCACAGAGGAGCAACCTGCACCTGGTACATGCTATGTTAGCAGAGGACTGGCCTCAGGAGGGCCCCTGCACCACAGGGCAGGTGGGAAGGACACTTGCTGGGCATCCCGAGCACACCCACCCAGGCCTGTCTAGAGGCGGTCATGGGTGGGGGACTTCATGTTAGGTCCTGGGATGCGGTGATCCCTAGCCAGCACCCACGTTCACACCAGGTGCTTTACGTTTCAAACCTACCAGTCACCTCCTGCCTCAGCACCTTTGTGCCTGCTCTTCCACTTGCTAGAATGCTCCCATCACCTACCTTCTCCATTGGCGGAGTCGTCCCTCAGGTCTCAGCAAGAACACCCTGGCTTCCTTAGTCTCAGTGGTCCCTCTTACACACTCCGATGGCTGCTGTGTTCTCTCCTAGGACTTGTTACACTTATACAGTATGTGTTTATATATCTCGTGACTCTCTCCCACTGGACCCTACACCTCATGGCTCCTGAAACAGAGCAAGTGCCCAGTGACCACCTGTTGCATGGTCGTATGGGTGGGTATAGAGGGATTGGTGGATAGATTGGACTTTCAAATTCTGGTGCCAGTAAATGATGAAAGTTACTGTTCAGCAAACACACTTCCAGCTAAACTTCCTCTTGTCGTGCAGGTGTCTTAACAGGGAGAAAGGGCTACTCATGCCAGAGTCTTTTGGTCCTTCATGCAAATAGATCAGTTGGTAGTGTCATCCACTCCATAGCATAAACCTGGTAATGAGGGCCCCTCACCACACCCCAAGATCCTGTGCTGTACTCTCCACGCACTGACACGGACCAACTTCTGACCTGCCAGGCTAGTGCCCAGCTCTGGTCAATATCAGACAGGGCTGTGATGTCTGCAAGGCTTCCAGTCAGACAGTTTCCCTCCTCTGCTCCGTGGTTCTCGAACCTGACCAGGCATCAGAACCACCTGAAGGGCTTGTTAAACACAGATTGCTGGGTTTTGCCTGTCCCCACTGAGTTTGGGATTCAGTAGCTCTGGGGCCGGAGAATTTACATTTCTGACCAGTTCCCAGGAATGCTGATGTTGCTGGCCAGAGGCATGAGAGCCACAGCTTAGCACTGTTTCTCTGTAGGACTCGGCACCTTTCACTTTGGGGAAACATAGTAAAACTCATCCCACTTTTCTCCCATTTAGTAATGCATTTCTAAACTTTTTAAGACTCCTCAAAGACAACATTCAATTCTACATTTTTAATTATTATTGATTTCAGAGAGGAAGGGAGAGGGCGAGATATATAGAAACATCAATGATGAGATAAAATCATTGATTGGCTGCTTCCTGCACACCCCGACTGGGGATCAAGCCCAAAACCCAGGCATGTGCCCTTAACTGGAATCAAACCTGGGACCCTTCGGTCCACAGGCTGACGCTCTCATCCACTGAGCCAACCTGGCCAGGGCCATTTTTATTTTTTTATTGCAAAATATAGCAAACATGCAACAGAATTTATGTAGTGTATCTATATGACTTACTTTTAAAATATAAAAGTATGCATTACTTACCACCTAGCCTAAGAAAAAGAATTTAACAATATGTGTGAGGCCCCATGTGCCTGGCCCCAGTTTCCCAGAAAGCTATTGGCCAAATCTGTTAAACATTCCTTTGCCGTTCTTAATCATTTTATCACATATGTATATAACCCTAAGAAATACGAGAACTGAAGTCCTTGTAGATATTTCAACTACCTAAGGTTTCTTTTCTTTTTTAAAAAATATACTTTACAGATTTTTTACAGAGAGGAAGGGAGAGGGATAGAGAGTTGGAAACATCAATGAGAGAGAAACATTGATCAGCTGCCTCCTGCACAGTCCCTACTGGGGATGTGCCCGCAACCAAGGTATGTGCCCTTGACTGGAATCGAACCTGGGACCCTTGAGTCCGCAGGCTGACACTCTATCCACTGAGCCAAACCAGTTAGGGCTACCTAAGGTTTCTTAAGAGGGGAAACTTATTAAGAGATTTCTGAGCACATTTCCAATTCTGCCATGAAGACTGGCATAGTTAGTATAATAGACTTATCATTCATCACCGCTCTCTCCTTCCAAGAGATTCTGCCTGCTCCCCTGCCCACAGCCTCAGGAACCATGTTCTATCAGAGGAAGTTGCCTCTGACCACATCAGAGCGGCCTAACCCACGCCATACCTCAAGTATTTGACTGAAGAGACGGAGTGGATTATTGGATGGGACGGATAGGGTCAGAGCCTGAGGAGTCTGTGTGGCAAACAGTCACGTGCCGGCCAAATGAAAGGGAACAGAGAAACCATGTGTTAGTAGAAAGAAGTCAAAGGGGCGACGCTTAGACGATGAAGACAAGAGCCCTGTGGCTCCAGAGCACGAGCGAGAAAGCAGCTGCCTGCTGAAGAGCCTGGGTCTTTGCAGAGACCGCTATTCCTCCTGCACTTCATTTCTGCAAGGTTCTCAGTAGGTGTTCAGCAGTTCTTCCTGCCTGAGCTGATGTGAATGCATCTGTGGTCCTGGCAATCAGTCCCTTAATAAAACAATGTGCTTACGCAGCATTTGTGAACGCAATCATTTTGTTTCCAAAAACTGTCACAGTGGACTATTTAGACACAGACAACAGTGAGGTGATGGCCAGAGGACAGGGGCAGGGGCTGGGTGGAGGTGGGCAAAGTGGGGGGAATGGGGACAACTATAATAATGTCAACAATAAAAATAAAGTAAAAATCCTATGTAATAAAGAGCTAATATGCAAATGATTGTCATGCCATCATGCTGTAACAGCTTAGACACTCAACACCGGGGAGAGAGGAATGGGGACCAGCCAGGCACAAATGAGCTCGCGAGAGAGGAATGGGGACCAGCCAGTCTGCAGCCCGGGAGAGGGACAAGCTGCCCACCTCGTGGTCCCAGGTGCCAGCACCTGCAGCTGCGGCCCAGGCAAAGCAGCCCGCCCATGGTCCCCTGAGGCTGTGAAGCCGGCCCGGGTCCTGGGTGCCTGCAGCCGGCCAGAGGGAGGGAAGCCCAGGTCCCAGGTGCGAGGAGAAGCAGAGATGGTTGGGGCGATCAGGCCAGCAGGGGAGCAGTTAGGGGTGATCAGGCAAGCAGGCAGAGGTGGTTAGGCATGATTAGGCAGGCAGGCAGAGGGGTTAGGAGCGATCAGGCAGGCAGGCAGGTGAGCGGTTAGGAGCTAGCGGTCCCGGATTGCAAGAGGCAGTCGGACATCCCCCAAGGGGTCCCAGATTGGAGAGGGTGCAGGCTGGGCTAAGGTACAATGCACCCTCCATGTACAAATTTTATGCACTGGGCTTCTAGTATATAAGTAAATAAATAAAATAAAAGTGGACTATGCAACTCCAACATATAATTTAAATGTACACATGAGATAACAGTATATAACTCTCTGCAATTCAAGTAATGATTATAATAAATTAATAATGGCTATTTACTATAATGATTTATTATGACAATAGGAATATTAGTTCAACAAACATTTTGCTGAACATTTACTATATGCCAATCACTGGAGATCAGAGATGAATGTATCATAGTCATTGCCTTTTTAAAAAATATATATTTTTATTGATTTCAGAGAGGAAGGGAGAGGGAGAGTTAGAAACATCAATGATGAGAGAGAATCATTGATTGGCTGCTTCCTGCACGCCCTGACTGGGGATCGAGCTCACAAACGGGGCATGTCCCTTGACAAGAATTGAACCCAGGACCCTTGAGTCCACAGGCCAATGCTCTATCCACTGAGCAAAACTGGCTAGGTCAGTCATTGCCTTTTGAGAGCTGACATGGTCCTATGAGAATGACAGATGTGGGAGCAAATACCCCAGACAACAGAGCACAGGCTAACGGACACGCATGTTTTGGGGTGAGCCTAAAAACGAAAGCACCTAGAGTGGAGCAAGCAGGCCGGGCGGCTTGAGGAGCCGACACTGAAGCCAGGCCTTGAAAGCCTAACGACAGCTGTCTAGGTGGGGAGTGTGGGAAGGCTTTCCAAGCGAGGAAGCGGTGTGCCTAAGCGCCACAAGGCAGGAAAGGTCGCGAACCTCAGAGGAAACCATTTGGCATGGAGTATGCGGGGGAGGAAATGAGAATAAAGAGAAGCTAGCTAGAGCCTTCCATGACACCTGCAGGTCAGATTTAACTGGGAGACCATGGGGAGTTATTAAATAAAGTCAAGCAGCCTATTGCTAGGATAAAAATGAGTGTTCTAGAAAGAACACTGTTGATGGAGGATGAATTGGATTGGGGAGGACAATACAGAATTAGGGAAACTTTGGGGAAATCCATTCAGCAGATGGCAAACATGTGCAGTGAGGTGAGGCAATGAAATGAGAAAAGAGGGGCTCTGGAGGGCATTCGGAGATCAGCTTTCCAAGGTGCAGGAACTGGCTAGGAAGGCAGAGTCACAGAGTGATGGCAATAATCGGGGGGAGCAAAGGCGTGCCCAGGAGCTGGGGGGGGGGGGGGAGCTCTAGGTCTGTGGTTGCATTGGGTTTCAGATGACCATGCTGGTCCTTAGGAGGAGAAAGTAGTAGGTATGAGCATATTTAATTGTTGAGGGGCACTTGCTTCATGAAACTACTAGTGTCCCAGTGCACAGATTCATGCACATTGAAAGGAAATTAATTACAAGAAATATTTTAATATCGCTATTTGTGTCTGGCTAATGAAAAGAAAGTAAGATTCTACCGAGTCTCCTATCTACCTACTCCAGGACTTCTGTGAGGATCAAATGAGATGAGGCATGGGAAAATGCTTTTTGTTTAAACTATAAAGTGTTTTTGTACCTGGCTATAAAGCACATCGGGTTCCTGGGCTGAAGAAACTCCAAGGAGGCTAGTTGCTAGGGAGAGGAAGCCAGGCTTTGCTACTTGATGTCAGTATCTGGCACCCACAGCGACCATTTTATGGGCTGGGCTGTGGGCTGCATTTTGTGCCATGGGGTCTTGGCAGTGTTGGCTGAGATTTGGTGGGGTGTCACTCCAGGGTGGTGGTGGGGCCTGTGTCCCACTTGGGGAAAGCCAAGTGTTGGTTTGTGGGACCAGGTCCATAGTGCCGTTTATTTTTAAATGGCCAGTGCGTGTCATGGCAGCTCCTGCATTGAGCGTCTAACCCCTGGTAGTCAATTCACGTCATAGCTACTGGTCGGACGGACAGACACTTAGCCTTTTATATATATAGACTAGAGGCCCGGTGCACAAAAATTTGTGCACTCGGGGGGGGGGGGGGTCCCTCAGCCCGGTCTGTGCCCTCTCGCAGTCTGGGACCCACACAATGACCTGCTGGCTTAGGCCTGCTCCCGGGTGGCAGAGGGCAGGCCCAATCCCTAGGTGCAGCCCCTGGTTGGGCTCAGAGCAGGGCCGATTGGGGAGTTGGGGCGCCACCCCCTGTCATGCACAGAGCAAGGCAGATTGGGAGGTTGCGATGCCACCCTCAGTCAAGCTCAGGGTAGGGCCAATTGGGGGGTTGGGGCACGGCCCCTGTCACACTCAAGGCAGGGTCGATGGGGAGGTTGCGGCACCACCCCGTCACGCACAGAACAGGGCCAATCAGGGGGTTGGGGCGCTGCCCCCTGTCACGCACAGAGCAGGGCCCATCAGGGGGGTTGGAGCGCTGCCCCATGTCACGCACAGAGCAGGGGCCATCAGGGGGGCTGGGGCTCCGTACCCTGTCACGCACAGAGCAGGGCCAATCAGGGGGTTGGGGAGCTCCCCCCTGTCACGCACAGAGCAGGGCCCATCAGGGGGTTGAGGAGCTCCCCCTGTCACTCACAGAGTAGGGCCGATAAGGGAGTTGGGGCACTGGGCACTGTCACACACAGAGCAGGGCAGATCAGGGGGTTGGGGTGCCGCCCTCTATCACCCACAGAGCAGGGCTGATCAGGGGGTTGGGGCACTGCCACTGTCACACTCAGGGCAGGGCTGATGGAGAGGTTATGGCTCTACCCCATCACACACAGAGCAGGGCCCGTGGGGTGGGGGTTGGGGCGCCGCCCTCTATTACCCACAGAGCAGGGCCGATCAGGGGGTTGGGGCACCACACCCTGTCACACACAGAGCCACAGGGCGATCATAGGGTTGGAGAGCTCCCCCTATCAGGCACAGAGCAGGGCGGATAGGGAGGTTGTGGCCCCGCCCCCTGTCACACACAGAGCCGCAGGGCGATCAGGGGGTTTGGGTGCTGCCCCCTGTCACACTGATCCCAGTGCCGGGAGGCCTCTCGGCTCCACTGCTCCTGGTGCTGGGAGGCATATTACCCTTTTACTATATAGGATAGAGGCCTGGTACATGGGTGGGGGCCAGCTGGTTTTCCCTGAAGGGTGTCCTGGATCAGGGTGGGGGTCCCCACTGGGGTGCCTGGCCAGCCTGGGTGAGGGGATGATGGCTGTTTGCAGCTGGTCACACACCCTTCAGGGTGGGGGTCTCCACTGGGGTGCCTGGCCAGTCTGGGTGAGGGGCTGAGGACTGTTTTCAGGCTGGCGGGTGACTGAAGCTCCCAGCCTCTCCTTTTTTTCTTTTCTTTTTTATTCTGGGCCAGCTTTAGCTTTGAGGCTTGGCTCCAGCTCTTAGGCCTCTGCTGCCTAAAGCAGATTTCTGGCCTTTGTTTACCTTCTGTATTTGAAACAATGTTGTGATCCTGCTGGCTGAAGCCCAACGGACTAAAGCAGGTTTCTTGGGTTTTGTTTAGCTTCTATATTTGTAACATAGTTGCTTAGAGTTGCAGCTCAGAGGCCTGCAGCGGCAGGCGAGGAACGTTGGAGTACTCCATCACTGAAGCAAGCAAGCCTCATGTTTGCTTTAAGCTGCCTGGCTGCCGGCAGCCATCTTGGCTGGCAGTTAATTTGCATATTGCCCTGATTAGCCAATGGGAAGGGTAGCAGTCATACACTAATTACCATGTTTCTCTTCTATTAGATAGGACTAGAGGCCCAGTACACAAAAATCTGTGCACTCGGCGGGCGGCGGGGGTGGTGTCCCTCAGCCCGGCCTCTCGTAGTCTTGGACCCCTTGGGGAATGACCACCTGCTGGCTTAGGCCCACTCCCTGGGGGATTGGGCCTAAGATGGCAATCAGACATCCCTCTGGCAGCCCGGGAGCCCTCAGGGGATGTCCACTTGCCAGCGGGAGCAGGCCTAAGCTGCAGTCAGACATCGTTAGCTCTGCTGAGGAGGCAGGAGAGGCTCCCACCACCACCGCTGTACTGGCAGCCATCAGCCTCGCTTGAGGCTGAGCAGAGCTCCCCGATGTGGGAGTGCACTGACCACCAGAGGGCAGCTCCTGCACTGAGCATCTGCCCTTTGGTGGTCAGTGTGTGTCATAGTGACCAGTCATTCCCAGTCTTTCTGCTGTTAGGGTCAGTTTGCATATTACCCTTTTACTATATAGGATAGAGGTCTGGTGCATGGGTGGGGGCCAGCTGGTTTTCCCTGAAGGGTGTCCCGGATCAAGGTGGGGGTCCCGCTTGGTTGCCTGGCCAGCCTGGGTGAGGGGCTGATGGCTGTTTGCAGCTGGTCACACCACCTTCAGGGTGAGGGTCCTCACTGGGGTGCGTGGGCAGCCTGGATGAGTGGCTGATGGCTGTTTTCAGGCTGGCCACACCCTCTTTAGGGTGGGGGTTCCCACTGGGGTGCCTGGCCAGTCTGGGTGAGGGGCTGAGGGCCGTTTTCAGGCTGGCTGGCGACTGAAGCTCCCAGCCTCTCCTTTACTTCTTTCTTTTTTTTTTTTATTCTGGGATTTATTTACCTTCTATAATTGAAACTTTGTTGCTGTCACTGGAGCTGAGAGCCGGGCTCCTGCTCACTCTCAGCTCTGAGGCTACGGCCTGCTGAAAGCAGGTATCTGGGGTATGTTTAGCTTCTATAATTGAAACTTTGTTGCTTTTGGAGCTCAGAGCCGGGCCGTGGCAGGCGGGGAACCTTGGCTTCTTCCATCACTGGAGCAAGCAAGCCTCCTGCTCGCTTCAGCTGCATGGCTGCCGGCCGCCATCTAAGTTGGCAGTTAATTTACATATCTCCCTGATTAGCCAATGGGAAGCATAGCAAAGGTACGGTCAATTACCCTTTTTGTCTTTTATTAGATAGGATTACATTTTGAAAAACCCAACTCCTAGTTTAGGTCAAAAGATATGGCTTATTCCAACGTATCTCTAGGGTTCCTGAGAATAATTGTGTACAGTTCCTCAAACCATTTGCCCAAATAAGTGTCTCGTGATTACTTAGATGTTTTGGAAAATCTCCCGGTTTAAATGTGACCAGTTTTCAAACATTACTAACCTGTTCGCAAGCAGGCTACATTTGCAAGCCACCACTCTGGGATCCTGGGCAGAATGACAATGACTCGATCTCCCCTTTGCAGGGCACAGGCTTCTGTAAGTATATTGGCAAATTTCTTGGACAAAGATCCCAGTTCCTCAAAACTCCATCTCACTTCTTCTCCTTTTCCATTTATCCACCAGAAGGCTGAATTGGAGGGTCTCTTTCCAGCCTGAGGAAAGATAATCCAGCCATAGACTTAAAGTTGCTTACCCAGCTAAATCTCATTTTAACAGACGAATAGAATGTTTTCCTGAAGAAGTCACAGGCTGCTCATTAGGACACACATGGAGTATTTGGGAAGAACTCTGGATTCTTATATCTAGACTAGAGGCCTGGTGCATGAAATTTGTGCATTTGGGGGGGGGGGCAGGTCCCTCAGCCCAGCCTGTGCCCTCTTGCAGTCTGGGAGCCCTTGGGGGATGTCCGACTGATGGCTTAGGCCCAAGGTCCCCCACCGTAAAGATTATCTGGCTGAATATGATAATGGTTCTGTGGTTGAGAAAGCCTGGGTCACAAAAATGTATGATTATAGGTTAGTTTTTTTTTTAAAATATATTTTATTGAGTTTTTACAGAGAGGAAAGGAGAGAGATAGAGAGTTAGAAACATCGATGAGAGAGAAACATCGACCAGCTGCCTCCTGCACACTCCCCACTGGGGATGTGCCCGCAACCAAGGTACATGCCCTTGACCGGAATCGAACCTGGGACCTTTCAGTCCGCAGGCCGACGCTCCATCCACTGAGCCAAACCGGTTTCGGCTATAGGTTAGTTTTTTAAAAATACAAAAAGGAGTAGAGTGAAAAGTGACTCCAAGGACATAGATACAGCATTGGGAGAAATATAAAGGAATTCTAATCCTCAGGCTAAATTAGAAGTGACCTGTGCTGGGAGAATGACATGGCTGGGGGACTGGTCAGTGCATTCTGGATATTCAGCAATATCCCTACCCACTAGCCACACCCTCCCCCAAGTCATGGCAATCAAATGGTCTCCAGACATTGCCACATGTTCCCTCGGGGCACAATCACTCCCAGACGGGCAGTGTAGACTGGCCCTGCGATGTACCTTTTCCATGTTGGCCCACTGGTCCAAGACGTCTTTAGCAAAGTTGAAATACTCTGGAATCTCCAGTTTGAAGTCCTTTTTCATGGACTCATAGTTGGAGAAATTCTGAGGAGTCACTGTTCTATAATCTTTATGCAACACTCTAACAGGACCAGGAACTCTTGGGCGCTGACAACACTTGGAACGAAGCAATATCTCCATTGTGACAAGAGACAGCATCAGTTTGGTTGGACCTTTTAGCACCCGAGCTTTCCTGTGGGGACCAATCCACATAAAAGACAAGCAAAAGGACATGTGTTTGTTTATGTCCTGAAGGTAGCCATACCCCAAAGCAGCAAAGTTGCATTATTTATTATTCATCATCCTCATCCCATTTTCTGAGCACTCACTAAGTTCCAAACATCATGCCCAGTGTTTTATTTACACACAATTTATCATTAATTCAAAGTAAACCTGTGAGGTAGATACTATTATCATCTCTATTTACAGATGGAGAGAATGACTAGTTAGAGGCTATTTAGTCAGCTCTGGAGGCCATAATAAAATACCAGACATTTATTTCTCACCGTTCTGGAGGCTGGAACATCAGAGATCATGTGCCAACCCATTTGGTTCCATTTCTGGCTTGCTGATGGCTGCCTTCTCTGTGTCCTCACATGGTAGAGAGAGAAAGAGCTCTGGTCTCTTCCTCTTCTTATAAAGACACTAATCCCATCAAGGGGTCTCACCCTCTGACCTCATCTGACCCTAATCACAGCCAAAGAGCCCACCTCCAAATACTCTCACATTGGGAGGACACAAACATTCGGTTTGTAAAGAGGCACTAGTTGGATTTGAACCAGGAACCGTCTGGTTCCAGCCCCTTCTCCTGACTACTATGTGTGTATTTCTAAAGAAGGAAAGATCTGGGTCACTCAGTTACTCTCAGTGAAAGCAAAGGGCTAAGCCTTCTCACTAACTCTTCCACCTGCATATTTCAAAATAGTGCAGAAATGTCACAGAGAACTCACAGCGGGGAATCGCAGAAGAAACCAAGTGGACCAGTACAATGAGGCACAAGAGTACCGTCAGAATCCTCGAGTTTAGAGGCTGTGGTTCCCACGCTCCCATTAGTCCACGTTGCCTTCTGTCCTGGCTTGGAGCTCTAAGTACCAGACATGGTAATAACAGGGCTTCAACCATGGACTTTGTGGGGGAGGGCCCTCCAGGACACCCAGCCTCCCTGCTTCTGTGGGAATAATTTGATCATGATGTCACTTACTCGGCTGAGATCTCATAAATGAGGCTGCTAAAAAGACCAGGTCTAGGCACATTAGGGTTTACTTCTTATATTTTCCACAATCTTCCAAATTCCTTACAATGAAAACTACTCTCACCATCATTAAATCATTTTTTTGTGTGTTTTGTTTTGTTTTAATCCTCACCCCAGGATATTTTTCCATTGACTTCTTAGAGAGAGTGGGAGAGAGGGGGAAAGACAGAGAGAAATATCAACTTGAGAGAAACACATTGACTGGTTGCCTCCTGCACACGCCCCAGCCAGGGCCCAAGCCGGGGAGAAGCCTGCAACCGAGGTACATGCCCTTGACAAGAATCGAACCCAGAACCCTTTGGTCCACAGGCCACCATTCTATCCACGGAGCCAAACCAGCTAGGGCCATTAAATCACTTTCAACTGAAATTCTGTGTAATGTGTAAGGCAGTATGGCTATGGAAGCACTTTTGTATTGACAAATTGGGAAACAATAATTAATAGTGGGTGCCAGCCATAGATTTTGCCCTAAGTGGACCTGGCGCTCGGGCGTGGTGTGGGTGCACCCAGTGCATTGGGAGACCTGGGGTTCTCCTGACCTCTCACCCTGTGTGAGGACCTGATGAGTCAGTGAGCTGGCACCGTCTGAGAGCGTCTGATTTGAGTTTCCTCCTTTTCCACCTTCAAAGAGAATAGCCCGAGAAAGTAGAAGCAACTGGCTTCAACACTCACAGCAGAGAGAGAACTAGAAGTCGTCAGATCGCCATTGCCATCCAATGAGATTTTAATTGAGCTGTGGTTTTTAACCATGCTTATGTATTCATAAGCAATCACTAGAAAAGCTTTAAAAAAAAAAATGTTGGCGTCTTAGACCAATGAAATCTGAATCTTTGGGGAGGGGAGCTGGGCATCATTTTAAAAAATATATTTTTATTGATTTCAGAGAGGGAGAGGATGAGAGAGGGAGAGATAGTAACATCGATGAGAGTGAATCATCAATCCGCTGCCTCCTGAACACCCCACTGGGGATTGAGCCTGGAACCTGGGCATGTGCCCTGACCAGAAATCAAACCCTGACCTCCTGGCTCAACCACACTGGCTGGGCTGGGCCACAGTCTCCATTGCAACTGCTTAACTCTGGTGGGGATAGCCATTGACACTAGATAAACAAATGGGCCTGGCTGTTTACCCAAAAACTGATTTATGGATACTGAAACTTGAATTCCATGTGTCATTAATATTTTCTTTTTTTTTTCAAAATTTTTAAAATGTGAAAACCATTTTTGGATCCCAGCCTGAGCAGAGCTAGACGGCTGGGCTGGCCCGCACCTGCTGACCTTTGCACTACAAAGCAGCTCTGTGAGGGTGGGGCCCTGCCTTTCCTGTTCTGCTACCCTCCCTGGGAATGATAATAGCATTTGGTCCATAGGAGGGGCTTAATATCTTTTGAGTGAACAAATTACTTTAATTCAGAAGGAAGTACTTTTTGGTGCATTTATTTCAATAATTTAGGACTAAATAGAGTTGAGACGTGCCTCCACCACTTTAAACCAGATATATCTGACTATGTGAACCACTCATGTGTGTTACTTAGATTTAAATTAATTTAAATACTATTTAAAAATCAGTTTGTTAGTCACACTAGCTCATTTCACCTGCTTAACACGCGGCTAGCAGCTACGGAGTGAGGCAAGGTGTGCAGCGAGGCGGCCCATGCATCCCATCGCGCAGAGCACCGTGTGGGCGGTGCTGCTCTCCACTGATCCTGGCTCAGAACCAGACTTATCAAACATCACGCCCCAGGGGCATTGAGGGAGGGTTCCCAAGATCAGATTTTTCTAAGGGCTCAGGTTTAGTGGAGTGCCCAACCCTGTTCTCTTGCCGAAGGGCTGTGGGAGGGGGAGTGTCCCCCGGGAGTCTCCTCACGCTCTAGAACAGGGGTTCTCAACCTGTGGGTCGTGACCCTTTGGGTAGTGGTTCTCAACCTTCCTAATGCCGTGACCCTTTAATACAGTTCCTCATGTTGTAGTGACCCCCAACCATAAATTTATTTTCGTTGCTACTTCATAACTGTAATTTTGCTACTGTTATGAATCGTCATGTAAATATCTGATATGCGAAAAAATAGGAAACGAAGAAGGAACACAGGGGTAAAGAATAAAAATGGCGACAAACAAGTATCTATCAATAATAACTTTAAATGTAAATGGATTCAATGCCCCAATCAAAAGACATAGGGTAACTGAGTGGATAAGAAAACATGACCCATATATCTGCTGTCTACAGGAGACCCACCTCAAAAAATAGACACACATAGACTGATGGTGAAGGGATGGAAAAAGGTTCTTCAGGCGAATGGAAATGAAAAAAAAACCAGGGTAGCAATACTATATCTGACAAATTAGATCTCAAAGTGAAGGACATAAAAAGAGATAAGGAAGGCCACTTCATAATACTAAAGGGAGCATTCCACCAAGAAGAAATAACTGTGGTAAACATATACGCACCCAATATAGGAGCACCCAAATACATAAGAAAACTTCTGGAGGAGATCAAGGGAGAGACTGACAGCAATACAATCATAGCAGGGGACTTTAACACCCCACTATCGCCATTGGACAAATCCTCTAAATAAAAAATCAGCAAAGAAACATCAATCCTAAATGACTCACTAGATCAGATGGAATTAATTGACATCTTCAGAACATTTCATCCCAACATTTCAGCCACAGAATATACATTCTTCTCAAGTGCACATGAGTCATTTTCAAAGATAGACCATTTGGGTCACAGGCAAAGTCTCTTCAAATTCAAGAAGATAGAAATCATATCAAGCATCTTCTCAGATCACAATGGCATAAAACTGGAAATCAACTATAATAAAAACAATTCAAAAAAATCAAACACATGGAGACTAAATAGCATGATATTAAACAATGACTGGGTTACCAGAGAGGTAAAAGAAGAAATAAAAAACATCATGGCAACAAACGACAATGAAAACACAACAATCCAAAACCTATGGGATACAGCGAAAGCAGTCTTGAGAGGGAAGTACATAGCTCTACAAGCCTACTGCAAAAAACAAGAAACAATGATAATAAATTACCTAACCCTACAACTCAAAGAGTTAGGAAGAGACCAACAAGAAAAGCCCAGTGTAAGCAGAAGGAAAGAAATAATAAACATCAGAGCGGAGATAAACGACATAGAGACCAAAAAAACAATACAAAAGGTCAACAAAACCAAGAGCTGGTTCTTTGAAAGGATAAACAAGATTGATGAACCTCTGGCCAGGCTCACCAAGAAACAAAGAGAAAGGACCCAAATAAACAAAATCAGAAATGAAAGAGGAGAAATAACAACAGACCCCACAGAAATACAAATGATTGTTAAAAAATACTATGGACAACTCTACTCCAACAAACTAGACAACCTGGAGGAAATGGACATATTCCTAGAAAAATACAACCTTCCAAAACTCAATCAGGAAGAATCTAAAAATCTCAATAGGCCAATAACTATGGAAGAAATTGAAGCAGTCATCAAAAAGCTTCCAGCAAACAAAAGCCCGGGGCCAGATGGCTTCACAGGGGAGTTTCACCAAACATTCAAGGAAGAACTAAAACCTATCCTCCTCAGGCTATTCCAAAAAATTCAAGAGGAAGGAACACTTCCAAGCTCATTCTATGAAGCCAGCATCACCCTAATACCAAAACCAGATAAAGACAACACAATGAAAGAGAATTACAGGCCAATATCCCTCATGAACATAGACGCCAAAATCCTCAACAAAATCCTAGCAAATCAGATCCAGCAGTACATCAGAAATATCATACACCATGACCAAGTAGGATTTATCCCAGTGATGCAAGGATGGTACAATATCTGCAAGTCAATAAACGTAATACATCACATAAACAAATTGAAAGAAAAAAACCACAGTCATATCAATTGGTACAGAGAAAGCATTTGACAAAATCCAACACCCTTTCTTGATAAAAACTCTCAGCAAGGTAGGAATAGAAGGATCATACCTCAACATAATAAAAGCCATAGATGACAAACCCACAGCCAACATCATACTCAGTGGGCAAAACTAAAACCATTTCCCCTGAGAACAGGAACAAGACAGGGATACCCCCTCTCACCACTCCTGTTCAACATAGTACTGGAAGTACTAGCCGTTGCCATCAGACAAGAAGAAGAAATAAAAGGCATCCAAATTGGAAAAGAAGAAGTAAAACTGTCTTTATTTGCAGATGACATGATACTGTACATAGAAAACCCTAAAGACTCCATCAAAAAGTTATTAGACTTAATAAATGAATTCGGCAATGTAGCAGCATACAAAATTAATGCCAAGAAATCTATGGCATTTCTTTACACCAATAATGAACTTACAGAAAGAGAGACTAAAAAGACAATCCCATTTACCATCGCACCAAAAAATTAAGATACCTAGGAATAAATTTAACTAGGGAGGTAAAAGATTTATATGCGGAAAACTATAGGACACTGAAAAAAGAGATAGAGGAAGACATAAACAGATGGAAGAACATACCGTGTTCATGGACTGGCAGAATCAAGATCATCAAAATGTCCATATTACCCAAAGCAATCTATAGATTCAATGCAATCCCCATTAAATTACCAATGGCATATTTCATAGATCTAGAACAAACACTCCAAAAATTCATCTGGAATAAAAAAAGACCTTGAATAGCTGCAGCAATCCTGAGAAAGAAGAACAAAGTAGGTGGGATCTCAATACCAGATATCAAGCTGTATTGCAAAGCCACTGTTCTTAAAACAGCATGGTACTGGCACAAGAACAGACATATAGATCAATGGAATAGAATAGAGAACCCAGAAATCGACCCAAACCACTATGCCCAATTAATATTTGACAAAGGAGGCAAGAGCATACAGTGGAGTTAGACAGTCTCTTCAATAAATGTTGTTGGGAAAATTGGACAGATACATGCAAAAAGATGAAACTAGATCACCAACTCACACCATACACAAAAATAAACTCAAAATGGATAAAAGACTTAAACCTAAGACGGGAAACCATAAAAATACGAGAGGAATCCACAGGCAGCGAAATCACAAACATATGCTGAAGAAATTTCCTCTCTGATACTGCTCCTAGGGCAATGGAAACTAAAGAGAAAATAAACAAATGGGACTACATCAAAATAAAAAGCTTTTGCACAGCAAAGGAAACCATCAACAAAACAACAAGAAGGCCCACTGCATGGGAGAACATATTTGCCAATGATATCACCGATAAGGGTTTATCTCCAACATCTACAGGGAACTCATGCAACTTAACAATAGGAAGATAAACAATCCAATCCAAAAATGGGCAATGGACCTAGATAGACACTTTTCGAAAGAGGACATACAGAAGGCCAAAAGACATATGAAAACATGCTCAAAGTCACTAATTATAGTGATGCAAATCAAAACAACAATGCGGTATCATCTCACACCTGCCAGAATGGCTATCATCAACAAATCAACAAACAACAAGTGCTGGAGAGGATGTGGAGAAAAAGGAACCCTTCTGCAATGCTGGTGGGAATGCAGACTCGTGCAGCCACTGTGGAGAACAGTATGGAGTTTCCTCAAAAAACTAAAAATGGAACTCCCATTTGACCCCGTGACCCCACTTCTAGGAATATATCCCAAGAAACCAGAAACACCAATCAGAAAGGATATATGCACCTCTTTGTTCATAGCAGCATAATTCACCATAGCTAAGATTTGGAAACAGCCTAAGTGCCCATCAGCAGATGAGTGGATTAGAAAACTGTGGTACATCTACACAATGGAATACTATGCTGCGGTAAAAAAGAAGGAACTCTTGCCATTTGCAACAGCATGGGTGGAACTGGAGAGCATTATGTTAAGTGAAATTAGCCAGTCAGAGAAAGATAAATACCACATGATCTCACTCATTCGTGGAATATAGAGAACAACATAGACTGATGAACAGGGACAGATCCAAAAACAGAGAAACAGCGATCAGACTATCAATCCCCAGAGGGAAAGTAGGAGAGGGTGGGGGTAAGGGGAAGAGATCAACCAAAGGACTTGTATGCGTGCATATAAGCCAAACCAATGGACATGGACAACAGGGGGATGAGAGCATGAGTGATGAGGACACATTTGTAATACCTTAACCAATAAAGAAATTAAAGATAAAAAAAATAAATATCTGATATGCAGGATGTATTTTCATTGTTACAAATTGAACATAATTAAAGCATAGTGATTAATCACTAAAACAATATGTAATTATTTATGTGTTTTCTGATGGTCTTAGGTGACCCCTGTGAAAGGGTCTTTCAATCCCCAAAGGGGTCGTGACCCACTGGTTGACCTTTGGGGGTCGAACAATCCTTTCACAGGGGTCACCTAAGACCATCGGAAAATACATATATAATTACATATTGTTTTAGTGATTAATCACTATGCTTTAATTATGTTCAATTTGTAACAATGAAAATACATCCTGCATATCAGATATTGACATTACGATTCATAACAGTAGCAAAATTACAGTTATGAAGTAGCAACGAAAATGATTTTATGGTTGGGGGTCACCACAACATGAGGAACTGTATTAAAGGATCGCAGCATTAGGAAGGTTGAGAACCACTGCTCTAGAAGAAGCTGCTGTTCTGATGGAGATGACCCCTGAAGCACTACTCAGCCGGGTGGGGTGGGGGTGGGGGGTGGCTCCCCTACTGTGTGCTGGCAAGTGGCAGCTTGCCCTCCTACAGTACTAACATCAGGCTTCCTTCAATTAAAGCAGTGGTTCTCAACCTTGGCTGCACATTAGAATCACCTGGGAATCTTTTTTTAAAAAAAAATATATTTTATTGCTTTTTTACAGAGAGGAAGGGAGAAGGATAGAGAGTTAGAAACATCAATGAGAGAGAAACATCGATCAGCTGCCTCCTGCACACCTCCTACTGGGGATGTGCCCGCAACCAAGGTACATGCCCTTGACTGGAATCGAACCTGGGACCTTTTAGTCCGCAGGCTGACGCTCTATCCACTGAGCCAAACCAGTTAGGGCTGGGAATCTTTTTAAAATCCTGGTTTCTGGGCCTCATCCTCCGGAAATTCTATTTCTTTGTTATGGGGTGGGGCCACAACATTAGTAACAAAAAAAAGAATTTCCAGAGGATGAGGCCCAGAAATCAGGATTTTAAAAAGATTCCCAGGTGATTCTAATGTACAGCCAAGGTTGAGAACCACTGAATTAAAGGAAGAAGTTAAGTCATCAACACTAGGTTTTTATATCTCACTTTTCTCTCTTCATTTTTAAGTGTTTGGATCAGGGGTCCTCAAACTTTTTAAACAGGGGGCCAGTTCACTGTCCCTCAGACCGTTGGAGGGCCGGACTATAGTTTAAAAAAAAACTATGAACAAATTCCTATGCACACTGCATATATCTTATTTTGAAGTAAAAAACCAAAACGGGAACAAATACAATATTTGTGTTTGCATATGGCCCGCGGGCCGTAGTTTGAGGACCCCTGGTTTGGATAATGCTGCCAAGTGGTTCAAGAAGCAGAAGGCACACAGTGAGGACACTGTCTCCTGCCCCACTGCAGCTGCCAGGTTCGCCCTCCCTCCCACTCGCACTGTTAGGGCTTCCACGTCACTTTTCAGAGTTTCCTTACGTGCAAACTCATGACTACAGATCCTTATTTCTCAACCACTTTTTCACAACTGGTAGCCTATGATACACACTATTCTGTCCACAAACAATTTTTTACAATGAATTTGTGGTGGGCTTCCATATCAGTACACAGACAGTCCCATGGCTGGTCAGATGGGCTGATGGAAGAACTTAGGTCTCATCTAAAATGCAAGCTCTGCATCCACATAAACAGAAGTGCCTAAGTGCCTTCCCACACGCAGCCTCAAAGCAAGGAGAAGCCCCTCCTACTCCCCTCACCCTAACGAGACCTGCCATATAATTCTAGCCAGGATTTTGGGAGCTCCCTTGATCACCTAGTGGTTTGCACATATGTGTTTCCCAGCGTTTCCTAGCAGTAGTTGGCATACTTTCTCGATGATGCAGAAGTGGATGCCTATCTGCCTTGAGCAGAGGAGGGAGCTAAGTAGCACAGTGGAAAGCTCAGTTGCTACTCAGACTCAATTAAATTTTCCCCTAAACATTTAATCAAGTTAACACATGCACACAGATTTTAAAACGTTAAATGGCACCAAAGGACTTAAAATGAACAATTTATCTGCTGTGTTTGTAGTATTTTGTATGTACATACTCCTAGTCACTCACAAAATAATACTACACAACAGCTAAGCCAGTGGTTCTCAACCTGTGGGTCGCGACCCCTTTGGCGGCTAAATGACTCTTTCACAGGGGTCGCCTAAGACCATCCTGCATATCAGACATTTACATTATGATTCATAACAGTAGCAATGAAAATAATTTTATGGTTGGGTCACAACATGAGGAACTGTATTTAAAGGGCCAGAAGGCTGAGAACCACTGGCTAGACCAGCTGTGGGCAAACTATGGCCTGCGGGCCGAATCCGGCCCGTTTGAAATGAATAAAACTAAAAAACAAAAAAAAGACCGTACCCTTTATGTAATGATGTTTACTTTGAATTTACATTAGTTCACACAAACACTCCATCCATGCTTTTGTTCCGGCCCTCCGGTCCAGTTTAAGAACCCATTGTGGCCCTCGAGTCAAAAAGTTTGCCCACCCCTGGGCTAGACATTCTTGGAGAAACTCCTTGGCTGCCCAAGACTTCAGTGAGAGCATTTTTGATTTGTTGGTTTGTTTGCCTTTTCTTATATTTGCTTAAAAGTGCATGTACCTGCCCAGCAAACCTTCCAATATGAGACAGATCAGGTATTCACTGAAGTGACAGATTCAGACACAGATGGGTGATGGCAGACCTGGTTCCTAGCAGAGCAGCCCTAAACTTGAACTCTGGAATCTGCTTTAGTCCTGGTAGTAGCCAAAAGAAGAGGGGGTGGTCTGACAGCTGGAAAAGCAAGATGTGCCAGAGTGCCTTTTTTGGATTGGTGGAGACATTCTGGAAGGAGGAGTGGGAGTGCTGGGATAAGATTACCCTTAGAGTTTACACAGTCTCCCATAGTCTTCCCTTTTATAGTTAGTGATTTACACAACATAAGCTTTTGGAGTGTGCATGTGGTGATGCGGGTAGGGGTGGGGGGACACATGGGCTGCTGGGAAAATAATTTATTCACAGGAAGGAAAGCTTCCATGGAGTTGCTAGAGGGGTTAGTGGGAGGAAAGAAGGGCTTATAATGACTGTATTCCCTTGCTTAGTTGATGATTGACTTTCCATGGAGAACAACTTGGCTAGATGTAAATTTCTTGTGTTAATTTTTCCCTCAGAAAATTCTAGACCTTGTTCCACTGTTATCTGGCATTAAATATTACTTTGGAGAAGCTCAAGGTCAACCAAGTTCATTTCTTCTGGTATATGCCTGCTGTATAGTAAAAACTGTGCCCTTTGTTCCCAGTTCCTTGGAACTTCCTGAGTAACAGGAGGGCCTTTGCTATTCATGACCCCTCAAGTCACACCTGAGCTTATGCTGGCAGGATGACCCAGATGAGGGGGCTGCTCACTATAAATCATGTGATTAGAAGGCTGGGGCTTTAACGTTAGCTCAACCTCTGGGGAGACGGAGGTTAGTCACACGACTGACTAGTCAAACAATCATGCCTACATAATGAAAACCCCAATAAAAACTCAGAGAAGTTCCTGGATGGTGAACACATCCATGTGCCAGGAGAGTGACCCCTCTTGGGACAGGGCACGGAGATTTGCATTTGGGATTCTCACAGATCTTAGCCTATGTTTCTCTTCATTTGACTGGAACTGATCTATATCTTTTATAATAAAACTGCAATCATAAGTGTACCACTTTCCTGAATTCTGAGAGTTGTTCTAGTGAATTAACTAACATGAAGGGGTGTGGGACCAGTTGGTCAGAGATATGGGTGGCCTGGGGACCCCCAAACTTGTAGTCCTGCTGGGGACTGTGTCCTTAAAGCTGTGGGATCCAATGCTAAGCCCACAGTTAGTGTTAGGATTGAGTTGAAATGCAATATTGTAGTGCTTTACTTAGTATGCCCAGGTGCTTATGTAATTCTTCTTTTAAAAAATATTTATTAGCCGGAGCTGGTTTGGCTCAGTGGATGGAGCATCGGCCTGTGGACTGAAAGGTCCCAGGTTCGATTCCGGGCAAGGGCATGTACCTGGGTTGCGGGCGCATCCCCGGTGGGAGATGTGCAGGAGGCGGCTGATCGATGTTTCTCGCTCATCAATGTTTCTAACTCTATCTCTCTCCCTTCCTCTCTGTAAAAAATCAATAAAATATATTTTAAAAAATATTTATTAAATTAATTGGGGTGACATTGGTCAATGTGGACACATAGGTTTCAGGTGTGGGTTTCTATGTTATAAGATCTGTATGTTGTACCATGTGGCTACTACCCAAAGTCAAATCTTCTCCTGTCACCACCATATATTAGAACCCCCTTCCCTCTGACAATCACTACACTGCTGTTTGTGTTCGTGAGTTTCAGTTTTATATCCCACACATGGGGATCTCTCAGTCTGGCCTGCACCCTCTCCAATCCCGGACTGCTGGCTCCTAACTGCTCAGACTGCTCAGTTGCCTGCTTGCCTGATTGCCCCTAACCCCTCTGCCTGCCAGCCTGGTCATCCCTAACTGCTCCCCTGCTGGCCTGATCGCCCCTAACCACCTCTCCCTAAGCCCCCACACCCAGGACCTGGGCTTCCCTCCCTCTGGCAGGCCACAGGCACCCAGGACCCCAGGCGGCTTGGCCCGAGCTGACCTCAGACACCCGGGACCCCCAGCAGTTCTGGGGCCCCTGGTGGCTCTGCCTGGGCTGGCTGCAGATGCCCAGGGCCGTGGGTGGCTTCTCCTAGGCTGGCCGCAGGTGCCCGGGACTACAGGTGTCTTCTCCCGGGACCACGGGTGGCTTCTCCCGGGCTGGCCACAGCTGCAGGTGCCCGGGACCACAGGCAGCTTTGCCCGGGCCCAGGTTTGTCAGAAAGGACGTCTGGTCTAATTAGCATATTACCCTTTTATTAGTATAGACTAGAGGCCCAGTGCACAAAAATTTGTGCACTCGGGGGAGGTGGGGGGGTGGCTCAGCCGGGTCTGTGCCCTCTCGCAGTCTGGGACCCCTTGGGAGATAACGACCTGCTGGCTTAGGCCTGCTCCCAGGTGGCAGAGGGCAGGCCCAATCCCTAGGTGCAGCCCCTGGTCGGGCTCAGAGCAGGGCCGACTGGGGAGTTGGGGCGCCGCCCCCTGTCATGCACAGAGCAGGGCAGATTGGGAGGTTGTGATGCCACCCTCAGTCACGCTCAGGGTAGGGCCGACTGGGGGGGTTGGGGCACCGCCCCCTGTCACACTCAAGGCAGAGTCGATGGGGAGGTTGTGGCGCCACCCCCTGTCACGCACAGAGCAGGGCCCATCAGGGGGTTGAGGAGCTACCCCCTGTCACTCACAGAGTAGGGCCGATAGGGGAGTTGGCACACCGCCGCCTGTCACACACAGAGCAGGGCTGATCAGGGGGTTGGGGCGCCGCCCTCTATCACCCACAGAGCAGGGCCGATCAGGGGGTTGGGGCGCCTTCACCTGTCACGAACAGAGCAGGGTGGATAGGGAGGTTGTGGCCCTGCCCCCTGTCACAAACAGAGCCGCAGGGCGATCAGGGGGTTTGGGCGCTGCCCCCTGTCACATTGATCCCGGTGCAGGGAGGCCTCTCAGCTCCGCTGATCCCAGTGCTGGGAGGCATATTACCCTTTTACTATATAGAATAGAGGCCTGGTGCACGGGTGGGGGCCGGCTGGTTTGCCCTGAAGGGTGTCCTGGATCAGGGTGGGGGTCCCCACTGGGGTGCCTGGCCAGCCTGGATGAGGGGATGATGGCTGCTTGCAGCTGGTCACACACCCTTCAGGGTGGGGGTCCCCACTGGGGTGCCTGGCCAGTCTGGGTGAGGGGCTGAGGGCTGTTTTCAGGCTGGGACTGAAGCTCCCAACTGCTCCTTTTTTTCTTTTTTTTTTCTTTTGATTATTCTGGGCCAGCTTTAGCTCTGAGGCTCCAGCTCTTAGGCCTCCGCTCCTGAAAGCAGGTATCTGGTTTGTTTCGGTCCTCGAAACTCTGTATCAACTCCAGCTCTGAGATCCCAGCCGGCTGAAAGCTGGTTTCTGGGGTTTTGTTTAGTCTATATTTGTTACAATGTTTAAAACTGCTGAGCCTGCAGCGGCCGGCGGGGAACGTTGGAGTCCTCCGTGACTGAAGCAAGCAAGCCTCATGTTAGTTTCAAGCTGCCTGGCTGCCGGCTGCCATCTTGGCTGACAGTTAATTTGCATATTGCCCTGATTAGCCAATGGGAAGGGTAGCGGTCGTACACCAATTACCATGTTTCTCTTTTATTAGTGTAGATGAGTGAAATCATACAGTCTTAGCTTTTTACAAACTTATTTCACTTAGCATAATGTTCTCAAGGTTCATCCATGTTGTTGCAAATGGCACCATTTCACCCTTTCTTATGGCTGAGTAGTATTCCATTGTGTATATGGACATCTTCTTTATCCAGTCCTCTATCACAGGATATTTTAGTTGTTTTGATTGTTTCTTGGCCACCGTGAATAATGCTGCAATGAACATAGGGGTGCATAGATCTTTGCGAATACATGATTTCAAGTTTTTTGGATATGTTTATAGCCAGGAGAGGGATTGCTGGATTGTATGGTATCTCTAATCTTTTTTAAAATATATTTTTGTTGATTTCAGAGAGGAAGGGGAGAGGGAGAGAGAGATAGAAATATCAATGATGAGAAAGAATCATTGATCAGCTACCTCCTGCATGCCCCCTACTGGGGATCAAGCCTGCAACACGGGCATGTGCCCCTGACCAGAAGGGAACTCAGGACCCTTCAGTCTGCAGGCTGATGCTCTTTCCACTGAGCCACACCAGTTAGGGCTCTAGTCTTAATTTTTTGAGACTAATCACCAAGCTGCTTTCCACAGTGGTGTATCAGTCTACACTCCCACCAGCAGTGAATGAGGGTTCCCTTTTTCTACAACCTCTCCAATACTTGTTATTGCTTTTCTTGTTGATAATGGCCACACTAACTAAGTTTTGATTTGCATTTCCCTAATTGCCAGTGAGGTTTAACATCTTTTCATCTATCTATTGGCTGTTGATATGTCTTCTTGGGAGAGGTGTATTTTCAGGTCCTTTGTGATTAGGTTGTTTGTTTGGTGTTGAGTTTTATGAGTTCTTTATATATTTTGGAAATTAAATCTTTGTCAGAGCTACTGTTTGTCAATATCATCTTCCATCTGGTTTGCTGCCTCTTTGTTTTTTAAAAAAATATATTTTATTGATTTTTACAGAGAGAAAGGGAGAAGGATAGAGAGTTAGAAACATCTATGAGAGAGAAACATCGATCAGCTGCCTCCTGCACACTCCCCACTGGGGATGTGCCCGTAACCAAGGTACATGCCCTTGACCGGAATCAAACCTGGGACCCTTGAGTCCACAGGCCGACGCTCTATCCACTGAGCTAAACCAGTTAGGGCTGCCTCTTTGTTTTGCTGTTCATTTCTTTTGCTGTGCAGAAGCTTTTAAGGTTCCTATAGTCCCATTCATTTATTTTTGCCTTTACTTCCCTTGCCTTTGGGATCAAGTTCATAAAATATTCTCTAGGACCAAGATCCATAGTTTGGTACCTATATTTTCTTTTATGTAACTTATTGTTTCGGGTCTTATATTTAGATCTTTGATCCATTTTGAATTAATTCTTGTACATGGGGGCAAACTGTAGTCCAGCTTTATTCGTTTGCATGTGGCTTTCCAGTTTTCCCAGCACCATTTGTTGAGGAGACTACCTTTACTCCATTGTGTGTTTCTGGCCCCTTTGTTAAAAATGATCTGCCCATCACATGTGGTGTTATAGCTGAGCTCTCTATTCCATTCCATTGATCTGTGTGTCTGTTTCTCTGCCAAAACCATACTGTTTTGATTGTGTAGCTCTGTAGTATAATTTGAAGTCAGCACATATCTTCAGCTTCGTTCTTTTTTCTCAGGATTGCTTTGGCTACTTGGGGTCTTTTGTGATTTCATACAAATCTGATAATTTCTTGTTCTATTTCTTTAAAAAATGACACTGGGATTTTGATGGGGATTGCATTAAATTTGTATATTGCTTTGGGTAATATAGTCATTTTAATTATGTTGATTCTTCCAATCTATGAACATGGATATTTTCCCATTTTGTTGTGTTTTTTTCAACCTCTTTTAATAATGCTTTGTAATTTTCAGTATGTAGGTCTTTCATGTTCTTTAAGTTTATTCCTAGGTATTTTATTCTTTTGGTTCCAACTGCAAAAAAAAAGGGTGCTTTTTTTTTTCATTTCTTTCTCAGAAGTTTTGTTGTTAGTATACAGGAAGGCAATCAATTTTGCACATTGATTTGATATCCTGCAACTTGACTCTATTTTTCAATTGTTTCCAACAGTTTTTTGATGGAGTCTTTAGGGTTTTCTGTATTTAGAATCATGTCATCAACATGAACTCAGCTGGCTGGGCATCCTCCTGTGCACTGAAAGGTTGCCGATTTGATTCCCTGTCAGGGCACATGTTCAGGTTTCAGGCTTGGTCTCCGGTAGGGGGGTGTGCAGGAGGCAGCCGTCAATGTTTCACTTTCACATGGATGTTTCTCTCTCACATGGATGTTTTTCTCTCCCTCCTCCTTTCCCTCTCTCTCTCTCTCTCTCTCTCTCTCTCTCTCTCTCTCTCTCTCAAAAAAAAAAAAGTGTCTCCAACATTGCGAAGGGAATTACTTTCTTAATGAAATAATGACATAGTCATGGAGGAAAAATAAAAAGGAATAAACAAAGAAAAATAATCAAGAATAAGCAAAGGCTGAGTACTTCAGAGCTGGACTAAGGGCCTGATTCAGAAGGAGGTAAATGGAAGTGTTATCTGTGTTTGCCAAGGGATGAGGAGGGGCACTGTAATTCTAACATCTAGACTCGGGGTAGGAGATATGCATATTTTTCTGACCTAATAGGGATACACCTAGCATAGTCAGCACATATGAAATACAATAACTTGAGTTGGGTTTTTCAAGTTGGCCTCCTGATTTGCAATTCTAGCATGGAGGACACAAATATTCTTCGGACTCCAAGTGAGTAATAATAAGGAAGGAAATAATAAATATCAGAATAGAGCCTGGCTAGTGTGGCTCAGTGGTTGAGCATTGACCTACAAACCAGGAGATCACAGTGCGATTCCTGCTCATGGCACATGCCCAGGCTGTGGGCTCGATCCCCAATATGAGGTATGAAGACGGCAGCTGATCAATGATTCTCTCTCATAATTAATGTTTTTATCTGTATCTCCCTTTCTCTTTCTCTCTGAAATCAATAAAAATATATTTTAAAGAAATAAACGAGTGAATAAGTAAGTAAATACATAATTATCAGAGTAGAAACAAATGAAATGGAGACTAAAAAATATACAAACTATCAATGAAACCAATAGCTGGTTCTTTGATAAGATAAACAAAGTTGATAAATCTTTAAGCATACTCAACAGGAGGGGGGAGGGACAAGTAAATAAACAAGAAATGAAATAATAGTAATAACTGACACTACAGAAATACAAAGAATCATAAGAAAATATTATGAACAATATGCCAATAGATTGGACAATCTAGAAGAAATGAATAAATTCCTACACACATACAATCTCCCAAGACTGAATCAAGGAGAGAGAGAAAATCTGACCATGCCTTAATTACAAGCAACAAAATTGAAGCAGTAGTTTTAAAAAGTTCCAAAAAACAAAAGTCCTGGACCATGTGGCTTCACAGGTGATTTTATCAAGCATTCAAAGACTAACACCTATTTTTCTCAAACTATTTCAAAAAATTCAAGAGAAGACTCTCAAGCCCATTTCACGAGACCAATGTTGTCCTAATTCCAAAACCAGAAAAGACACTATCATGAAAGAAAATTATAGGCCAATATATTTTTTGAACATAGATGCAAAAATCCTAAACAAAATATAAGCAAACTGAATTCAGCAAAACATTAAAAAGATCATATACCATGATCAAGTGGGATTCATTCCTGTGATGCAAGAATAGTTCAATATTCACAAATCACTTATTGTGAAACACCACATAAAATGAAGGATAAAAATTACATGGTCATATCAATAGATGTAGAAAAGCATTTGACAAAATCCAGGACCCATTTATGATAACTCTCAGCAAAATGGGATTAGAGGGAACATATCTCAATATAATAAAGGCCATATATGACAAACCCACAGCCAAAATCATATTCAAAATTATAAGACATTGAAGGAAAAAAAATAAATGGAAGCACATACTGTGCTCATGGATAGGAAGAATTAATCTTGTTAAAATCACTCTTATTCAACATAGTGCTGGAAGTGCTACCCACAGCAATCAGATAAGAAGAAAAGATAAAAGGCATCCAAATTGGAAATGAAGAAATAAAACTGTCATTATCTGCAGAGGACATGATACTATATATAGAGAACCCTAAAGATCCCATCAAAAAACTACTAGAACTGATAAATAAATTCAGTAAAGTAGTAGGATATAAAATAAATATTCAGAGATCGGTTACATTTTAAAAAATATATTTTTATTAATTGAGAGAGAGAGAGAGAGAGAGAGAGAGAGAGAGAGAGAGAGAGAGGTAGAGGTAGAGGTAGAGGTAGAGGTAGAGGTAGGGAGAGAGAGAGAGAGAGAGAGAGAGAGAGAGAGATGGATGTGAGAGAGAAACACCGATTGATTGCCTCTTGTACTTACCCACAAGTGGGATAGAACCTGCAACCTAGGTATGTGCCTTGACTGGGAATTGAACCAGTGGCCTTTCAGTGCCCAAGATGACACTCAGCCAACTGAGCCACACTGACCAGGCCTTGGTTGCATTTCTATAAACCAAGAATGAATAATCAGAAAGGGAAACTAAGAAAACAATTCCATTTACAATTGTATCAAAAAGACAGACAAACAAAACACACCTAGGAATAAATTTAACTAAGGATATAAAAGATGTATACTTGAAAAATTATAAGACACCGAAGAAGATACAAATAAATGGAAGCACATACTGTGCTCATGGATGGAAGAATTAATCTTGTTAAAATGTTCATACTACCCAAAGCAATCTATAGATTCAATATAATGATTATCAAAATATCAATGGCATTTTTCACAGAACTAGAACAAATAATTCAAACATTTATATGGAACCACAAAAGACTACAAATAGCCACAGCAATCTTGAGGAAAAAGAACAAAGTTGGAGGTATCTTGCCACCTGATATCAAACTGTATTACAAGGATTCATAGTAATCAAACGGCATGGTACTGGCATAAAAATAGACACACACATTGCCCTAACCAGTTTTGCTCAGTGGATAGAGCATCGGCCTGCAGACTGAAAGGTTCCCAGGTTCGATTCCGGTCAAGGACATGTATCTTGGTTGTGGGCACATCCCCAGTAGGGGGTGTGCAGAAGGCAGCTGATCCATGTTTCTCTCTCATTGATGTTTCTAACTCTCTATCCCTCTCTCCTCCTCTTTGTAAAAAATTAAAATATATTTAAAAAAAATAAAAAAAGACACATAGATCAATGGAACCAAACAGAAAAATCCAGTAATAAACCCACACTTACATGGTCAATTAATAAATGACAAAGGAGATAAGAACATACAGTGGGATAAAGACTGTGTTTTCAATAAATGGTGTTAAAAATATTGGACAAGTACATGCAAAAAAAATGAAACCGTCTTATACCATATACAAGAATAAACTCAAAATGGATTAGACTTCAATTTAAGATTCAAAACCATAAAACTAGAAGAAAAATAAAAATCTCAGAAAAGGCATCCAAATTGGAAAAGAAGAAGTAAAACTGTCATTATTTGCAGATGACATGATACTGTATATAGAGAACCCTAAAGATTCCACACACACACACACACACACACACACACACACACACACACAAACTAGTAGAAATGTCATTTGGATGACATTTCTCTTAGCAATATTTTTTCTGACATCTTTAGAAGGGAAAGGGAAACAAAAGAAAAAATAAACAAATGGGACTACAGTAAACTAAAAAATTTTTGCACAGCAAACCATCAACAAAATGAAGAGACAACCTACAGAATGGGAGAATATATTCACCAATGATACATCCGATAAGGTTTTAATATCCAAAATTTATAAAGAACTCATACAGCTCAACACCAAAACAAACAAACAAACAACCCACTTAAAAAAAATGGTCATAGGACCTGAATAGACACTTCACCAAAGAGGACATAGAGATGGCCAACAGATATATGAAAAAAATACTCAATGTTACTAATCATTAGAAAAATGCAAATCACAACCACAATAAGATATCATCTCACACCTATCAGATGGCTATCATTAATAAATCAACAAAGAACAAGTGTTGCTGAGGATGTGAAGAAAAAGGAACCCTTGGGCACTGCTGGTGGGAATGCAGATTGGTGCAACCACTCTAGAAAACAGTATGGAGGGTCCTCAAAAAAAAAAAAAAGAAAGAAAAGAAAAGAAACAGCCTTAAACCTAGCAATTCCTCTTCTGGATATTTATCTGAAGAAATGGAAAACACTTTTATTGCAGTGTTATTTACAATAGCCAAGATATGGAAGCAACCCAAGTGCCCATCATTAGATGAGTGGATAAAAAAAGTTATACACACACACACACACACAAGTGGCCCGGTGCATGAAATTCATGCCCATTAAAAGGAAATTAATTAGAGGAAATATTTTAATACTGCTATGTGCCCTTTTTCTATAATAGAAGTGTCTGGCTGGCCTCACCCCCATTGGTCAACACCAAGATCCAGCTGGCCCCACCCCTGTCAAGCCCTGCTGGGTGGGGGACACAGCCTCATCTCCTGGCTTCAGGGCTGGGGGCGCGGCCTCAGGTCCCCTGGCCCTGGGGTTGGTGGCACAGCCTCAGGTCCCCCCGCCCTGGCCTACACCACGCAGCCTCACCCAGACCTGCCACGCCACGAGACCCCAGACCAACTGTGCTGTGGGACCCATCAATGTACTTCCTGGTGACCAGTCATTTGGTTGTTACGGATGAAAATAAAGTCGTGCATTTAAGCATGCACATTCATTTTCAATGCCTGATTTGTCTACGTTCTCTAAATTGCAAAACAAACAACATCTTCAGCCAGATAGCATCATAATGCCAAGGTCTTTATATAATGACACACACCATTCTCTCCACTCAGTGTGCTCCATTAGAATGGATTAAATGTATGCGACTCATGTGAAAGGCACCGCTGCTTGCTCTTAATAAAGGAAGCATTAGCTCATTACCTAAGGCCATAAGTGGTTTAAGTGGCATATACTGAGTTGAAGAATAGAAGGAAAAAGAACAACAAAAAAACACAAAAAACAATGTTCAGTGCTGTGGATGGCAGAATCCTCTCCCTTTCCCTTTGTTTTTTTCTGCTTTTCCCATGAACCTGCCTCAAAATCAACACAGAAGACAAAATCAGATGCTGTAATCTGCATTTTATAGTGCCATTTGAGTACAAAGAGGTGCTTTCCAATCTTTACTTTTTATTATTATTATTATTTTTAAAATCAATGCAACTCAAACTTGCTCCCAAAGTTCCAGGAGGCAGGCCAACGTGGCTGTGCGGACACACCTTTGCTAGGTGCTGTCAGGCTTCAGAGTTGGGGCAGGGAAGATGCCAGGTGTTGCTGGAAACGAATCAGCTCTCCTCTCTACATAGCGGGAGTCTTTTCATTATAAAATGCAAAGCAGCAGCCATTTTCCATTACCCCCATCCCAGCCCTCTCGCCAGGGGGCATAGGAAGGGCTGGGAGGATATTTACTCTCAGCTCTTTGATTTCTCTTATGTAATAGAGCCCAGTGGCAGCTGCTTCTCTGAGCGCAACGCCAGCTGGATCATGGCTAGCCGCACCTGGAAGGCAAGCGGCAGAGCTGACCAGGGGCTTTGACCAAGCCCAAGAGCGCGGGTCACAGCAACCTGGCAGGTGGGCTGCTCCCGAAGACTCTAGGCCCCCCCACTACTCCACACCCAAGCTCCCTGCTCTCCCCCTTTCACCCACAGGTGCCACGAGCGTGGTGTGCCCCAAGGTTTGGTGTGCAGATGCCAGGGTTGCAGGTTCAAGATGCTCCGCCTCCTCCTGGCACTTTGAGCCATAAGCGCTGGCAGGGACCTTTCCACTCGGTCTTGGTCTTTGGTCACTGCTGAGGTGTTTTGGCCTCTCTAGGCCAGGGACAGCCAGGACCTTTGCCTCTGACCAACACTGTGCCTGCAGCCTGCCTGGGGTACCCCCAGCCCCGGGAAAGCGTGGGGGAGTGGCCAGCTTGGGTGAGGGGCCTTGGGGGAGTGGGGGGGGATTCACTAGCTGCCCCACCCTCAATTGGGGTGGGAAAGGCTGATCAGGAGTGGCACTGAGCAGCTATCTTGTGACGGTGTTATGGCGTGAGGGTCAATTTGCATATCACCTCATTATTATTTAGGATGATTCAATATTACTTGGCCATAAAAAAGAATGAAATCTTTACTTTTGGGACAGCATGGGTGAATCTACAGGGTATTATGCTAAGTAAAGTAAGTCAAACAGAATAACAGAAACCATATGACTGCACTTATATGTGGAATCTACACTAATAAAAGAGAAACATGGTAATTGGCGTACGACCACTACCCTTTTCATTGGCTAATCAGCGAGATATGCAAATTAACTGTCAGCCAAGATGGTGGCCGGCAGCCAGGCAGCTTGAAACTAACATGAGGCTTGGTTGCCTCAGTGACGGAGGCAGCTCCAGGCCTCTGAGCCTGCAGTTTGAAACATTTTAACAAATACCGCCGGACTTCAGTCAGCAGATTTGCAACATTGTATGCAAAGGCCAGAAACCTAATTTCAGGAGCGGAGGCCTAAGAGCTGGAGCCAAGCCTCAAGCTAAAGCTGGCCCAGAATAAAAAAAAAAAAAAAAGGAAAAAAGGAGCGTTTGGGAGTTCAGTCACCCCCAGCCTGAAAACAGCCTTCAGCCCCTCACCCAGACTTGCCAGGCACCCCAGTGGGGACCCCACCCTGAAGGGTGTGTGACCAGCTGCAAGCAGCCATCATCCCCTCATCCAGGCTGGCCAGGCACCCCAGTGGGGACCCCCACCCTGATCCAGGACACCCTTCAGGGCAAACCAGCCGGCCCCCACCCATGCAACAGGCCTCTACCCTATATAGTAAAAGGGTAATATGCCTCCCAGCACCGGGATCAGCGGAGCTGAGAGGCCTCCCGGCACCGGGATCAGCGTGACAGGGGTCAGTGCCCAAACACCCTGATCGGCCCTGCTCTGTGTGTGACGGGGTAGAGCCATAACCTCCCCATTGGCCCTGCCCTGAGGGTGAGAGTGGCGGCGCCCCAACCCCCTGATCGGCCCTGCTCTGTGGGTGATAGAGGGTGGTGCCCCAACACCCCCCGCCTCCCCACGGGCCCTGCTCTGTGTGTGACGGGGTAGAGCCATAACCTCCCCATCAGCCCTGCCCTGAGTGTGACAGTGGCGGCGCCCCAACCCCCTGATCAGCCCTGCTCTGTGGGTGATAGAGGGCGGTGCCCCAACCCCCCCCCCATGGGCCCTGCTCTGTGTGTGATGGGGTAGAGCCATAACCTCCCCATCAGCCCTGCCCTGAGTGTGACAGTGGCGGCGCCCCAATCCCCTGATTGGCCCTGCTCTGTGGGTGATAGAGGGCGGCACCCCAACCCACTGATCCGCCCTGCTCTGTGTGTGACAGGGGCCAGTGCCCCAACTCCCCTATCGGACCTACTCTGTGAGTGACAGGGGGGAGCTCCTCAACCCCCTGATGGGCCCTGCTCTGTGCATGACAGGAGGGAGCTCCCCAACCCCCTGATGGGCCCTGCTCTGTGTGTGACAGGGGGCAGTGCCCCAACCCCCGGATTGGCCCTGCTCTGTGCGTGACAGGGGGTAGCGCCGCAACCTCCCCATCGACCCTGCCTTGAGTGTGACAGGGGGTGGTGCCCCAACCCCCCAATCGGCCCTGCTCTGAGCCCAACCAGGGGCTGCACCTAGGGATTGGGCCTGCCCTCTGCCACCCGGGAGCAGGCCTAAGCCAGCAGGTCGTTATCTCCCAAGGGGTCCCAGACTGCTAGAGGGCACAGGCCGGGCTGAAGGACCCCCCCTTCCCCCCGAGTGCACAAATTTTTGTGCACCGGGCCTCTAGTATAAAAATAAAATGAAACAAACAAAACGAACAAAAACTAACTCATAGGCACAGAGAACAGACTGGGTGATTGCCAGAGGGGATGGGGGTTGAAGGGCTGGGTTAAAAGGGCCAAGGGATTAAGGAGTACAAATTGGTAATTACAAAATAGTCATGGGATGTGAAGTACAGCATTGGGAATATAGTTAATAATATTGTATTGTGTCAAGGGTAGTAGACTTTTTAGAGGCATTACTTCATAAGTTATATAAATGTGTAATTACTATGCTGTATACCTGAAATTAATACAAAGTCATACTGAATGTAAATCGTAATTGAAAAATGAAATATATACTTGGGTCTCAAACTGTATAGTGTTTTTACTTTTGTCTGTATGCTAACTTCTAAGATCCTGGCGCCAGAGGGCAGTATATGGGCAACTGAAATGTAGCCAGAAGAAAGAAAGACTCTTTGAGAGACCAATGCCCTTTTCTAGCTTGGTTCAGTGAGGTCAGGACTTGGGTGTATTTTCCTTCTTAACCTTTCCTTGATTATCTTTTTTTTTTCCATGTCAGTTCAATTCGACAACATTTTTTGATTATTTCATATGTACGGGGCACTCTGTTAGGCACTTAGGATGAAAGGATAAAGAAAACAGTTTCAGCCAGCTTTCTCTGCTTTCCTGACAACACAGCAATGCAGCCTAATGAGACTATTCTTCACAACCAACCAAGGACCTCTAGAAACCTGTGCTATGCAATCTCTACCAATGGCATTCTGAAAAGTAAAGACTTCTCTCAAACTACAGGTAGAAGCAAAAAATCAGTGTTGACATGCTTTTTGGAAAGACTGGTAGATCTGGGGTTAGAACCACAAGTGAGGAATGTGGTTTCCTGCCCAAATCAAGTGCACCTGGAATAGTAATTCACCAAAAGGTTACTGTCCCTTGTTGTAAGATCAGTGTCAAATAAACGTGTGAAGAATTTCATAGACAGTATTTTTGGTATTAATATAAATGTATTTTACAAGTTAAAATGTTCCCATAGAGAGAATTCAATGTTAAGAAGTTTGGCTAAGTGTCCTTGTATTTTTTTTTTAATATTTTATTGATTTTTTTACAGAGAGGAAGGGAGAGGGATAGAGAGTTAGAAACATCGATGAGAGAGAAACATCGATCAGCTGCCTCCTGCACACTCCCTACTGGGGATGTGCTCGCAACCAAGGTACATGCCCTTGACCGGAATCGAACCTGGGACCCTTGAGTCCGCAGGCTGACACTCTATCCACTGAGCCAAACCAGTTAGGGCTTCCTTGTATTTTTTATTTCTCATTGTGATAATCAGGTTTCTAACTTCAAGAGACCCTTGCACTTGGTGTCCTGTTTTGTTTCGTACCTCTGGCTGGGGTCCTGCAACAGGAGTATTAAAGGAACGTCTATTGAAAATGCATATTTTAATAGGAACAAAAAATAGGTAGGATGTTTTGGAAGTCCCCATTGACTTCTAAGAAACGTTGGCTTATAAGAGCAATGCAAGAAGTGTGTTTTGCGAGAGAGGAAGATGGCTGCTAATGGGAAGGCAGACTGCAAGACAGTGTGTGAGAGAACAAAAGGAGAGTGTGTGGACGTATGGAAAGTGTATATTTGTGGGTGAGGGACAGCTATACTCCAAGGGACGGTTGGGGACTGCTGGACTGGGCTCCCCTGACCAGGCAGCCTCCACTGCTGCTGAAATCTCTCCCAGAGCAACCGGCTCTGCCACGGAGACTGCACCATCTTGAAGGGGAGAGTGGCTGTTATCGGAAGCCTATACATCCCAGGAATCTACAACCACAACACCCAGGGACCAGCTGCGAACCCAGGAACACCGGATCTCAAGCAGTGTGAATACATGGACTCAGATGAGCTCTGCATCTTTTCACAGAAAAGCCAGATTTTACCTAAGGAAAGGAGCGAGAGAGCTACATAACCTAACACCCTGAAAAAAGACTTCATGGGGAGACAAAGAAACTGCCCACATATGAAAGAAAAGGAGCCATCACCATAAAAGGAAGCAAACGAGATGGAGGCAAGCAATATGCCAGAGAAAGAATTCAGAGAAATGGTAATAAGGTCGCTGAAAAGAATGGAAGACAAATTCAACAATATGTGATATAACCAAAAGGAAATTAAGAAGAACCAAGAAGAAATGAAAAATGACATCGCTGTTATGAAGAACTCAATAGAAAGCATCAACAATAGACTAGAAGAAGCAGAGGACCGCATCAGTGAGCTAGAAGACAAGGTAAGAAAAAATACCCAAGCAGAGCAACATCTAGAAAAAAAAAAAACTTAAAAAACAGGAGAGCCTAAGGGAACTTTGGGACAACACGAAAAAAAACAACAACAACATCCGCATAATAGGGGTGCGAGGAGAGGAAACTGAGCAAGAAATAGAAAACCTGTTTGAAAAAATAAACACAGAAAACTTCCCTGATATAGGGAAGAAAAAACTCACACAAATCCAAGAAGCTCACAGAGTGCCAAACAAAATGAACCCCAAAAGACTGACGCCAAGGCACATTATAATTAAATTGGCAAACACCAACAACAAAGTAAGAATCTTCAAAGTAGCCAGAGAGAGACAGAAAGTTACCTACAAAGGATTCCCCATCAGACTAGTGACTGATTTCTCAACAGAAACACATCAGGCCAGAAGGGAATGGAATGAAATATACAAAGTCATTCAAAGGAAGGGTCTGAACCCAAGAATACTATCCATCAAGGCTATCAATCAAAATTGAGGGTGAAATCAGGAGTTTCACAGACAAAAAAGGACTAAGGGAATTTACTACCACCAAACCAGTAAAGGATCTGCTGTAAAAGGAAGAAATAAGAAGCAAAGAAGGAACACAGGTGTAAAGAATAAAAATGGTGACAAACAAGTACCTATCAATAATAAATTTAAATGTAAATGGATTAAATGCCCCAATCAAAAGACCTAGGCTAGCTGAATGGATAAGAAAACATGACCCATTTTTCTGTTGTCTACAGGAGACCCACCTCAGAACAAAGGACTCATAGACTGATGGTGAAGGAACGGAAAAAGGTTTTTCAGGCGAATGGAAATGAAAAAAAAGCTGGGGTAGCAATACTTATATCTGATAAATTAGATCTCAAAGTGAAAGACATAACAAGCGATAAGGAAGGCCACTTCGTAATACTAAAAGGAGCGATTCAACAAGAAGATATAACTCTGGTAAACATATATGCACCCAATACAAGAGCACCCAAATATATAAAAAAACTTCTGGGGGATATCAAGGGAGAGAATGACAGCAATACAGTCATAATAGGGGCCTTAATACCCCACTATCACCATTGGACAAATCCTCTAAACAAAAAAATCAGCAAAGAAACATCAATCGTAAGTGACTCACTAGATCAGATGGAATTAATTGACATCTTCAGAACATTTCACCCTAAAGCCACAGAATATACATTCTTCTCAAGTGCACATGGGTCATTTTCAAAGATAGACCATATAGTGGGTCACAAAGTCTCTTCAAATTCAAGAAGATAGAAATCATATCAAGCATCTTCTCAGATCACAATGGCATAAAACTAGAAATCAACTACAATAAAAACAAAAAAAAATCAAACACCTGGAGGCTAAATAGCATGCTATTAAACAATGACTGGGTTACCAGAGAGATTAAAAAAGAAATAAAAAGCATCATGGCAACAAATAACAATGAAAACAAAACAATCCAAAATCTATGGGACACAGTGAAAGCAGTCTTGAGAGGGAAGTTCATAGCCCTACAAGCCTATGGCAAAAAACAAGAAACAATGATAATAAATTACCTATCCCTAGAACTCAAAGAGTTAGAAACAGAGCAACAAGAAAAGCCCAGTGTAAGCAGAAGGAAGGAAATAATAAAGATCAGAGAGGCAATAAATGAAATAGAGACCAAAAAACAATCATCAAAAGATCAATAAAACCAAGAACTGGTTCTTTGAAGGATAAACAAGATTGATGAACCTCTAGCCAGGCTCACCAAGAAGCAAAGAGAGAGGACCCAAATAAACAAAATCAGAAATGAAAGAGGTGAAGTAACAACCGATCCTACAGAAATACAAATGATTATGAAAAAATACTATGAACAACTCTTTTCCAATAAAAAGGACAAGTAGACGAAATGGACATATTTGTAGAAAAATACAAGCTTCCAAAACTCAACCGAGAAGAATAAAAAAACCTGTAATTGAAACAGTGATCAAAAATCTTCCAGCAAACAAAAGCCCTCATCCAGACGGCTTTACAGGGGAATTCTACCAAGCATTCAAAGAACTAAAACCTATCCTCCTCAGACTATTCAAGTTCCTTCTATGAAGCCAGCATCACCCTAATAACAAAACCAGATTAAGACACCACAAAAAAAGAGAACTACAGGCCAATATCCTTGATGAGCATAGATGCTAAAATCCTCAACAAAATTCTAGCAAATAGGATTCAGCAGTACATTAGAAAGATCATAAACCATGACCAAGTGGAATTTATTCCGGGGATGCAAGGATGGTACAATATCCGCAAATCAATAAATGTGATACAGCACATAAACAAACTGAGAGACAAAAATCACATAATCATATCAATTGATGCAGATCAAGCATTTGACAAAATCCAACACCCTTTCTTGATAAAAACTCAGCAAAGTGGGAATAGAGGGATCATACCTCAACATAATAAAAGCCTTATATGACAAATATATAGCCAACATCATACTCAATGGGCAAAAACTAAACCCATTTCCCCAAAGAACAGGAACAAGACAAGGATGCCCACTTTCACCACTCCCGTTCGACATAGGACTAGAAGTACTAACCGTTGCGATCAGACAAGAAGAAGAACTAAAAGGCATCCAAATTGGAAAAGAAGTAAAACTGTCTATATCTGCAGATGGCATGATACTATACATAGAAAACCCCAAAGACTCCATCAAAAAATTATTAGACCTAATAAATGAATTTAGCAATGTAGCAAGATACAAAATTAACACCCAGAAATCTATGGCTTTTTTATACACCAATAATGAACTCACAGAAAGAGAAATGAACAAAACAATCCCATTTACCATTGCACCAAGAAAATTAAGATACCTAGGAATAAACTTAATCAAGCACGTAAAAGACCTGTACTCGGAAAACTACAGGATATTGAAAAAAGAGATAGAGGAAGACATAAACAAATAGAAGAACATACCACGTTCATGGATTGGTAGAATCAACATCATTAAAATGTCCATACTACCCAAAGCAATCTATAGAGTCAATGCAATACTATTAAAATACCAACGGCATATTTCAAAGATCTAGAACAAACTCTCCATAAATTCATCTGGAATAATAAAAAAAAACACCCCAAATAGCCACAGCAATCCTGAGAAAGAAGAACAAAGTTGGAGGGATCACAATACCAGATATCAAGCTATATTACCAAGCCACTGTTCTCAAAACTGCCTGGTACTGGCACAAGAACAGACATATAGACCAATGGAAGAGAATAGAGGACCCAGAAATTGACCCAAGCCATTATGCTCAAATAATATTTGACAAAGGAGGCAAGAGCATACAATGGAGTCAAAACAGCCTCTTTAATAAATGGTGCTGGGAAATCTGGTCAGATACATGCAAAAAAATGAAACTAGATCACTAACTTATACCATACACAAAAACAAACTCAAAATGGCTAAAGACTTGAAGACGGGAAACCATAAAAATCCTACAAGACTCCATAGGCAGCAAAATTACAGACATATGTCGTAGCAATATCTTTACAGACACAGCTCCTAGGGCAAGAGTCTAAGGAGAAAATAAACAAATGGGACTACCTCAAAATAAAAAGCTTCTGCACAGCAAAAGAAACCATCAACAAAACAACAAGAGAGCCCACTGCGTGGGAGAACATATTTGCCAATGTTATCACCGATAAGGGTTTAATCACTAACATTTACAGGGAACTCATACAACTTAACAAAAGGAAGATAAACAATCCAATCAAAAAATGGGCAAAGGGCCTAAATAGACACTTTTCAAAAAGAGGACATTCAGAAAGCCAAGAGACATATGAAAACATGCTCAAAGTCACTAATCATCGGAGAAATGCAAATAAAAACAACACTGAGGTATCATCTCACACCTGTCAGACTGGCTATCATCAACAAATCAACAAAGGACAAGTGCTGGAGAGGATGTGGAGAAAAAGGAACCCTGTGCACTGCTGGTGGGAATGCAGACTGGTGCAGCCACTGTGGAAGACAGTATGGAGTTTCCTCAAAAAACTAAAAATGGAACTCCCATTTGACCCTGTGATCCCACTTCTAGGAATATATCCCAAGAAACCAGAAACACCAATCAGAAAGGATATATGCACCCCTATGTTCATAGCAGCACAATTCACCATAGCTAAGATCTGGAAACAGCCTAAGTGCCCATCAGCAGATGAGTGGATTAGAAAACCGTGGTACATCTGCACAATGGAATACTACACTGCTGTAAAAAAAGAGTTCTTACAATTTGCAGCAGCATGGATGGAACTGGAGAGCATTATGCTAAGTGAAATAAGCCAGTCAGAGAAAGATAAATATCAAATGATCTCAGTCATCTATGGACAATAAAGAACATTATAACCTGATGAGCAAAAAGATAGAGAGGCAGAGAAGCACTGCACAGACTGTGAAATTACAGCGGGAAGGCTGGGGAGTATTGGAGGAGGATAAGAGATCAATTAAAGGGTATGCATGCATATAAGCATAATCAATGGACACAAGACACTGGGGCGGGGGAGTGGGAGGCAGGGTAGGGGAGGCCGGGGGAAGGTCAATGGGGAAAAGGAGACATATGTACAAGTAATTTTTAAAAAATTAAAAAGGTCTTGCTTTTTAATAGTCTCAACCTCAGTATAGGGCAATTACTGGCACATAGGTGCTTAATAAATATTGAGTAAATCAGTGAATATTAATACGTAAATGAAACGGTGCTTTGCAAGCTCCATCTACTAGTACACGCGGTTGGAGACCAGCATCTTATTCTAAGGTCACAGGCCACTGCTCCAGGGAAACCGCTCCTTCCGGGGCGGGGGCGGGGGCGGGGCGGAGGCGCGGGCCCGCCCACCGGGCCGCGGGCTTTAGGACCAGCGCAACCGGAAGCAGCTTGGAGGCGGGGCTTCGGGGGACCTTCGCACGTCCCGGCGTGGCACCGGCGCCAGCGGGAGGGTCGCCGCCACCGCCGCGGAGCAGCGCGTTTCTGGTCGGCGCCCTGCGCGCACATGGCGAGCGCGGCGCAAACGCCCCCGCGGGGCGGCGGGAAGCGCAAGGGGAAGGCGCAGTACGTCCCGGCCAAGCGTGCCCGGCGCGGCGACGGCGCGGGCCCGCGGCAGCTGGAGCCCGGGCTGCAGGGCGTGCTCATTACCTGCAACATGAACGAGCGCAAGTGCGTGGAGGAAGCCTACAGCCTGCTCAACGAGTATGGCGACGACCTGTATGGGCCGGAGAAGGTAGGCCTGCGCCGGGGCTACCGCTAGGCTTTCGGGTGAGGAAGGCCGCCCGCCTTCAGGCGCATGCGCGGGCCCTGCGCCTGCGCGGGCGGGGCGTGGCCTCTGACATCCCGCCCCCTCGCGTGTTCGGGTCGCGGAGCGGGTGGAGTCGGGCGGGAAGTGCTGCTGTCCTGCACTTGCTTCCGGTTGTTAATCGGCGGCCCCTACCTACAGACTGCGCCCTGCCGCCCAGGCTTGTGTTTCTGGGTTTTTCAGAGACATTTACTCTTCACGACCGCCTTGTGAGCCATGTTGAGGAGGACCCAAGGGTTACGTAGGCGATGGAGCTGGCCAGGGTTCCAGGAAGTTCGCCGCAGGGTTTGCCACGTGGTGCCGCTGTCTGAGCACCTTGGCTGCAGTAATGTCTGTCCTCAGTAGTAGCTCTGAAATAGTGGGTTTAGTGTTCGTGTTAGTTATTTCTCAAATGCATGTAGAAGCACATTTTCAAAGTAAGAACTCTTCCACCAGTAGCACTTCAAATGTAATTGCCCCATCGCAGTTTGCAAGTCATATTCTTGGCTTAGATCCGGACTAACACATGTATGGACACACCCAAGAGTTCAGTGAAGGAGGCTGGTCCCTGGGGCCTCTGGGGCTGGACACGGCATGCCATTTTATTCTGCTGACTTAGATGACAAAGAATAATGGTAGCACTTTTTAAGGGTGACTAAAAAGTTGCTTATGCCCATAAACTACCTCCTGGTGTAGGGTAAAGGCCCCAAAAATGTGTACACTCACTAGTGCCCGCTTGGCAACTCCATCGATGGGCGGAGGACTGGGCAGGCAGTGCTGTCCTTTCTACACTGGCACCGAGAGCAAGTGCCTGGGATTGTTTCCTGTTCCTTATTAGAACACGAATAACCGTTTTCCATTCCGCAAGGACATGGTCTCCTCTCACCCAAGGGAGAGTGTCATTAGGCACAAAGGTGTCTAGGGATGGGATGCAGGGCCACCCTGGAATGATTGATCTGGTGAGCATATTTCTCTGTCCCTGACTGTTACTGTGTTTTTGGAAACGTTTTCAAATGAGAAGCACCACAATCCTCATTTTCAGGGAAGTGAGGTCTCAGTATCTTAATGAAAAGGTTTGTCAATACTGAGCTGTCTGCCACTGGGGGTTTCACATAAGCCGTTTATTACCGCTTTTCACGTGAGCTGTGATGGCATCTCTGCTCATGCGTTTTATGCAAAGTTTACAGACCAGGACCAGCCGCCCTCAGGAGGCGAGGGAGAGGACGACGATGCGGAGGCCGCCTTGAAGAAAGAAGTTGGTGACATTAAAGCGTCTACGGAGATGCGGCTGAGAAGGTTCCAGTCAGTGGAGAGCGGCGCGAACAATGTGGTCTTCATCAGGACACTGGGGATAGGTGTGTCTGGCCACTACGCCTTGCGATGCTCGATCCTGTACTGCCTGGCCATCTCCCTCTCACAGAACACCGGCTCCCTCACCGGTCTCAGCACCAGGCATATAGAAGGCAGAACGGGGTGGGGGACACAGCCTTGGCTCAGGAGTAGAAACTTGGGTTTGCCACTTCCTTTGCATGTCACTTTAGGTAAAACAAGTACATGCTCTGTCTACAAGGGGCAGCCGCCACCCAGCTCCAGCCCATCTGGAATGGCTTCAGGCTTTAGGGGATGTGGTCCTGATAGGGCCACATTTTCTGATTTTTCAAAAGAAGTTGGAAATCTGGAGAAGTTTCTAGATTTTTAAATGCAGTTAACTAATTTAAAAGTATTGAAAGTACTGAGCAGCCCCATCAAATTTGTATATTATTAGGATGTGACCTAAGGACTACCACTTGACCTTGTGCAGGTCATGGTCTGGGGCTCCTCTAAGGTCTGAGATCTAGATTTATGTACAAACTTAGCTTCTGGATTAATTACATCTTTTTAAGTGATTTGCAGATTCTTGTTTTGTTTTTGTAAAAAACTGTGCTATTTAATGTTTGTTACTTAGATAGTTGCCATTTTCATAGGAAAACAACAGTGTGGTTCTATCATTGAGTAAGTCAGATATAAAAATGTAGCTTCGCTGTCTTCGTGAACAGTTGTTTTTGGTAAAAGTAATGCTGAAGAGTTAAAATACTAGATATGGTATTGATACGTAGTAGGCATTGAAGAAATACTAGTTGGAAAGCATGGTTGGTTAGACTTATTTAAAATTCATTATGATCACTTCTTATACTCTATTGTCAATTTATGTCACTGACAATGAAAATTCATTTTAGAGAGTTAGAAGAGGCTTTAAAATGTCTGAAAACTTAGATTCTCAACTTGTCTGTTCCGTGCTGCTTTTTCCCTTTAGAACCTGAGAAACTGGTACATCATATTCTCCAGGATATGTACAAAACCAAGAAGAAGAAGACCCGGGTTATTCTACGAATGTTACCCATCTCAGGCACATGCAAGGCTTTCTTAGAAGATATGAAAAAATATGCAGAAACTTTTTTGGAACCCTGGTTTAAAGCTCCAAATAAAGGGACATTTCAGATTGTATATAAAGCTCGAAATAACAGTCATGTGAATAGAGAAGAAGTTATCAAAGAATTGGCAGGTATATTTCTCTTAGTGATTTTACATTGGTGTGCAAGGTAATTCTTGTTCTTGTTTGTATGAATTTTTTTTAGGAAACTCCACTCTTCTCCAAAGTGATTGCACCAATTTACATTCCCACCAACAGTGCTCCCTTTTCACATTTTCAACAGCTCTTGTTGTTTATTGATTTATTGATGATCCTGACAGGTGTGAGGTGATATCTAATTGTGGTGTGATTTGCATCTCTCTGATGGTGACATTGAGCATCTTTTCATGTGTCTATTGGCCATCTGTGTGTAGTCTTTGGAGAAGTGTCTACTCAGGTCTTCTGCACACTTTTTTTTTTTTTTTTAATATATTTTTATTGATTTCAGAGAAGGAAGAGAGAGATAGAAGCATCAATAATGAGAGAGAATCATTGATTGGCTGCCTCCTGCACATCCCACGCTGGGGATCAAGTCTGAAACAGGCATGGGCCGTGACTGGGAATCAAACTGTGACCATCTAGTTCATAGGTTGACCCTCAACCACTGAGCCATTCTGGCTGGCCCCACTTTTTAATTGGGTTGTTTGTTTTTCTGGTGTTGAATTGTCTGAGTTCTTTATAAATTTTGATATTAATCCCTTATTGGACATGTCATTGGTGATTATGCTTTCCTATTCTGTAGATTGTCTCTTTGTTTTGCTGTACAAAAATTTTTTAGTTTACTGTAGTCCCATTTGTTTATTTTTTCTTTGTTTCCCTTGTCCAAGAAGAGGTGTCAAAAGAGTATTGCTACGGGAAACATCTGAGATGTTACTCCTATGTGTTCTTCTAGGGGTTTTATGGTTTTGAGACTTTAAGTTTTTCATCCATTTTGAGCTTATTCTTACGTATGATGTAAGAAGGTGGCCTAGTTTCTTTCTTTCTTTCTTTTTTTTTGCACGTATCCATCCAGTTTTTCCAGCACCATTTATTGAATAGACTGTTTTTGTCCCATTGTACATTCTTGCTTCCTTTATCAAAGATTAATTGACTGGATAGGGGTGGGTTTATCTCTGGGCTCTCTCTGATTCCATGAGCTATGTGTCTGTTTTTCTGCCTGTGCCATGCTGTATTGATTTCGATGGCTTTGTAGTATAGTTTGATATTAGGTAGTGTGATACTCCCCAGTTTGTCTTCTTTTTTCAAGATATCTGTTGCTATCCTGGTCCATGTGGAGTGTGGCCCCATGCACCAAAGGGTTGTGGGTTCACTTCCTGGTCAGGGCACATATTCAGGTTGTGGGTTTGATTCCCAGCCAGGGCACATATGGGAGGCAGCCGATCGATGTTTCTTTGTCACATCTATCTTTCTCTCTCTTTCCCTCTCCCTACCACTCTCTCACTAAAATCAGTTAAAAAAAATATAAGATTTCTGTCACTATTTGGGTCTTTTGTGTTTCCATACAAATTTTTGGATTATTTCTTCTAGTTCTGTGAAATATACCATTGGAATTTTGATAGGAATTGTGTTGAATCTATAGATTGCACGGTATATGTTTCTATTTATTAGTATCTTCTTTGATTTCTTTCTTTAATGTTTTATAATTTTCTGTAACCTCCTCTGTTAAATTTATCCCTAGAGCCCTGGCTGGTGTGGCTCAGTTGGTTGGATAGTCATTCCGTGCAATAGAAAGTCATGGAGTTGATTCCCAGTCAGGGCACATACCTAGGTTGCGGGTTCAACCCCCAGTTGGAGCAAGAACAGGAGGCAACTGATTGATGTATGTCTCTCACAGCCATGGTTCTCCCCCTCCCCCTCCCCCTCCCTCTCCCTCTCCCCCTTCCCCTTCCTCCCTTTCACCTCTCTATTCCTCTCTCCCTCCTTCTCTGGAATCTATCTATCTTATCTATCTATCTTATCTATCTATCTATCTATCTATCTATCTATCTATCTATACACACATACATAACTATATATATATAAAAGCCTAAGTGACTGTTCGACCATCCGACTGGTAGCTATGATGCGCATTGACCACCAGGGGGCAGGTGCTCAATGCAGTAGCTGCCGAGCTGTGGTGATTTGGCAGCTGCGGTTCTCAGGTTACGCACCCGGAACCAGAGAGGAGGGAGCCCGATTCTAGGGTGTGTCACCCAAGAACTGCCCTCTCGCAATCTGGGACTCCTCAGGGGATGTCCGAGAGCCAGTTTCAGCCCAATCCCCTCAGGCCAGGCCGAGGGACCCCACCAGTGCACAAATCTGTGCACCAGGCCTCTAAATCAATAAAATAAAATAAATTTATTCCTAGGTATCTTTTATGCAGTTGTAAATGGATGTGTTTTTTAATTTTCCTTTCTGATAGTTCATTATCTTTATATAAAAAAGCATAAGCAACCATTACAATCAGAACGACTGGTCGACCAGTCGCTATGATGAGCACTGACCACCAAGGGGAAAATGCTCAATGCAGGAGCTGCCCTCTGGTGGACAGTGCACTACCACAGCCAAACTCCTGTGGCCGGCCATCCTCCTCTGGTCCCTCCCCCCGGCCGTCTGGCCAACCTCCCACAGCCCTCTCCCTGGCCAGCAGGCCCCAATCGGGACTTGGCGAGATGGTCCTGATAGCCGGCCAGGCCTAGGAACCCCTCCTGTGCATGAATTCATGCACCGGGCCTCTAGTTGTCATATAAAAATGCAACTGATTTTTGGATATTTATTGTGTATCCTGCTACTTTACTGAATTCATGTATCAGTTCTAGTAGTTTTTTTGTGTGGAATAGGTAGGGCTCTCTATATACAGTATCGTGTCGTCTGCAAATAATAACAGTTTTACTTATTCCTATCCAATTTAGATGCCTTTTATTTCTTCTTGTCGGATCACTGTGGCTAGGACTTCTAGTACTACGTTGAATAAGAGTGGTGAAAGCGGACATCCCTGTCTTGTTTCTCACTTTAAGGGAACACTTTTAGTTTTTCCCTGTTGAGTATGATGTTGGCTGTGGGTTTGTTATATGTGGCCTTAGAGATATGTTGCCTCTGTTCCCACTTTGCTGAGAGTTTTTATCATAAATGGGTGCTGGATTTTGTCAAATGCTTTTCTTGCATCTATTGATGTAAAGGATTGCCCTATGACCCAGTGATTCCACTTCTAAAAATATATCCAAAGAAGCTCAAAACACTAATTTGAAAGAAGATATGCATTACCATGTTCACTGCAGCATTATTTACAATAGCCAAGATATGGAAGCAACCCAAGTGCTCATCAATAGACAAGTGTATAAAAAACCTGTGGCACACCCACATAATACACAATGGAGTACTGCTTGGCCATAAAAAAGAAAAAAACTTACCTTTTGCAACAGCATGGATGAATCTAGAGGGTATTATGCTAAGTGAAAAAAGTCAGAGAAAGACAAATACCGTATAATTTCACTTATATGTGGAATCAAGAACAGTAAATCGAAAGAGACTCAGGTACAGAGAACAGAACGGTTGATAGAGGGGAGATGGTTGAAGGACTGGGTGAAAAGGTGAAGGGATTAAGAAGTACAAATTGGTAGTTAAAGAATAGTCACAGTACTGTAAAGTACCACATAAGGAATATATTCAGCATTATAATTATGAATGGGATCAGGTGGGTACTAGAAATATCGGTGGGGGTTATGGGGGGGGCCACTCCATAAATTATGTGTTTGTCAAACCACTATACTGTTTTTCTGAAACTAATACAGAATAATATCAAATGTAAACTATAATTGAAAAAAATAAGTTTTAAAAATAAGTTTTTAAAGGTTTAAGGCTTACATTTTTTAGTGTAGAGCAAATATATTAAAATGTCTTTAAAATAATATTAAACCTAACTCATTTCAGTATGTTGGATATGAGGTTTTCTGATAGTTAGATATTAAGTCTTTTCCAAACCAAGATTGAATTTTTCTTTGGAAAATAAGTATTCTTATTAAATGTCTCAGGGTTTCATTTGCATTTATTTTTTGAAAGTGGTCAGGGGATGTGACTGAGGCCTGTGTGGAAGAGAGCACTTGTATGTGCTTTGGTTTAACAAGTCCCAGGCAGAGAGATGAAAGAATGTTTTTGTATCCTTGAAGCGTCACAGTACCCTCTCAGCCTAAGTTTTTCCCTCTTTTTTCTACAGGAATAGTGGGAAGCCTCAACTCGGAAAACAAAGTGGATCTTACCAACCCGCAGTACACAGTGGTAGTGGAAATCATCAAGGCTGTGTGCTGCCTGAGTGTTGTGAAAGATTACGTGTTGTTCAGGAAGTATAATCTCCAGGAGGTGGCCAAGAGCGCTCAGGACCCACGGCCGCTCGACCCCAAGCAGGCAGTCCAAGCAGGAAATGGGGAAGAAGCTAAATTGGAAGCTGGTGACAGATCAAATCAAAATGACCCAGCAGACGGAAAAAATAGCCAGCAGGCACCGGAGAATAGTGAGGAGCAGGGGCTGGCAAAACCGGTATCTGAGACACAGGTGGCACACGAGGAAGGAGCTAAACCTGAACTTGCAAGTCAAGTCACAGAAGGATCTGAGTCAAATGAAAATGACCTCTTATAGGGAAAAAAGTCTTTTGATGTTGGAGGTGAGTTTCTCTACTGGGATTCTGCGAGCTGTTGCTGGGGTTCCATATAAAATTGCTACTGAAAATGTTGTTTTTGAACTTCTTGTGCTGCATAACGCCGTGCTCACAGTAGTGAGCAGTGACGGAGCCGCCCTGCTGACAGTTCCTTAGAGACTGTGTGTGCCTGCATGGCAGAGTGCGGTGGGCCCGCCACGGGGTTGGGCTGGACCCTGTGGGTGATTGGTGAGCACTATTCACAGAGGGAGTGTGGTAGGAGTATGACATTGGCCGCTCCCTCCTGACTACCTGCCCCAGCACTGCCCACCGACTGACTGATGGGGGCGAACTTCGAGGGAAATGTTCATTCTTAGGAAGGAATTGTCGTGTGCTGCAGCTCAGTTGTCTCCTGATACTTTGTTGTAAACTGCAAAAACATGGGTCAAAAGGTTAGAAGTGAATTGTTTTGTGAAGTTTTTGAACTTTTTGTGATTTCTTGTTTAGCTGTTATGCCCGTTTTGTATTTTATTAAAAATAAAATTTTTTGTTTATTACAAACAAATCTGATGGTCCAGTGCAACCATTTTTGAAGGCAAGGTGTGAGGTAGAAGAGGACTGTGCTAGGCATAGAACACAGACATTTCTGATCAGGTTAGTGATGAAGAATTATAGGCTTCAGAGTTACTTGAGTATATTAGTGCAACAAAGGACGAAAAGAAATTCTTTACAGTGAAAGCTACTTTCTAATGGTTTTATATGGACGTATAATCCAAGCTGTCCTATTCCAGTGTATATCATCTGGAATGCAACCTATAAACCTAGATTTTGGTCCAGCAGTTGCAACTAAATCATAGCCATTTGATAAGTAAAAGTGTTGATTATTTTAAATGATTTTTGGAATATCAAAATAGTAAAGATTTTTTGTTTAAAAAATCACATTCAGTGAAAAAGTGTAGGAAGCAAATTATCTAGTAGCAGAACTTATTCCACAAAATAAAGTCTCACATAGTTGGTAAGAATCTAATAAAACCAACATTGAAATGCTAGGGCAAGAAGTTCAAGAAATTGAAAAGATTTTACTCCAGTTTAATAAATTGACTTATATATCACATGATGCTAAAAAGTTTTCTTTTGTCATTAACTGCAAAGTAGCAATTTATCTGGGTTGATGAGTCAACAGATTCCAAGAATATTTTTAAATTTATTTTTAATTTTTCAACAGTTGGCATTCAATATTTTATTAGTTTCAGGTATACAGCATAGTGGTTAGACATTCATACAACTATGATGAATATTTGACATGGTGCCGCATTTGCAAGATTTGTAAACGATGAATCAAGAAAACTTTCTGCTGCTAGATGCCTTCCAAAACAAAGGCCAGTATAAATGTAATGGGTCTTCATATCTGAAAAGCAAAGGTCTGTCATCTGTACTCCTGGTGCCCATCAGCAGTTGGCTTCATGACACATTTTGCCTCATTTAAAAAAAAAATATAATGTTGATGTAGCACACTGCTCTCTCCACAGAGAGGTGCTGATATAAAACATGAGATGAAAGTTTTGGATAATGCTACAAAATGGTTACTTTAGTAAAGACTTCATTTATGCAAGGATATGTTTTTTAAAGCCCCAAACTAAATCCTGAACCAAGAGCACATGACTCTTTGGCGGTGAATGACCAGAGTACAGACAAAATACTGGGCCCGGTTTTACTGAGTGCCTTGAAGATGAAGAATGGCTAAGAGATACTTCTCATTGCATGAACAAACAAATATGTTTCTGCAGGGTCCTAGAGAAAAGATTTTTTCTTAAAAGTGACAAGATTCTTAGATTAAAAAGAAATGGACTTTGGAACAACCACTTGGGTTTGAGAGTGAAGAAAGTAACAAGGCTCAAGCCCCTAACTCTCCTGGAAGAACTGCTAAACCAAATTGAATAGTGTTTTCCCTCCTTTGCCTAACACTTGTGAGTGGCTGGGAGGGGAACCCCTTTCTGAGTCTCAGCCTGAGATTTTGTCTGGGGAAGAAAATGAACTGCGTCCTACTCTGACACTGGATTTCTGTGACATAGAGCGCCCTTCAGTTTAGTGCCCTCACACACAGACCATGGGGGTTCCCTTAATTTGAATGTGTTTTTCAAGGGTTCCTCCAGGGCAAAACTGAAAAAAGCCGGAAGAGGCAGACACCAAAGTGGGTTGCGAAATTAAGAATATTAAGGGGCTGTGAAGTTAGCTTTTGGAGATTTAAATTTAAAAATATTTGGAAATGCCCAGCCAGTATAGATCAGTAGTTGAGCACGGATCCATGAACCAGGCCCTCCTCCTCCCAGCCCCCCAAACCCTGTTTGATTGCCAGTCAGGGCACATGCCCAGGTTGCAGGCTCGATCAGCAGTAGGGGCCATGCAGGAGGCAGCCAATCGATGTCTCTCATCAATGTTTCTATCTCTATCCCTCTCCCTCTCTATCTAAAATCAATAAAAACACTTTTTAAAAAAGTTTGGAAGTTACACAAATGGAAGTCTTCCCTCACCAATGGCTCTGTTTGTTTAGGGACTAGTGAGCATGGGTTGGCAAACGACACTAGAAGATTTGGATGGGCAAGGGGAATAGACAGGGCTGCTAATGCAGGTGAGGCTGGGACTTCCCTACCTGGAACGTCAGTTCCTAATAGGTTGAAGTCAACTTGAAAGGATGATAAGAGCATTCAAAGTATCATTTGGGGGAATAGGGTAGGATTCTGGTGTCTTCATCGGACTTGCTCCAAGTCAGAGATTATTTTTATTTCAACAGTGCAAGACTCTGGGACTTGGAATTAAATGGCCATTCCTGCACCTGTGGAGCTGGGTTCCTTTCATTTTGTGAAAGCTGCTGCTACAGGAAGATTCGGGTGTAGTCGTTTGTTTCACTCCCCACTGTGTTTGTTTACGTTCAGGAGACCTGGGTGACCAGAGCTGACCTCCCAGCTGTAAAGGGCTGTGTTCTGTTGGAATCTTTGCGTTCATCCAGTAAAAGACTCGTTTTCAAGGTTACCAACTTTATTTTCACTGACGTGAGCATGTTATTCTATAAGTGACGAGGTTCCAGGTTAGAACTGAATGCTTTCTTTAAATTTTTCTTTTTAAAAAATTATGTCAGTTTTAAAAAGTACACAGCAGTGTTGTGGTCCAGTAAACTTGTTTTGCTCTATGGAGAAACAAGCATTAAACTTGCTACTTTCAAACATGTTTCTCTAAACTTAAACATGATTTCTGAATGTTATTCTTGTATTGCTTTTGGTTTTACTTGTACTGATTTTGGTACAGCCAAATATCAAGCTTGTTTTTTTTATAGTTCCTGATATTTTTAGAAAAAATCAAAATAAAATTGTTCCATAAAGATTGGTCTGTACTTTTTTTCTCTTTCTGCCTCTTAATAAATCTCTTGCTTTATAATAGACATATCACAAAAGATGTTTAATGTCAACTTATCCTAATATATAAAAAGCCAGGGGCCATCACGACCGAAGCAACTGGACTGATGACAACAGCAGGCTGCATGGGCCGACCAGGCCGGCAGTGGGGGGGGTTAGTGAGGGACGACCAAACGACCGAACGCAGGCTGCGTGAGGCGACCAGGCCGGTGGGGATGAGGGGGGGAGTTAGGGGTGACCAGGCTGGCAGAGGGGGCAGTTCGGGGCAACCAGACTGGTGGGAGGGGGCAGTGGGGATGACCAGGCCAGCAGGAGGGGCAGTTAGGGGTGATTAGGCTGGCAGGGGGGCAGTTAGGGGCGATCAGGCAGGTAGGCAGGTGAGCAATTAGGAGCCAGCAGTCCCGGATTGTGAGAGGGATGTCCAACTGCCAATTTAGGCCCAACCAGGCCTAAACCGGCAGTTGGACATCCCTCGAAGGGACCCGGATTGGGGAGGGTGCAGGCTGGGCTGAGTGAGGGGGGTTAGTGAGGGACGACCAAATGACCGAACGCAGGCTGCGTGAGGCGACCAGGCCGGTGGGGATGAGGGGGGGAGTTAGGGGTGACCAGGCTGGCAGAGGGGGCAGTTCGGGGCAACCAGACTGGTGGGAGGGGGCAGTGGGGATGGCCCCCCCCCCCGCCCACTCCCATGCACGGATTTCATGCACCAGGCCTCTAGTATTTTATATCTATATATATAAAAGCCTAAGCGACCGTTATGACTAGACGACTGGCCGGTAGCTATGATGCACACTGACCACCAGGGAGCAGATGCTCAATGCAGGAGCTGCCCCCTGGTGGTCAGTATGCTCCCACAGCCAACCTCCCATGGTCCCTCCCCCCTGTTGGCTGGCCAACCCTATCGGACCCCATTGCCAGCCAGGCCGAGGGACCCCACCCGTGTACGAATTCGTGCACTGGACGTCTAGTATATATCTACATTAATAAAAGACAAAGATGCTAATTGACCATACTTTCGCTACACCCAAGCCACGCCCACCAGCCAATCTGAGCGACTATATGCAAATTAACCCAACCAAGATGGTGGCTGGCAGCCATGGAGCTGGAGCAAGCCGGAGGCTTGGTTGCCCTGGCGATGGGGGAAGCCAAGCTTCCCACCCTGCCCTGGCCAGCTGTGGCCTCTGCAAAAGGCAACAAAGTTTCAATAATAGAAGATAAATAAATCCCAGATACCTGCTTCCCGCCAGCCTCCACTGGGAGCTTGGGTGGCTGGGGGCTGTGGCCAGCCTGCAAACAGCCATCAGCCCCTCACCCAGACTGGCCAGGCACCCCAGCAGGAACCTCCCCCACCCTGAAGGTGGTGTGGCTAGCCTTAAAATGGCCCTCAGCCCCTCACCCAGTCTGGCCAAGCACCCCAGTAGGGACCCCTACCCTGAAGGGGCTGTGGCCAGCCTGCAAACAGCCATCAGCCTCTCACCCAGGCTGGCCACACCCTCATGGGGTAAGGGTACCCGCTGGAGGGCTTGGCCAGCCTGCAAACAGCCATCAGCCCCTCACCCTGGCTGGCCAGGCACCCCAGCGGGACCCCCACCCTGAACCTGGACACCCTTCAGGGAAAACCAGCCGGCCCCCACCCATGCACCAGGCCTCTATATAATAAAAGGGTAATATGCAAATTGACCCTAACAGCAGAACGACTGGGAATCACTGGTCACTATGACACTCTGACCACCAGGGGGCAGACCCTCAATGTAGGAGCTGCCCCCTGGTGGTCATTGTGCTCCCACAGGGGGAGTTCTGCTCAGCCACAAGCCAGGCTGATGGCTGCCAGTACAGCGGTGGTGGTGGAGCCTCTCCTGCCTTCTCAGCAGCGCTAAGGATGTCTGACTGCAGTTTAGGCCTGCTCTCCGCTGGCAACTGGACATCCCCCGAGGGCTGCCGGGCTGCCAGAGGGATGTCTGACTGCCATCTTAGGCCCAATCCCCCGGGGAGTCATCCCCCGAGGGGTCCCAGACTGCGAGAGGGCACAGGCCCGGCTGAGGGACCCTCCCGAGTGCACAAATTTTTGTGAACTGGGCCTCTAGTATATATATAAAAGTCTAATAATGCAGTGTCCCCTTGGAGTTCAACTGGGAGACCTGAAGTTCGATCACTTGCTATGACATGTGCTGACCACCAGGGGGCAACATGGAACATGGTGGATGACTGGTGGCATCGATGGGTTGCTGAGGTTGCTGCCTCGGAGGCAGGGAGGCAGGGGACCTGATGGTCCCTGATTGCCAGCTAGGCCTAGGGACCCTACCCAGTGCATGAGTTTTATGCACTGGGCCTCTAGTGTATCAATAATAGTTACTACATTGTCTTAAAAAGTAAAGAAACAAAAATTTATTTTTAATAATTACTTTTAAGTGGTCCAAGTTTCAGATACTTTATAGTGAATTTGCTTCAGAATGATAACTAGTAATATAGTACTTAATTAAATTTACTTACTGGCTTTTGAATTACATGTTTATTTCTCACTTAAATGTTAATATTTTAATCCCTCTTAAAGAATTAGTAATATATAAAAAAGTTAAGCAGAGTTCTGTCTTGAACATTTCTCTTTGAATACTTCTAATCTTTATTTTTGTTTAATCAGGCACAAAATAAATTCATTGTCCACTGTTTTTCCAAGCAATCATTTGAGCCCTGCAATTTTAAACACTATAAGTCATAATCATTGTGTCGGTTTAGTTATCATAACAATATTCCTCCAATATTTAGATTTTTATTTATTTTTGACTAACTACAAAACAGACTCAGGAAAAATCTTACACATTTTAAGAGAGTTGTCACTGAACCATCAGGAAACAGAAAGCCGCCCTGTCGGTACTTCACGCTCGCTTCCATCTGGCTATGTCCGTCCCCACTCCTGGTCTCTTAAGACATTGCGCTTGATTTTCCCCGTGATGGTCTTCGGGAGCTGTTCAACAAACTCCACCTAATCACCAAAACATCATGAGACACTGGATTCCATTGGACTTTTCCCAGCTGTCTGTACAAGGCCTGTGCTTTGAATTTGCGAGTATATTAGGCCCAAGAGCACTCTGGTAGCTGAATTGGGTACTGTCTTTAGGAACAATTTGCCACCATTTTCCCCCTCACATGGAATGGGACTGACTTAGTCCTATGAGGCTTCTTGCTAGTTACTCAATATTACAGAGTTAATTAAAACTTCTGGTTTGTCAAGCATTTGTAATGTCCTAGTATAAAATATTTTAAAGCAAAACTCTTAGAGCAGTGGTTCTCAACCTTGGCTGCACATTAGAATCACTTGGGAATCTTTTTAAATACCTGATTTCTGGACCTCATCCTCCGGAAATTCTGTTTCTTTGTTACTCATGTTGTGGTCTCACCCCATAACAAAGAAACAGAATTTCCGGAGGATGGGGCCCAGAAATCAGGATTTTAAAAAGATTCCCAGGTGATTCTAATGTGCAGCCAAGGTTGAGAACCACTGTCCTAGGCAGGGGTCCTCAAACTACGGCCCGAGGGCCACATGCAAATACAAATACTGTATTTGTTCCCATTTTGATTTTTTACTTCAAAATAAGATATGTGCAGTGTGCATAGGAATTTGTTCATAGTTTTTTTTAAAACTATAGTCCAGTCCTCCAATGGTCTGAGGGACAGTGAACTGGCCCCTGTTTAAAAAGTTTGAGGACTTCTGGTCCTAGAGCTTAACAAAATGAAATGCATATTTTCTGTATATGAGGAGAAAAAAGGGGACATATGTAATTCTTTCAACAATAAAGATTTTAAAAAGTTAAAATTAAAAAGCTAATAAGATCTATATACCTACTAGCTTAGACCCTTGTTTGGTCACATACACTTGACTTATACTTGCCTTTCTTGGATATTTGTACGGTGCAGTTATTTTTTTCACATGCTCTTGAAGTTCAAGAGTTAATTTCTCTGGGTCAGATGATTTGAAGGGCACAGATAAGACAACAAAAGCTTTCACTACCTGCAGGAGAAGAATGAATTGATATCACTAAGTCTGTTTTCAGACACATCAAGAGTTGGGTGGGGGGCAGGAGGTAGGGGGGTAAGAGATCAACTAAAGGACTTGTATGCATGCATATAAGCATAACCAATGGACATAAGACACTGGGGGATAGGGGAGGCTAGGGGACTGTCTAGGGCGGGGGGATAAAATGGACACATATGTAATACCCTTTGTAATACTTTAAGCAATAAATTTAAAAAAAAAAAAAAAAGAGTTGGGAACCAATCAGGACACAGGCACTCTTGGTTCGCTAGCAGCAGCTGAGTGAGGAGTGCGGAGAAGCCAGATTCCCCTGAGTCTGAACAGCGTGGGCACAGCGAGGCTGGAGGTGTAACCCAGGGGAACGGTCTGTGAGCGTGAGCCAGGGGTTCAGTAAAGCTGAAGGTTTCTTACTTCCATGTCACACATGTGTTTGCATGGCAGTCTCACAGATGCCCTCTCACTCCATCAAACTGCACCGCTAGGAGCATGAGTGGGACAAACGGAGGCTCTGGAGAATGTGGTGTGAAGGGAGCTTGGGAGGGTGAAGGGGGATGGTGTTCGCTGGGAGATGGAATCTCGGGGAAGACTGAGCTACCTTTGAAAGGTCTTGCTTGCCTGCTATTTTTCGCTTCTCTTTGAATACTATTTAAGATCCACCAGTTAGGTAATTCTGAGGGTTAGCAAGTATAGTTTAAATTATTAATTCACACATTGACTCTAATTCGTGTTTACTTTTGAAGTTCAGCTGAAATCAGTTATGTTGAGAGGATGAGAAGATGGTGGCAGGAGAACAATATTTTGGAGAAAGGAACCCACTGAGTGTGGACGTGGTACAGGGTGTGCGGGTGTGGGACCCAGGGCACTGCGAGGGCATTGCTATGTGAGGGCAGAGAAAGCTGTGGGAGGATACTGACAGGCAAAGTGATTTTAAAATGTTGCCCTACTGAGTGCAGGAAACGTCCGTGAGGAAGGGCATCTCCCTTCCATGCCACGCGCTTCCTCCTAGAGCTGAGCCACTGCAGTCACCCCCCAAGTTTCCTGTCATCAGGTCCTAGGGCGGCTTTTGGAGCTTGTTTGGCAACCTGGCCAGCATCTCCTGTTTGCTTTGTTTCTGTGAGAAAATACATTCTGAGGCCATGACAATGTGCATACAGTAGAACCTGCAGCCCTTGCTTGTGCGGTATCTGTGGCCCCCTTTTTGGTAACAGTGCCCTGACTTTCCTGAGGAGGGTTACCCTAACCTCTGGGGGCGTTGACTCTAACTCCTGGCTCCAATGACCAGCATCTGATCCAGGTCTAGCCAGTCCGCATCACCATCCGGACCACTTTGGTGAGAGATGTGATCTAAGACAGGCACATGGACTCTGGGAATTGCTTGGGACTTGGCAGGGAAGCCATCCCCTTCCCTGATGTGGTGAAGCTGTGCATATCTGGCTGCTGTTGAGTAGAAAGGCCCCCCCCCTCCCCAAATGGAGGCACCCTGAAGAGCAGCAGAGCCAGTAAATGGAGAGGCTAGGTTTTGCCAACTGCATGTGAACCATTGGGTGTGGCTGTACCTGTAGGCCTCACTTGTGGTCAGCCAATAAATTCCTTTTTTTTTCTTTTTAAAAGTCAGTCAATCCTAATACATCCCCTTTGGGACACAATTCACGTGGGATGTGGATGCCAGTGTATGTTTTTGCCACATGTGTGCCTCATAAGAGAATTACATGCTACTCTTGATTCACTCTTTAGAGCAGCCAAATGGACAGAACTTGGAAGTTTGAAGTTGCTGCTTTCATTAGCGGCATTCACGCTACCTCTCCCCTGATGGGGTCTGGACTGCTGACCACGGCCGACTCCACAACTGCTGGGTGCTCAATCAGCGCGCTCTCCACTTCGAAGGGCCCGATGCGGTACCTGGAGGAAGAGAAGGCAGGTACAGCCTGCACCACCGAGTCAAAGGCTCCCCTGACGAGGGGCTACGCTCTGGCTGTGGCAAAGGTACCAACCCGGAGGATATGATGACGTCATCAGCTCTGCCAACAAACCAGAAGTACCCGTCGCTGTCCATCACGCCTCTGTCTCCAGTGACATAAAAATTCCCTCTTATCGTGGCGGCGGTTTTCCCTGGATTGTCCTAGGAATCAAAGATGACCCGGGGGTTAATTTGGTCAGAACAGAAAAAGGGGCCTGGCGCCCATGAAGTGACTAATACACTGCACATCCTAATTCTAAAAGAAGCGAATTTTTAAGAAGGTAGTTTATAGTATAGAACACAGAAGGCCCGAGAGTATAACAAGTAAATCTCTCATCGCTAGGGCCCTCGCCCCCCTCCCCGCAGCCACCTCAGCGGTTTCTAGCCGCGCACTTTAATATTCACAAACTCCGAGGAGACAGAGACTGTTCCCCCTTCACAGCTGAGTAGACTTGGACGCTGGGACTTGCCCCAGGTTCCGTGCCAACACGGTGGTAAGCCTGGGCCCCAGTCTGCCTGCACCCCCAGCCAGCGCTTCTGTTCAAGCAGAGCAGCTCTCACTCCTACCACATATTCTGAGAAGAAAGAGAAGGGCCGGGGAGGCTTCAGCGCCAGGGCAATGTCTCCTTCCTGGCCTGTCGGCAGGATGTTGCCATTTTCATCTATAATCTAGAATGAAAGAAGCAGTTTAGGTTCTTTAAGTTTCTTTTTTCACAAAGTGAAAATGGGTTAGGAATCGTTCTATAATGGTCAGCGGAAAACGACAGGAAACATTATTTATTGAACCAGTCGGTGTCACCCACCTGGACATCATAGGGCAGGACTCCCTTCCCCATCGAGCCCGGTTTAATTTCCTGTCCTTTCAGATTGGCACAAATGATGCCCTGTAGGGAACGCATTTTATATAAATAGGCAAAGATTCATTTTCAGCAGCTGTTTATATTACAACAGTGCCACCGGGACTCGGTTTTTACCAGCTCTCCCAGTATGCAAGCACCAGCTCTCCCAGTATGCAAGCACCAGCTCTCCCAGTATGCAAGCACCAGCTCTCCCAGTATGCAAGTACCAGCTCTCCCAGTATGCAAGCTCATATTCTAAAGTACTTTAGACTGGTGGTTCTCAAACTTGAGTGTTTGTCAGAATCACCTGGGGTTTGTTAAAACACAGGTTCTGGGCCCGTCCCAGAGTTTCTAACTCAGTGGGTCTGGGGAGGGGGATTCTGAGAATTTGTGTTTCTACCAAATTCCCACATGCCGCTGGCACTGCAGGTTGGAGGCCCACAGGTGCGACCACTCCTTTAGGCTGAGGTACCTGACAGGCACCTTGGATGAACTCCTCACTGGGGCTCTCTGGTCCTTCCCAGTGTGATGGGAAGATGAGTGCGGAGCCCTGGCGGTAGCTCACTTGGAGAGCATCCTCCCGATACGCCAAGGCTGTGGGTTTGATCCCCGGTCAGGGCACATATAAGAATCAACCAATGAACGCACAACTAAATGGAACAACAGGTCCATGTTTCCCTCTCTCAAAATCAATCAATAAATAACAACAACAATAATAATAAAGAAAGATGAGCTGCACAGTTCTGAACCTCTGCAACCCCTCGCCCTCTGAAACTTCTGAGTGGGAGGAGACAGGAAGCCTATAAGGGACCATCACAATTCCCCTCGCCAGCCCTGACCGGGTAATTCAGAAGTTTTGGTAACTACTGGCAGGGGAAGGAGCGCCCTGAGAACTTCAAGCATGACCGGGACACTCCAGGGGCGCAGCTGCGCCCCCTGCACACACCACTTCCGTCTGTCCGTAGCCCTCGTGCAGGTCCAGCCCCGTCTGCCTCTTCCACTGCTCCCGCACCTCTGCGTTGAGGGGCTCCCCTCCCGTCAAGCAGTGTCGCAGCTTCAGGAATTTGTATCTTGAGGGACAAAGAGCTGAGTTAGGTGGGGGTGGGAGTGGGGGGCGGCGCTGAGTGGCTTTCATCACAAGGTAACTAGGATGTCCTAGCCACAAGCAAACAGGCTGGGGAGCACGCCTCCCGAGGGGTGACTGGAGGAGCTTTTGCTGAGCTCCTCGGTCCTGCCACACGCTATTCCAGGCAGTTTCCTGGCAGAGCATGCACCTTAGCAGGCGAGGAAGGAGGAGCGACGCAGGAGGAAATGCTGATGCTGCCGGTAACCCCTGGCTGTGAGCCTTACAAGTGACGGACGACAGCTAGCAGTGGCTGCGGGCTGGCTGGCTGAAGGGCTTTAGGAGCATCTCCTAACCCGAGCCCCTTTCACAGGGGAGGAAACTGAGGCTGAGCAGAGGGCGGAGCGGCTGCTCTCCGTGAGACACTGGCGGGTGCCTCTTCAGCTGCTGGCCTGCGGCCTCACCACAGCCAGAGGGGCTCTCCGTCCTCTGTGGGTGGCGGTAGGCAGCGCATCAGGGTCACCGTGGGCCTGAGGGCGCACTGTTCGTAAGTGGCACCGCCGCGCCTTTTTACTGTGGAGCTGGAGCTTCTAACCGCAGGACCCGTGGGATCCGGAGCAGCCGTGCTCTGACCCGGGAGGATCCCACGGCCGAGGCTGTGCAGCCGCGAGTGGCCTCCCCACGGCCCTGAGCAGCGGCAGTGGCTCCGGAAACGGGACGGGGACCGGGACCGAGGCTGCATCTGAGGCCACACTGGAGCTGATGCTGACTCTGCCCCGATCGGCCTCTCACGGCCTCTCGCCTCTGGCGTCCACACCTCGGGGAGCAGAGGCCGGGTGAACCTGTGCCGCTTAAATCGTTTCCCTCTTCCTTTCTCTCCTCCGGACGTTGCAGCTCCACTGGGCGTTCAAGTGATTTGGCCAAATTGAGTAGAATCTTCGAATCACAAGACTTCATGGGCTTCTCGTGCAGGCGGCATGAATGTAGTGACGGCTGTTTCTTGGGGGTGGGAGGTGTGGGAGGTCTGGAACTGTAGGACTGGGTGTCCCTGGGAAATGGTCAATGGCTCCTAGAGGCTAACCCTGTTATTCTTAAACTGGGGGGCATTTTGTCCCTCCCCCTTCCCCGAGGTTTTAAGAGGGGTGGGACACGCCTGGCCTGCGGCCGTAGAGCCTTTAGAAATCCCTTGGTCCTGGCCCGCCGAGGCGTTAGGGGTGCGTTATTAAATGGACTACACACAGCAGCTTTTCTTTAAGCTGATACTTTTGCGTGGCCTGTGAATGATGCTATAAACACCCACATGGCCCCTGGCAGAGACAAGCCTCTCCCCCCCGCGTTAGGCACTATTTGGAGACCCCTTTCATGGCCACGCTGGCGGAGGGGGAGTCTGCTGGCACCCATTCCGTGGAGGCCAGGAATGCTGCTCAGCCTCCACACGCACAGGACGTCTGCGGAGAGGCGGTCTTGCTCCCATTATAGCTTTGCTTGTAGCTCAGATTCCTGCCCACGTACCTCTTAAGGTCTTTCTGCACGAGCATCCGGTACACAGTGGGCGCGCAGCACAAGGTGGTGATGGGGTAAGTGGTGAGCGTCTGGACAAGAGACACAGGTGTCAGACACGGCTAATTAAAGGCCTCGCCCAGAGCCGACGTCTACAGCCCCCAATTCTCTGTGTCCGTCTCATAGGAATAACAAAGCAAATGTTTATTAGTTCTCACTAGTGACTGTACATCTGTTGGGAATTTTCAATTATTGGAAGGAATATGTATATGTTACAGTAATAGACATGCACAATCAAATTCAACAAATTGAGCTGTTGAATTTGAGAACCACCCCAAACTGGTTTATTCTACTTTGAGGCCGCAAATGACCTCTTGCGGAGGAACTTGGAAGTGCTGACCCCTGGACAGCACCGACCTGGACCTGTAAGCGAACCTACCAGCATTGCTTCTAGGAAGGACTGCAGCCCTGTTGAGTGGGTGGGTGAAATGCATGAGCAAGGCGTCTTTCAGGCCTTTGATTAGCTGTTTCAGACTTGCAGGGCTCCTTATGCCTCAAGCTCCTTAAATCAAAGGCATCTCAAACCTGCAGAAATACTAATGTTTTGAGGTCCTCTTTCTAGACAGGGCCCACTCTGTCCCAGGATCGACAGTCTGTCCGCATTGGACGTAAGCGTCTGAGAGCACGCCCTCCAGATGGGTGTCTAGGCCACTGGGTGTCATGGACCAAGTATGGTCTCCGGGACCAAGTAAGCAAGCATTTCTACTGTGTTGCTTGCATCCTGGATTCCAGCTGTTCTCAGGAAGTGGAGTGTCTCTGACTAAGAATAGTGTAAATCCATAAACGCTTTCATAGCACTTAAAATGCACACATTGTACAGTGGGGCCTTGACTTAAGAGTGTCCTGACTAACGAGTTTTTTGAGATACCAGCTCTCTCGGCAGATTTTTTGCATTGAGTTGACATAGTAATTTGAGTTAACGAGCTCCTTAATGAGTTCCTTAATGAGCTCAGTCTCAGAACGAATTAAACTCGTAAGTCAAGGCCCCACTGTATTTGTAAAATAATAATTTTCTTTTTTTTTTTTTTTTAGAGCAAGAGTGGAAGGGAGGGTGAGAGACAGAGAAACATCAATATGAGAGAGACACATGGATTGGTTGCCTCCTGCACGCACCCTGACTGGGGCTAGGATCTAGCCTGTAACCGAGGTAGGTGCCCTTGACCGGAACTGAACCCGGGACCCTTCAGTCCAAGGGCTGATGCTCTAATCACTGAGTAAACAGGCTAGGGCAAGAATGTCCTTATTTTAATATTTTATGTAATATTATGTTAAATATGATTAATTGCATAATATATTAATATATCAATTAATCATATTAACAATTAATACATTGTTAATAGATCTTACATAATATTACATTAAGCATGATATATTAAAGGTGCCTTTAAACAAAAAATTTTAAGTATAAAATATTTAATATTTTATAAAAACATATTTATTTTAGCCCTGGCAAGTGTGGCTCAGTTGGTTGGAGCGTCGTCCCATGTCCCAAAGGTTCATGGGTTTGATTCTGGGTTAGGGCACATGTATCTCAGTGCTTTTTTAATCTATGGATTTCTTTTAAAGTTTTAGTTTTCGGGTTTGATCCCCAGTAGGGGTGTGCTTGGGAGGCAACCAATCAATGTTTCTCACATCAATGTTTCTCTCTCTCCTCCCTTCTTCTCTCTCTAAAATGAATAAAAACATATTAGGTGAGGATTATACACACACACACACACACACATTTTACAAATGCAGTTTTGAAACTGCAGAGTTAACTTGTCTACCACAGGACTCTTTGTCCACCTGCTGTGAGATTCCAGTTCCCAACATTCCTGTTAAGACGGCAAGCCATCTCGTCAGGCCACCTAGCAAAACAGCAGGGTGAGGAGAGCCCGCCTGCCCACACAGGTGTGGTGTTCATTTAATGATATGTATTTCGTTAAACCTAATTGGTGTTTCATGGTGAAGAATAATTGGCCTGAGTCCCATTTTTCTAAAGGTTAAAGGCGGGGCCTCTGCTCTGCAACCTGGCTGCGTGGAGGGGCTGCTGGCCCCAGGCCACGGGGTCCTGAGTTAGCAGGGTCTCTCCTGGGGAGCAACAGGGGCTGCTCTGACAGAAGCAACCCCGCCCAGCCTCCCCCACACAGGGCTCTGGATTTGTCAGTCATGGTCTTCGTTTCACTAATCAGAAGCCCCAGATTTGTTTAGACTTGAGACTTTTAATTTGTTATCTAGAGTCAGATTCTTCAGCAGCCACGGATATGGTGACAATAGGAAATCCTGAACAATTTGAAGCACAAGAGTGGGTTTTAGGCCTAAGAGTGTGGTGGGTGTTCCCTCTCCACTCTGGTGAAATACATTCAAAAGCCCCCAAGAATCTGTCTTACAAAAGAGTGACTGCCCGGCCAGTGTGGCGCAGTGGGTTGGAGCACCAAGAGTGGCAAGTTCGATTTCCAGTCAGGATACTTATCCAGGTTGCAGGTTTAATTTTGATCTCTGGTCAGGGCATGTGTGGGAGGCAACTGAGCCATGTTTCTCTGCCCACTCCCCTCTCTTCTGGGGATTCATTTCTCTCTCTCTCTCTCTCTCTCTTTTTGAGGGAAGACAAAGGAGAGCTGTAGCTAGAAGTTACGACTTACATCTAGGAAGGTGTCAGTGTCAAACTGGGCCATCTGATGCACAAAGACACAGGCTCCCTGCAGCCACGGAGAGAACACGCTGCCAATGGCGGCCTTGATCCAGCCAGTGTCGGACATGTTCCATATGGTATCCGAGGACTCCAGGTCCAGCCAGTACCTAAATGACACGGGGCAGCAACAAGACCGAGCAGAACAGCCAGGAAAGCAAACAGACTGGTGCCTTTGAGGACTGGCAGGAACCTCAATGACTGCAAAGAAGGGTCAAAAGAAGCCCCAAAGAAGATGATGCTTCTACCTCCCACTTCTGTTAGAAGACTGCTCCGAATCCTAGGTGGTCTGAGAGTGGAGTGGGAGGCAGGGCTTGGCATCATTTCCTGAGTTTGTCCATTGATGCAACAAATATTTACTGAGCAAACACTATATGCCAGGCACTCTGCTACGAGCAGTGAGCAAGACTGGCCAGATCTCTGCTCTTGTTTTAGGGGCGAGACAGTGAATAAGCACAAGATGAGTTAGTGTGCAAACAGAGATGTGCTGTGAGGAAAATGAAGGGGGTGGGGGACCGTGTGGGGACACCTAGGAAGGCCTTTCTGGGCGCGTCAATGTACCTGGCGGAGAGGAGGAGCCAGACGGAGTCTCCCGTGGGGACTGAGCCGGGCGGGTTCCTGAGCTCCTGCCTGACGAGCGGCCGCTCACGGAGCTCAGGTTGGCAGGGGCCCCGAGAGCTGTTTTGTACATGTGACATGGAGGTATCCACGCAAGCAGGGGTGTCAGCGAGGCCGTTAGAGACGCGAGTCAACAGCCCAGGGCCGGCTGGCAGAGACAGCGGTTCCTCCTACCTTCCACAGAGAGTGTACCCGATGCCCAGGCTGCTGTGGGAGTGCTGGGCCATCTTGGGCGAGCCCGAGGTCCCGCTGGTGAAGTAGATGGCCGCCGGCTCCCGGCTGCCCGTCTCCACACAGCTGTGCTCTGCGGAAGCGCATCTGTAAGGCATGGACCAGATGTGGCTGACGACAGCAACCCGGCTCAGCTCTGGCGCCCTTTTGCTCCTACTTATGCCCTCTTGGTCCCGAAAAACAGTTAATAGGCAGAACCCTATCCAAAGCCTCCCGAGAGGCTTCCTCAGGCACCCAAGGGGGGCTGTGCAGACCAGTGCTGAGGGTAACAGCTACCTGTCTCTAAGCTCCACTGCCCCATAGGCCAAAGGCATGGCCAAGGTCACTTTCAATTAAAAAAAAAAAAAAAAAAAGAGTGAGATGCCAGCTGGCCTGGCTCAGTGGCTGACCTATAAACCAGGAGGTCACGGTTCAATTCCCAGTCAGGGCACATGCCCGGGTTGCAGGCTTGATCCCCAGTAGGGGGCGTGCAGAAGGCAGTTGATCCATGATTCTCTCTCATCATTGATGTTTCTATCTCTCTTTCTCTCTCCCTTCCTCTCTGAAATCAATAAAAATATTTTTTAAAAGGGATGTGTACTTTATTTAAACATTTTTTTCTCAGAGTGTTTTTAATCTATGAATTTTTTTACGTTTTGAATCTATAAATTGTTATTAGCATTTCAGGAGTTTTTATGATTTAAAGGAAGATCTTTGGTATTAGAATAAAAGTTTTTAATAGTTTTTATTTAATATCTTCAATAGCGCTGACAGACACAGTTAATTGCTTACCAGAGAGATCCCATCCTCCTTGCATTGGTGAAACTGATTGTGTCAGGGCTGTGGCAGCCATGTGCTTCCGTGGGGACTGGGGGTCGGGAGGGGCGGGGCTGAGCCTGGTTAGCCTAAGCAGAACATGGTGTAGGGATGGGCACAAGACGCAGTCCGGGCCAGAGAGACTCAGGCTTTAGGGGGACTGTTTCCTTGTTCTAGAAAGAGCCAGGAGGAAGGGCTGCTGGCCCCACCCCCACCCCGTCTTGTTCTCTGGCCTTTGGGTCTGGGACGACCCAGCCATGCTGGGGTCCCCTGGGGTTGGCAGACACCCAGGTGGCCTGGTGGGAAGACGAGTGAACTGGACCCTTGTCAATCATCAAACCACTCAGCCCGCTCTCCCCACAGCCCCACCGTGTGAGAAGGCAGCGTTGTTCACGCGCTTTGCTTGCTCTCCCATTGCTAAGCCAAGAGCACTCTAACTGAGCCGCTGTCCGGTGGCTGGTCTGCAGCCCCGCGCAGGCCTCCGCCCGGTCCTCCCTACAGGTGGGGCTGGCCCGGGCCCAGGCCTCGCTCGCGGCTTCAGTTCACCTTCACTGGGGGGAGCAGGCATCACTGAGAACGTTCAGAGGTGCCGCTGAGAGAGAGGCCGCGGGGCAGTGCCTGGCCCATCGCCCAGCCCCGCGGGTGCCCACTGCCTGTGGAGCCTGCACGGACGCCAGCCCAGCGTCCTGAGCAGAGGGGGTCGCTCTTTGACACTGAGTTTTGTTCCTCAGTCGATAACCGATAAAATGCCTCCAAGCCCGTGAGACTCTTGAATCGTAGTTTCAGTTTCCTGGGCTGAAGGGAGCAGGGCTGAGGACACCATTTTAATTCATCTTGACAAGCGAATAAGACGGCCATTGAGACCGCAAACAGTGAGGACTGACTATATGGCCACCCACTATCTGTCCGATGTGGTTTCATAAAACATGAAAGTGATTTTCTTGCTAACTTGCCTCTTCCCCCAAAAAGTAAGAAACAGAACAAAACACAGCCTCATCCACTGCGTTGGCGCCTTTCAGTCTCTGTGGAAAGAAGGGGCTCAGACGGGTGCAGCGCGCACGGCGGCCGGCCCTGTGAACACAACGCCTCCTGTTCCGGATGCTTCTCAAGCCGCTTAAAGACGCTTGGAGAGAAGGCTTTTCATTCTTTTTCACTAAAAGAAGCGCTATGACAGCCTGTGAGTGACAGGTGATTTTCCAGCAGGACTCGAAGGTGTGCCTCCCTTTCTCGGAGGCTTGAGTCATAGCCTTCCAGGTCCTTCAGAACCGATTAAATGCCGACGACGTCCAGAGTTGCACCTTTATCTCCTTGGGTCGACTCACATCTCCACTTGCTGGGTATCTGGATGGTCACAGGCCATCTCAGCCTGCCCCACTCTACACTCTCTCTCTCCCAATGGGAGCCACCCTGCAGTCACCCACGTTAACCAGCAGGTCAGCTGGGCGCCTGCCTTCATCCTCCAGGTCCAACCAACCTCCAGGTCCTGCGGGGCTTTCGCGCCTCCTTCCTCCGTCCCACTCACCAGACTCAGACGCTCCTCGTCTGCCCCCACTGAGGCTCTAGGACGGTCTCTCTGACTCCCATTTGGTCCCCCGCAATTCCTCCTTCCACGCGGCTGCCGGAGAACGCCATCTAGACCAGGGCTGACCTGACACGTCCCTTCCAAAAACTCATCAGCGGCCTCCCTTGTTTGTAGGGTGAAGGTCAAGACTGAGCAGGTGAGGTCCTAGGAGGACCAGCCCCTGCCTCGCTGCGGGTCACGCTTCGTGCCCCAGCCACCATGCTCTGCACGCCCGGGGGCGTTTCCAGCGTCCACCCCGCTGTGCGGTTCCTCTGCTGGGAGCTGTTCCAGTCCCCAGGACAGAATCCAGGGATCCGGACCCGCAGCCAAGGGCCCTTGCTCCCAGGAGGGCAAAGGAGACACTCAGTCTGGCCCATAATTTGACCTTTTCCACATCCTGTTGTGAATATCCTGACAGGTGTTCGGCTTCTGTCCCTGGGAGGCAGGAGGCGGGGAGCTCCTGCTCAGGAGATTGACCCCAATGATGCGAAATTAGCCAGCTCGTGCTGGGTGTGGATTTCTGAACCGCCGGCCTGTCGGCAAGGCCGGCTCTCCATGCTGTGGCTCAGAGAAACAGTCTGCAGCCCCTTTGGAGCGTGACACGCCAAAGTCGTTCATTCCAGTGGGTATTCCCTTTGTCCTGCAAACACCTCCAGTGTGAAGTTTCCCACGCTAACTTTGCTTGAGTTCAAAGACATTTTTCTTCCGTCAGCTTTGCGGCCCATTTAAGGTTCCCGGGGCCTAGCCGCACGCTGCAGGCTGTTGAAGACGGGGTCCCTGGCACGGGGGTGCGGGGTGCCAGGGCCTGTGTGCAGCTGGGGCTGCCTCAGAGGAAAACAGGAGAACTCCGAGCTGCATGTAGTCTGTGACTAGTCCTTTCACATGTTTCTTTTTTACACTCGTGCGATGCACAGAAGCACACGGTCCTGATTTGTAAACAGGTACACACACGTGTGTCGGGGAGCATGTTAGAGACACGTTCCCAAGGGGGTGTGCAGCTGGCCTCTGAAGCCGCGGCCAGGGCCTGCGTGCGAGGACCTCAATGCGAAGACGGCAGGAGGCGGCGATAACCACTGGGCCATGCCCCGCTCCTGCCCTGCATGAGCTTCGCCACTCGCCGCTTCCACACCCCAAGGGAGGCCCCGCCCCCTGCTTTCCAGAGAGACACAGGCTCAGCGATGTCACCTGACTAGCCACAGCGACAGCTTATACTAGTAAAACACACAACAGCATCCCTGGCATGGCCCTGGGGAGAGGATTTGGGGATTGGCCAATCGGACTTGGTTTATATTCACTAGTCGGATAAAACTTCATTCCCACAAAGGAAACTGCTGTTACTCGACGGGGTTTCATGCCCTTTCCTATAAATTTCTACAGAATGATTTTTTTCAACATGAGCCATCTAACAGCTGTTTGAAGGATCAGACCTCCCATTAGCATTTCACGCCCCTTTTTTGCAGTTTAGGAACCACTTTCTCACATGAGCAATGCTGTCCTCAGCCCCCAGAGACGCTGTGCAGGGCATCGCCCCGTTTCACACGTGAAGGAGTGAAGGGATGTGACCGGTTCTGGTCATTCCTTCGGTAAACACTGTTCAAGTGCCGACTTAAGTGGGGGACGGGGGCAGAGTGACCAGCAGCAGCCTCTGCCCTCGCGGGCTGAGTTGCGGGCAGGAGTCGCGAGCTGTGTCGGCAGAGGCCAGACGTAACGTCTCAGGCTTTGTGCACCTTAAGGTCCCTGTTGCATCTGCTCAACTTGGCTCTGATAAGACGTGGACAATGTGTAGACAATGCGTGTGGCTGTGTTCCAATAAAACTTTATTTACAAGAGCAGTTGTCCTGCCAGAATTGGCCCATGGTTCCTAATTTGCCCATCTCTGCGGCACAGGAGAAAACCAGTAAACCGGGAAAGTGATGGGGCACGATATTCAGGGAGCGTCGAGGGCTGTGAAGAGAACAGCACCCACGTTTGGGAGTGGCGTGGACTCCTGCCTAGATGGGCGCCAGGGACGGCTCATGGAGGGGAAGACATTCGAGCTGAAATCTGACAGGAAGGACTGGGAAGAGCATCCAGGCAGGAGAGGCAGCTGGGCAAAGGCCCTGAGGTAGGGCGTGGTTGAGGAATAAAAGGGAGGCCAGAGGCCTCAGGCAGGGAGAGTATGGGCAGTGTGGGCCGCGAGGGAGGCAAGGGCCACCCGTGCAGGGCACTCACCACAGGCCGAGGCGGGGCGCAGGGAAAGAACACAGAGCTGCACCCCTCCCTTTCGGCCTTAGGACCTTCCAGCAGGCGATTCTCTTCTGGGAAGGATCCCAGATCAACGCACAGTATTGCTGAGTCCTCGGAGCAAGGAGACTCCGAGAGCGGGGGGCGGGGGTACTCACTGAAATAACTCCTGGAAGCTGAGCCACCCCGGCCGGCTGCGCGGAGACACCAGGAGCTTGGTCCTCAAGTCAGGACACTCGGACACGATGGACTCCACTGCTGGGGCCACCTCCTCACTGGCCACCAGGCCCTTGGCCTTAGAGGCCCGCAGCCGGTAGAGGATGTCCTTGGCGGTCAGCTGCGTGGTGCCCGGCATGAAGACAAGCCCTGGGAAGGAGAGGCCCCCGCTGAGCGGGACTGTGGTCCCCTGGGTGAGACTGTGGCTGCCCTCCCAGGGGTCCCCGCAGGACCCTGGCCCTGGGGGTGGGGGATCCTAGAGCCCTGCTCAGAGGCCGGCAGGCCCTGGGCCTGGGGAGCTGTCCTTCGCCTTCCTGCCTTTGTGACCTGGAGCATGTTGCTGGGTCTCTCGGTGCCTTCCTTTCCTGATCGGTAAAATGGGGGAAGTAATGGTGTCTGGCATAAGGAGGCATCAAACAGTGGGCCATTGCTGTGCGCCATTTTCATGGGGCATTTTCACCACGATCATGTCACACCTACATCGCGCTGGGGCTTCTAACACACTCTCACGGGCACTCTGCACCAGCGGTTCCCGAAGTGAGTTTTGCAAGATAATCCACAGGGGATGAGAAAAGAATTTAAAATTTAAAAAAATTATTGAAATATTAAAATTCTTAATGGACATGGACAACGGGGGGGTGAGGGCATGAGCGGGGGGGGGGTGAGGGGGTAGAGGGTAACGTGGGGACAAGGACACATATGTAATATCTTAATCAATAAAAAATATATTAAAAAAGAAATATTAAAATTCTTTTTACCTCATTTTTGTACATATTTTAGAACATGCATGTTATATTACAGTATAAATAGCTGTATCCAGATAGGGGGTGTGTGCTGCGGAAGCCACCGCACACCAGCACTGTCAGGAGCGTGCACAAGGGCGCGGGAGGCCCATGTGCCTTGAGCGCTAGCATAGGCGCCCATGGTTCAGTTGAGATCGCGGTGGCTCGAAGCAATCTCCCGACCTGATAGCCTCCCAGTAAATGTTTACTGGACCTTACTGACCTTTACTGATCTTTGAGACACTCTGTCTGCTACCTGTTTGCCGTGCTTTACTGACGGCAAGATATGTGTCTAAAACTGAACAAAAGCAGACAAGGCCAGGACTCAGTGTGTCTCGCCTAGAAAGAGGTTTCTACCTGGCCCCCCAATGCCTTCTATTTTCATATTTTTGTCTAGCATTTTCATTTGTGTGTCGGCCCCTCCTGCAGATCCTGAACCCCGCCATGCAGGTCAGGGCAGTGTGTCCCAAATATTTTTATTGGTAAATTGCGTAGCCAGAAAAGCCTGGAGACCACTGTTCCACACAGCTGCGTGGGTCGCAGTGGCTGCCAGTGGTGGCCTATGAGATGGGCTGGTGAGCAGCAGAGTTGGCCCTCATGCACTGCTCAGGCTGAGCTCACCCCATGCCTCACGCCATGCTAGACTCTGGCCGGAGGCGGGCCCGCTCCTATGAGCGGAGAGAGGTGGAGGAGGAGGTGAAAGGCGGTGGAAAGGCGGTTTGTTCTGTCTGAAGCGAGTCAACGGGAAGGAAGCAGCGTGTGTGGGAAGAGCCACTCTCACTGACTGAGCACTTATTATGTGCTTGGTGTCTCACTTAAAATCAATCCCACTGACTACATGGCCACTGGCTGCGGGCCACACAGTCAGTCAGTGGCAGCACCAGGATTCGGAGTTTCGTATCTGAGACTCCCAAGACTTGTACCCGACCCAAGACTTATTTCCTGGTGAGTCCCTGAAGTCAGCTAAATAGGAGGAGGTAGAGTTGAATTCCTAAGGAGACTTTATTTAAAGAATATATTTTAAAAGTTCTTATATCTCATCTCCTCTTGAGAAAACAGGAAAATATGTGATGAAGAGGGAGTAAGAAAACACCTTAGAGCCAGGCTGGCATGGCTCAGTGGTTGAGCGTTGACCTATGAACCAGGAGGTCCCGGGTTCAATTCCTGGGCAGGGCACATGCCCGGGTTACAGGCTTGATCCCCAGTAGGGGGCGTGCAGGAGGCAGGGGATCAGTGATTCTCTCTCATCATTGATGTTTCTCTCTCTTTCTCCCTCTCCCTTCCTCTCTGATCAATAAAAAAATATATTAAAAACCCCAGAAAGCACCTTAGAGCAGCTGTCTCCAACCTTTCGGACCTCACGGACCACCGGTTGGTAGCCGCTGCCTTAGAGGATCTCAGATTGTTCACTCAATACAAAAACATAAGATTATTTACTTTGCAAACCACTTGTTCTTATCAGCTCAGAAACTGTTAACACTCTCAGTGGCGCTGTGACGGTGACGGGTTCCAGGGGGCAGAGAGGGAGTGCTGCTCTGGCTGATGGCAGACCGAACACCTTTATAGCAACAGGAAAACACGTTGCCACAGGGTGTGTGCAAGCATCTCCATCTTCACGCAGAAGACGTAATAACTTTGTTAGAGAACGATCAGCTGCTCGCTTAACATTTAATGAACTGAATGTTTTTGACTATTCAGTTTGTGGGTTGACTTTTAATCTTCACAATTCACAAATTGCATAAATCATGTTAAGTAATGCTAAATACATTTTTATGACAAATAAACCACCTTTAACTCCTCCAACCCACAACTGGTTTCACATTTGCAAGTCCCTTTTCACAGTGAGCGTGGATTAATGTTATATATTGCTGTTTGGTTTAACATGGGCAGTAAGAGCATTTCTTTAAGCACCAAGATGACGCCCTTGTAATTTCTCCTGAATGGCATCCAGCAGGCTGAGGCACTGTAATTTCCATTAGCAATGAACACATCTCCACGAAACCTTAGTCTCAGGTCAGTTATAATTTATTTGATCAACTTTATGTAGCTGTTTCTAAATTTTTCTATTTTTGACCCCATTGAAACAAACATCTGTGTGTTCTCTACAGAACTATATTCTTTCTTATTGTTCACTGATTTATAACATGTCGGCCATGTTCTAGAGCAGGAATTGGCAAGCTTTCTCTGTACGGGGCTGGGTAGTAGATATTTTGGGCTTTGTGGCCATATGAAGCATCTCTGTCTCAATGAGCAATTCTGCTGCCGTAGACGCAAAGGGCCACAGACACTGTGTGAATGAATGAGCATGGCTGCATTCCATTTAACCGCAAAACTTTGTTTACAAAAATAGATGGCCAGCGCTAGCTGGTGTGACTCAGTGGATAGAGCGTCGGCCCTCAGAATGAAGGGTCCCTGGTTCTATTCTGATCAAGGGCTCATCAATGATTCTCTCTCATCATTGATGTTTCTATTTCTTTTTCCCTTCCTCTCTGAAATCAATAAAAATATATTTAAAAACAAAAAACAAAACAAAAATAGATGGCGAACTCATAGGCCATGGTTTTTGCTGACCTCTGTCCTAGAGGAGAAGAGAACCCTGTGGAGTTTGGGGTACAGTGTAAGTGACTCCTTGGGAGAAATGTGCCATTGAGTACATTCACCTTTTTGTCTGGAAAGAGGCAGAGGTTTTCCAACTGTGTCCACGTCATATTTCCACAAGCCCTTGCCTTCTAGAATGCCTTCGCCTCCTTTTGTATTTTTGTATCAGGGAGAATTCAGATACCAGAGACCTAATTTCTGGGTCACCCGGGCAAACACTTCACAGTCCAGCCCTGCGAAGAGGCGCCGGCACTCACACTGGCTTTGGTAGAGCTTTGTGTTTAATCTCAATGGCGTCACTTTCTAGCTGTGTGGCTTTGGGCAAACTTCTTAGCCTCTCTGAACCTCAGTTTCCTTTCTTGCAAAACAACAATGTCATAATACCAAAGATAGTTCATTATTGTTGTTATTATTAAGGTAGTTTATTGTTATTATTAAGGCAGTTTTATTATTATTGTTACACCATGGTTGCCCTTAGTTTCAGCTCTGGTTTTGCTGTCCTTGTAAGCATTGCTTCAGTCAGAACTAACTATTCAGAAAAACCTCACCTTCCAGTCTCGCTCTGTTCTGTCTGGTTTACAAAAGTTAAATATGGACACTGACCTGTTCGCATACAAGCCACGTTGACCAGCCACCACTCCGGGACTCGGGGCAGAATGACCGCCACTCGGTCGCCTCTCGCAAGGCCGCAAGGCTGGGTGAGCACGTTGGCGGCCTTTCGGGACAGGGTGCCCAGCTCCCCGAAGCTCCACTTCACCTCGCCCCCTTTGCCATTCACCCACCACAGGGCGGGGCTGGCCGGTCTCTCTCCTGTCTGGCCACAGGCACATGAGAGAGAGGAGAAGGGTTAGAACCAGTCACCAAGTAGAGGGACACCCACTGCCATGTGCCCTCGCACCTGTGCTGGGGGGTCAGGGAACAGCACCCAGCTTGTCTGTGGGGGACCCTCTCCTACTGAATACAGTCTTGGTGCTTGCCCTTCCCTGGCCACTGGCTGGGCATGTGACCCCCTCAGGCCGACGAGTCTCTCTGGGACCATCAGCTCTGGGTGTGGTGCGTCCTCAGGGCGTCCTGGCTTCTGTCCTCATGGGACGGACACTCCAGCTTCCAGCCCAGTTTTCCAAGCTCCCCCCTAGCCCTGCAATAAAGCTCTTCCTGCTGATGTGAAACTCTGGTCCATCTAAATAACCCCCATGGGTGCCCCAAGCAAGTGGCCTCTGCGTATACCTTTAGGGTGGCTGCCGGGAGCCAGTCCATGCTTGCTGTTTCAAGGGACCTGGCATATATGGCATACTGTTCTTAATATGTTTGCTCACCTTCTTGGCACTATGTGTTTTAACCAAGGTCTCTGAGAAAGGTTGTTTCCCCAGGTAGGGATTTTCCCCTGAAGTTAGGGAGGGAATAAAACCTCTTAACTAAGTGCCAGGCGGGTAATTAATCACTTTAACTACGAACAATCATGCTTAAGCTACATAATCTTTACTCCCTGGAATGGAGATAAGAAACGCCCTAACCTTTGGAATAGAGATTGGTAGGATTGGAATCAACTGGTATAAATACAGATGTAACAAGTCAGGACTTAGAAGACAGAACCTACACACAGAACTTAGAAGACAGAACCTACACAGAACCTAGAGACAGAAGAACTTCGCTGGAGAGAACATGGCAAAAGATCCTGGACAGAAACTGGCAACAGAACCTAGAGACAGAACCTAGCGAGAGAACCTGGCTGAAGAACCTAGAGACAGAACCTGGCTACAGAACCTGGATAGAACATGGCAAGAGAACCTGACTAGAACCTGGTGACAGAACTTGGTTGGAGAACCTAGACAGAACCTGGCTGAAGAACCCGGCTACAGAACCTGGCAACCGAACCTGGCTGGAGAACCTAGTGAGAGAACATGGCTACAGAACCTGGCTGGAGATCCTGACCAGAACTTGGCTAGAGAACCCAACCATGCTGATCAACTGAACGCTGCCTCTGAGTCTTTTCCTCTTCGCTGACTCCATCCACAGCTTTGGGGACCCCTGGACCTGCTGGGGTGGGACCCCAGCATCTGGCGCCCGAACAGGGACCCCTAGGTAAGTGCCCCGCACTCGGGCGGATCGGACTCCACCGTAGGAAGAGGATGGATAGTCTTCGCCGACTCTGTCCACACCTTTGGGAACCCCTGGAACAGGATTCCCCTAGGTAAGCCCCACCCCCCATTGAGAACCCCCACATTCGGGACAGATAGGACTCCACCAGGGTACTACAGACCCCCCTATAGAGGATAAGTAGGGTAAGAAGGTGGATAGTACAGAACTTAGATTGAGAAGATGTGCCATACTGAGTCCAAAGAAAGAAGACTCTGTATTGATCTTTAGATTAAGAAGATGTGCCATACTGAGTCTAAAGAAATAAGACTCTGTATTGATCTTTTAACACATATGCTTGCTAGCAGAGGAATTAAGGTTACTCCCAGTCACAGTCAGACAGAATGTTTTATATAAGAAGTATGTCCATGCTTTTCTGAGGAAGGAAAGGTAAATGTAAAGGCATGGGAGGAGGTAGGCCCAAGGAGCTTTATCCTTAACCCCACTGCAGCCTTTCCACCCCGGGAAAGTGCAGGATTGGCAAGCTCTCCCTGGGGTGATAGATCAGGACTCAGGTAATAGCGGAAAGCGCCAATCCTACTCTTAAAATGGATACAAAAGAGCATTTCGGGTTTTTCTTTTTAATGCCTGGCTTTTAAAAAATAAAAAAGGGGGAATTTGCCGGGAGCCGGTCCATGCTTGCTGTTTCAAGGGACCTGGCATATATGGCATACTGTTCTTAATATGTTTGCTCACCTTCTTGGCACTATGTGTTTTAACCAAGGTCTCTGAGAAAGGTTGTTTCCCCAGGTAGGGATTTTCCCCTGAAGTTAGGGAGGGAATAAAACCTCTTAACTAAATGCCAGGCGGGTAATTAATCACTTTAACTACGAACAATCATGCTTAAGCTACATAATCTTTACTCCCTGGAATGGAGATAAGAAATGCCCTAACCTTTGGAATAGAGATTGGTAGGATTGGAATCAACTGGTATAAATACAGATGTAACAAGTCAGGACTTAGAAGACAGAACCTACACACAGAACTTAGAAGACAGAACCTACACAGAACCTAGAGACAGAAGAACTTCGCTGGAGAGAACATGGCAAAAGATCCTGGACAGAAACTGGCAACAGAACCTAGAGACAGAACCTGGCTACAGAATCTGGATAGAACATGGCAAGAGAACCTGACTAGAACCTGGTGACTGAACCTGGCTGGAGAACCTGGACAGAACCTGGCTGGAGAACCTAGTGAGGGAACATGTCTACAGAACCTGGCTGGAGAACCTAGCAAGAGAACATGGACACAGAACCTGGCTGGAGATCCTAAGCAGAACCTCTCTGGAGATCCAGACCAGAACTTGGCTGGAGATCCTGGCTGGAGATCCTGGCTAGGCTGCTGATCAACTGAACACTGTCTCCCTGTCCTTCCTTCTTCGCCGACTCCGTCTACGCCTTTGGGAACCCCTGGACCTGCTGGGGTTGGATCCCGGCAGGCGGCGTAGGCTGCGAGGTGACAGAGGGGCTGAGGGTCATGCTGGGCAGAGGTGGCAGGTGACTGATTCTGGAGGAACCATCTCACCAAGGTTTCACAGAGTGAGTCCTGTGCTGCCAACCTCTGCCTCATGCAGTGCCTCAGAGATCATCGCCCTCCCTCCCAGGAATGCTCTACCTCCCCACCTGCCCTCTGGGGAGCCGACTGCAGCACCCCGTCTCCCACAGCCCCCTTCTCCCACAGCCCCTCTTCTCCCGCAACCCCCCTTCTCCCGCAGCCCTCCTCTCTCTGTTCCAGCAGCCCCCCTTTCTGTTCCCGCAGCCCCCTCTCTGTTCCCATAGCCACTCTCTCTGTTCCCGCAGCCCCTCTCTGTTCCCATAGCCCCCCTCTCGGTTCCGCAGCCCCTTTCTGTTCCCGCAGTCCCCTCTCTCTGTTCCCGCAGCCCCCTCTCTGTTCCCGTAGCCCCCCTCTCTGTTCCCGCAGCCCCTCTCTGTTCCTGTAGCCCCCTCTCTCTGTTCCCGCAGCCCCTCTCTGTTCCCGCAGCCCCCTCTCTCTGTTCCTGCAGCCCCCCCCCTGTTCCCGCAGTCCCCTCTCTCTGTTCCGCAGCCCCCCTCTCTCTGCTCCTATAGCCCTCCCTCTGTTCCCGCAGCCCCCTCTCTGTTCCCGCAGTCCCCTCTCTCTGTTCCTGCAGCCCCCCCTCTGTTCCCGCAGTCCCCTCTCTCTGTTCCTGCAGCCCCCCCTCTCTGTTCCCGCAGTCCCCTCTCTCTGTTCCCGCAGTCCCCTCTCTCTGTTCCCGCAGCCCCCTCTCTGTTCCCGCAGTCCCCTCTCTCTGCTTCCATAGCCCCCCCTCTGTTCCCGCAGCCCCCCTTTCTGTTCCCGCAGCCCCCCTCTCTGTTTCTGCAGCCCCCCCCCTCTGTTCCCGCAGCCCTCCCTCTCTCTGTTCCCGCAGTCCCCTCTCTCTGTTCCCGCAGCCCCCCTCTCTGTTCCCGCAGCCCCCTCTCTCTCTGTTCCCGCAGCCCCCTCTCTCTCTGTTCCTGCAGCCCTGCACTTCTCCCTCCTGGGACCAAGGTGCTGCCTGTGTCACAGACGCGCTGGCCCTCCCTGCAGACCCAGCTCTGTGAGGTTGGGCTGGGTCAGGTACCTTTGGGACGGATGACCTTGGATAAGTTGCTTAACTTCTACAAGGCCAAGTTCCTTATCTGCAACCTCCAGGGGTGATGGAATTGGATGAAATAATATAGGTCAGTATTTCCCAACCTTTCGTCATCTGAGTATCCCTGGTGTTTGCCAGGTCTGCCTGCACCTGTGCTGTTGTTCTTGCACAGACTCACTTTTACTTGTACACAGTTCCTTAAAAAGGAAAGGGTGCACTCCCCAGCAGAATGGGAATCAGTACCACTTGCTAAAAAGAGTTTACTGAACAGTAAGTGTATTGAAAACAAATGTGCCTTTAAACGTTATCTAGAGACTATCAACCGCTGCCTGCTCTCTCTGTACAAGAGAGTGTAGCAAGCGAGTGCTAAAGCATGAAGGACGGCCCCAGCCGGTGCGGCTCCGTGGATGGGGTGTCAGCCTGCCGACCTAAGGGCCCGGGTGCCATTCCAGTCAAGGGCATGTTACCTGGGTGGCAGGCTCCTCCCTGGCCCGGGCCCTCGTCAGGGTGCGTGCAGGAGGCGACCCATCGATGTGTTTTCTCTCACATCGACGTTTCTCTCTGTCTTTCCCTCTCCCTTCTCCTCTCCCTAAAAATCAATGGGAAAATACCCTTGGGCGAGGATTAAACAAACAAACAAAAACCACATAAGAGACTGTCGGCCGCTGGGGAGGGGACTGAGCGTTAGTCAGCACCTGGGCACGGGGCTCCCACAGCCGCCCGGGCAGCACAGGTGGCCCTGCCAGCTGGTGAGCACCCCCTCCCCTCCCCGAGTGCGCCCCGGGTGCCCGGGAGGCAGGGCAGGGCTGCGGCTACACTGAGACGCTGTGGGATTTGCTCTCTTCAACCCGAGTCTCTCCTAATCCCTCCAGCGGAGACCAGTCCTCAGACCGGAGCTCAGCTGACTGGTAAGTGGGCGAGCAGCCGGAACAGGTGAGGGGAGCAGGGAGCTGCTGCTGGGGCCTGGAGGAAAACGAAGGAAAAGGGGGACGGAGCAGCCCAGGAGGCCGCGGAGAAAGGCAGCGTCGCTGAGCTCAGTCTCCCCTGGGAGAGCAGCGCTGTCTCCCCAGGAAACCCAGGGGAACCCAGGGGACCAGAGGCCCGAATTAAAGGGGCAAGTGGGCCCAGACCGAGGGGAGGGGTACCAGCACCCACGAAACCACCATCTCGTACCTGTTCCTTCTGGGACCACTGGTCCAGCACATCCCCAGCAAAGTTAAAGCTCTCGGGCAATGGCCTCTCTCCGCGGTTTATGGCTTCAAAGTCAGCAAGGGCCAGGGGTGCCAGGAGCCGGGGATCCGCGTGCAGGCGCCGGACCGGCGGGGCGAGCCAGAGGCGTCCGAGCACCCAGCAGCCAGCAGTGATCCGCATGGTGCCCGGAGGGACTGTGGCTGCACAGGGGGCAGTACCACCACCTGTGGGGGGGCGGGGGGGAGTGTCAGCCTCTCCTCACGCTCCTGGTGAAACTGCGAAGTGGACTGTGGGCCCCTGGGAGGGTGCACACCCAGAACCCCTCCTCTTCAGAGCAGCAGGAGCCAGCCACCGCCAGCCCCCCTCCTGCTGCCAGCCCCCCACCTGCTGCTAGCCCTCCACCTGCTGCCAGCCCCCCCACCAGCCCCCCACCTGCTGCCAGCCTCCCCAACTGCCAGTCCCCCACCTGCTGCCAGCCCCCCACTGCCAGTCCCCCACCTGCTGCCAGCCTCCACCTGCTGCCAGCCCCCACCTGCTGCCAGCCCCCCACTGCCAGCCCCCACCTGCTGCCAGCCCCCCACCGCCAGTCCCCCACCTGCTGCCAGCCCCCCACTGCCAGCCCCCCACCTGCTGCCAGCCTCCCCTACCACCAGCCCCCCACCTGCTGCCAGCCCCCACCTGCTGCCAGCCCCCCACCTGCTGCCAGCCCCCCCACCGGCTGCCAGCCCCTCACCTGCTGCTAGCCCCCCACCGCCAGCCCCCCACCTGCTGCCAGCCCCCCCACCTGCTGCCAACCTCCCCCCCTGCCCTGCCTCTCGCCACTGGGCTCTCCCTCTTCATTTTGTCCGTGACCAGATTAGCCTTAAAAAAAAATCCCATCCTGTCCAGGTGGCTCAGTTGGTTGGAGCATCATCATGTACACCAAAGGTTGCAGGTTCGATTCCTGCACATACCTAGGTTGCGTGTTGGGGCATGTATGAGAGGCAACCAATCGACCTCTCTCTCTCTCAAGTCAATAAAAACATAGCATCAGGCGAGGATGAAATATACCTCAGCTGTAGGATTGTCGAGTTCCTGTCTTCAGTCTCTGCCTTCTCCCCAACCAAACACTAGACAGACATTTGCTGCCTGGATCGACATTCAAGGCCTCCATCTGTCTGCCTTGTACTCCTCTCGAACTCCTCTACTTGAACTTCCTCTTCTAGTAAAAGCAGCCCATCCGCTCTTCTTAAAGCCTGTGTCCACCCTGAGACTCATCCTGCCATTCTCCTTGCTTTTGGCGGCCCTACTTCCTCCCCCATTCAGTCCTCCTTCAGAGCTGGTTAGGACCCTCCACTTAGTCCTGGCTCAGCCCCTCTCTGGCTGGGGCTTTGGAAGAATTACTTATGCCTCCTGCACCTCAATTTTCTCATCTGTGAAGTGAGGAAATATACCTCTCTCCCAGGGTTATTTGAGGATGTAGTAAGATAATGCGTGTAAAATGCGTAGCATGGAGAAAACACCTTCCAGTGTAACTCATGCTGTTGTCAGGGGCATTTTCCTTAGTGCCGGTCACGGAGCCGCCTGGCAGTGAGTCAGGAGGCCTGGACTTTACTCCCAACGCTTCAAAACCTGCCTTGGGACATGGGCCAGGTCATTGCCTCACTGGGCTGCAAACTGTCATCTAGCTTCTTTTGTTCTAATTCTGTGATTACTTCTTCCTTTGCGTTTCCATACCTGCTCCGATGCTCCTACGTGACAGTTACCTGTCTTGAACTATTGATTGTTGTTGTTACCACACGTGTCATCTCACCTCTGAAGTGGTGTGGGTGGAGGCGAGGCACTGCTCTCAGCCACAGCCTGACAGTCCCCTCCAGGGGCACAGCCCATGTTTATTATGTGCTGATGTGGACCAGCGCTTGGCATTCACATTAGGACAAGCTTGTGAGGCCAGGGCTATCATCATCCCCATTTTACAGATGGGGAGACTGAGGCCCAGGCAGACTTAAGTAGCCTGCCCCAGGTCATCTGTCTCATGATGCAGAGGCGATGGTTGACCCCATGTGGTCTTGCCCTCTCACCCTCTCTGCTGTCAGCCTCCTCTGTGCTGCCTCCTTCAGTAGAGGTCGCCTGTTGGTGCAGCTCCCTCAGCCTCCCCCGCAGGCCTCTCTGCTGCCTTGTGGAGTGGAAGACCTGCCTGCGGGTGCGAGGATGCCCGAGCCTCAGACAGGAGAACCTGCGCACGGCAGGACGGGCAAGTCCCCATTGTTGCCCAGCCCCCTTTGCTGCTCAGAATGACGTCTGGGAAGGGAGAGGCCCATTGGGTGCAAACGCAAATTTACTGTGGCCTGGAAAGACTCTGTAACATAAGATACACAGGAGACGGACATGCCTCACCTGGCGATTTCCTGGAGTGGGGCGGGGGCATGGGAGTAAAGGCAAGAGTAAAGGAGAGGGGCATAGAGGGCCTTGCCCGGGAGTTAGCGCCCTCCTGACAGTGGGGCCCCAGCTCCCTCCTAAACACGGACGTTCATGCACACGCACACTGCATACATACTTGCACCCACGCGTGCCCCTCTGGGTGACCTTCGCCAAGTTGCTTAACATTCCCAAGTGTCATTTCATCTGTGCAAGGAGAGCAGTGCTACCGCTTTCCTTACTGGCTGCCTGTGGTGTGAGGGGCACCTCAGCACGGTGCCTGGTACGCAGCCAGGATTCAGTAAACTCGGCACGTTCCAAAGCAGCCCTCAAGCTCTCCAGGCTGAGGCTCTACTGTGGACATGCACGGAACCTCGTGGTGGCTTCTCCCATCTTCACCTCTTTCGATGCCCTGTCGCTATGCTCCAGGCCCGCGGCACTGAACTGAACCCGAGTCTGAGGCATTCTAGCCCTGGCCTCCAGCGTCTTGACCTTTCCTGGTCCAAGTTTAATGTGAATGGAAAGACTCTCGAGACTTGGGGCGGTGGACGCCCTTGTTTCCCGAGGAGAACAGTGAGGGCGCAGCGGCCGCTCCAGTGCCGCTCTCCTCTCCATCTCCTCCACATGGAAACGTGACTTTTCATGAATTGCTCTTATTTCCCATGCCTCCATGGACAAATTTTATTTCTAAATAAATCATCAAATTAATATGCCAAATATCTGAAACTATTTCTAAACTAGAGGCCTGGTGCACAAAATTCATGCATGAGTAGGGTCCCTAGGCCTGGCTGGTGATCAGGGTCAATCAAAGCCTTCTGGCTGCCAGCTGGGGCGTTCCTTCATTTCACGCCACCCCCTGGTGGTCAGCACATGTCATAGCAAGCAATCAAACTCCTGGTCTCCTGGTCAAACTCCCGAGGGGACACTTTGCATATTAGCCATATTTATATGGTATATATGGTATATATATATATATATATAAACTCGAGGCCCGGTGCATGAAATTCATGCACTCGGTGGGGGGTGGGGGGTCGCTCAGCCTGGCCTTTGCCTTCTCGCAGTCCCGGGATCCCTTAGTGATGTCCAAATGATGGCTTAGGCCCACTCTGCGGGCCCAAGCCAACAGTCAGACATTCTTAGTGCTGCAGTGGAGGTGGGAGAGGCTCCCGCCACCACCACTGTGCTCACCAGCCGTGAGCCTGGCTTCTGGCTGAGTAGTGCTCCCCCTGTGGGAGCACACAGACCACCAGATGGCAGCTCCTGTGTTGAGCATCTGCCCCCTGGTGGTCAGTAAGCATCATAGTGACCGGTCATTCTGCTGTTTGGTCAATTTGCATTTTAGCCTTTTATTATATAGGACTAGAGGCCCAGTGCATGAAATTCATGCAGGGGGAGGTCCCCTCAGCCCAGCCTGCACCCTCTCTAATCCAAGACCCCTCAGGGGATGTCTGACTGCTGATTTAGGCCCGAGTTTGTCTCCAAAGCCACTGCCAGGAAGTGTGGTCACAGATTTGCTACACCCCTACCAACCTCACACAGTAGGAGGATTGCCCGTTTCCTGTCAGAGGGCCACTTACCCAGGGTTGGGTCTACAGTTCCCGAGTGTGGCAGCACCGCGTGACTCTCCTCTTCCCGCTGCTCCAAGGTCAGCACACGCTCGCTCCCCACTCGCTAGAACATCCCCACGCGTCCCCGCGCCTGCTCCTTCCCCAGCGGCGGTCAGTGAGGCAGGGCCCGGGCTCCTCACAGGACTCGGCTGCGCATCTGCCAGAAGACTCCTTCCCCCCCGCCCATCCGTCTGCCAGCACCTGTGCATGGGAGCCGCCTCTGGGGCACAGTGGGGAGGGTCATAATCCCCGGGGGAAGGCTTGTCGTTTCTCTGGACAATCTCTGGTTAAAGGGACAGCAACTTATAAGGCACAGCTGTGGGGGGCAGGGGTGGGGAAGCACAGGGGCAACTCCTCTCATGACTCGGTGTCCAGCAAAAGCTGAGCCCAGCACGTTAGTAAACTATTCTCCTCTGCACAGCTGATGGTGCAAGGCCCACCCTGCTCCCTGGCCCGGCTGCCACGCTGAGCCGGTCACCGCATGCTCCCCGGCTGTGGGAACAGGCCTGGCCTGCCCCACCTGCAGGTCTGTCCCAGGACTCACATCTGAACTCTCAACTCATTGCTCAGCGGATGTCACAAGACACCTCTGGGCCCCTGGCTTCCATGGAGCACCGACCCTGTGCCAGCCAGGTGGGGGTCTGTCCTGAACTTTATCTCTCATGGGAGTTATTTTGTGACAATGTTGCTGGCTGGTGTGAACATGCACTTTGCCTGTCTGTGCCCTTGTGAATGCCAGGTCTTGGCAACAGGAATCGGGGTTCTTGAGGTCTATGCCAAGTGGTGACAGCGATGTGATGGTGGTCAGACGTGGCACTTTCCACCTTAAGAGTTCACACCTCACAGGATACCCAGACAAGAGCTTCTCTTACGAGCTCAAAAGGAAATGAAGGGGCTGAAGCCAATGAGGTCCGGCTCAGCCCGGGGTGGTAGACTAGATAAAGGCCCTCAAAGACGCCACGTCCTAACCCAGGACCTGTGAACACGTTAGATTGTATAGCAAAAGGGACTTCAGAGATGTAACTAAGTTAAGGGTGAGGTGGGAGGTTACCCTAGCCTAGACTATTGGGTGGCCTGATGCCATCACAAGGGTCCTTATAGGAGGAAGGCAGCGCCTGGCCCAGCACCTGGTAAGCACTGGCAGCGGTGCCCCTCCTCCTGCACGTCCCCCACTGCAGCTCACTGCGGGGCCAGCTGGCGGGCAGGGGCTCCTTGGACAGGCAAGGCTTCAAGGTGGCAAGATTGTGAGTAGAGGAAAGGAGAGCTATTGGGTGTCTCAGGAAGGCCACAGGTAGAGAAGGACATGGAGGTAGTAAGGGGCATGCCTGGCCAGGGATGGGAAATGAACTGTGCTGGGCGATGGTGGGTGACAAAGCTGAGAAGACAGGTTACGGAAGACCTCAGATGCCAAGCAAAGACGTTTTGACTTTATTCTGTGGTTAATAGGGAGGCTGGTGGTTTTGAGCTTTTGACCAATAGGGGTAATAGCAACAGTTTATTAATTTATTTCTAATCTGTCTTTACAAAACCTGATGAAACTGAGTGAAATTAAAATAGTTAGGAAAAAACTGTATACAGAATTTTTAAAAAATATATATTTTATTGATTTTTTACAGAGAGGAAGGGAGAGGGATAGAGAGTTAGAAACATTGATGAGAGAGAAACATCGACCAGCTGCCTCCTGCACACCCTCCACTGGGGATGTGCCTGCAACCAAGGTACATGCCCTTGACTGGAATCGAACCTGGGACCCTTCAGTCCGCAGGCTGACGCTCTATCCACTGAACCAAACCGGTCAAGGCAAGTATACAGAATTTTTGTTGTTAATCTTCAACTGAGGGTATTTCCCCCCCTCCCCCCCCCCGCCCCATTGATTTTAAAGAAAATGGAAGGAGGGGGGAGAGAGAAAGAGAGAGAGAGAGAGAGAGAGAGAGAGAGAGAGAGAGAGAGAGAGAGAAACATCGATGTGAGAGAGACACATTGATTGGTTGCCTCCCGCCCACACCTCAACCAGGGCTGGGGATCAAACCCACAACCCAAGTATGTGCCCTTGACCTGGAGTGGAACCCATGACCCTTCATGTGTGTGCCGATGCTATAACCACTTAGCCACACCACCCAGGGCTAACAGAATTTTGTAAGTTGTCTGGACTTGAGCTAGAGTGGACCTGATGCAGGGTTGAGAATGTATTACAGTGACAACTAAGAAAAGGCGGAAGTTCCTCTCAGTTTGCTTTACTACAGAACCAAGAAACAGCCAATGCAGAGTATCAAGGTCAAGGATGTGCAGGGTGCATCACACAAGAGCAAGAGATAATGGGATAATGGAGGACTGTCAGCACTCAGGACAGTGAAGTGCTGGCAAATGTTTGACAACTGGCTTTCTGAGAAAAAAAAAAGCCTTGATTTGTGGTATTTGCCACTTTCTGTGGTGTAAATACTCCCATTGTGGCTGATCTCATGCTGAGCTTTCACCCATTAGGGCCATGTCACTGAACACAGCTGGAAGAGACGTGTACATGTGACTCTGGTGAGCTGGTCAGAGCCCACTCGCACACACCACTGCCAGGAGTCTCCCTTCTTATCATGAAAGGACGCTCTTGACATGCCATGGTGCACATACCAATGTTTTATGTCTCCGTGTGCTATCGGCCTCCTTGAGTTTGAATGTAGCAGGCTTGGCAATAGCCTGACATAATATGATCCCAATTATGTAAAGTAACGTGCTGATGAATAAAAAAACAGGGTCCAAGAGAACCAAGATGGCGGCATAGGTTAACGCCGGAGTTTGCTGCTTTGAACAACTACTTCAAAAGTGAAACCAAAAAACGGAAGGGACATCACCCAGAACCACAGGAACGCTGGCTGAGTGGAAGTCCTACAACTAGGAGGAAAGAGAAACGCATACGGACACTCAGAGGAGGCGCAGTGCTGAAGTCAGATTCTGAGGTGCGGAGTGCGCGGAGCGGGCTGGCGGCGGAGGGCGCGGTTGGCGTTTTCAATCGGGAGGGAGTCGCAGACTCTGAGCTCCAGATCCGGGCGAGTCTTTAGGGACCCAGACTCAAACGGGAGAAGCGGGACTGTCTGGCTTCGGTCAGAGCGAGTGCAGCTTTCTCTCTGAGCTTTGCAGCGGGTGCTGGGACTCAGAGAGGCAGAGCCCCTGGGGACAGGACTGAGAGCCGCCATAACTGCTCTCTCCGGCCCACCCTGGTGATCCTGTTCGACCCGCCCCGCCCAAGCCCTGCACACAGGCATTTGCCGGATAGCCTCAGGCAAACGCCAGATTAGCACCTCCCTAGAGGACAGAAGTTCTCTCACTGCTGACACAGCTGATTCTCATAGCCACTTGGCCTGGAGGTCAAACCCTCCCTGGTATTAGCTACAACAATCAAGATTTAACTATAAGACTGCGAACAAAGACCACTAGGGGGTGCACCAAGGAAGCATAACAAAATGCGGAGACAAAGAAACAGGACAAAATTGTCAATGGAAGATATAGAGTTCAGAACCACACTTTTAAGGTCTCTCAAGAACTGTTTAGAAGCCGCCGATAAACTTAATGAGATCTACAAGAAAACTAATGAGACCCTCGATCTTATATTGGGGAACCAACTAGAAATTAAGCATACACGGACTGAAATAACGAATATTATACAGACTCCCGACAGCAGACCAGAGGAGCGCAAGAATCAAGTCAATGATTTGAAATGCGAGGAAGCAAAAAACACCCAACCGGAAAAGCAAAATGAAAAAAGAATCCAAAAATGCGAGGATAGTGTAAGGAGCCTCTGGGACAGCTTCAAGCGTACCAACATCAGAATTATAGGGGTGCCAGAAGATGAGAGAGAGCAAGATATTGAAAACCTATTTGAAGAAATAATGACAGAAAACTTCCCCCACCTGGTGAAAGAAATGGACTTACAGGTCCAAGAAGCGCGGAGAACCCCAAACAAAAGGAATCCAAAGAGGACCACACCAAGACACATCATCACTAAAATGCCAAGAGCAAAAGATAAAGAGAGAATCTTAAAAACAGCAAGAGAAAGAAACTCAGTTACCTACAAGGGAATACCCATACGACTGTCAGCTGATTTCTCAACAGAAACTTTGCAGGCCAGAAGGGAGTGGCAAGAAATATTCAAAGTGATGAATACCAAGAACCTACAACCAAGATTACTTTATCCAGCAAAGCTATCATTCAGAATTGAAGGTCAGATAAAGAGCTTCACAGATAAGGAAAAGCTAAAGGAGTTCATCACCACCAAACCAGGATTATATGAAATGCTGAAAGGTATCCTTTAAGAAGAGGAAGAGGAAGAAAAAGATAAAGATACAAATTATGAACAACAAATAATGCATCTATCAACAAGTGAATCTAAGAATCAAGTGAATAAATAATCTGATGAACAGAATGAACTGTTGATTATAATAGAATCAGGGACATAGAAAGGGAATGGACTGACTATTCCCATATAACCAAAAGGCCATATGGGAGATGTGGGAAGAGACTGGACAAAAATCGTGCACCTATGGATGAGGACAGTGGGTGGGGAGTGAGGGCGGAGGGTGGGGCGGGAACTGGGAGGAGGGGAGTTTTGGGGGGAAAAAAAAGAGGAACAAATGTAATAATCTGAACAATAAAGAATTAATTAAAAAAAAAAAAAAAAAAAAAAAAAAAAAAAAAAAAAACAGGGTCCATAAGACAAATACAGGCCAGTTGTCTAGAAAATTCCCACTTTTTTCTGATATCTAGACCAGAGGGAAAATTTTGTCCTGCATCTTACCATCACCTTTATCTGCAGTAACTTCAGCCAGCTTGTCCTGAGTTCATTTCTGTACCCATGTCAGCAGCCTGCCAGCAGGCATAATGTGATGGAAGCGCGTGCTGTGGAGGTCTGGGAGCAGAGGAGGAGCGAGCACAGCGCTAAGTGCAGAGCTCTGTGGAGCTGGGAGTGGGACTGACACCTTCTCCAGACAAGGACCACATTTCCTCCACGTAGAAACAGGTCAGGGAAGCACAACACTGCTGGACACCATCTCCCAGGCCCTGCACGAGGACCTGGTGCTGCAGAGGAGAGGGCCTGGCGCCTGTCCAGGAGGCTGTGCATCTGGCGGGGGACGGAGAGTGAAGAAGTTCGCGCACTAAAGTGTTGCGTGGGACACGTGAATGGCTCAGGAGGGAGCGGTTGCTTATGCTGTGGTGCTGGGGGGGAAGCCAGGAAATGGCCTATAGATTAGAGGCCTTTATGATGGCTACTCCGGGGATGTGGTAGGGATGCAGGAAGTGAAGATTCCAGGGAAACATGAGAGTTGGGAGGTGTCCAGAGGTGAACTAGAAGGATTGGTTGGATACTCACGTCTGTTTCTGGCCCACGTGAGCCTGGAGGAGCCAATGCTGTATTGTTCAAGACTCTTTTGGTGTCAACGACAGAGTTCTCATCAATACAGCTTTGGGGGGAGAGGGGAAAGGGACTTCCTGGTTTGCTGAATCAATAATGTGTGGCTCAGCCAAACCATAAGGGGATCAGGGAGCAGCTGGTCCTTAGGAAAACCAGGGACCGAAACATCATCGCTGTGGCTGTTTCTCTGTGTGGGTTGATCGCGTTTTCTTTCCCTGGAAATTGGCTTTCTCCACGTTGTAGAAAACACGGGCCATTGTTAATTCCTAGGTTAAAACCCCTGCCACTCAGGAGCTTAACTATTTTATTATACTCCGGAAAATTCTTGAGATGAGCTTTGGGTTGGTTTAAGGACCAATCAACAGAAGTCAGAGTAGGGGTGGGGGTTGGGGAGGAACATGGCAGGGACCATGAAGCCATTTGGTTGAGAAGATAGGCTATTCCGAGACATGGCCTGCTGGGCAGACAGTGCCAGGAAGCAGCCGCACTTATTAAATGCTTGTTATGAACCTGTCTCAGTCCAGGAAGTGGGGATGTGAGACAGTCCTCAATCTTCCCTTTCGGGGATGTTGGGAAAAAGGAAAACCACGAATTCCTGGACAACCTGCCCCTGAATCACACTTCTCAGGGGCTCTCTCCTTAGTGCTTTCATCCAACGATTAGGGCAGAGGCTTCCAGCCATGGTCACTGGGGATCCAGTTGGCTCTTTGAGGTTTTGGATGTGAGAGCTGAGCTGTGCCTCCGACCAGGAGCAGTATGTGTTGTTTTCTGACTTGGTTCCACAGGTGCCCCACGGGAGCTCTCGCTTACACTAGGAGGGCGAGGAAACACATCGCTGCCATGAGATCGTCACCAGGCCTTTCGGAAGGGCCGAGATTTCTTCTGGGATGACAAGCACCAGGGACCTCATTATGCAGGAGACACAGGGGGCACAGGGACATGCAGCTGGGACCATTAGCTGGCCTCTAGGGAGTCCGCTCCATCCCTAGTGAGAGAGGAACTACAATAAGTAGAGCTCAGCATAGGTCCCAAGGGGAGTGTGAATCACAGAATCTACACTTAACGCTGTAGGCCAGCTGCTTGGTCCGAGGCCGAGAACGTTGCATCACTCCTCAGGGTCTTATGAACACACCAACCCGGAAGCTGGAGTTAAATCTCAGAGATCTGTGCACTTGGAGCCGGTCCACACGACAGCCACAGCTATCCTTTACCAGCACACGGTCCCCTGTTGTTTCCTGGATCCCATTTGCTATTATTTTATGTAATCCTCACAAAAATCCTACCAAGTAGGCAGCAGTAGTATCATTATTTTATAAACAAGGCAATTTGAACCCTGAGAGGTTGGGTAGTTGCCTCTGGCCAAGTCCTATTTTAATGCTCAATTCTTTCTCATACATTTTAAAACTATGATTAAAAACTCCTAAGTACATATGTATTCACACACCCATGCACACAGAGTTTGTATGCATGAAGCTGTTTTATTTACAGCTCAATCTGCCACAAAGGGACTCACGGGAGCCCCTTCTGAGGGCTTCCATGTCTGAGAAGAGCCGGGCTGGCGCCCGGGTCCTCTGACATGACCCTGGTGATCTTTGAAAGCTTGCTTGCTTCCGGCACAATGAGGTGCCCCAAGCTCACCCTGCACATTTCCTGCCTGGATTCTCCCATCAGCCTTTTCTTGGTTGGTCCTGGTTTCTTATAGTGAGAAATGGCATTTGGTGACCAGTTAGTCAGCCATCGTTTGTGGTTGTGCTTTGCTAGCATTAGGCCGACTAGCCAGGTTTGGCCTCAGTGCAGTGCTCGCTGGCACTTGGCCAACAGCGCGCAGTATGGAGCAATGCGCTGCACCAGGCAGTGAGGCGGGTGGGGGTGGAACTGACCTCCCTGCTTCCGTAAGCAGCATCAGGAGTCTGGATCTGACTGCATTTGTTGGAAGCTGTGATCACTGAGGTTGCTCTGCCAGGGTCCTGGAGACACACAGCCCCTCTGGTTACTGGATAAAGTAAAGGGGTGCGGCTGCCACTTCTTGGTCCCCCTGGGAATTGATGGCCCAGGAGCCAAGAGCTGCCCATGAGTTGCAGTATTTTCCATGTGAACATTCAAGTTAGAGTCAAGGCTGGTGTTACCACTGACAACACGCTCTGCCCTGGGGCTGCTGGCCTGCATGGAGAAAGCCCTGGGGAGAGTCTTAGCTGTGGGGTTCCCAGGGGATCAGAAACCTCAGAGGCCAGGTGTTTCGATCAAAACAGCAACTCCACTTCTGTCTCCAGGCCAGCGGGCAGGACCCCAGGTGCAGCCCGAGGAAGAAGGAGCTGTTGTTTCCTGTGAAGAGAAATAGAAATAGAAAACCGGTGTTTAAGAGTTTAAGCCAGATTACTGACCGGATGCTGTAGGTTAGGTTACCGCACATATCGCTTCAGACTTTACCCTAAATATGAGGCAAAAGGTAGGCTGCTGGCTTGCCAGCTTTCTCACTTACTCAGTGGGTGCTGGCCAGGAGGCATAGAGAGTTTATACTGGACAATTAAATGCTTTGGAGTCATCATTATTTTCCCTCAGTGCATTGGGATATAAGCTCACAAAAGGACAAAGCTCTGTCTGTCTGTCCACTATTTTGGCTGTGGCATTGGGGTAATGCCCGCAACACGGTAGTTCTCTTGACATTTGCTAAATAAGTCGCTGTGCTGTTCCCAGGGTAACACTCAGAGGTGAGGATCTTCGTTGGGGACCTTCCTTTACCCTTGACTTGATCATGTAAGCATTTTCCTCCCAGGAGGTAACTGGTCTGAACACAGGTATTCTTCAGTCTTCCATTCGTCAACTGCCTTGTCAGACCCTTTAGACCGAAAAAATATCTAGAGGCATGTTTTCCACTGATGGACTTAGAGTTTTTAATTTTTTTTTTATATTTTATTGATTTTTTTTTTTTTTTACAGAGAGGAAGGGAGAGAGATAGAGAGTTAGAAACATCGATGAGAGAGAAACATCAATCAGCTGCCTCCTGCACATCTCCCACCAGGGATGTGCCCGCAACCAAGGTACATGCCCCTGACCGGAATCGAACCTGGGACCTTTCAGTCCGCAGGCCGACGCTCTATCCACTGAGTCAAACCGGTTTCGGCGAGTTTTTAATTTTTAATAGACGTATTAGCAACAAAACAAAACACACACATGCATGCTTCGGGGCGCGCATCTTGCATGAATAGAGCTGGTGATTTGCCGTCTGTAGGAAACTGAGAGAGGGAAGGTGCAGCTGTGTCAGGACGGATGACGAGCTGTGTCGGCTGTCTAACCCCCAGCCCGGTGGTGTGTAAGCACCCGGAGCTCGCTTACCTTTTGCTCTCACCACTCGTCCCGCACGGGCCTCCTTGCCGCGGCCGACAGCACATGTGCGAAGGCCCGCCAGTTGTGCAGCAGAGAGACCGGTTCTGTGTGGCCGCCTAGAAGCCCAGGGCACCGTTCCCGCGGGCATCCCCATGGATCAGCAGGACTTGCACTGGCTCCCGTGCAGACTCTGGCACTACCAAGAGGTGAGGAGCTGGGTAATTCCAGCAAGTTGTTGTTTTACCCGAAAGTTGTAGATTCGTTCTACAACTTTTGCTGCTGCATCACTGATAACAGAGATTTTACATCAGGTTTCTATTTCGTGACCTTCAGAGATATGCACGAGCTACTACTTTCATCCGACAGGCTACTCCTATTACGAGAGTTAACACAATTCATCACTGAGAACAGATTCACAAGCGTATGTGGATGAAACCAAAACACTGGTCGGATCTAGGAAGGCAGGGAGAGCTAAGGCAGAGGCATAGAAATTGCTCTTCCCCTCTCTTGTCAATCCATGTCTATGGTCTTTAAGATAACTTGTTATGTAAAATTATTTATTTATCTAAGATGCACCTACACTGAATTTATCTGAAAAATAAAAAAGTCGATATTAAGAAAAAAATTGTAAATGGAAGATTATAAGAGAGGGTTTCGCGTGCCAGCAAAAAGTTACTGGCGTGCCATGTTTGGCACGCGCGCCAGGGGTTGCCCACCCCTGGCCTAGAAGATGATGCAGGCCTGCTTCCCTACAAATGTAAACACCAAGTATTCCTTCGTTTTCATTTTTTTTTTTCTGGGGGTGGGGCTGGTCTGGGGGGAGGGGTCACAGGAGGTTGGCCAGCCCACCCCGTACTGATCAGGGCCAGAGCTCACCAGGGGGAGGGGCCTCAGGCAGTTGGCTGGCCGGCCCCGCCCCCGGTCGAACTCCAAGTCTAGGGGACAATTTGCATATTAGGCTATTATTATGGATAGTAATTTGCATATTAGGCTTTTATTATGGACAACCGGTCGCTATGACTTGCACTGACCACCAGGAGGCAGATACTCAGTGCAGGAGCTGCCCCCAGCCCACAGGCCCCAGGCCAGCCAAGGTAGGTGCCAGCAGGGACCCCTTGATCACCTTGCCAGTCGCCCCACAGATCAGCCCTGATTGCTGGCCAGGCCTAGGGACCCTACCAGTGCACGAATTTTGTGGACTGGGCTTCTAGTATAGAATAGTTTTTTATTTTTTGTTTTTCTGTGATAGCAGTTGTAACTTTTATTTCATTTCTGATTTTATTTATTTGGGCTCTTTCTTTTTTTTTGATGAATCTGTCTAAAGGATTTTCAAATGTGTGTATATCTTCAAAAAAACCACTTTTAATTTCATTGATCTTATAAAAATTATAGCCTCTATTTTATTTATTTCTTCTCTGATCTTTATTTTTTTCCTTGTACTATCAGTAGGCTTTGCTCTCCTTTCTATGTTTTTGTCTGGTTTTCTTCTTGGTTGACTTCTAGTTTCATACTGCTGTGGTTGGAAAAGATGCCTGATATGATTTCAATCTTCTTATATTTATTGAGACTTGTTTTGTGGCCTCACATGCAGCCTGTCCTGGAGAATGTTCCATATACACTTGAGAAGAGTGTCTATTCTGATGTTTTTGGATAGAATGTTCTGCATATTATCTATTAAGTCAATCTGCACTAGTATGTCATTGAAGGTCAATGATACCTTATTGATTTTCTATAGGATGATCTCTTCATTGCTGTATATGGGATATTAAAGTCCTCTACTATTATTGTATGACTGTCAATTTATCTCTTTTTAAAAAATGTTTTTATTGATTTTTAGAGAGAGAGGAAGTGAGAAAAACATCGATGTGAGAGAAATACATCAATTGGCTGCTTTCTTCAGGCCCCCTACTGGGGATTGAGCCCACAACCCAAGCTTGTGCCCTGACTGGGAATCCAACCGATGACCTCTTGGTGCACAGGATGACACTCAATCTACTGAGCCACACCGGCCGGACCAATTTATCTCTATATGTTTGTTAATATTTGCTATATGTGTGTGTGTGTGTGTGTGTGTGTGTGTGTGTGTGTGTGTGTGTGTGTGTGTGTTTTATGTTGGGTACATAAATATTTGCTAGTATTATGTCTTCTTGTTGGATTGATCCCTTTATCATTATGTAGTGCCCTTGTCTCTTTACAATCTTTGAAAGTTAATTTTGTCTGTTATAAGTATTACTACCCCAGCTTTCATTTATATATATATATGGTTTGTTTGTTTGTTTTGTTTTGTTTATTCTCACCCAAGGATATTTTTCCATTGATTTTTAGAGAGAGTGGAAGGGAGAAGGAGAGACAGAGAGAAACATTGATGTAAGAGAGACATATTGGTCAGTTGCCTCCTGCATGCACCTTGACCAGGGCCCGGGAACCTGCAACCTTGGTACGTGCCCTTGACCTGATTCGAACTCAGGACCCTTCAGTCTATGGGCCAACGCTCATCCACTGAGCCAAACTGGCTAGGCCTTCCCATGTCCATTTCCCATCAGTTCTGAACTTGGAAGAGGACCAGGTGTTATTTGAGCCCCTGTCCCAAGTCAACCTAGGATGTGGGGCCATTGCACCAAGGTCGCAAGATATAGTACCAAGGAGAAAAGCTAGGAGACTGCACACATAGGTTGCCGTATTTGTGAATCTAGAACATGTGCATATAAAGGCAAGAGGGCTAATGACCTGCCCCAGGGCATTAATACCAGCTTATACCTGGAGAGCTGAATTAGGAGTGGGCTCTGCTCTGTGTTCAGGAAGATCTACATGATGTCACTATTGGGTGTTCAGGGAGAAGATCTACGTGATGTCACTATTGGGTGTTCAGGAGGGAGTTCTACACAGTATCACTATTATGATTACATGGAGACCACACAGCTCTGCAACAGGTGTTAACCTGTCAATGTCAGAGCAAGACCGGCGGGGTAAGGACCTGGGGGACAGGACAGAGTTGGCCACTGGGCAGTGGCAGGAAGAGGGCGGCCACCCCATGACTGCGGCAGTTGCCCTGAGCTGGGCCCCGGGACCCACGAGAAGGAGCTTCTTGGGCCGACCTCTCACCGTCACAGCCATGGGGCAGCTGTGTTGTGCAGGCTGACATTCTGCATGCCTCCTGCTGTTTGGATTTCTCTCGCCTGCGCTTCAGCTGACACTGTGAGGCAGATGCCCCAGGAGTGGTCCTGGCCTCAACACCAGCTGGAGAGCTATGGGGACAGGGGCAGGGCTTTGCCTCTGACAGGCTGGCTCCGGTCAGCTCAGTGCCCACTGCTGCACTGAGCTGACACGACACCTGGCATGAGTCCCTCCTAGCCCTGTTGCTCCGTCCTGATGGCTCCTGCCCGCCCTGTGTCCCCTGCACGGACAACACACCAGCAGACATGACACAGCCCCACAGCCCTGCTGGCCTGTGGTGTGTGGTTCTTGACTTCGTGTAGGAAAGTTTTCACAACACAAGTCCAGCTGGCTTTTGCAGTGTTTATTAAAGCTGGGGACAGTGAACCACAGGGAGGGCTTAAAGTAGGAGAAGCAGAGGGAGAGGAAAAGTGAGAGAAAGGGGGCCTTGGAAGACAGGGTCAGGTGGTAGCCTGGAACGAGCTGCTCCCCTGGTTGCAAGTCTCGTGGGTTCCCTTAGAGCAGTGGTTGCCAACCTTTCGGACCTCACGGACCACCAGTGGCCCTCGGACACAGGCTGACGACGCTGCCTTAGGGTTTAGGACAGTGATGGCGAACCTATGACAGGCGTGTCAGAGGTGACACGCGAACTCATTTTTTGGTTGATTTTTCTTTGTTAAATGGCATTTAAATGTATAAAATAAATACCAAAAATATAAGTCTTTGTTTTACTATGGTTGCAAATATCAAAAAATTTCTATATGTGACACGGCACCAGAGTTAAGTTAGGGTTTTTCAAAATGCTGACACGCCGAGCTCAGAAGGTTCGCCATCACTGGTTTAGGAGACAGAAGAGCAGGACAAGGCATGGGTGTGTCTCTCTTGTCTTGAGGCTTTTTATCTCTTGTTGGCCTGCCAGAACCCTGGGGGAGGTCTCAGGGGAGGGTCCACATAGAATGCTCATTCGCGTTCAGGTGTGTCCTTCAATATGCTGACCCATCAGAATGAGTGCATAGAGGGGCCAGGGTGCTTTCTGGTGAGTTTCCTTTTCAAAGCGTGTCCCTGAAGAGGGACCAGCACCCAGGCTCTCCTGTCAGGGCCGCCTGGAGTGTGTAAACCACTGCTCCTCAGTGTCCAGGACTCTCCCGAGCTGCTTACTGTCCTGCCTCACGGTCCCATCCCCATGTGCGGACAGGGTCCTGCCGCTCGGGCTGAGGGCACAGCAGAGACCTGCCTGCACTGCCTTTCGGGGGGGCTCTGAGCCCGGGAGGAACCCAGGGGTCCAGGAGATGGCCATGTAGTCTCGGGGCTGTAGAGTGGGTGTTGAGGTCCCTGCAGCCAGAGGGGCCTGGAAGAAGGAGGGGAGAACAGCCTTCCCACCACAAACCTAGCGCCTTCCCAACTTGGGAGCCTCAGGGATATGAACGGTGTGGCCAGGCTGGCCCAGCGCCTGCCTCCATGGAGACCTGACGGTCTGCTAATGCCTTGGGCAGCTGGTGGCTCTGGGCAAGGTGGGCACCTCTGTGAGCCAGAATACCCTCCTTGACAAAGTGCGGGTCCTGACCCAGACCCACTGGCTTCAGAGGTCCTTGTGCGACTCTCGTGAATGGGCCTGGGCCTGGGGTGGAGCCCACGGCCGGCCATGCCCAGGTCTTGTGTCTTAGACACGTCACAAGCAGAGGGAAGGGCTGCTGGACCCCCCAACCCCAGCACCAACTCCTAGGAAAGGTGCCTTGTGCCTGAGGGGCCTGGGTCAGATGAAGTCCGAGTAACGGGGCTTGGCTCCTCTGATCCATCTTGGACTGGCTGCTCCCTATTCTAGGTGGACATTTTCCTCTAGACATCTTCCTTTTTTGAGAGTTTTTACTTTTTATTTTCTTCTAAAAACAATGCCCCTTAAACCTCACTGCCTTGACATGTCGCCTAGCCCTAGGAGAGGGGCAGGCAGCCTTTATGCCGAGGGCCTGGCCAGTTGGGGTCTCCGATGCCACCTCCATGTCAAATCTCATGTGAAAGACCCTGCGAGCGATTTTCAGGACCAGACTGTGGCGGGCTCATTCCGCCTCGTGCTGTTTCCCTTGTCGCTCCTCCCATGACCCTTCCTTGAGACATTTGGGGAGAGGGTCTCAGCATGAGGGTGCGGGTGTGCATGGACGTGCATGTGAGGGTACAGAGGGCAGGGTGGGCTGAGGGCAGGGCCTCGGCCATAAGAACAAAGGGCAGCAGGGAGCATGTCTACGTGTCCGCCTATCTGCCTGTCCGTCCGCCCGCCCGGCTTGCCTCACCTGCCTGGCTCTGCGAGCCTGCTCACACCCCACCACCCTGCGGTCCGCCATGCTGGGCTGGGCCAGGGTCTGAGCACCTTCAGCCACTCCAGGAATCGGGTCCCTGCTCTTGGCCACTGTGTGGCTGGAGGAAGAAGCGTGACGCTAGGCTGCAGCTCGGCTCCCACCACCGATTGGCTGAGACAGGGACCAGATGACGTCTCAGAGCCCTATGGTAGCCATGGCAACAAGCCCCTTTAGATACTGCCACCCCAAGTCACTCCTGACAGCTGAGGGGGCAGGCAGTGCCGCTGATGGGTCCATGCCAGGGTCCCCAGAGGGTCAGATCAGGCCTGGCTGGGTGGTGGCTGTTCCTGCACGAGCTGTTAAGTGCTTTCATGTGTGTGAGAGCTTCATGGATGTCCAGATCCCTGTCCCTCTCTCGGGACATGGCCCAGGCTGCTCCAGGCCCTTTCTGACCCCCACCCTCCGCCCCTGTGGAGGCAGAAACTTACAGCCCCTGCTAAGTGGAGGACTTCAGGTTAGGCTTGCCCCAGGGGCTGAAGGCCAGGCCCAGGTTCCTGAGAAAATAATGGGTGAAGCAACAGGAGGAAGAGCAGAAGGAGCTGCCCAACCCAGGTGGACAGAGCCAAGCTTTTGATCCACCTCTGACCCCAAAGGGCCTGCCAGCCCTATCTCTGCCTGCCAACCTCTCCCCTGACTCTCGGTCTGTTGATCACACAAACAATTACACAGCCTCTCAGCCTCCAAAGGCCCCAGCTTAGCTCCACTGCCACAGACCTCTCCAACCCTGAGGAAATTAGCCACACACCTGGGACCTTGCACCTGCGCTTCCCTTGACCTGCACCACAGGCCCTTTGTGAGGCCTCCCCAGATGTCTCAAGACCAGGACTTCTCAGCAGGGGCACGACACAGCACTCTCCTGGGTGCTGCAGGGCATGGAGCACCCAAGAGCCAGCCACACCTATCCCTGCAGCCCCTGGTCGGCCCGAAGGTCCCTGGATGCGCGACCACCCAGTCAGGTCCCAGGAAGGCCACCTGAGAGCCCAGCTTCCTGACCAGGCCAGCCCACACCTGCTGAACAGAACAGCACAGGGCTCCAGCTTGGGGGCGGTTGGCGGGTGAGAAGAGGAGTTGGAAGGGAGTCTGGAGCCGGCAGAAGGTTCAAGGGGGTGAAGGTGTAGATGGGGTCACACACAGGCCCAGGGACGGGCAGACGGTGCACATGGGTGGGCCTCACAGTGGCTCCTCTGAGCTCCCAGCACCTGATAGGACTCAGGGCAGGGACCAAGGTGCGCAGGCCTCACCTGCTCTCGCCAATGTGCACCGCCAGGCAGCCAGTGCACCAGAGCCGGACTCGAGCGCCACCTTCAGGATGCAGAGGGGAACAGAGCCTGGACTGGCTCCAGAATGAGACAGTGGACATAACACGGTCCTCTGGCCACTCTTCGTAAGAGGCCTCTACTGGCTCAGTCCCACGGGTTCCTCCCCAGTCCACATCCAGTGATGGTCCTTCCTGTGTCCACAGCTCAGCCGTGGCCCTTGACAGGAAGCTCACTGGTTGGGCTGTTGTCAGGTAAGCACAGGGGCTCAGCTCCTCCCTGGGGGTTAAGAGGGCTCCAAGCCGGCTGAGGGTCTGGCCAGCTGCTGCAGGGATAGAGGTGGGGGCAGCACAGGGCAGGTCTGGCTTCTGCAGCTTTGACCTTGGTCAGTGCAAATGGTCCCCAAATCCAGGGGCCTGAGGGGCTGCAAGGACTCCTGGAGGGGGAACTGGAGGCTCTCAGAGAAGATCCACAGAACTTGGGCATGTGGCCAGATGGGCCCCAATGGCTCAGCTCCGGGTTCCGTGTGACGTGTGAGCACAGACAGTCCATGCCCCCTCCCCACCCCACCCCCGGAAGGTGGAACAGTATGATGGTCCAGCCTGCTGGTGGTGGTTTTATTTGTGGTGGGGGGTGACTCTGTCAGTCATGAGGGCTTCTTAACCTTGGCTGAATCAAGGGTATTGTGAGATTTGTGGAGACAGACGGATGCTGCCCCTCCAGGAGAGCTCATGTTTTACAGATTCAGGGCCCAGGCCACACTCAGGCGCCGCCTCAGCCCAGCCTCTGTCACGGGGGACTGAGCCACCTGCCGAAGCCAGAGCGCCTCCCATTGGCCCGCAGCACAGAACCAGGGGAGAGGCCAGCCAGGACTCGGACCTCTGCCCTGGCCACCAGTGCTGACAGGGAGCCCGATGCCCACGTTCACCCCCACCCCGCAGCCCTAGGTCCCTGGCAGGAGCCCCCTTACCTGTGGCCTTCATTAGGGTGGAGAGCAGGTTAGTGAGGGGTGACTGAGAGCCAAGGTCAATGGACTGGGACATCAGGGGTGCACACCCCTGGGGGGCCCCAGGTGACAGGCTGAGGGGCTGGAAGGGATCAGCTTGACTCAGCTCAGGGCTGATGGGGACGGTGCTGTGGACATGAACATGGGGGGCTGGCCCATCCAGACCACCACCAATCAGGGGCTGTAACTTGGACAACTGGGCTAGGCCATGCTGGGCCACCAGAGCTGGGAGGGGCAGGGGCAGGCTGGGAATTGTCAGCTTTTGGTAAAAATTTTTAAATATTAAAAACTGCTCATGGAGTAGGGACAGTACATGAGAGATCACTGATGAATGGGAGGCATGGGGGCACTGGGAGGAGTGTGGGACTGGGACAGCGGCCCCAGCTATGAACAGAGATCTCAGGGACACGCCCCGGCTCTGCCCAGGCAGGCCCCGACCCTCGATGACCTCATGAGCCGTGGGATCTCCAGAGTGACCAGCCATGCCTACTGGCCAGCTGCATGCCCCCGCTGGCCCCACCACCGGGAACACAACCCAGGTGTCGTTGCTTCCACCTCACCCTTCAGGGGAGCCAGCAGCCCTCAGCCAGTCATCAGGGGAACCCCCCTGTGCCCCTGAATGGGTCTTAAGGCTGGACTTCCAGGTAAGGGCCAAGGAAGAGGGCCAAGGCACCCCCAAATCTCAGAGCAGGAAAGGCCTCAGGGTGACTGGCCCCAAGTCAAGTGTGGGTCAGTTGAGGAGGGGACACAGATTGCCGGCCGTGGGGCTGTGCTGACAGCTCCTGGGAGAGGCCCTCCCTGCGAGACACTGCCACCCACAGAGCCCTCACAGCCCCCATCTCCGAGCTGGTGGGGGTGCCCACCACACCGAAGGGCATGCCAGCCAGACCAGCAGGAAGTGAGTGGAGAGCCAAGTACCCCTTGCCCGATCCAGGACTCCCTCAGGTCCTCAGGGTCCTCTCTGAGAGGAGAGAAAACACCAAGCAACCGCTCCACAGCTTGCCTGGGGACCACCCTCCCCGCCCTGCGCGGGCCTCTGGGTGGGGGAGGGCCACAGAACATGCAGGATAGCAAAGCAGCACCCACATGGCCTGGCTCGGACTTCACTCGTCTGCCCCCCAGATGTGGTGAACCTGCCTCAACTGGGCCTCCGCAGGTGGAGGGCGGCCCTCAGAGGCAGCGAGAAGGCCCAGGCCTCCACAAAGTCCCCCACCCACCCAGAAGCTTCCCAGCCAGACACACAAGAACGGTTCATCCACTGCCCACAGTGGCTCCTCCACCGCCCAACCCATGTCCACGGTGCCATGTCCATGGCGGGCCTGGGGGGACACAGGGACACTGAGCCTGGCGACTAGGCGGGGTCGGTCCCTCTGGTCGCCTCCTGGGGCTCTTCCGCACCGCCGGCCACTCAGTTAGCTCCTCCACGGAGACCTTGAACAGAGGGATGGGTCTTACAGGCAAGACGGGGCCCCAGGGGGGCACTCTTGGGAGGGCAGAAACCCAGCTGCCTTTGGCCAAACATCAAGAGGAACTGGGCGCGAGAGGACTGGGCCTCTCAGGCTTGGCCACAGGGTCAAGTGAGGCTGCTTGCCACCCCTCAGCCCGTCGGAAGTAGTGCCCTGTCTATGAGAGGAACCGCCTCCCTCGGGGATGCAGAGGGAAGGGGGCAGCCAGCGGCTGTGCCATGGGTGGGCTCTCTGCCCAGCAGCTGCCACAGGCCCCACACCCTCCTACAGGACAGACACAGGAGGTCTCAACTGGGAAGACCCGGGGATGCCAAGTGGCTAAGTAAACAGCGGGAGTCCAGCTCTTACCAGCGGGTCTTTCTGTCCCTGAACCTGTGAGGTGGGCCGGGGTGCAGGAGAGGTCAGGACCGGGGAGAATGTGCCATGTGGGACCCACAGGACTGTGGCTGCGGCCGGGAGCTGGGCAGAGGCAGCCCTTTCCCAAGCCCACCTGGTGTGCAGCCCCCTGTCCGAGGTGGTGCACTCCCCCCTATCCGTCTGCTATCCACTATCTCCCCCAGGAGGGTAGAGCTGCTGGCACTCACAGGTTCACTTCCTCCAGAGCCACCACTCACCCGCCTCTGGGATGACAGGGCAACAGCATCAGCAGGGGGCATGCCCATACCCAACACAGACTGGCATTCGGGGGCACAGCTCCCAGCCTCAGCAGTGTTGGGGGCTGGTGGGAGGTGGCTCAAGCCTCCTCTGCCTCCTTGGGTTTCACATCACGGCCCCACAGCGCGATGGGCGCATCTCTCTGCGTGTCTCCAGTCAAGCCCAGGCCAGCAGAACAGAGATGCCCGCGCCCCGCCCCCCTCCCCCCCCCACCCCCCGCCTGTGGGCGGGAGGTTCTCTGCTCCGGAGAAAGCAAATGGGTGCGCAGGGCCATTTTATTCCGCTGGAAATCCATCCGGACAGGGCCCCTCTCCCTTGGTGCCCCCCTGGCTGCAGAGGCTGCCACCAGAGCTGTGCATGTCCGAGCTGGCGGCATCACGTCACCGTGTACAGCTCCTCCCGGTGGTTCTTACAGATCTGATAGCGGCAGGCGAGGCCCTGTGAGCAGGCCCAGGGCTCAGCATGCTTGTCCCGCGGGGGCAGCAGGAAGGCTGCGCTCCCCGCCAGCAGCATGTGCCAGATGCTGTGGGTATAGTAATAGTTGTCACTGGTCATCATGGAGGCGTAGATGGCAATGGCCACGGCGGCCATGGAGATGCCCGGCAGGAGGTAGAAGGCCCAGCGCTGCCAGGAGGGCGGGTAGCAGCGCCGCCGGTGCCCGCAGCGGTACACCTGGGGAGAACCGTTGAGAGAGCACTGGCACGGGGCTGCAGCTGTACCTCCCAGGGGCCTGCCCACATCTGGGTAGCAGGACAAGGACGGGCAATACTCGTAAGGGGCTCCAGGGCATAGAGACCTGAGGTGTCCTCAGGCCTGGGCGAAGCCACACAAGGCCCTGAGCGCCAGGGCCTGGCCTCAGCACACGTGGGGGACTCCAACTCAGGACCAGCAACATGGCCAGAGCCAGTGGCCAGCTCTCTCCTCCAGAGTGGGGGGTCTGTGGGGAGCTCCTTACCCACACGGTGACCATGACCACGAAGGCAAAGAGACAAGGCCCCATCGTGTTCCAGGCGCCCCTGCGGTCCAGCTGCAAGGTCATGGCCAACACCAGTGTGCCCAGGAGAAGCAGAACCTGAGTAAGACACAGGGACGACACAGGTTCACGGAGCCCAGGCCAGGGCCGTTCCTAATGGCACAAGGCCCAGCAGGAGCTGGTGGCTGGGGCGTGCTGGGCATCCTTCGCCCCCCCACTGCCCCCAGCACCCCGCCCGCCCCCTTGGAGCTGCTGGCACACTGCTCTGCTCCACTGGTCGGGCGGAAGGCGCCCTCCTCTAGTTACTGACTCATCCTGAGGCTCAACTTAGCCAGGCAGGGCTCCAGGTCACATGTCTCCATCAGCCATGCTGGCTGTGGCAGAAAAAGCGCCACAGAGTTCTCAGCGCCCTGGGAGAGAGACGGGCTGGGAAGGCCCTGCCTCACCGTCTTCCACCTTCTCTCCCCAGAGCCCTCTGAGCAGCCTGCACAGTCCCTTCCAGTGCCAGAGGGAGGGTCGTTATGGAAGACGGGAGGTTTCTAACGGCAGCAGCCAAACCCTCTTTCTGGTCTCTCCCTCAGCATGCAAGGCCTCTGCTCCTTCAGAGCCCAGCCTTGGGTGTGGGGAGGCACTCACATATTTCAGGGCGGCCTTCAGCCGCGCCATGCAGAGGATGGTGGCCCAGATGGACACCCCCGAGCCCAGGAAGTCGCAGTACTGCAGGGTGTCGTAGCTCAGGATGCACAGCACGGCCTCCCCCGGCTGGTCGCAGGCGTGATAGAACTACAGGGTGGGGGGCAGTGAGCAGAGAGGTGCGGGGGTGGGTGGGGTGGCAGTGGACACCCCCCCCCCCCCCCCCCCCCGCCCCAGGGAGCAGCAGCACACCGTGGAGAAGAACATGGTGTAGGTGTAGACGGAGGCCTCCACCAGGAGGCAGCGGTGCACAGAGAGGGCGATGGGGGCCAGGAACATGAGGTTGCTGAGGGTGAGCAGGAGCACGGCTGCCTGCTGCTGGGCCAAGGTCTGGGCAGTGCTGTTGTCTGTGCAGCTCCACCCACGCCAGCCTGTGGGCAGGGCAATGCTGAGTGGGCTGAGGGTGGGCAACTGAGGCCAGGCTAATGGGGGAGGCACCTCTGAACCTCAGGGCACGGCCTGGAGAGAAGTCTGTTTCTCACCGAGGAGCAGGCTGGGACAGGTGTGTGTAGGTGCGGGCATGTGTGGGTGGGTATAGGATAGTGTGGGCAGACGCAGACAGCTGTGGGGCTGCATGAGCAGGTGTAAAGAAGTGTGGGGCAAGTGTAGGGAGGTGTGGGGCAGATATGAGGCAGCTATGGGACAGGTGTGGGGCAGGTATATGGCACGTATGGGGCAGGTGTGGGCAATATGTGTGGGGCAGGTGTGGAGCAGGTGTGGACAGGTAAGAGGCAGGTATGGAGCAAGTGCAGGCAGATGTGAGTCGGGTGTGGGACATGTCTGTGGGCAGGTGTGGGCAGAGGAGGCCAAGTCAGGAGGCAGTCCCATCTCTGGGGGTGCCTTTCTGCCTGGGGGATGGGAGGTACATGGCAGAAGTGGAGAGAAGGCGTCTGCCCTTGCTCGGCGAGGGTGCTCTCAGCCTGGGCAGTGAGCTGGGCTCCTGGAGGAGGGCACAGGGCTGAGAAGTCAGGGACAGGAGTGTCCGGAGGCTCCGGGCTGGCCCTCACCTGCCTTGCAGCTGCAGCCCGCATACAGGTAGCCATGTCTGCGCAGCAGGAGGCACTGGCCGTATGGCCCGCAGTCGTTCAAGCAGGGCACCAAGGACAAGGCGGTCTCCACGAGCACTGAGGCCCCCTCACACCCCCTGGAGGAAGGGGCCCAGGAAGGCTGGCTGCGGGGTGTGCTGGCCAGCCTCCGCCAGGGCTCCAGCGGGCTCCTGAGGCCTGCAGTGAGGCCCGGCCCTGAGCCCTGGGAGACAGCAGCTGTGAGACACAGAAGCCAAGAGGCCCTTCCCCTCCGCACCACACTGCACCCAGCCTGTCTCGGGCTATCTTGAGCCAGGCCCCTTCCCTGTGCCCTGACTCCCAGGGCTGCCTGAAGAGGGGTGCCCATTGGAGAAGGGGAGTCCTTCCTAACTCCCGGAAGGCAACTTACCTTGCGGCTTGTAGGAAGCTGGGTCACTTTCACACTCAGACGCAGGCAGCCTGATCAGGGCCCTGAACGCAATGACTAAGCCACCCGGTGCCTCTGGTGGCCCCACGCCAGCCCCCAAGTTTACTTACTCAGGACTCTGAGGGCACACGAGCTGCAGGGAGAGGTACCAGCTGTCCGTCTCTGGGTAGGGAATGATAAGGTGGGCCTTGCGAGATACGGTGCTCAAAGACAGGGGATACCCCTGGAAGAAGGCTGCAGGGGGAGCAGGAGGCCTGGTGAGAGGTGGCCAGAGGGGCTGGCGTGGTCCTCAGCCGGATGCTCCTGCCCGTACCTGTGGTGCAGTTGAGTGCAGCGCTGAAGCTGAGGAAGGGCGAGGCAGCGTTCAGGCAGACCTTCACCCAGGTGTTGTTGGGCATCACACTCTACAAGGGGAGGCCGCGCAAATCAGCCCAAGTTCCCAGTCTGATGCTGCCACTGTCTGCGGCTCCACTGGCCCAGGGCCGCCAGGACCCTCCCCCCCAGCCCACAACACCCAGCCTCTGACCCCGCCCGCAGTCCCATTTCCTCCCTTTCTGCAAGGGGTGCCCCTATCCGGCCCAATGCCTATTGGGGCCACCGCCACCCAGTGTCCATGATAAAGTCAACGCCCGAAGGCTGAGCAGCCTCACTCAGCCTGGAGCTCTGTGCTGTGAGCTGCGCTGGGCCGAGCCCCACCTCGTTGGCCCACAGGGCGATGGTGAGGGAGCCCCCGCTGTCCATGCCCGTGCTCAGCTGCAGCCGCATCACCGCAGGCACGTCCGACTGCACCAGCACCGAGGCCCTGTCCGGGGGCCTGAAGTCCACAGACACCACATCCATGTCTTCCCGCACGGCCTGGTAGCTCAGGAGGCAGAAGGGGCCGCCGCCCACACGGCTGCTCCCCGCCAGGCCCCGCCAGCCAGGCCCCGGGGGCAGCAGACCAGCAGATGTGTTGCGGCTCTGGTTTGAAGTGTTCTGCAGAAGATGCTGGAAATTTACGATCCAAGGCCTGCAGGCTGTCAGGAGGACAAGGGCCCAGCTGGAGAAAGGGCTGGGGACCGAAGTCAGGGCAGAGCCACCCCAGCCTGCCTTCCCATCAGCCCACCTGTGAGAGAAGCTACAGTGCTGAAAGCCACCAATACATGGGGCCCTGCCAGGCTCTTGGCTGTCACTTGCAACCACCGGTCCCAGGGCGGCGAGGGCAACAGCAGGCGGCAGGCCTGGGCGGGGCCAGTGCAGGTGAGTACCTTCTGGAAGTTGCTGGGCAGGGTAGCTGAGCCCACGGTGAGGTGCACGGGGCAGCCCCAGCTCCCGTTGGACACACAGCCCTCTAGCTCCAGCCGCAGCTCCTGGGTGAACTCGGGGATGAAGATTCTGCAGCCAAGGGGGTCGGGCTCGCTCAGGCTTTGTGGCTGCCAGTGACCCCCCTCACTGGTCACACTCACGGTGGCTGCCCCACTTCCCAGCAGAACCCTAAGACCCAGAACCCAGCCTCTCCCACCCGCAGGGAAGAAGTGGTAACACCCACCCCATCAACCCAGAGGCTGGGCCTCCCCCAAACCCCCACTCACTTGAGGTAGCTGGGCTGGGAGAGGAGGGTCTGTGGCAAGGGTGTGTCGGGCTCCAGGATGGAGACCTCGACTACTCGCACGACCAGCATGTCAGGCTGGAAGATGTAGGCACAGGTGGGAATAAAGCCCTAGGGAGAGAAGGAGAGGTGGGGGAGGGGATTTCATGGGCATGGGATGGGGCAGTACCAGATGGGAGGTGGGCTAGGCTGGGGTGGGGGAGGCAGGGCTGCAGCAGGGCCTTGGCAGGGTCTCTCCTGAGGAGGTAAATGACAGGGACCAGCCATTCCCACACGGGTGTGTCCTGCCCCTCCATCAGGAGAGCAGACCCCTCACCTTCACCTCAATCTTCTGGGATGAGGGGGGCAGGTGGGCAGCCACAAACCAGTCCCCAGGCGCTGGGTGGGAGACGTTGATGGAAGTGTTGCTCTGTAGCATCTTGATGAGGAAGGAGGGCTGCACGGAGGTGTTGGCAGGGAAGCTGGTACCCAGGGGGTTGATGACGGGAGGGGCGCCATAGCGGAAGTACCTGGAAAGGGGGGGGACAGCAGGGCAGGCATCGGATGCGGGTGCTGGGCTGGGGTGGGTGCTGGGCCGGGGCGGGCGGGCACCTACACGGTGATCTCCAGGTTGGCACAGGTGGGGCCGCCGCCCTGGGCCACCTGCAGCAGCCAGCGCAGCAGCACGGTGTCCGGGGGCACTCGGAAGCGGTAGAGTCTGGCGCTGCCGTACCAGCTGTAGAAAGACAGCTTCTGCGGGGACTGCGAGAACTGCTCAGACACCAGCCTGATGTCTGCGGGGAGAAGGCACTGTCAGCCAGACCCGGGGTGCCCCAAGGCACCCCCACCTCCACGTGGGGGGCAAACAGGGGACTCAGAGCCCTTCTGCCCTGCATGGCCCCAGAGAGAAAGGACGAGGGACCCAGGGTGGGCTGGGCTGCAGCCTGGGGATGCCAGCCTTCTAACTCTGACCTGGACAAAGCTCACAGTCCCCTCCAGCCCTGGCAGTTGCTTCTGGCAACTGGGCCCACTTGACAGGTGAGGGAGTTCAGGCCTGGAGGCTGGCCACCTGCTCAGCCCATGATGACATGGGACACAGAGGGACCGATGCCCGAGTCCCCTCACCTGGAGAGGTGGCAAGCAGAGACCTGGGGTGGAAGTCTGGCCAGCCGTGGGGACCTGGGGACAGCTGGCCCCATTTCCTATGGGCATGTGCCCATACTGAGTGGCCCAGGGATAAGGCAGGGCCTAGGGCAGACAGACCACCCAGGGCCTCACCCGGGGCTCTGGGCCCCAGTCCCTGCAGCAACTCTCAGCCCCCCACCTCTCTGGCCCCAGTCCCTTGCTCCCTTCCCCTACATACTCCAAAAACGTGCCCTCACTGCTCACTCCGTCAGGCCAGCATTTCCTGGAGCAGCTCTGAGCACCTTCTGAGACTCAGCACAGAGTCTAGGCCCCAACCGCCCAGGCACAGCCTCCACGAGAGCCTGTGTCCAGGTCCTGCAGTGTAATCGCCTGCCCCGTGAGTGGGTGAGGGTGCCCACCCAGGCCCCTGCCTGGGCTCACAGAATACGCACACACTGCTATCCTGTGGGTGGGAGACCAGGCCTGGGCTGGGCCACCAGGTGCCTGAGCTGGATGGCAGGGATCCTGGCCCCAGTACCAGCCCCTCGACCCGTGTGATCTTGAGTGTCCCTCCCCCCTCTGGGTCCCAGTTTCCTCAGGATTCGGCAAAAGTGAACAGCACCTCCCTTTGGGGGCCCCTCCCTCCAAGGTCAGTGGATGTTCAAGTGCTTCTGGAAGAAATGCACTGTGGACACAGCGGGTGCGGCCTCGCTCCCCTCCCAGCGGGGGGTGCCTCCCTCTGCCCTGCTGGGGGAGTCGCTGCTCACACAACCCAGCAGCAGGCCGGGCCCTCAGTGAGAGCCAGGTGAGCCCGACGTGGGATGAGGCTCCACATGGGGCGCACGCCAGGCTTCCCAGGTGTCTGTGGGCCCAGGTCCCATTCACCAGGCTGTGGCCCGAGGAGGCTCGGAGCCACTGAACTGCAGACTTCTTTGAGGCCCCTACAGACCCTGGGATAACATGCCGGGGGCCAGAAGCCTAAGTGCTGGGAGGTGAGGATAGCTCCCCACCCCCTCTCAGGGGCGCATCTGGGGCTGAGAGAAATAGTCAGCCTCTGGTGGGCCCCAAAGGGGAGCTCACATGCAGAGTGCAGCCCCTGACTGAGAGGACGGCCTCCGCCCGCCAGCCCTGGAGCACCAGCCTGAGGACACTTGGAGCCCAGCTGGTGGCTGGGAAGTTTCAGCAGGTGCACAAGAGACCAGAGACAGGCTCAAGGTCACCCTAAGACACAGTGGTCCCCACTCCCGGGGCTACACAGCCTCTCCCAGCACCCCATTTCCTATGGGCATGTCCCATCTCCCTGCCCCAGATGCTCACTCTGTTACCTTGGTGAACATACCCGGTCATGAACACATCAGCCTGAGCCGGATGTGGAAGTCACATCTCTGAGAACAGGGAGCAAGGGCGCATGCACCCCGCCCTGCTCCGCAGCCCCCTCCAAGGACACAGGGCTCGGGGAGGACAAAGCAAGTCCTGAGCCTGTGCTGGGAACCCGAGTGAGGGCGCCCTGTGCCACACTCTCCACACCGGGACACAGGACCGGGCACTCCCATCGTTTCCGGAAGCCCGGCTGCACTGCCCCAGGTTCCCGGCCCCATAAATCGCCCACCAGTGGCCCTCACCCATCCCTACCCCCGATGGAGAAAAAAGGGTGGCAGGAGCTAATGGAGCAACGTAATCAGGAGTCATCTCCGGAAACTGCTTTCATTTCAAGCTCAGAAACCAGAGGCGCAGTCCTCCAAGAAACAGGAGCTTGGAGGAGCAAGATGTCAGGAAAGGAGGGGCTGCGAGCAGCAAACCCAGGAGCTCTCCCAGGCCGTGCTGGGTCGGCTGTCTAACTGCTTGGGGAGGGGCACCGGGGCCTGGCAGCCCTGCCAGCCTGGCCACATGGCCCCCCTGGAGTCCCAGGCCATTAGGCGTCAGGGGAGTTCACTCAACATCCCCAAGCCCCGGGCAGAGCCCCGATGGGCCACCGTCCTGGGTCACGGAAGGCTGGGGCCTCTCAAGGGGGCAGAAATGCAAATGGAGGGACACAAGTTCACCGACCCGGTAAAGTGCCTTTTCCTCCACAGCGCCCTCTCCTCCCAGCTCCCCGGGCGCCTGCCGGTCCTCCGGGAAGTGAGGCAGCTGTGAAAGTGACTGCAGGGGCTGGAGGCCACCGTGGGCGGGGTGGCAACATGACACCCACCTGGGCCCCTACTCCAGGGTCTATGCAACTTTCTCCCAACCAGACGGGGGACCCCTGGCATCACTCTGCCTAACCCTTCTTTTCAGCAGCCTCTCAGCTGGGTCCCCGCAGACCGCACCCGTCATTCCGACCAGAAGGTGTCCGAGAAGGAAGAGAGAGGGAGGGCGCCTCCCGGGGCCGTTTGCCGAGCCTCGCCCTGGGGACAGAGGAGGGTCGGACGCGTCCTTTACACCCCGACCGCTCGCCCACGCAAGGGACTGACCTGGCACTGCGCCCGCGCCAGGGGAGCGCACAGGTGCCCCCGGTCAGAGCGCAGGTGCCCCCGGTGAGTCACAATCCCGGCCCCACCCCCCTGCTCCCCCGCCCCGCGCCCCGCGCCCCGTGCCCGGATGGCGCCCACGCGCCCGCTCACCTCTGTGACCGCCGTCGCCCGCCGCGGCCGGAGGCGGCCGAGCGAGCAGCAGCAGCAGCAGCGGCCCCGCCACCGCCGCCCGCGCCGCGTCCCCTGCCCAGGTCCCAGCCCGGCCCATGGCTGTGCGCTCCGCCCGGCGCTACTCGGCCCGCGTCCCCGACCGCCTGCCCCCGCCGCCCGGGCAGCCGCCGCCCCGGGCTCCCATCGTCCCGGCCGGTCCCGACACCGCGCCTGGCACTTCCGCCTGCCAGGCCCCGCCCCGCCGGGAGCCGCCGGGAGCCGCCGGGAGCCGCGGGGAGCCGGGGGACGCGGAGCGCGGAGCGAGGGGCGCGGGGAGAGCGCAGCGAAGAGATAGGGATGGGAAGGAGGACGCGGGAGGGGGGTGCGACCGGGGCGGGGTCAATGCGGGGTCAGGGGCAGCGCGGGACTGGGGGCGAGGTGGGGTCAGGAACCACATGGGGTCAGGGCAGCGCGGAGCGGGGCGCGATGCTGACTCTGGAGGGCCACGGGGACCCGCGGCGCGGGGCCGGGTCGGGGTGTGGGAAGTAAGCGCGGTCCTGAGCCTACGTGGGCACGGGGGGCGTGCGGAGAACAGTGGGCCAGGAGGCGGTCGCAGATTGGGGCCGGCTGGGAACCACGCGGGCCGGGGTGTTCGCGGGCCGGGATGTGGCGGGAATTCAAAGCGCGAACTAGACCGCGCGGGAGGTGCGGGCGGCAGGGGAGGATCAGAGAGCCCCAAACCTTCCTGGAGGCGCTGGGTGGCCCCACGCGACGCGAGTCAGAGGGGCTCTGGCGGAGACGCCCCCACTTCTGCCTCCAGGGCTGGGCCGCTGCTGTCGCTCCACCAGGGCGCTACCAGTGAGTGTAAAAACCCCCCACAAAATAAATCTTATACTCCTCAGGAAAAAACAAACAAACAACCAAAACCCCAAACACACAGATGAAGGCTGAAAGGCTCCGTGACGTCAACTTAGAAACATTCACACCGGTGAAGGACATCCTGCGCTTATGAGCCAAACCCTCCGCAACTGCGGGGAAGTCCGAGTGGAAGGAGACAGTGCCCCGGGGGGCGGTTGCACTCGTTTTATTCATTACAACAAAGAGGAGGCGGAAGGGGTGACATGAACTCCATTGGCCACAGGTTAGGGGGCGGGAGAAAGCAAAGTGGCGCGGGGGGGGGGGGGACCTCTGGGACTGGATAAAAAGTAAAACGTTAGACACACTTACTTTTACTAAGTGCGTGCAGGACAGTTAACAGGCATCAATTAACTCAATGACAAGGAGGGGATTTGTGGACTCTGCAGAGCGCTGCCTGTGCTTTGAGGGGTCTGGAAAGAGAAACATTACTTAGACATTCCAAACATGTGTTATCATGGATGCAAAAAGGCCATATGTAGGCTCAGTTCAGGCCAAGATTGACCTTTGTCAGGGAAAATACAGGCCTAGGCCATGACTACCCACCGCAAACTGCTTTTAGTTAAAAAGTCTTAATTTCAGACCATACCCTGTGGTCACTTCAGGTCTGAGTTTGTAAGGCTGCCACACAGGCCACCCTGAGCTGCCAGGTTAGCACGGGGCCATGTGGGAATGTCACAGTGGTGAGTGGGACTAACTCCTCGGCCTTTACACCAGGACCCCAAACACGAAATGCTCAGAGGCTAGAAGAAAACCTGGGTAAGAAGAGAGTCTTGGGGAAGTGAAGGCATTTCTAAATATGGCCCCAAACTTAGACGTCTTTAGAGGCAGGACTGGAAAACTCAACTAGGCCAAAATGTTAAAAACAAGCCGTGAACCAAAGAGGACGCGCTTTGCCCCTGGTATTACAAAGGGCCAATCTCAGTAAGATTAATAACAAAGAGCTCCTACACATCTAAGAGAAAATGCCCGCGTCCCACACAAAACCACCCCATATTCCTGGAAAGGAAATGCAAATGAACAGGAGCAGGCTCCCTCCTCCCTCCTTAGAAATTTACATTCAAATTCAAAAGCTGCCCTTTTCTCTTTCACCTAACAAATCTGCAGAGATCAGAAGGTAATCACCCCAGAAGGGTGACACTCTGAGCCTCTGTGTATGTAGCCTCCTCTGCGGTGCCTTTTCCCTGGAGACGTTCCCAGCAGTTTACCCAGATCTTGGTCCTCGGGGGATGGACATTTGATTCGTGAATTCCCACACCGTGACTCAGACACTGTTCTAACAGTGCACCTGCAGCAGGAAGCTGGAAGCGCTGCGTTCTGGTTGGAAATGATCCACCCATCACTATAGCTCAGCAAAGGAAAGGGCTGAAGTGTGTTCACAAAGCTGCCACTTTTATAGGAAATTTAAACCAAGCCAAAAAAAAAAAAAGCCCACAGTATTTTATTTGCATGTTTCAAAGGCATGAATGACTGCAAGTGTCAGCAGTTTTCCCTGGAGGCGGGAACCAGGTGGCTAGGGATGGGGGTGGGGCGTTGCTATGCCTGTTTGTACCTTTTGGACTTTATACTGGGTTTTGGGGTTGAGGGCTCACTAGAGGGGAGAAAGGAGGAGCTGACCCACCAAGCCCAGGGCCAGTGAGGGGTGGAGGGTGGAGGCCTGGGGGGAGGAAGCCAGAGAGTTCACTACAGAGCCCTTTTTCCTTGGGCATCCTGCAAGGCCCCCTCACCCTGGCAGCAGGGGGTGGGGACAGCGCTTCTGCTGCTCTGAATGTGAAGGGAGGGAGGCCAGCTCCGGTTTGGCTGAGCTGTGAGTTTAGTGCACTGTGCTGACCCAGTCATGTGGGGATATTCCATCCAAGCCCACCCCCTGCCCCAGGCTGGGCCTGGGGCCTCACCGCCCCCATTTCTCCTAGGGACTCCCTGAGCTGAGCGTCCCCCTCAGTGTGAGGTCCCTATGCTCAGGTTCTCTACCAGGGAGGAGGGGAGACAGCAGATGCCCCACCCTCACCCCAGTGCTCCATCTAGGGGGCTGGCTAACTTGTAAATAAATAAGGAGCCCTAGACTGGAGAGCTGAGCCCTCTGCTGAGTAACTGCATTGGCACGGGAAGAACCCTGGAACCCACCTTGAGGGGCTTCACATTCCAGACGGGCAACGGAGGCCAGCCACAGAGGTTCTGTCGAGAGGCACTTGCGCACACACAGTCTGTATTCTCTCTCACAGCACACAGCAGAAGGCACTCCAACCAGATCAGGTGGCCAGCTGCTAAGAACAAAATGACTCAAATGTTGTAAAGGAGACTTAGAACACATCCCTTAGAATACAGAGATGGGAAAGAATATCTTAAGCAAGATCAATAGGGAACTGGGCAAACTATGAAGGAAAAGTTACTTATTTGGCTACATTAAATAAATGTTATCCTATATAATAAAAGACTAATATGCAAATTGTCCCCTTGGGAGTTCTATGGAACAGTTCGACCACTTGCTATGACGTGTGCTGACCACCAGAGGGCAGTGCGGAATGAAGGAAGGCACTAGGTGGCAGCTGGCAGCGGGGGCGGGGCAGGGGGTGCGGGGGGGGGGGGGGGGGGAAGGAAGGCCCTTATCGGCCCTGATCGCAGGCCAGGCCTAGGGACCCTACCTGTGCACCAATTTAGTGCACCGGGCCTCTAGTGTAAGTATAAGTATGAAAGTAAACAGTAGGATACAAGTCATTGATTAAGTCAAAAGGCAAATGGGAGAAAATATGTCCTATGCATGCAATAAAGTGATGCTGGAGGAATGGATGGGCCAGATTTCCCAGATGGGAGTGGGAATGAGGTCTTTGAGAAATCTTCAGAAAATGAATGTCCTAAGATTCGCACAGGGGGATGGGATATGGAAGAAGGTCTTCATGGCGTGGAGTTACATTTCCTGGGTTCCAATGTCTTCTGCCCCTTAAGCCAGTCCTGGAAAAGGTGCACTGGGGTTTCAGCAGAGCCAGAAGCAAGGCCAGTGTCCAGAGCTTCCGTCCCGTGATGCAGTGGGTGTGGTTCTGCATCTGGCTAGTTAAAGTCTGTTAGTCCAGGTGTGGAGTCCAGCATGGCCCTGCGCCATGTGGGTACAGATGAGCACGTCCCCGGCCACAGGAGCCCAAAGGGAGAAGAGAATGCGAGCTGCTGTTACTTGGCAGTTTAAGTATTCAGGTATTGTGCTTGCAATGGCCACCCCATCCTGGCTATTACCTGTTTCCAGGTGTGACTGACAGGTAGGCACCTTCCCACGTCACTCAGACCTCACTGGGTATGCATCTTTTGTCCAGTCGCTTCCCCCAGCAATTAGCGGCAAACAGACTTGGGAAGTGTTACATGCAGCTTTGGGTAAAGCTATATAAATGACATATCCATGTTATTTGGTCTCCCCTTTCACTCCTTTCTTGTTAAATATTAACCAGATTATTACAGAGGTATCAAAAGGATTAATATACTTAAGATAGAGAGGAAATTTACACATTGAAAAAAAAAACAAAAGAAAAATTGACACAGGATATAAAGTCAGTTTACAGAAGAAAATGAGAAAAGAGGCAAATAGCATGCAATATGTGAAATGCTGCTCAGTTGAATGTGTCTTTTTTTTAAAAGACATATATTTTATTGATTTTTTTACAGAGAGGAAGGGAGAGGGATAGAGAGTTAGAAACATCGATGAGAGAGAAGCATCCATCAGCTGCCTCCTACACACCCCCTACTGGGGATGTGCCCAAAACCAAGGTACATAGCCTTGACCAGAATCGAACCTGGGATCCTTCAGTCCTCAGGCTGATGCTCTATCCAGTGAGCCAAACCGGCCAGGGTGCATATGTCTTGATACAAATTAAAACAAGACACCTTGTCAAAAGCAGCACAGTAGCCCCAGGATGCAGCACCTCTCACTCTGCTGGGGTGAAGGTGAACTCCCCAACTTTTTGAAGGTTACTGTGGCAACATTAAAATGTAATAGAAAACACAAAGACCTAAGGCAGATGCAAGGGTATAGGCTACAGAAGTACTTGTAGTTGTGAAACAGATTAGTGTGGGAGCCCTGTCCAGTACACCGGATGCTCAAGGCCACGCTGAGCATGGGAATCCTAATCAGGATGTTCAAAGCTACTTTGCTATATGCAGGTGCAAAAGCAAGGACACAGCAAGCTCTGCACTGCACAGGTGCCCTGGTTGTCCCTGACAGCAGCACCATGTGGGCAGCTTCTGGCTGTGAGCTGCTCTGGTGGAGGCAGGCAGTGTAGCCCAGATGGCATCTGGGTCCTGGCAGGGGCACAGGCCCGGAGACATGAAAGGGCAAGGTGCATCCCTGAACCTCCTCTTCTAAAGGAGGGCCCCCTGGACCCGGGGGCGGACTCTGGTTGCCATGAAACCAGATGGGGTGCAGCGGTGGCTTGTTGGGGATGTGACCTGGCATTTTGAGAGGAGGGGCTTCAAGCTGGTGGGGATGGAGATGCTTCAGGTACCAGACTCTCGGCCTGTGGGTGTCCCTCAGTGCTCGGCCCTCATGTCAGCCTTGCTCCAGGAGGAGTGTCCTGTTGGAAGAAGGGGAGGGTGGAGAGGTGGAGGTGGTATCTCCTGCACTGCTGTGCTTGGCATGCCCGCTTGTGTAATTATTGTCTGCAGTCACTGTCCCAGGGCCCACTGGGGTTCTCTCTCCAGGGGCTCCTCTCACTCCTTCTCCCAATGCCACTCAGGCACCAGAGAGCATCCTTGCTGAGCACTACCACGACCTTCGGAGGAAGCCTTCTACCCAGCCCTCATCAGCTACATGAGCTCTGCCCCGTGGTGGCCATGGCATGGCCTGGTGGAAGGGGTGGAGGGCCCTGGACTGAGCCCAGAGCTGCTGAGCCCTTGGTGATCCCCACTCCTGACCTTTATCCCTGTGCTGCAGGTCTGGGAAGGCTCCCATGTGGTCTGCACCTCAAGGGCCATGATAGGGTGCACAGACTCAGTGAGGCTGCCCCCGCACCATTCGAGGCAACTTCAGCTTCCACAGCAGCAGGTACAGGGGCCCTGGCACACTCAGACACAAGCTCATTGGTTTGCTGGGTGAAAGTTAAGCCAGAAGAGACCTTTGCTGTGGGACATCACACCCACTGCTTGCTAGTCTCAGGGAGATAAAGCATTCCCTGAGTGTTGTGTATGTACTCTGTCATCATTGTCTGTTGTCTGACTCTATCTTGCCAGATACCCCGAGGGAAGACTGGTGGGAAAATGAGGCTCCCAGTAACAATCTGGGCTGGTCCATGAGGTGGTGGGTCAGAGCCGAGGCCAGGATGGATCCCAGTTTTCTAGCTCCCCTCTTCTTCCTCTCCCCTCTGCGTCATCACCCAGCTGCTCCTCTGGCCAGCAGGAGAGCAGCAGCTGTTCTCAGGACCCCGATGCATGCAGAAGCCTGTTCCTTACCTCTGTGACCTTCCACCTGGCACAGGACCAGAAGGCAACAATCCACACCAGCGGCTCCGTGGAGGGGCCCAGAGGGAGAGCTGGCTCTGGTTCCAGAGCAATGAGCTGGTGGACTGGGCTGCCCACATTCACCCAGAATCCACCACCCCATCCATAGAACGGAGCCTACCCTGTGCTCTGCTGTCTGCCCTAGGCCCCTCCCTGCTCACCCCTGCCCTAGGTCAGAGAGGCTGACCCAACCCTATGTGCCCTTTGGTATTCTGAGCCAGCGAGAGACTTTCTGAACCAAATACCAGGCTGCCTGCGGGCATCTCCAAAGGTGGGTAGTCTCCCCTCCCCTCCCCCACAGGGAGACATGAAAACTCACTGTGCTGTGCTTTGGCAGGTGGCTCTGTTGGTTGGAGTGTTGTCTTGTGCACCGAAAGGTTACAGGTTCGATTCCTGGTCAGGGCACATACCTAGATTGTGGGTTTGATCGCCGGGCCAAGTACATAGGGGAGGCAGCCAGTCAGTGTTTCTCTCTCATATCTCTCTCTCTCTCTCTCTCTCTCTCTCTCTCTCTCTCTCTCCCCCCCCCCCTTTCTCGTTCTCTCCCTTCCTCTCGCTCTCAAATATATATATATACACACACACACACACACACACACACACACACACACACACTCAAGTGAGGATTAAAAAAAATTCACTGTGCTAGCCCTAGCCAGTTTGGCTCAGTGGACAGAGCCTTGGCCTGTAGACCAAAGGGTCCCAGGTTTGATTCTGGTCAAGGGCATGTACCTCAGTTGCAGGCTCCTTGGGGCTCATGCAAGAGGCAACCGATTGGTGTGTTTTTCTCACATCAATATTTCTCTCTGTCTTTCGCTCTCTCTTCCACTCTCTTTAAATATCAATGGAAAAATATCCTTGGGTGAGGATTAAAAAATATCTATCTATATATACACTAATAAAAGAGAAACATGCAAATTGGTGTCACTCTGCTATGCCCACCAGCCAATCAGAGCAACTATGAAAATTAACCCAACAAAGATGGCGGTTAATTTGCATATGTAGGCATGGAGCAAAGACTGAAGGCTCCGGCTGGAGTGAAGACTGAAGACTGAAGACTGAAGAGGCTTGGCTTCTCCGCTGTGGCCGGACCAAAGGCCTGGGTCCCGGGTGCCAGCGGAAAACCGGTGCCAGCAGCCAGGGGAAGGAAGGCCTATTGTGCGAATCTCCATGCAATGGGTTTCTAGTCCTATCTAATAAAAGAGTAATATGCAAATTGACCATCACTCCAACACACAAGAAGGCTGCCCCCATGTGGACACAAGATGGCCAGCAGGGGAGCGCAGTTGGGGGCGACCAGGCCTGCAGGGGAGGGCAGTTAGGGGCAATTGGGCTGGCAAGGGAGCAGTTAGGCGTCAATCAGGCTGGCAGGGGAGTGGTTAGGGGGTGATCAGGTTGGCAGGCAGAAGTGATTAGGGGCAATCAGGCAGGCAGGCGAGCGGTTGGGAGCCAGCAGTCCTGGATTGTGAGAGGGATGTCTGACTGCCCGGGCATCCCTCGAGGGGTCCCAGATTGGAGAGTGTGCAGGCTGGGCTGAGGGTCACACACACCCCCCGTGCATGAATTTCGTGCACCAGGCCTCTAGTCCTATCTAATAAAAGAGAAACATGGTAATTAGCGTACGACTGCTACCCTTCCCATTGGCTAATCAGGGCGATATGCAAATTAACTGCCAGCCAAGATGGCGGCCGGCAGCCAGGCAGCTTGAAACTAACATGAGGCTTGCTTGCTTCAGTGACGGAGGACTCCAACGTTCCCTGCCTGCCTTGCTGGCCTCTGAACTTGCAGTTTGAAACATAGTTACAAATATTGAAGCTAAACAAAACCCCAGAAACCTGCTTTCAGCTAGCCGGGATCTCAGAGCTGGAGCTGATACAGAGTTTCGATTATAGAACCCAAACAAACCAGATACCTGCTTTCAGCAGCAGAAGCCTCAGAGCTGGAGCCAGAGCTAAAGCTGGCCCAGAATAAAAGAAAAAAAAAGAAAAAAAGGAGCAGTTGGGAACTTCAGTCACCCGCCAGCCTGAAAACAGCCCTCAGCCCCTCACCTAGACTGGCCAGGCACCACAGTGGGGACCCCCACCCTGATCCAGGACACCCTTCAGGGCAAACCAGCTGGCCCCCACCCGTGCACCAGGCCTCTATGCTACATAGTAAAAGGGTAATATGCCTCCCAGCACCGGGATCAGTGTGACAGGGGGCAGCGCCCAAACCCCCTGATCGCACTGCGGCTCTGTGTGTGACAGAGGGCGGGGCCACAACCTCCCTATCTGCCCTGCTCTGTTTGTGACAGGGGAAGGCGCCCCAACCCCTTGATCAGCCCTGCTCTGTGTCTGATAGGGGGGAGCTCCCCAACCCCCTGATCGCTCTGTGGCTCTGTGTGTGACAGGGTGCGGCGCCCCAACCCCCACCCCCCCACGGGCCCTGCTCTGTGTGTGACGGGGTAGAGCCATAACCTCCCCATCGGCCCTGCCCTGAGTGTGAGAGTGGCGGCGCCCCAACCCCCTGATCGGCCCTGCTCTGTGGGTGATAGAGGGTGGCACCCCAACCCCCCTGATTGGCCCTGCTCTGTGCGTGACAGGGGGTGGCGCCACAACCTCCCCATTGACCCTGCCTTGAGTGTGACAGGGGGCGGTGCCCCAACCCCCCAATCGGCCCTACCCTGAGCGTGACTGAGGGTGGCATCACAACCTCCCAATCCGCCCTGCTCTGTGCATGACGGGGGCGGCGCCCCAACTCCCCATTCGGCCCTACTCTGAGCCTGACCAGGGGCTGCACCTAGGGATTGGGCCTGCCCTCTGCCACCCAGGAGCAGGCCTAAGCCAGCAGGTCGTTATCTCCCGAGGGGTCCCAGACTGCGGAAAGGGCACAGGCCGGGCTGAGGGACCCCTCCTCCCCCCTGAGTGCACAAATTTTTGTGCACCGGGCCTCTAGTATATATATAAAAGCCTAAGTGACAGAACGACCAGTTGGCCGATTGCTATGAGCTGCCCCCTGGTGGTCAATGTGCTCTCACAGCCAACCTCCTGCAGCTGGCCAACCTCCCATGGTCTCTCCCCCCGGCTGGCCAGCCCTCCCCACCTCCCATTGGCCCCGATTGCCAGCCAGGCCAAGGGACCCCACCCTGCATGAATTCATGCACCAGGCCTCTAAATATATGTATATTAATTGTGCTAAGCATGGGGGTGGAGCGCTCATCAGGGCTAGGTTCAAGTGCGGCCCTTTGAGAGCAGTGCTGACGCTGACCACCTCATCAGCAGCAGGAGATCAATAACTGCTGAGTGCAGGACTCAGGCAGGGGCCAGTAACCTCCAACCGGAAACTGGGGGAATCCAAGCTGGGCCCTGGAGCTGGTGCTGCCCCAGCCCCACTCGGTCCGATACTACTGAAGGAGGAGCTGCTCTCTTGGGCAGGACTGGGGGGTGTCAGGAAGGGGTGCTGGGGAGGTGGTGACGGAGACCACCTCAGGATGGACACCCTGGTACCTATGCTGCCTCCCCGCCGCCCCCCCCCGCCCCCCGCCCGGCATGGCTGCATGCAGCTGACCTAGCTGCCTGGTATCCATGTCTTTTCACATGGGCACTGCATCTCACCCTCACCCTGGCTCCCTATGCCCTACTCCATTGTGACGGGTACTGGACTGTGGACGAAGGGGGCCACATGCTAACCTGACCAGTTCAGGGCCTTGCAAACTCAGAGACCTATAGTGACCACAAAAGATGGTCTGAAATTAAAACTTTTTAAACTAAAAAGCAGTTTATGGTGGGTAGTGATGTCCTACGCCAGTATCTTCCCTGATAAAGGTCAGTCTTTACCTGAACTGAGCCTACGTATTGCTTTTTGCATCCATGATAACGTATCATTGGAATATCAAAGTAATTTTCCTTTTTCTAGACCCCTCAAAGCACAGGCAGTGCTCTGCGGAGCCCACAAATCCCCTCCTCGTCATTGAGTTAATTGATGCCTGTTAACTGTCCTGCACCCACTTAAGTAAAAGGAGTATGTGTCTATCATTTTACTTTTTACCCAATCCCAGAGGCCCCCCACTTTGCTTTCTCCCGCCTCCCTAATCTATCACCAATGGATTTCATGTAACCCATTCATGTCTTCTCTTTTGATTGTCTCCTCTTTTTTTAAAAAAATATTTCTATTGATTCAGAGAGGAGGGGGGGGGGAGAGAGAGAGAAAGAGAGAGAGAGAGAGAGAGAGAGAGAGAGAGAGAGAGAGAGAGATCAGTGATGATAGAGAATCACTGATCGACTGCCTCCTGCACACCCCCTACTGGGGATCAAGTCCCCAGCCCGAGCATGTGCCCTGAATGGGAATTGAACTGTGACCTCCTGGTTCATAGGTCTATGCTCAACCACTGAGCCACACCCACAGGGCTGGCAGTTTTTGTTTGCAGCTTGATGGAGGTATAATTGGCATACAATAAACTGTTTATGTAAAGTGTATAACTGGCAAGTTCTGACCTATGTCTGTACCTGTGCAGCCGTCACAGTCACTGTAAGGAACAGACCCATCACCTGCAACCTGTCCTCCAGTCCCTTAGTAACCCTCCCCCTGCAGGAGACAAGGCTCCATGAGGGGGGATCGATGGCATCTGGCTGAAAGGTGGGGGTAGGAGAAAGATGCGCTGGGTCCAGGACCCAGTGCAGGCTGTTTGGTGTCCCTGCCTCCTTCCTCCCCTGGTCCCTGTCACAGGCTGTGGCAGGTCCCTCTTTCTTCTCTAGAACAGAGCTCAGTCTCTCTCCCGCTGTCCATCAGCAGGGCCACCGAGGCCGCCCCTGGCCAGCTGCCTCAAAGCCCCTGCAGGAGGCTCCAGGTGACAATGGCTGGCTCAGCCCTGGGTGTCGCGCTCTGGGCACAGAGCCCTCATGGCCCTCGTGGCTCATTCCCACATGCAGCGGGAACTGTCCCCATTGGGAGGGGCTCCTTCAGACAGCACCTGCCCAGAGCCTGCTCCCCAAATATCTATCTGAGCTCCCAACACCACTCCACCTTTGACAAAAATTACTTTCAAATATTTCAATAGAACGGTGGATAGAGGTGACCTGACAAACAGGTGAGGAAAGAACAGATAGTTTGGGGAAAACTGGTTCATTCAGTGAGAAAAACCAAGTATAGGTCCCCCACCTTATATCACAGTGAAACAGGAACTCCAAACGTATTGCAGACACAGCGTGAGTCCTGGCTGCTGCGGCTCCTGGGGCTGGGGAGTCCTGTGCAAGGAAGGGCTGCCAGTTCTATTCGGGTTTGATCCAGATGGGGCAAGTATGTAAAGCTATGGATCTATGTTCGAAGATGTTTCCCTGATACATCAATGTTTCTCTCTCTCTCTCTCTCTCTCTCTCTCTCTCTCTCTCTCTCTCTCTCTCTCTCTCTCTCTCTCCCTCTCTCTCCCTTGCTCTAAAATCAGTGAAACATATCCCCAGATGAGGATTTAAAAAAATCCTCATAGTGTGGAAGGGAAAACTATACTAGTAAGTACAGGAACATATCTTTGAGACTGGGTAGACAATTTATTTACTAAATTTTAAAAGTGTTTAATTACAAAATTCCTAAAATATGTGGACAAGATTTAATAACAAGATAATAAAAACAGGTAACCATGTGTCCCCACCAGGCTCACCAGAGCCTGACCCGCTGCCCTCTGCTCCCAGCCCATCTGTCTTTTAAGGAAATGAATTTACAGGAAGAGCTAGATTTCCCCTCATCCTTTCCTCTCCTGTCCCCGCAATGTGAGGCCCCTGCTCATTTTGGTGCTTTTACAACAAACAAAGGTGCTTGAAAACAACAGATGCCACGGAGGCTGTGCTTTTAGATTCTGCAACTTGCGTTTTCACTTGTGGATGTCTGCCCACGCCCATGTGGCAGAGCTGGCTCATTCATGGACACGCTAGATAGTACCCCTTTACACAGGCTGCCCTCCGCCACACACCAGTCTCTTCATGGAACTGTGAAAACCAGTGCTGCACAACACCCTCTCCGCTCTCCCCTGCACCTCTGAGCACCCCTTCCTCTCTCTGCCTCCTGCACCTCTGAGCACCCCTTCCTCTCTCCGCCTCCTGCACCTCTGAGCACCCCTTCCTCCCTCCTCCTCCTGCACCTCTGAGCACCCCTTCCTCTCTCCGCCTCCTGCACCTCTGAACACCCCTTCCTCCCTCCTCCTCCTGCACCTCTGAGCACCCCTTCCTCTCTCTGCCTCCTGCACCTCTGAACACCCCTTCCTCCCTCCTCCTCCTGCACCTCTGAGCACCCCTTCCTCCCTCCTCCTCCTGCACCTCTGAGCACCCCTTCCTCCCTTCTCCTCCTGCACCTCTGAGCACCCCTTCCTCTCTCCTCCTCCTGCACCTCTGAGCACCCCTTCCTCCCTTCTCCTCCTGCACCTCTGAGCACCCCTTCCTCCCTCCTCCTCCTGCACCTCTGAGCACCCCTTCCTCTCTCCGCCTCCTGCACCTCTGAGCACCCCTTCCTCCCTTCTCCTCCTGCACCTCTGAGCACCCCTTCCTCCCTTCTCCTCCTGCACCTCTGAGCACCCCTTCCTCTCTTCTCCTCCTGCACCTCTGAGCACCCCTTCCTCTCTTCTCCTCCTGCACCTCTGAGCACCCCTTCCTCTCTTCTCCTCCTGCATCTCTGAGCACCCCTTCCTCTCTCCCTCTGGACCTGTGCAATGGTAGGCAAGAAGTGGAAGTGCTGTATTAATAATGTGAGCCCCCATACTCTGCTGGGATCAGACTTAATTTTTACTCTGGTGTCAAATGCTCTTTATTCATTCCCTTAGTACCAATGTGGTTCAGCATCTTGTTTATGTTTATTGGCCACTGGAGCTTCCTCCTTGGGAACTGCTTATTCGTATTCAGTGCTCCTTTTGTATTGGGAGGCTGTTGAGTTGCTACGGACTGAATGTTGTCCCCCAAATTTGTTAGTTGAGGACCTAACCCCCAATTTGATGTTGTTTGGAGAGGGAGCCTTTGAGAGGTCATTAGAGTTAGTTGAGGTCATGGGAGTGGGGCCCCCAGTGATGGGATTAGTGGTCCTATAGCAAGAGGAAGAGAGAAATGGCTCTCTCTGTCCCATGTGAGGATACACCTAGAAGGAAGCCCTCATCACATGCCAAGAAGAGAGCTCTCACCAGGAACTAATTTGCTGCCATCTTGAGCTTGGATAAAATTATTTAGTTGGCTACTCAAAATTAAAGATTTCTGGCCTGGCCGGTGTAGCTCAGTGGTTGAGTGTTGACCCATGCACCAGGAGGTCACCAGTTTGATTCCCAGTTAGGGCACATTGCCAGGGTTTCGGGCTCAAGCAGGAGGCAGCCGATCGATGTTTCGTTCTCATCTATATTTCTCTCTCTCTCCCTCTCCCTTCCTTGCTCTCTAAAAATCAATAAAAGCATATATTTTTTAAAAGATTTCTGTTTAATCTTCCCAACAGACAGAGTTCATGAAGGGGTCACAGGTAAGGAGAAGATATTTGCACCATCAAAAACTGATGAGGGGCCCTAGCTGGGTTTGCTCAGTGGATAGAGCGTCAGCCTGCGGACTGAAGGGTCCCAGGTTCGATTCCAGCCAAGGGCACATGCCTGGGATGTGGGCTTGATCCCCAGTAGGGGGCATGCAGGAGGCAGCCGATCAATGATTCTCTCTCATCATTGATGTTTCTATCTTTCTCTCCCTCTCCCTTCCTCTCTGAAATCAATAAAGAAATATATTTGCCCTAGCTGGTTTGGCTCAGTGGATAGAGCCTTGGCCTTTGGACTAAAGGGTCCTGGGTTCGATTCTGGTCAAGGGCATGTTCTTCCATAACAGGCTTCCTGCCCTGGTTGGGGGCATGTGGGAGGCAACCAATTGATGTATCTCTATCACATGGGTGTTTCTCTCTGTCTCTCCCTCTCCCTTCCACTCTCTAAAAATCAATGGAAAAAATATCCTCGGATGAGGATAAAAATAAATAAATAAATAAATAAATAAATAAATAACACATTATAACATTTAAAAAAAGAAATATATTTAAAAATACTTTAAAAAACTGATGAAGGATTTTATCTAAAGAAAAAGTCAGAGAATCTAATAGAAAAATAAGCAAATGCTACGACGGGGCAATTTACAGATGTGAGATCAAGTTGGTCAAGTCGGCCCAACAGTGTAAGAAACAGCGTAAGAAATGTTAGCATTCAGTGAAGTTTGAATAAGAGAAGATGAGATGCCATTTTAAGTTCATCAGACTAGAAATCATATGTAATGTTTACTATAATTTTGGTGTATTTCCTCCTGGTTTTAAAACATGTATTAATAGAGTTGTGATCGAATTGAACTTCGCCTGTACCCGCCCCCACCCCCACCTCTGTCAGTGGCCAGATCTCACCCAGCCGATGGGGTGGCCCTGTGCTGACTAAGGTTTCCTGACCCACTTTGCCTGCACTCCCCTGCGGTCCCACAGGGCTGTGCTGCACACCAGGAACCTCTGAGTCACCTTCCTTCCCCCACAGGCAAGGTCACCAGGGAGGAGGGTCAGGAGGCCCACCTGCCTAGAGAGCTCCAAGGATATGTTTATTCCAAGTAACTTCAGCAGGAAACATTCACAGAGCAAAGTTTTCGCAGACATTCACTCAGGCCCCAAACCAACAGAGGTGAGCGCACACCATCCTCCCGTCCTCGTCTGCATACCTGACACCTGGTTGAATTCAAACGTGCACAGGAGTGGGCATGGAGGAGTCAGTCAAAATGGCAGCGGGGGCTGTGTCCTGAGCTGGTTCATCTCATCTGGAATGTTACCCATCAAAAGGGACCCATGAGGTCTGAATGACCCAGAATGGTCACTTTTTAATATATATATATTTTTACTGATTTCAGAGAGGAAAGGAGAGAGAGAGATACTAGTAGAAACACCAATGATGTGAGAGAACCATTGATCAGTTGCCGCCTGTGTGCCCCACACAGGGGAAAGAAACACTTTTTCACAGGCTTAACAAAAGGTCTCCATGTTCGGCCACGCGTGCCTTCGGTTAGAAGTGAGATGAAAAGCTGCAGCCCTGGCGCATGCCCTGACCGCGAATCGATCTGTCAGGATTGTCACTTGTAATGTTTCACACCAGAGTCTCCTGAATGGTCAGAGCAGGAAGAGGCATGCTGGCGTGCCCATCGGGCTGCATTTTGGCACATCAGCCAGCCACGGGACGCAGGGTGTTGGGAATTAGCACAGCAGAAGGAAGAGTGCTGCTTTTCTGTTTGTTTTTAACCTCACACATTAACACCCATATTTAGAGAGGCTCACACACTACAACTACCTCTGGAAATTGTATCTGGTCAAAGGCATCAGTCCCATTTCGGATTCTTGCCAAAATGGAGCTGTTTTTCTCTGAACACAGTATTTTCCCGATGAGAGCATGCAGCTCTTAAAAGAAGCTGGGAATATATTTTGGGGAGGGGATCCTCGCTTTTCTTTTTCCAATGCCAACCTCACAAAATCCCATCCATGCGTCTTGGAACTTTGTCGTGGAAGATGACTCCATTACTAACACCCTGCTCCTCGCTGTCTACTTGGAAACAGAGGTTCCCTTACCTTTGGCTCTTGCCAAAGCTGTTTATGAAACAAACCTGGTTTTGTTGCAGTGCATAAAAAATGCCAGTTCATCGTTTCCCTGGATACCTTTCATTGCGGGCTAAATGTGGCACCTGCCTGGGGCCTGGCGGCTCCCCTGCTCCTAATGCCCGCCTCCATTCCTGCCCGGCGTCCTGTGTCCTCACGGAGGACAGGGACTTGTACAGAAACAGTTGTCAACGGCCAGAGACAGTCAGGTGCTTGGGAGGCCTGGCTGCGGACTGCGGTCAGCACCGTGTATACTGTGAACACCCCTTTTTCCCAGGCTTCCGAAGAGCTCCGGGTTCCACCGCGCGCACCGCCGGTTAGAAGTGAGACGAACAGCACTTTCAGGGCTCTCCCACTCTCGGGAAGGAACCGCGGGCCAGTCCCGGCCTCTGTCGCCTCTGGGCGCCCCACAGGTAAAGCCTGTGATTCCTCCGCGCCCTGGGCACCTGTGCAGGGGCGGGTGCTGCAGGGGGCGGGCAGGTGCGCCGGGAGGCGGGGCGGGTGCTGCAGGGGCGGGCAGGTGCGCCGGGAGGCGGGGCGGGTGCTGCAGGGGCGGGCAGGTGCGCCGGGAGGCGGGGCGGGTGCTGCAGGGGGCGGGCAGGTGCGCCGGGAGGCGGGGCGGGTGCTGCAGGGGGCGGGCAGGTGCGCCGGGAAGCGGGGCGGGTGCTGCAGGGGGCGGGCAGGTGCGCCGGGAGGCGGGGCGGGTGCTGCAGGGGCGGGCAGGTGCGCCGGGAGGCGGGGCGGGTGCTGCAGGGGGCGGGCAGGTGCGCCGGGAAGCGGGCCACGCGGAGGCTGCGCGCAGCGCAGGTTCGTGTTCTTTGCCATCCGTTCGTGAGGCGCTTTTCCTTTCCAGCGCAGGATTCGGCGGGTGCAGTCCCCCACGTCGGGTTTACTCTCTTCTCTGGACGCAGTCCCGCACGTCCCCCGGGGACACCTCCTAGGAGTCTGCAGCTTCTGGGGACAGACACCTCTGGGTCCGAGGGCGGGGGCGGGACCTGGCCCGCCTTCCCTAGAAGTCCGCGGAGGTGGGGGTGCCGCGGGGCGCGCTCCCGTAGGCCCAGCTGGGCGTCCGTGCGGGAACCAGGGCGTCTCCTCCTCCCTTCTCCCCCTCCTCCTTGCCCCCTCCTCGCCCACGCGCCGAGTGGACGCTGGACGTAGGTCCCGCGGATGCGCACGGGCCCTCGGGCTTGAGGCTGATCAGCTCCCTCACGAGCCAGCCAGCGGCTGTGCGGAGGGCGGCCCGCCCGAGCCCTGGACGGGGATGGGAGCCTGGCCCCGCGCGCCTCCCGGGCCCTTGCGCCGCTGTGGTCCGGAAAGGCACGTTAGGACCAGTGGTCCCGCGTGTTTTTTCCTCAGTTCCGCCCTCTCCTCTGGTTGAATGTCATTAATGCTCCTCCTCCTTTCAAGAGGTTCTGGTCTAGGGAGTCAGTTTCTTTCGCTGCCCGCCCTTCCGCACCGCGAGCTGGATGTCTCCTAACCCAGGGGAGGTAGGCCCCGCGTGGCATGCCCAGCGGAGGGCAGTGCCCCTGAAGGGAGAAGTGACCCATGGCTCCCTCCGGGAGTAGCGGGGTTAGTCCCCATCCCAGTCCGGGACGTGAGCGAACTCCTGGGTGGTGCGGAGGCTGCTTTGGAGCAGATGGTTCACAGGGTGGCAAAGGCTGACTTTGGTGTCCGTGTAAGCTCTGCCCTTTCCTATGCTCCAGGCTTGTTTTCCCCAAGTCCTTTATCAGAATACACTAGAGGCCGGATGCACGAATTCTTGCAAGGGGCTCTGCTGGAGGCAAAGACCAACAGTAGTTAGTATAATTATGCGAGAAGTCCCCTGGAAGGCTAATGGACTTTGATATTCAGTAAGGGCTGAAAAAATCAGCATATTGCCCTGCTTGCAGCTGAATGGCTGAAGGCAATCCCCTAACCTGATAATCCTTTTACTGTTTACCAAACTTTACCATTGATATGACTGTTTGCATTCCTAAAGGGCAAATGTGTATTCTAGTAAATAAAAGCTGATGGGTCCAGGGTTTCAGAGAGCCTCTCCGCTAGAGAAAGGTCTCCACCTGGCTCCCTCATGCCTTCCAAATTCATATTTCTTTTCTAGTGTGTTCATTTGTGCGTCAGCCCCTTCTCCAGACCTTGAACCCTAACCACAAATGGACACGGCATTCACAGGGCTTGGCTCCCACCTAGCTCTGCCTTGGCCCAGCCCGCCCCTGCTTCGTGGGGAAGGACGTCTGGTCTAAGTAGCATATGATGCTTTTGTTATTATAGACTAGTGGCCCAGTGCACGAAATTCATGTGGGGGGGCGGGGGAGGGGGTGTCCCTCAGCACTGCCTGGACCTTCTCCAATCTGGGACCCCGCAGGGGATGTCCGACTGCCGGTAAGTCGGACATCCCTCTCACAATCTGGGACTGCTGGCTCCTAACTGCTCACCTGCCTGCCTGCCCGATCGTCCCTAACCACTCTGCCTGCCAGCCTTCTTGCGCCCAACTGCCTTCCCCCTGCCTGCCTGCTCACTTCCAACTGCTCCCCCCCCCGCCCCGGCTGGCCTGATGGCCGCCAACTGCCCTCCCTGGCGGTCTCCTGAAAGGTCTCCCAGTCTAATTAGCATATTAACCTTTTATTAGTATAGATTATGGAGGAGCAAAGAGAATTATTCTCTGATAAAGAAGTACTTTAGAGAAAAGTGAAGAATTCTATCCCATGATGAATATTTTTAAACTTTTACATGAAGAGTCTTAAGCATATACAAAAGTAGAGAAGGGAGACATCAGTGTCTCTCACATCTCTCTCCCTCCCTCCCTTCCACTCTCTCTGAAAATAAATGGAAAAAATATCTTCAGGTGAGGATTAACAACAAATAAAATGAAATGAAATGTGCTTCCCCCTTACAAAAAATAATAAAAAAAACAGGAAAATACAGTCATAAAATATAAAAGAAAAAAATAACCAATAATCCGACTAGCCTAAGAACAATACCATTAGCATTTTAGTTTAGATCCTTTTGTATATACACACACAAACACACACACACACACATGACTGTATATAGAAGTGTACAATTGAGATCATATTGGGTAGAAGCTAAATTATTTTTATAGATCTTCATTGTTTAAAACAGTGAAAGTAAATAATACCAGTAGGTAATATCCGAAAAATAAGGATCACTATAATCCCAACATCTAGAAGATAGCTATTAAGTATTAAATATGTAAATTAAAATGTATAATACATGCTTCATTGTACAAAATTGTAAAATTCCAATCTCTGTTGTTTTGAACCTGCTTTTCGACTAGGTTTTTGAAGTTGAAGATCTCTGGTGTGAGGTGTGTACTGTAAGGGAAGTCTGAGGTGTGCTTGTTCCGGGAGCACACAGAATTGTTAGGGTCATTGCAGTGCCAGAAGATTTGATTCCATGTGGGCCACACGAACAAGGTCCTAAAGGGCACCAAGCACACAGGTTGCTTCCCTTCCAAACACTTACTTTGTTTGAATTTTGGAAATAGAGCTGCCACATCTACTTATATAAAAACCATGGGTGGTGTTGATCACCACCACAACCCGAGACCAAACGGAAGGAAGTCAGACCTGCAGGGGTTGTCTTGGCAACAGCTGTGCCCTCTCCTGAGCTGTTTCCTGTAAGGGTGGGGTTTGAGGCAGGAACCCGCCCTGGAAACGTGGAGGCATATCTTTCTAAAGTGTGCCACGCCAGCACAGCCAGGGGTGAACCTGAGTGGGGGTGGCTGAAAGGCTTAGAAAAGACAGACAAGAGAATGAAAGCCGGGTCTTGGTGGGACACTGCTTCTCTGAGAGACAGCGCCCACGCCCACAGCCATGACTTTATTTTATAGAGGCAAAATAAGGGTGTGACCAAGATGTTTACAACATTTTCCTGGGTTTCAATCCTACTCAACTACATGCACCTAAACTCTATCAAGCCTGCATCACTCAGGCACGTGGGGCCACGTGTTCGGACCATAGGTTCAAGCTTACAACTACAGCTGTTGGCTATAATTGTGCTGGCAGGGCCCTGCCCTCCAAGCTGGGACTTGCACGTGGCAATGAGAGGACTGTGCCCTCTCATCAGTCCAAGGATTGAACCTGTCCAAAACACTGTAGTGGCTCCCCACAATAAAGTTTTAATTCTGTTTCTTTGTTACTAAAGTTGTGGCCCCACCCCATAACAAAGAAACAATTTCCGGAGGGTGAGGCCCAGGAATCAGGATTTAAAAAAGATTCCCAGGTGATTCTAATGTGCAGCCAAGGTTGAGAACCACTGCTATAGATAATATTAAAAATATATCTAAACATGCAATTCTTTGTCCAAAAAATGAGCATGTTCAAAAATTAAATGAAGAAATTTTGGATATACTCTATGGAGATTTTCACACATATTTGAGTGATGATTCCATTGATTCCACAGATGATGCTGGAAAGGAAAATTTTCCCATCAAATTTCTTAATAGTATTACTCATTCGGGAATGCCGTGTCATAAATTAAAATTGAAAGTGGGTGCAATCATCATGCTATTGAGAAATCTCAATAGTAAATGGGGTCTTTGTAATGGTACCAGATTTATTATCAAAAGATTACGACCTAACATTATCGAAGCTGAAGTATTAACAGGATCTGCAGAGGGAGAGGCTGTTCTGATTCCAAGAATTAATTTGTCCCCATCTGACACTGGCCTCCCATTTAAATTGATTCGACGACAGTTTCCCATGATGCCAGCATTTGTGATGACTGTTAATAAATCACAAGGACAAACTCTAGACAAAGTAGGCATATTCCTACCTGAACCCGTTTTTGCACATGGTCAGTTATATGTTGCTTTCTCTCAAGTTTGAAGAGCATGTGATATTACAGTTAAAGTTCTAAGTACTTCATCACAAGGGAAATTAGTCAAGCTCTCAGAAAGTGTTTTCACTCTTAATGTGGTGTACAGGGAGATATTAGAATAAGTTTAATCACTTTATCAGCCATTGTTTGTATCACTGTTGTTTTTATATCATGTTTTTGTTGTTTTCATTTCATGTTTTTGTCATTTTTATATCATGCTCTGTTGTTATATCCTTTTGTTACTGTTTATTTATTAATAAATTTATATATTATTTTCATATACATTTTACTAATTTCCTTTTATCTCTCACACTTCTATTATAGAGAAAGGGCAAATAGCAATATTAAAATATCTCTGCTAATTAATTCCCTTTTTAAAAAATATATTTTATTGATTTTTTACAGAGAGGAAGGGAGAGGGATAGAGAGTTAGACACATCAATGAGAGAGAAACATCAATCAGCTGCCTCCTGCACATCTCCCCACTGAGGATGTGCCCGCAACCAAGGTGCCCTTGACCAGAATCGAACCTGGGACACTTGAGTCCGCAGGCTGATGCTCTATCCACTGAGCCAAACCAGTTAGGGCAATTAATTCCCTTTTAATGTGCATGAATTTCATGCACCGGGCTACTAGTTGTTATAATGGAGACATCAGACAAAGGGTGAGGCACCCACTGAAGATTGTTATGCGTCCCTAAAAGTAACAGTGACAAAGTCTCTGATGTACTTTAGATTAGTGCTTCTGATTAGGTGATGGGAGCAGAATGCTAAATTGTATGTATATCATGATTATAACTATAAATATTATCCATGTGAAAAATCTTGAGGGAAATAGTAAAAATTATTTTTAGTTGTGTGAGTCATTGTGAGTATGTGTGTTGGGGAGATGTAATTGTAGGAGGGGAGTGTATGGTGGGAATGGGGTTTGGTTTTACTTGAGGTATTGGCCAAATTTTCTGCTACTTTATTGATTTTATTTCAATTAATAGAGGACCAGTGCATGAATTCGTGCATGGGTAGGGTTCCTCAGGGTGGCCTGCGGGGATTGGGCCCCAGCTTGTGACCCCAACCTCACAGCCCTGCAGACCCGCCTGACACTCCGCCTTGGCCTGGCACCGCCCCCTCAGCTGCTCCACCATCCCGCCTGTGGGGGCAATCAATCGGGGCCAGGCCCCCTCCCCCACCCCCCACCCCCTGCCAATTGGGCCCACGCTCACACCCACCTTGTTCTGGTGCCACCCCCTACCTGCTTCACCATCCTGCCTGTGGCAATCAATAGGGGCCAGGTCCCCTCCCCCACCCCACAGCCATCTGCAGTGCGATCCCACCTATCGGGCCCCCACTTGCACCTGCCTTGGCCTGGTGCTGCCCGCTCACCTGCTCCACCATCCTGCCATGGTCCCACTCTTGTCGGGGCCCATCAGGGCCAGCAGTGCCTCCACTGCCACCCGCTGCCAGCACTGTGTTGCCAACGCCCGCCATGTTCTGCGCTGCTCCTGGTGGTCAGCACACATCATAGCGAGTGGTTGAACTTCTGGTCGAACTCCTGGTTGAGGGGACAATTTGCATATTAGGCTTTCATTATATAGGATAGGATTTTGAAAAGTAGTGCCTGTACACAAATCACAAATTTCAACAGTATATAAAGGAATCTAGAAAAACGTTACATTACAGTTTTTAGAAATAAAAATGTAAATAAACCTTAAAGATAAATTTGTTCATGTTTTACTTTGACTCACTTTAGGTTTTAGATCAATATGCAAAATACATCTACTAGTAAAGAAGTTCAGATTTTCTAGTAAACTGAAGACCTTTATAGAACATTGAATTAACATGTTCAGGTGCTTATCAAAGATGGACTGTTAATTTTTATTTGGAGAAATGTAAATGGAAACTACCTATAGTTCTGGAAGGTTGGCTTCCCGATGGGCATTGTGCTTTCCTCAACACCTAACGTAAGTATCTCTAAGAAATTCCTGGTGAGAAGCCTGGCCCTGCCCAGTGGCTTGGCTGTAGTGTTGTCCCTACTCCAAAAGGCTATGGGTTCGATTCCCAGCCAGGTGCATATGGGAGGCAACCGATCGCCTTTACTCTCTCACATTGATGTTTCTCTCTCTCCCTCTTCCTTCCTTCTTCTCTCTTTCAGATTAAAACAAAATATATCCTTGGGGTGAGGATTTAAAAAAATAATTGTATTGATTGTCCTGTAATTTTCAAAAATACTTGAGACTAGTGGATTAGGGTAAATGGATTCAGTATCATGGTTAGGGAGGAAAAGAAATTTTTCAGTAGGTACCGTTTTTTTCTGTCCAAATATATCATGCTTGTTTTAGGCAAGTTGGTATTACTCTGTTACAACTTGTGTTCCTGGTTTTTTTTTTTTTTTTTAAATAAGTTTCCAAACTAGAGGTAGCAGTGAGCCAGGATTCTGTCTGTGTCTCTGACACAGGTTCCCTTGTCCAGGAAGACCTGGTGCTGAAACCCCTTAAAATCCTGCCGGAACCCTGATTGGAGGAAGACAGATTTGAATCTTGCCTCCTGCCTCCTTGCCAGTCAACTCCCAACTAAAGTCTTTTTTTTTTTTTCTTAAAGCTGATGCCATAGATGTACTGGCTCCTCTGTGCATCAGTAACAGGGATGCTTAGCTACACTCTGAGAAGAGAAACGCAAGCTAAAGTCATGGAGATAGCATTCTCCCTCTGGCAGACGCATAGATGCAGGAGCACCCTCCTTCGTGAGGCCCTTTGGGAAGAGGCACTCCCTCCTATTGCTGGTGAGAATGCAAACGGCACAACCTCCGGGAGGGGAGTGTGGCAGTATCTGTGAATGCACTTACCCTTTGACCTTAGAGTCCCACTTCTAGGATGTACATCCATAAATGCAATCCTTTTCTCTCACACATTGATGTTTCTCTCTCTTCCTCTTCCTTCTTCTCTCTCTCAGATTAAAACAAAATATATCCTCGGGGTGAGCATTTTAAAAAATTGTATTGATTGCCCTGTAATTTTCAAAAGTACTTGAGACTAGTGGATGAGGGTACACAAGGTTATTCTGGCAATACTATCTGTGACCTAAAATATGGAGACAACCCACTGACCCTCCAGGCTGAGTGAAGCACATCACATGCCAGAGAACTGGGCAGCTGCAAAAATAAGAGAGGGTTCTATACTCACAGCCTCCAGGGCAGGCCTGGGCCAGCAGGACCTGACTGTAAGAAAGAAAGAAAAAGAAAGAACGTGAAATAAGAAAGAAGGGGAAATGAGAATATGTGCTAGTATATATTTGCTGCTTGCAAACACACACACACACACACACACACACACACATTTTTATTGACACAGGAAGGATAAACTAGAAACCACTTTTTTTATTATTTATTTTTTGTTAATATTTACCTGAGGATAATTTTCCATTGAGAGAGTGGAAGAGAGAGGGAAAGACAGAGAGAAACTTTGATGTGAGAGAAACACGTTGATTGGTTACCTCCTGCATGAGAACTGACCAGGGCCCGGGCCAGAGAGGAGCCTGCAACTAAGGTACATGCCTTTGACTGGAATCGAACCTGAGATCCTTTGGTTGTCAGGGCAACGCTCTATATATACACTGAGCCAAACTGGCTAGGGCTAGAAACTAATTTTAAATAACTTATTCAAGTAGGTGGAGACAGGGTATAAGGGATTCGGATGGGAGTGAAACTTCTCTGAGTATGCCTTTTTAGTTTTTAATTTCTTTTTGTTAATCCTCACCCAAGGATATATTTTTTTTTCTGAGAGTGAAAGGGAGGGAGAAAGAAGGGGGCGGGGGAGAGAAACATCAATGTGAGAGAGGCACATTGATTGGTTGGCCCGAACATGTACCCTGACTGGGGTTGGGGATTGTACATGTCCTTGACCAGGAAGCAAACCCAAGAGTCTTCGGTATGTGGGCTGATGCTCTAACCACTGAGAAAACTGGCTCGTGCCTGAGTATGCCTTTTATATAACTTTGACTTGAACCATACAAATAACATTCTACATACTCAAAAACTTAAAGCAGCAATAATAGAAAAAACCCTAAAATGGAATTCAAATAGAAACAAATGAACCCAGAAAAATATTTAAAAAACTAAAGGCTGTTATTGGGATGATTAGTGTTAAACTTCTTGGCTATCATAATGGTGCTGTAATTATGTAGAGAGCAGTCCTTGCTCCTAGGAAATCCATGCTGGGCGGGTCTAGGGAGGGATCTTCATGTCTGTAGTTTACTTTAATAGATCTACACAAACTACGTGTGTGCAGAAAGACATAAACAATGTGGAAGGACACGAATAATTGTTGAATCTTATATTATTTGCATTTTACAGTGGGTTCAACATATTTCAAAATAAAATGGAAAAACACAATATGGGAAGTTCATTGATGAAACCTATATGCCATCTTGTACTATATGTTAGATTGTGTGGCTTTTATTCATCTTAAAAACAAACAACAAAATAAACAAAAAACCCCTTTGTTCCCAAATAAGTAACCTTACACATAGGCACACAGTTTTGTTTTGTTAATCCTCACCTGAGGATATTTTCCCATTGATTTTTAGAGAGAGTAGAAGGGGTACACTGATTGGTTGCCTCTCACACATATCCCAGGCCGGGGATCAAACCTGCAGTCCAGGTATATGCCCTTGACTGGGAATGGAACCCGTGACTCTTCAGTACTCAGGCCAACACTCTAACCAATGAGCAACACTGGTCAGGGCAGGCTTTACTTTTTAACTCAACACCCAATCTAGCATTTAAAAAAATATATATTTTTATTGATTTCAGAGAGGGAGGGAGAGAGATAGAAACATCAATGATGAGAGAGAATCATCAGTTGGCTACCTCCTGCATGCCCCACATTGGGGATTGAACCCACACCCCAGACATGTGCCCTGACCAGGAATCGAACCGTGACCTCCTAGTTCATATGTCGATGCTCAGCCACTGAGCCACAGGGGCTGGGCTAGCATTTGTTGGTTCATGGAGTACATGGAGTGTGAAGTGACCCCACTTTGAAATAGGAAATTCAAACTCCTCTTACACTGGGAATGTGATGGAACCAGTTCTTCTCTATCAAGGACTAGTGCTCCCCATGGGATGTAAATATCTTGTCCAACACATTCACCCAAATCTGGATTTATTCCATTTGAATAAAGGAAATAGCAAAGGTTCGCTCAGGACGGTGCCTCTGGAGGGCCCTTTCTGCCTCACAGGCATCAGGTTTCACATTCTTTCATGCCACCTGGACGCTTGCTGGGGGATGGGAATTTCCTAACCAGTTGCAGCCCAGAGCCCCAGGTCTCTGTCTCTCTGACTCAGAACCCTCTTCTTTTCAGAGTAAAGAGGAAGGAGGGCAATGGAATGGTACTCATCAGTGGCTAGAAAGAATAACTAAAAAATTAAGTTAGAAAATGTAACCACAGAACAGCTCAAACTGGCTCTATCCTGTTCTTACAAGGTACTGAGTTGTTTTTCAGAGACATCAGAACAAAACTGCAAGTCACTGGGCAGAGGGAAAAATGTAAATTACACAACCAAAGTCCACCCCACCACCCCTGCCGGGCCCCCTGCAGCTGAACTTTGGACCCTTTTAGGGTCCTTTATCCAGGAAGATCCACTGCTGACCCCGTACATCATGCCCCCGGGCCTGATTCGTGGAACTTGGACCCTGGGATGCCGCCTGTCTCCTTGTGGTCACCTTCTCAATAGAGTGTTCTTTCTCCCTCAGAAGCTGGTACCATGACTTGGTTTTTATGCACATGGCAGTAGGCCCTTGCTCGGTGACAGCCGCATCCCACAGCCGTATGCACAGCCGCATCCCAAGGCCGCATCCCACAGCCGCCTCGCACAGTGGGGTCTTGGTATTACCACCCTACTCTTTTGAGCAAATGCTCCTACTCTGTTCACTCCCCTTCTGCCTCTCTCCTGGAACTTTAGGAAAAGGTTCCTGATGTTAAATCAGAGATTGTGTCTGCTCAGCATCATGTGAGACCCTGTCTGTGCCTCGGATGGCGGGCAGGGTTCATCTTCTGGCCCCATCTGGGCCCTCAGGCTCCCGCCTCGTAAACATCCCCCTCTTCCTTGTTGTCTTCTTGAGCCTGAGAGCTCCTGCCACGGGCACAGCCCCTGCGAACCACCACTACACCCCTGTGAGGATGCTGGGTCTCCCTTTTCCCAGGTGAGGAAACGGAGGCTCAGAGTGAGCAGGGCACTCTTCTGCAGGGACAGAACTAGAACTCCAACTCATAGCCTCCAACTCCAAAAGCTACTGCTTTTCTCTTCGAGCCTCCACTTCCGTTTAGGTACAATGTCATGACTTGCCTTTTCGTTCGGGTTCTCATTTTGGTCCCATCCCTTCTCTTCTATTCTGTAAGTTTGCCCCATTCTTACTCTACTGTTTCTCAAACTTCAACTTCAGTCCCATGCCTCACCTTCACTCTTTTCTTTTCCTTTTTTTTTCTATAATCAATTGTTACCTATAGTCTTATTTATTCATATTTTCCTTTACATTGATTTCCTTAAAAATGAAATAAAAATAAAAATAGCCCTAGCTGGTTTGGCTCAGTGGGATAGAGCATTGGCCTGCAGACTAAAGGGTCCTGGGTTCGATTCTGATCAAGGGCACATGCTCAGGCTGCAGGCTCTATCTCCACTAGGGGGCGTGCAGGAGGCGGCCAATCAATGATTCTCTCTCATCACTGATGTTTCTCTCTCTCTCTCCCTCTCCCTTTTTCTCTGAAATCAATAACAATATATTTTTTTAAAAAAAGATTCATGGTAGTGCTGGCATTAAAAAAATAAAAAAAATAAAATACATATTAATCACCCAAAGGAAACTGTACCACCACTATAATTAAAAAATTAATTTTAATTGCTCACAATAGAATAAACTAAAAATGCATACAATGAGCTCTGGCCAGTGTGGCTCAGTAGGTTGAACACTACCCCCTGCACCGAGAGATAGAGAGATCACTGGCTTGATTCTAGTAGGAGGCATGCAGAAGGCAGCAGATTGATGTTTTCCTCTCTCACGTGGTTGTCCCCACCCCCTTCTCTAAAGTCAGTAAAAAGAAGACCAATGATTAGCACAATGTACCTCTGCAGCCAAAAGAAAGCGTCGTTATCAATAGAAAATGCCTGAAGACCAACGACTGGCACAATGTACCTCTGAAGCTGAAAGAAGTCAGCATCGTCGATAGAATATGTCTAAAGAACAGTCATCAACAAGTACTACCAATACTGGTAGAAACTGTCTTCTCAGGGAAAATGGAGTACATGAGGATGCAATTATTGAACATAATTGTGGTGGAATGACTGTTACATGTGAATTTTGCCTATCCCTAAATTTGTCCAATGAAAAACCATGTGATGGAAAATTTACTCGATGTTGGAGCAAAGGTAAAGTTTGTCCAAATTATGCACATTTTCCAGAATACCCGGCACATTTTAAAAAATTAATGATAAACGAAGATTCTGACAGTAAAAATTTCATGGAAAATATTTGTTCGATAAATAGTTCTTTTGCTTTTGCTTCAATGAGTGCACATATTGCATCACCTTCAGGATATGGGCCATACTGTTTTAGAATACTTGGACAAGTTTATCACCATACCGGAACTTTACATCTTTCGGATGGTGTTTCTCAGAAGTTTTCTCAACTCATTATTTTAGATTCGGCCGAAGTGATGAGTAAAAGATTAGCAATGCCAGAAAACCAAGCTTGCTCAGAAAGACTCATGATCAACATCAAAACCTCATGCATGAAATAAGTGAATTAAAATCATAAAGATGCTACATGAGGTAGAAAAGGAAGCCCAATCTGAAGCAGCTGTGAAAGGTATTGCTCCCACAGAGGTAACAATGGTGATTAAATATGATCGTAACAGTGATCCAGGTAGATATAATTCCCCCTGTGTAACCAAAGTTGCCATCATTTTCAGAAACAAAGATGGAGAACCTCCTTTTGAAAGGGACTTGCTCATTCATTGTAAACCAGATCCCAATAATCCAAATGCCACTAAAATGAAACAAATCAGTATCCTGTTTCCTACATTAGATGCAATGACATATCCTATTCTTTTTCCACATGGTGAAAAAGGCTGCGGAATGGATACTGCATTAAAACTCAGAGATGACAATGTAATTCACAGTAATACTAGATGAAATGTAAGGACACGAGTCACACACGTGCAGTATTATGGATTTCATCTAGCCGTCCGGGACACGTTCAATCCTATTTTAAATGTAGGAAAATTAACTCAACAGTGTATTGTTGATTCGTATTAAAAAATGGAAACCAATGGGATAAATTTCATTAAAGCAAACCAATCTAAGTTGAGAGTTGAAATATATAGTGGTTTGATGGATTATCTCACATCTAGATCTGAAAATGACAATGTGCCGATTGGTAAAATGATAATACTTACATCATGTTTTGAGGATAGTCCCAAAAATATGCAGCAGCGATATCAGGATGCTATGGCAATTGTAACGAGGTATGGCAAGCCTGCTTTATTCATAACCATGATGTGCAACCCAAAATGGGCAGATATTACAAACAATTTACAACGCTGGCAAAAAGTTGCAAACAGACCTGACTTGGTAGCCAGGGTTTTTAATATTAAGCTGAATGCTCTTTTAAATGATATCTGTAAATTCGATTTATTTGGCAAAATTACAACTAAAATTCATGTCATTGAATTTCAGAAATGCGGACTGCCTTATGCTCACATATTATTGATATTAGATAGTGAATCCAAATTACAAATGGAAGATGACATTGACCTTATTGTTAAGGCAGAAATTCTGGATGAAGACCAGTGTCCTCGACTTTTTCAAATTGTAAAATCAAATATGGTACATGGACCATGTGGAATACAAAATCCAAACAGTCCATGTATGGAAAATGGAAAATGTTCAAAGGGATATCAGAAAGAATTTCAAATGTGACCGTTGGAAATATTGATGGATATCCCAAATACAAAAGAAGATCTGGTAGCACATGTCTATTAGAAATAAAGTTGCCGATAACACTTGGATTGTCCCTTATAACCCATATTTGTGCCTCAAATATAACTGTCATATAAACATTGAAGTCTGCACATAGATTAAGAGTGTCAAATATTTATTTAAATACATCTATAAAGGGCACAATTGTGCCAATATTTAAATTTCTGAAAAAAATATTATCAATCATGACGAAGTACAGGACTTCATTAACTCCAGGTATGTGAGCGCTCCTAAGGCTGTTTGGAGACTTTCTGCAATGCGAATGCATAACCAACTCATGCAATCACAAGATTAGCTATTCATTTGCCAAACGATCAGAATTTGTATTTTCATACCAATGATTTTGCTGAAGTTATAGATAGGGCTAGAAGGCATAACTTGACTTTGATGGCTTGGTTTTTATTGAATAGAGAAGATTCCAACATGTGTAATTATTATTATTGAAAGATTCCACAGCATTATGTGTTTAATAATTCTTTGTGGAGAAAACGCCAAAAGGGCAGGAAAAAAGTATTGGGTAGACTGTTCACTGTGAGCTTTAGAGAACCAGAACAATATTACCTTAGACTTCTGCTTCTGCATGTAAAAGGTGTGGTAAGTTTTTGCTGATCTGCGAACTGTAGGAGGTGTAATTTATGATACATTTTGTGAAGCTGCTAAACATAAAGGATTATTAATCGATGACATTATCTGGAAAGATACGATTGATGATGAGATTATCCTTAATATACCCAAGCAACTACGGCAACCTTTTGCATATATATGCGTGTTTGGATGTCCTTCTGCGGCAGACAAATTATGGGATGAGACTAAATCTCATTTTATTGAAGATTTTTGTTGGAAATTACACCAAAGAGAAGGTGCCTGTGTGAACTGTGAAATGCATGCCCTTAACGAAATTGAAGAAGTATTCACATTGCATGGAATGAAATGTTCGCACTTCAAATTTCTGGACTATCCTTCATTAATGAATACAACTGCATGTGATGAATCGTACGAGCGACAACAGGCACAGGTTTTGATAAATTTTCTGAGTGATGAACAGTTGGCAGCCTTTCAGACTATAACTTCCGCCATCGAAGATCAAACTGTACACCCCAACTGCTTTTTCTTGGATGGTCCAGGCGGTAGTGGAATAGTATATAAAGTTTTAATACATTATATTAGAGGTCATGGTGGTACTGTTTTACCCACAGCGTCTACAGGAATCGCTGCAAATTTACTTCTTGGTGGAAGCACCTTTCATTCCCAATATAAATTACCAATTCCATTAAATGAAACCTCGATTTCTAGACTTGATATAAAGAGTGAAGTTGCTAAAACCACTGAAAAGACCCAACTTCTCATTATTGATGAATGCACCATGGGATCCAGTCATGCTAGAAATGCCATAGACAGATTACTAAAAGAAATTATGAATTTGAATGTTGCATTTGATGGGAAAGTTCTCCTCAGAGGGGATTTTCGACAATGTCTCAGTATTGTACCGCATGCTATGCGATCGGCCATAGTACAAATGAGTTTAAAATACTATAGTGTTTGGGGATGTTTCAGAAAGTTGTCTCTTACAACAAATATGAGATCAGAGGACTCTGATTATAGTGGATGGTTAGTAAAACTTGGAGATGGCAAACTTGATAGCAGTTTTCATTTAGGAATGGATATTATTGAAATCCCCTGTGAAATGATTTGTAAAGGACCTATTATTGAAGCTACCTTTGGAAATAGTATATCTATAGATAATATTAAAAATATATCTAAACGTGCAATTCTTTATCCTAAAAGTGAGCACATTCATAAACTAAATGAAGAAATGTTGGATATACTCGACGGAGATTTTCACACCTATTTGAGTGATGATTCCATTGATTCAACAGATGATGCTGAAAAGGAAAATTTTCCCATTGAATTTCTTAATAGTATTACTCTTTCAGGAATGCCATGTCATATATTAAAATTGAAAACTGGTGCAATCATCATGCTACTGAGAAATCTTAATAGTAAATGGGGTCTTTGTAATGGTACCAGATTTATTATCAGAAGATTACGATCTATCATAATCAAAGCTGAAGTATTAACAGGATCTGCAGAAGGAGAGGTTTTTCTGATTCCAAGAATTGATTTGTCCCCATCTGACACTGGCCTCCTATTTAAATTAATTTGAAGACAGTTTCCTGTGATGCCAGCATTTGCGATGACTATTAATAAATTACAAGGACAAACTCTACGCAGAGTAGGAATATTCCTACCTGAAACTGTTTTCGGACATGGTCAGTTATATATTGCTTTCTCTTGAGTTCAAAGAGTGTGTGATGTTAAAGTTAAATTTGTAAATACTTCATCACAAGGGAAATTAGTCAAGCACTCTGAAAATGTTTTTACTCTTAATGTGGTGTACAGGGAGATATTAGAATAAGTTTAATAAATTTACCAGTCATTGTTTTTATCAATGTTGTTTTTATATCATGCTTTTGTTGTTTTCATATTATGTTTTTATTGTTTTTATATCACGTTTTTGTTGTTTTTACATCATGTCTTTGTTGTTGTTATATCATGTTGTTATTGTTTATTTATTAATAAATTTATATATTATTTTCATATACATTTTACTACTTTTCTTTCATCTCTGACACTTCTATTATAGAGAAAGGGCGAATAGTGATATTAAAATATTTCTTCTAATTAATTCCCTTTCAATGTGCACAAATTCGTGCACTGGGCCAGTAGTGCTGTATATAAGAAAGGTTAAAACAAGGAATCACTTGCAGGTCTGGAATGGATGAGTTCAATTTACATTATTTCTAATGGCAAAAGATGATTTGGTTTTCAAACAAATTGCTTCCCGAACAGTGTTCTGGAATGCATTAAGTTCGAGAACCAAGGTTCCCCTGTATTATAACCACCCATTTCAGTTTACCTACTCAAACAACTAGATGTCATCCTTCAGCGCCTCCTTCCTCTTTACCCCTCCACCTTCCTTAATCACTAAGTCACCAAGCTTCAAGAAGAAGGAATTCTTCTAAGCATTTTTCAAATTCCCCCTTAATGTACTCACTACTCACTACCAGGCACTTATTTAGAAATGCTTAGTGCACCAAGTTCATGATGCTCCAGATGAAGTGCAAGCTCTACCATGTGATATAAGGGCCACCCTGATTCTGCACAACCGGAATCTGATGTTGAAGCAATATTGGGCGGAAGTGAGTGACCGCCCTTCTCCAGGTTCGTTGCACCTTCTCTCTCTGAATAACAGCAACAAGCCCGGACACCTCATGCCACAAACACATGCCCTGGTCAGCCTGGGGCCCCTCTGGAGCTCATGATTGTCCAGGGAAGTTATGCACAGAGACTTGGCAAACATTACTTCGTGCTTCTGGGGGTTTCTGGGGTGTCTAAAGGCTTTTACAAGAGAAGGCCACAGAGAATGTGGTGATCTAGCTTGATCTCATCCTGAAAAAGACAGGGGTTGGTGATTTCATTGTAGTCATAGTAAACCGATCTTTGTGAAATGTTCTGGTGAGCATTATGGCTTGCTTCACACAAGCCGTGGGTGGAGAGAGGAGGGGCGGAATCTGCACTTTGAGTAGGTCATAGATTTCCCCCAAAGGTTGGGTTCCTGAGCCTGTATGAAGGTCCTGTTCAGGGGGAGACGGGGAACCATGGCATTCTATTTCCTTCCTAAAATCTAGTTTTCTGCTTGACTCGGTTACTGTCTGTCTGTCTGTTCATCTACGGGAGTAATAATACTCCCCTCTCCTCCCTCTCTCTCATCCTTCTGTCTTCCATCATTTTTCGTTATCAATTTCTGTTTTTGTTGATCTTCTTTTCTTTTCCTTCTTTCCTCCTTTGTTCTCTTTTTGTCTCTCCCTCTAATTCTTTCTATCTTCCCTCCCTCCCTCCATGCCAACTTCCTTCCCTCCTTTTTCTTTCTTTCTCAGTTGCTGTTTGAGTCTCTCTCTCATGTTTCTTTCCTTTTTCTCTGTTCCCTCTCCTTTCCTTACCCTCATCCCCACCCTCCCTTTCTTCTTCTTCTTTTTGCTCCTCTTTTTAAAAAAATTTAAATTCTTTATTGTTGAAAGTATTACATATGTCTTCTCCTCTCCCCCTGCCCCAACATGGAAGATTTTGAGCTCACAATCAGGGAGACAAAACTGAGATGTCTTGTTGTAAAGAATCTCACATCTCCTGAGGAAGGCAGATGGCCCAAAGGGAATGAAGGGACAAGGGCAGGGCCCGAAGAAACCCCTGCAGGCGTCATGGGGCCCTGGCTGGCCCAGACCTCTTCCACTCCTGCTCTCGAAGCTTCGTCCGCTGGATTTTCCCAGAGATCGTTTTGGGTAGGTCCAAGACAAACTCCACCTGTTGGGACAGATCAGTCCAGGGTTGGCCATCCATGACTCCACAAGGTTGAATTTTTTTGAGGAATTACTGTAGGTAAGGGGAAGCTCCTGGGGCTGGGAGGCTCCAGGTGAGTGACTACTGAGTTTGGAAAACTCCCAGGACATAAGAAGGTGCAACAGGGAGGTTCAGAAAGTGCTCTGGGACAAGAAGAAAGTGACTAGAACAGGACATAGGAGTGAGCCGACTGGTCTCTGACATACTGTGGGGCAGGGAGAGCAGTACAGGGCACAGGAGTCAGACACCTGAGCTCTGACATCAGACTGTGTTCCAGTCTCGCCCCCAACATCTACCTGGCTTTGAACTAGGCTTTTCTGAGACTTATTTTTCCTACCGAGTCACCTGGAGAATCACCACAACCTTGTGGCGTTGTTGTGAGATAAAATGCAGGCTGCGTTCTTGGCAGGGGCAACACCCAAGATGTCAGCCATGGGTCTGAATCTGGACTAGAGACAGTGGGCAACTAAGAGTCAGGAAGCCTGGTTTTCAATTTCATTTCCATCCTTTTCTGTTGGTGTGTCCTCAGCAGAACTCAAAAACCTCTCCACCTTCACTTTCTGACCCGTGGGAAGGAATGCTTGCTGTTCAGGACCCTTCCATCTCTAATATTCCTGAATCCTAAGGTGTGAGCAAGGAAGAGAATTCACCGAGGCTTCTGGCTGTAGGGCTCAGCTTGCCAGAGCGCTGGTCTAGAAGTCAGATGGTTTTGGGTTTAAGGAAAGTAATAATAAGAGGGATACTGGTATGGAACAGGAATCTTCTCACCAGCTGACTTGCTGTGAGGCAAGGCTAACTTTGCAAAGGAAAGAATTTGTTAAAATCACAGTCGGATAAAGCAGGGGTTTGGCAAACGATAGCCTGTGGGCAAAATCCAGCCCTTCTCCTGTTTTTGTAAATAAAGTTTTATTGAAACAACAGCTATATGTGTTCATTTACAGTTGAGGCTGGCTGCTTTCTCACTGCAGGGCAGAGCTGAGTAGTTCCCACAAAGACAGTATGACCTAAAACATTACTATTTGGTCGTTGGGTGCTAGTGGAGAGCAGAAGGGAACCACAGGAGGTTCAGTTTAATGCTAAGAAGAAAGCGATGCTGCACATCATGAGGAAGGGATCAGAACGGGGTGGTTGCTGGGAGGAGGAAGAGTGTGGGAACAACCGCGACCAGGGCATTCTTAAGGGAGATGTAAAAGGAGACACATCTATGGGATAAACTGTTACCCTGTGTGACAGGACCCTCTCCACTGGGTCCTCAGAGATATTCAGCTACAAGTAGAAATCCATAATATGCTTGTTGTGGTCAGATTTCTAGTCGCTTTTAAAATACTTATTAAATTCTTGCTAAGGTACCTTATAAACATTAACTGTTCTTTTTAACAACCTGTGAAGGGGTGACACCATAATCCCCACTTCACAGATAGGAAAAGTGAGGCACAGAGAGATTGCTGAGTGAGTGATGGAGGTGAATGCAAGTCTGTGTGGTGGCCTCTGATGTGCTGCCCAGGTCCCTGCAGGAATGAAAGACTCACTTTCCCATTGCCAGGCCCCTTGCAGAGCACAGCAGCTCAGGAGAGTTGTCCCTCCCAGGGTCCCGCCCCTGGCCTCACCCCCAGGCCCTGCCCTGGGGCCCCACCCTCCAGGGCAGCCTGCATCCATGCCTGACCTACAGGGGCTGTAAAGGCCCTTCCCCAGCTGCTGCTCAGGAAATTGAGAGGGTGTCTTAGCATCAAGACTCCCCATGGGGCTGGCTGAGGCCCCCACTAAGCTCCAACACAGTGCAACTTTACCTTCAGTCAATCCATTCCCCTCCCTTCCCCAAGAGTTCACCCCAAAGACTCCCTCACAAACCTCTGCCATGTTAGTCTCCTTCTGAGTCTGCCTCTCAGAAACCCGCCAGGGACAGCTTGTGTGGACAAGTTGTGAGTGAGCACCTGGGTTACATAGAATCTGAGGGGCTTCATGTGGCCGCTCTCACCTTCTACCCCAGACTCAAAAGAAGAAAAATTAAATCCTTCCCTGGGACAAAGTCCTACCTTGTGCCCAACTCCAAAAACTGGGCCTCTCTTCCGTGTTCACCTCTATGCCTTAGTTCCCTGCCCCACAGTAAAAACAGCTGAAAACTATACTATAGTAGATTGTATGCTTTTTGCCCTTTCTGATAACAGCTCTTCCATTTACCCATGGGAGCCACCCCTCCCTCACTTGGTCCATGTCCTGGTGTAGGGCAGCCCTTCCTCCCATCTTCCTGCATTCCCTCCAGGGGTGACCGCATGACCCATAACTGGCCAATCACAGCGTTCATCCCCTGGTTACAGGGATTGTTTTAAGAATGGACACGTGACCCGAACTGTTCCAATGAGAATCAACTTGAAGACTTGCTCGTCGTTTGGGGACAAGGATGCTCTTTTTCTACTGGGATTTGCAAAGCTGCTGAAAGAGTGTTTGGAGCTGCTGGAGAGCACTTCAAGGAATGAAGCCAATACCGAAAGGAGAGTCCAGGGCAAGAGGCATCCCTGACCCCCATTGGCCTGCCTGTTCCAGCTGTGACTAAGGACTCACCCCCCCTGGCCTTACCAGTTGTGTGAGAAATGAACTTCAAGTTGGATTTCTGTTGCTTGCAGCCCAGAGAATCCTGAGTAATATAGCAAGACCTTGGTGCAGAGAGTGGGAATGTGGGCCGGATATGGGTGAGAACTTGTTATGGGAGCATCTGGTTTTCAATCAGGGTGAGCTCAGTGCTGAGCTACCTTTCAGGATCTATAATAGTCTCCGGATTGTTCTGGGGGGACTTTCTTGGTCATAGTCAGGCAGAACTTTGAAATAAGAGCCCTGGTCCACAGCCAGAGAAGGGAAACAGGAGAGGAGGCCGCCACTCCTTCACGCTGGGGGCGCCAGGGCCCTCACCTTCCTTGGGTACTTGTATGGGGCGGTCACCGACTTCACGTGCTGCTGCAGCTCCCTGGTGAGCTGCTCCGGGTCATGGGACAGAAACTCTGGCGCCAGGACCACAAAGGCCTTCACCACCTGCAGCAAGGACGAGGGAAAGAGAGGAGGGGTCAGAGCGCATCGTCACCTCCTGGGATACAACACAGTCAGTGTTAGGACTTCCTCCACAGCCACCGACCTTATGTCCTCTCCATTGTACCTCCAGGTATTTGTGGCCAAGAAAAGGGAGAAACTGGGGGTAATAATGGCCAACAGTCCAATTCTCTCTCAAATGGCTTATTGGGTGGGCAGTTAGGACGGCAGGTTGAGACCTGGCTCACCTCATACCCCAGTGGCAATAGCGAGACAGGGAGAAGCTAGGTGTAAGTGAAGAGAAGACAATAAGGGCTGTGGACCACAGACCCAGAGGATCTGTTCAACCCTCCCGCTACAGCTTGCACAGTTATGAAATGGAGATCCGATTGCCTTCCTTAATTCATGGGAACTACAATGACATCATATACAGCCTGGCTTCGCTCTATGCTTGGCACAGAGTTTTCTCAGTAGAGGATCCTCTTTGGGCCCCATTTGCCTAGTGGCTGCTATGGTTTCCATGGTGATATGTCCCATACCTGCCAGAGATATGACAGTGTCAGCTTGCACCCTGCAGAGATGTCCGGGACATTGACCCACACCTCTGCACCTTAACCTCCCCCCCACCCCCCAAGCTCCCGTGGACTCCATCTGGACCTTTTTCTAGAACCCCACATTATTACAGGGTCTTCCATCTTCCCCATATTCTCACTGCAAAATCCATGGCTCAGGGGCTCCATCTCTTGGCTCAAATCCCTCCTCTGTTCTGGTCAGGGATCAGTTCTGATTCAAGTGCCAACAATAGTGACCTTCTGAGATGCTTGCTATGTGATAGATCTTATTCCAAGCACCTTATAAATATTAACACATTTACTCATCAAACAACCCCTCATCTTACATATGGAAAACTGAGGCTCAGAGAGGGTAAGCAACTTGTCCCAGGTCACACAGCTAGTAAGCAGGAGGGCCAAGATTTTGGCTCAGGCTGTCCAGTTGCCAGAGTACATGCTCTTAACCATCACACTTTATACCCTTGTTTCCCAAATCTGCACCCCTAGCCTGCTGCTCCCCATCACCTCTCCTCGGATGGGGTCTGGGCTACTGATGACAGCCGTCTCCACCACAGCAGGGTGCTCCATGAGTGCATTCTCCACCTCTCCAGGTCCAATCCGGTGCCTGGAGAAGAACCCACCTGTCAGAGAAGACTGGGCACCACCTCTAGGCCAGGCCCAAGGTCTAGAATCATCAAAAATAGGACCCAGATTACACTTCTCAGCCCAGAACCCAGCTCACCCGCTGGAGTTAATGATGTCATCTGCCCGCCCCATGAACTGGAAATATCCGTCTTGATCCTTGATGGCCCGATCTCCCATGAGCCAAAAGTCCCCTCGAATGTTGGCTGCTGTCTTCTCAGGATTGTCCTGGGGCCACAGAAAGACAGTCACTGTGCCTGCAAAGCCCACACCCTCTGCCCCCGGCCGGGACTGCCATGAACAGCTGTGCAGGTTGTGCGTTTTACAACTTGAACAACTGTGCCTGGCAGGCTGCCCTGAGCCTGTCAACCCCAGCCCCGTGGAGCTGGTCTCCCCCTTCGTTTTAGTTACTCCCCCAGCGTTGTCCCCTACCCCCGCTTGAGTCTAAGGGTAACATCAATGCAGCCAGGCCCCCGTGCCCAGGGCATTTCCCCTGCAGGGGCCCACCTTCCCTTCAGGGTCAGCCTAACTGGCTCCTGCTCCATTTCATGACACCATTTAAGGGTGCCAAGGTTGATGGGACGCTTTCATGGCTACTTTGTTAGATCTGAAAGTTCTAGAAATATACCAGCTGGACCCCTCTGTTCAGCTGAGGCAGGTGTTCTTGAACAGGGAGAAGGCTTGGGGTTCACCCCTTGTTAGTGCATCTTGGTGTTTTGTTTACATGTAGGCGTGTGGGCTCCGGATTGGACAGTCAGTCATTGGGTTCACAGATGGCATGGGGAGCTCATAGGCTCCCATCTCCATTTGGAAAATACGGGTATTGAAGACCAGAGTAATCAAGAGGCATACCCAAAGCCCAATAGCCATTGCAGATGGCAGAGCGGAGACCGGAAGCCAGATCTGACCCCAGCTTGGCTCTCTCCAGCCGCCTTCAGCCCTGCTGGCCTCCTCTCCAAGGCCCATGTCTCCTCATCTGGATCATGGGGGTGACAATGTGGATCTCCGGCAATTCTTTTCTTCTGCACACGCTCACATAGCACTGTTCTAAGTGCTCCACAAACACTGATGCCTTTTGAGAACCATAGTCATGCTATGAGGTATTACAATACACAGTTTACAGGTTTGGAAACTGAGGCATGAGAGGTCAGTCACTTTCTCACACAGCAAATAGTGGAGTAGGGCTTTGAACTCAAGCAATTTGGCTCCAAATACCTCATAAGGGCATCAGGAAGATTAAACGAGTATAATGTCTACGAAGTGCTTTAGGATTGTGTGTATCATGTAGCAAGCACACAGTAAGTGGCAGCCACTGTTATGACTGAATGTATTATTTGGTTTAATATTTGAGGCCTTCCTTGCCCATTTTTCAGCAGTGGTGGGCTTGCATGAGCCTTGTCATATCTGGTCTCACCATCCTTGCCTCTAAAGCAAGGCAGCTGGACTGGAGGATCACCTGTTTCTAATGTTCCAAGGTCTGAAGACAGAGACGCTCAGCTCTGTGGCGAAGTCCCAGTGTGATGTGGCTCACACGGCTGTGAAGAGGATCAATGGTGGGGCGTGGGGGTGAGCCTTGGACGTAGAGCTGCCCTGGGGAGAATGCTACCGCATATGCTTCCGGGCAGCAAGCTTTCTGCCAGGAGCAGTTCTTGTGCATGTAAAGGGGCATCCAAATAAAGACAATTTTCAGATGAGGTCTTAGTGTTCAGCTAAGGATGGCAGGGTGAGGGCCACCTTCTCTCTTGGCAAAGCACCCTTCTTAGACCCTGGCTACTCCTTGTCAATGCCTCTTGGGAAGTCTGTAACTTGGGGACCCTCCCCTCATCCCTCTCAGAGTCCCTATTCCCACCAGGGACAGAGGGGAGGAGCCTGAGTTCATTACCACGTAGCCCGAGAAGATGCCTATGGGCCTGTTGGGTTTGACCCTGATGCCCAAGTCTCCCTCCACCCCAGGCGGCAGGATGTGGCCCTGGTCATCGATGACCTGCAGGAGGAAGCAGATCAGGAGAAGGAGCCGTGGGACAGGGTGCCTGGGCAGCAACCAGGAGAGCCGACTGGGCACACGGAGGCCCTCCGGCTCTAGTGGTGGCTGAACACACGGACCCGGAACCCAGGGAAGCCATGTGCTTGGAGCTCAGGTCTTGAACCCGTCTTCCTGGCATGGTTTAGGTGAAGCCCCCATAGAGCCTGGGCCAGAGGAGCTTGGGACGTGTCTGGCTGTAGGAGCTCAGGAGGCATAGCAGCCGCCCATTGTCTTCAAGGCCCATGAACTTGGGCACCAGACAGATCAAAACACAAATTCCGACCCTGCTACCTAACCCGTTGTCTTTGAGCTACTTAAGCTCGATGTCTCAGTGCCTTCAACTGCTGATGTCACAGGACTGTATCAGAGTGCAGGGGGCACTGAGAAAAAGAGCTCACAGGGGAGTGGCCCGGAATAGAGCACACGCTGTTATACTCCAGACCTGCAGGGCCCTGCACGGAGCCACGGACACACATACTCGAGTTCCATTGCTTGGAATGTAGCCTGAAGAAATGATAGAGACAGGAGCACAATTTCAGCTGCAGCACACTGACTGTATGCTGTTTGTACCAGTGAACCATTTGGAATCATCTCCTGACCAGCAGACAGCGCACAGTGGGGGCCATGCTCTCCTCCGCGGTGGAGTCACTACAAACCCTGGCGCGTCAGCAGCATGAACCAAGAAGGTGGACACCAAGATGGCTCAGCAGGAACAGTAAGTGTCAAAATCACTCCTATTTTTTGTTTTAAAAATGTATATCTATATATCCTATCTAATAATAGAGAAACATGGTAATTAACCATAACTTCGCTACCCTTCCCATTGGCTAATCAGTGAGATATGCAAATTAACTGCCAGCCAAGATGGCGGCCGGCAGCCAGGCAGCTGAAGTGAACATGAGGCTTGCTTGCTCCAGTGATGGAGGAAGCCAAGGTTCCCCACCTGCCGCAGCCCAGCTCTGAGCTCCGGATGCAACAATGTTGCAATTATAGAAGCTAAACAAACTCCAGAAACCTGCTTTCAGCCAGCGCGGCCTCAGAGCTTAGAGTGGCCAGTGATGGCAACAGAGTTTCAATTATAGAATCTAAACAAACCCAGGTACCTGCTTTCAGCCGGCAACAGCTTCAGAGCTGGAGCTGGCTCTCAGCTCCAGTGACAGCTATAGAAGGTAAATAAATCCCAGAATAAAAAGAAAAAAGAAAAAAGGAGAGGCTGGGAGCTTCAGTCGCCCACAAGCCTGAAAACAGCCCTCAGCCCCTCACCCAGACTGGCCAGGCACCCCAGTGGTGACCCCCACCCTGAAGGGGATGTGACCAGCTGCAACAGCCATCAGCCCATCATCCAGGCTGGCCAGGTACCCAAGCGGGACCCCCACCCTGATCCGGGACACCCTTCAGGGCAAACCAGCCGGCCCCCACCCATGCACCAGGCCTCTATCCTATATAGTAAACGGGTAATATGCAAACTGACCCTAAGGGCAGAACAACTGGGAATGACTGGTCACTATGACACACACTGACCACCAGGGGGCCGATGCTCAATGCAGGAGCTGCCCTCTGGTGGTCAGGGCGCTCTCACATGGGGAGCTCTGCTCAACCACAAGCCAGGCTGATGGCTGCCAGTACAGTGGTGGTGGTGGGAGCCTCTCCTGCCTCCTCAGCAGCACTAGGGATGTCCGACTGCAGCTTAGGTCTGCTCCCCGCTGGCAAGTGGACATCCCCGGAGGGCTGCCGGGTTGCCAGAGGGATGTCTGATTGCCATCTTAGGCCCAATCCCCTGGGGAGTGGGCCTAAGCCAGCAGGTGGTCATCCCCTGAGGGGTCCCAGACTGTGAGAGGGCACAGGCTGGGCTGGGGCCCCCGACCCCTGAGTGCACAAATTTTTGTGCACCGGGCCTCTAATATATATATATATATATATATATATATATATATATATATGCCTAAGGAACTGTTATGACTGGACGACCAGATGATGGAATGACTGGCCATTAGCTATGACATGCACTGATCACCGGGGGGAAGATGCTCAATGCAGGAGCTGCCCCCTGGTGGTTAGTGTGCTCCCACAGCCTACCTCCCCTGGCTGGCCAACCTCCCGCTGTCCCTCCTGTGGGACTGGACGAGATGGCCCCTATTGGCCCTGGTCATTGGCCAGGCCAAGGGACCCCACCATGCATGAATTCGTGCACTGGGCCTCTAGTATTTATATAACTAACTGGCCAGCTAACCGCTAGCTATTCAAAGTGTTTTTTCGTGCATGATAAGAATATTAAACTCTCCCTCTCCTTTCCTTCCTTCCTCCTCCATAGTATTAAAACACATTTACTTTTCATTACTTTTCCTCCATGCAGAATGCAATACGTAAGTTACTGGAAAAGCCTGTTTCCCCCATCGCCCATCTTGAGAGGCCCCAACTCACCTGCACGTCATAATGGGGAATCGCTGTTCCCAGGCAGCCGGGCTTGACTTTCATTGTCTTGGAAACTCTGCAGGTGAGTCCCTGTGGGAAGCAGCAGACAGATGGGCAAACGTCAGGAGGGTCATAGGTCCCAGCAAAAAAGAAAAGAAAGGAAAAGGACCCTCAGCAGAGCAGTCCTGACATGGTAGGAAGATGATTCACATTCGGTGGCTCCCTTCTGCCCCTCCCTTGCTCTCCCCCTTCTCCTGCTCTCTCCCCTCCCCTGCTCCCTCCCCTCTCCTGCTCTCTCCCCTCCCCTGCTCCCTCCCCTCTCCTGCTCTCTCCCCTCCCCTGTCCCCTCCCCTCTTCTGCTCTCCCCCCTCCCCTGCTCTCTCCCCTCCCCTGCTTTCTGGCCTTCCCTGAAACCCCTAATTGTTTGGAAAGCAATCCATTGACTACTCCCAGTACGGAGGAACTACCAACCACATTATGATCTTTTTACAGGGATCCATACTTTCCTAAGGGACCACAGGCACCCAAAGTCCTTTAAAGCCAAATGGAATTAAATGACCTCCCCTAAGAGGCCAGCCTTGAAATACACTCCCACAGAGACGCGGGCCTAGCCAGGCTCCCTCTGAAAGGCCGACCCTGTGGCTGCGCTGTCCTCCCCACACTGCAAACCTCTGCCCACAGCGCTGCCAGTCCCCCAGGGGTTCTCCCCAGGAGGGTGGAGGGTAGTGGTGGTGAGGAGGAGGGAGAAGTGCTGAGAGGCCAAGCAGAGGCGCTGGGGAAGGAGAGGAAGCGCCCAGACGGCTTTCATAAGCAGCACAGTGAGTCCCGGCCCACGGCCCCGGGTCCCAGGAGACCTGGCAGGTGGAGTGGGGCTCTTGGTGGTTCCCCTTCTGCCTGAGCAGCCTGTGCCTGGCACATTCCAGAAGCCAGGGCTCTGCTGAGACAGCCCCACTCAGAGGGCTTGCTGGCCTCCATGCCACCTCCGCTGCCGCACTCATCCTACTCCTCTCCACAGAACCTCTGTGGCCGCCCTGTCACATCTATTAGTCCCCTGCCCCCACGAGTGCAACCCCCCCTCCCCCCACTCAGCCTGCAGTATCTCTGCTGTGTTCTCAGGGCCAACCCACAGGGAGTGCTCCATGAATACTGATGGGACAGCACATGAGGAACATGGCTCACATTCTTATTGTCAAAGTGGAATCGGCCCAGGGGGCCAGCTCCTGGCCCGACCCCCCACGTCCCCTCCCGGGCCTACCGTCTCCGTCTGGCCATAGAACTCGCGGATGTCCAGTCCTGTCTGCGCCCGCCAACTCGCCAGCGTGCCCGGGAGGAGGGCCTCGCCACCGCTGAAGCAGCTCTGCAGGTGTGGGAACTTGTAACTGAGGAGAGAGGTGAGTGTCCCCCACAGACTCCGTGGGTCAGTAGGTGAGCGTGGGGAGGGGGAGGTCCTGACCACCCGAGCCCATCACCTGGACAGGTCCTGCTGCACCAGCATTCGGTAGACTATGGGGGCCCCTACCATGTTGTTGATGGGGTAGCTGGACAGCACCTGCAGGAGGAGAGCCAGGTGAGACGCCGCCCCCAGGTCGGGTGCCCAGCCGGCCAGAACACACGGTGGTTCTGAGCCTGGGCGCTGGCATGGCGGGGTCTGCCTTTAAATCCTAGCTTATTTGTTGTGTCTGTTTCAGGTCCAATGAGCCCCAATTCTCATGTCCCCTCAAGCCCAGCATAACAGAGAAATGAGCACCTATCATGGGAGGGAAAGGCCCAGGGTTATTTTGTGGCATTTTTGTCAAATCGAGCTGCCTACTCCTGCCGATGTGATGACTGTCCTCATAGCCACACCTTCAGGTTATGCAAACCCCAGCCTCCCAGGGAAGGAGGCGGCCACTGTGGCAAAGTGGCGGTGTGCTCTTGGTTCAGTGCCTAGCCTCCGGACCAGCTTCACGACAGATTAATTCAGGTGGGAAAGTGCCTTATCGGCACTTCAGAAGTGCTGCTAAAATTTAGCTGGCACTGAACACTTGCTAGACCTTGTGCCAGCTCCTTCTCTTCTCACAATAGCCTCACGGCCTCTGCATGATCACCCCCAGTCAGAAGAGAAAGCTGTGACTCAGAGGACGAAGTGACGTGCCCAAGGTCACACAAGCAGCCAGGAGTGGAACCAGCATTTGCTGCCAGTATGCCTAACTGCTATGTAACACCACCTTTGTCTGCACAGAGCTTATAGAAAACGACTTAGGCAAAAATATATAGAAAAAACGATTAACATCAGTGAATCATGCAATTATTTCCTCCAAGTACTCTTTTTGTTTTAAAACCTCACCCAAGGATATATTTTCCATTGATTCTAGAGAGAGAAAGGGGGAGATGGAGAGAGGGGGAAACATCGAGGTCAGAGAGAAACATGGATTGGCACTCCAACCAGAGATCGAATCTGCAACCTGGGTATGTGCCCTGACTGGGAATCGGACCCGCGACCCTTCAGTGCATGGGACGATGTTATAACCAACTGAGCCACACCAGCCAGGGCATCCCCCAAACACTCCTGATGAACTGGTAAAAGCTATGGAAACATCCCATCTCCCTTATTGCCTTGCCCTACAGGAAGCTCAGTATGTAATTACCTACTTACTTGCTGCACTTCTCTTTACTCCTGTTGGTTTCCCCACCCCAAACTCCAATCTATATTTTCCTAATAGGTTTTTAGAAAAAACTATTTGCTCCACTTAATAGAAGTCATATCAAAGCATTTTTGGAAGGAGGCAGAGTAACAATTTGTTTATATCAGAAAATGACAAAATCATTTGAATAGAATCTCCTGAGAATCCAGACCAAGCCTGAGCAGTTGCCGGCCAAACAGAAGTCCGGGTGGGCCCTGGACTCCCCCAGAGACCCGGCGGCACAGGAGGTGCATGGCCCAGTCCTCCTCACGCCGAGTCCAGCACCGGGTGCGCCTGTGCAAGCAAAGTGAGCCTCCCACCGCCTTGCGCACTGGGCCAGGCTGTTTGCAGACTTTATCTAATGGCTGCCCTGTCAAGTTCGGTGGGAAAACTCCTATTTATTCTTCAAAACTCCTCCAGTCCCAAACTGGCAATGACCCTAATGTCCATCCACAGTGGGATGGAGAAGAAATCATGACTGGACACAGAGCGGAATACGCCACAGCAGCCGGAGAGGACAAACGTCTCCACCGAGCAGCCGGGGGCGAGCAGTCACGAGTAGTCACAGTGTTGAGTGGAAGAAGCCAAACACAAGAGATCACACACTGGGTGGCTCCACTCTATGAAGATCACAGAGAAGCAGGCTACCCTGGAGTGGAGGTCAGGAGGCTGAGGAGCCGATGGAGCGTGGCCGTGGCGTGGCGTGGCGGCGGGGCACTCCCTGCCGTAATGGGAATGTCTTACGTCTTGAAAAGGCGGCAGTGACAGGGGTGCCTGTCATAGACTGAATGCTGTGCCCCCCCAGTTCACGTGTTGAAGCCCTAGCCCCCTGGGAAGGTGTTGGGCCTTTGGGAGGTAATTAGGTTCGGAGGAGGTCCTGAGGGCAGGCCCTGTGGTGGGGTCAGACTCACTCTCTTCACAGGGGACCCAGCAAGGGGGTTGTCTGTGCACCCAAAGGACTTGGCCCCTGGCCCAGGCTGTCAGCCTCGGCCCGTGAGAGGGCGATGTCTGGGGGTAAGTCCCGCCCCAGGGTGCTTGTTATAGCAGCCCAAGCTGGTGCGTGGTGTGACACAGGTCAGTTGTTTGCCAGCTGTGCCCTTAACATAGCTGCACTCCGTGCATTTTACCTGTAGTCTGTGCTGTACTCCACACACACACACACACACACACACACACACACACACACACATCACGTCACCTCCACAGCCCACCCCTCCCTATGTGTGGTTCACCACTATCTATCAGATGCTTGGCACCAGTTAACACGTGTTGAGTGAGCCAGTGACCCATGCCTATTGCCTGAATATGCTCTTTGTACTATATGCAGGTTTCTCTCCTTCCCTGGCCCACGAGCCCTGGGAGGCCGGGGCCCTCTCCATCTTGTGTACTGAACAATGTTCATCCATAGGGCGAGGGTTAGCAGACTAGATGAGCTGAAAGAAACTGCAGTCAATCGGAGTGTGCAAACCTTGGGCTGACCGCCGCGTGGTGTGCAGTGGGCCTCTCTCACCTGTAGGATGGCCAGTGGGTCAAACTTCGGCAGGAGATGGATAAATACGCATGCTCCCGACGTCCAGGGTTCCAGAAACGAGCACAGGATATTTAGTATCCAGGCCGTGTCTGTTATGGTCCAGATCAGGTCCGAGGCTTGCAGGTCTGTCCACAGGCTGAGGGAAGAGAGGAAACACATGTGCATATACGACATGCACACTGGGGAATGGAGCAGGAGCGTGCACATGGCGGGCAGGGGCAGGTGTGTGCGCTCAGGTGTGTGTGTGCTGAGTGTGGTGGCATGCTTGGTAGGAGTGTGTGGAAGCTGAAACTGATAGAGGAAAGAGAGTTGTTCTGTCTACATGTTCTGTTTCCTGAAGGAGAGAGTATTTGGAAGGTGTGATCCCAGCTGACATCACTTAACAGGTAACTGGGTCTCATTCTCATGTTATCCCCAGAATGCAGTGTGGCTTTGACCTGTAGCAGCCACCAGGACATGTTTACCGTGCTTCCTCACAAAACATCCCCAGCTGATCATTCCAGCAAGGAGCCTTGCTGAGCTCCAGCTCAGCTGAGCAGACCTTTGGTTCTGTTTCCTTGAAGCATCACAATGGCCTATGCCTGCTTCCTTTCTCTTGTGTGGCCAGAATAAAAGGCTTTAGGCCTGTCGTAAAGCAGGAACGATTTAGCCTGGACATGGAGAGCTTCCGGTGGTGGGAGACCATGGTGCGTGTCCCTGCCTGAAGGTGGCTTCTACTTTCAATGCCGTAAGAAAACTGGATCACAGTCTATCCGGAACAAATTTGGGGGGTGGGGTGAGAATTAATATCTTAGATACATTTAAGTGAGTTAGCTTCCCTATTTTAGAAACTGTATTTTACTATGGCTCTTCTACTAAATTATTGCTGTTAAATAATTTAGTTTTCTGGTATCACAGACTCACAGGTGGAACATTTAGGTTTTTTAGTTTCTTGCAGAAACGATTTTTCCAGGTCTGGTCATGATGGGGCCGGTGAGCAGCGCCTCCTGTGAAAGGCCCTGAAGGTCTGTTAGAGCTGCCGGGCCACCTGGCCCCGTGTTCTCCGACTCACTGACAGGGCTGAGGAAGAGTGGAGGGCGTTCTCAGTGCTGACAGCTGAGACCTCCTTTCACCGAGTTAATCCGACGATGGCTTCTGAAAGTTTGCTGCTGACACAGGTGCCCCTTTGGAGTGTGGGTAGCACGAAAGCAAGTCGCCAGCGCCTCACAGGAGGAGGCGTGGGTCAGTCTGGGGGAACGCATGGCATGCCAAGCAGGTCAAACTTCAGACGCGGCATGCAGCCCCCTGGCTGAGCGTGGCATGCTTGTGTGCTAATCAGTCAGACTAGCAGCTCGTGGTGCCAAGGCCGGAGGAGGCCTTGAGCTCCCTGCTATGAGCGGCCGGTGTCTGCCGGGTGCAAGCCAGGCGCACTCCTGCCCGCTCCCTGCCTTTCTCAGAAGCACCAGGGGGTAGCCGCCCACGAGCCCTGGGCCTGACTCAGACGAGTCTCTAGGTCTGCCCTGTAGCGAGGGGATCTGCTTACCCAGCGTCCATCTTGGCTTTGACGCCCAGGCTGGCGTGGGAGTGCTCTGCCATCTTGGGGAGCCCGGTGCTCCCGCTGGTGAAGTAGATGGCCGCCGCTTCCTGGCCTCCTGTCTCCACGCAGTGGTGAGTGGGGGACGCCTCTCTGCAGAGACAGGTCGCCCTCTCAGAGCTGCCGCACCAGGGGTCCCGGTGGCGCTGTCCCCACCCGCCCCTGCTGCAGGGCCAGTGGCGGCCCGGAGGGAGGCTTCGGTGGGGCGGTCAGGTGAGTCCGAGCCATCCAGCCTTGGGCGGGCGCCACGCAGGGCTGACATTTGTGAGCTGTGACGGGACTGATTGGACTCCCTGGGCTCACTTTCCTTGTCAGTGCAATGGTATCAGTGGGTCTCATAGTCACGGAGGAAGTTATTGCGACACAAACGAAACGGCTGCTTGCTTAGCAAGCACTCAGTAAATGCGCATCTACTTGCTGTCGGGATCTCTGACATGACACCAGGTAAAGAGGGGATGCCAGCTAGTCCCTCGAAGCATGCGCACCCCTAGACCTCTCCTCCAGGGTCCTGACCTCGAGCCTCCCAGAGCTGGTCTCGCTGTCTTGTCCCCTGGCAGCTCTCTTAAACACAGGTCAGCAGAAAGAAAAAGCTCCCGTCCTCCAGGGTTTCCTGGGCTCCGTGTCTCTGGGGAGGGATTTCAGGGGAGCGGGCTGCCCCGCCAGTGCTGCGTGGCTGCAGGCCTGGCTGAGGATGGGGGGGTGAGGGGTGAGGGGCTGGGGGGGGCCAGAAACCAGTGTGTCAGTCATCGCTTGTGTGTGACCTCAGACGCTCCTGGCGTACCCCTGACTCCTTCCCTTGAACAGGCTGGGTGAGTTTCCACCCACTTAGTGCTGTTTCTGGTGTGGGCCAGGGGCTCGCTGTTGCCCCCTGGCTGGAACCCGGAGCTACTCTGCATGCACGTGTGTGCAGCCCAGAGGGTGAGTGGCTAGTGTCCCCACCGGGCAATGCTCTCCCGGTGGAGCTTGGTGCTGCTGGTCCTTCCGTGAGAACCCTGAGCAGCATCATGTGCTCTCAGAAGGCCCGCTTACCCCTGAGTGACGCTGGCGTGAGCCTCCCCTTGTCAGTCCTCCACGCTGCTCCCGACCTGCCCCGGGGAAGCACTTGCACCTGAGTGCCTGGTTCAGAGCCCACTGGTGATGGGAGCCAGGGAAGGACATGCGGCTACTCACTGCAGGAGCGTCTTGAAGTCCAGCCACCCATCCCGGCCTTTTGTAGACACCAGTAGCTTCGTCTTCAGAGACGGGCAGTCGGGTGCCACAGTGTCCACTGCCTGGGCCACGTCCTCCCCTGCCACGATGGCCCTGGCCCTGGACACCTGCAGCCTGTAGAGGATGTCCCTGGCCGTCATCTGGATGGTCCCGGGCATGAAGACGAGGCCTGGAAGAGTCAGGTGCTTAGAGAGAACGGGAAGGGGCTGTCTCCTTCCCTGCAGAAGCTGATGGAACAGCCAGTGGGGTCCAGTGGAGGGGAGTTTGGGGAAGGGACGACCAATGGGGAATGTCAATGACGACAGACCAGGGGCCACAGAGTGAATTAAACACAGGTTTCCCTGGGCTGTCAGAGCTGTAAGAGGTCTAATGTCACACCATTGACAGTCTAAGCCTAATAACCCCGCTCTCAGCCCCTACACAGACAAACATACACACACAGACACACACACATTCATACAGACACACACACAGACACATACACACACATACACACAGACACATTCATACAGACACACACAGACATACACAGACACACAGATACACACACAGACACACAGATACACACAGACACATTCATACAGACACACATAGACACACAGATACACACACACACACAGACACATACATACACATACACACATACACATTCATACAGACACACACAGACACACACAGACACACAGATACACACACAGACACACAGAGATACACAGACATACACACACATAGACACAGATACACACACATAGACACAGATACACACACATAGACACGCACATACATAGACAGATTCAGCTCATCTGCAGTTCCTGGCCTCAGTACCACTCCACTGAGCCACCCGGGGCTGCTGCAGATCAGACCGCTCAGGGCCCTCTGAGAGCCAAAGGGCCAATGGTAAATGCGTTAGGCCTTGTGGACCAGACGCTCTCCGTCCCAGTGACTCAAGTCTGCCCTTAGGCCAGTGCAGCTCAGGCAGGGACAATACATAACATCACGGCTGTGCTCCAATGAAACTTTAGTTACAAAGACTGGCTGTGAGCCAGACTTTTAATAGGTTCTTAGAAAATTCACATGCCACCTATCAAAATGGTGGTGAAGTAACGATGTGAACAGCGAATAGCTCATGCTGCCTTTCTCCGGACATCCGTAAGGCCCATGAGCACAGACCATGTGTGGCTCGCCTGTTGCCAGCCACCTCGAGCAGGCACTTAGGAGATAGTTTGCCTAAACAAAAGGGGGGATGCATGCTGCGTGCAGCGGCATCTTTTGGGAGGAATGGTGGCATTTCTCTGCCATCAGTTTCTTTCACGAGAGAGCCAGTGCCAGCCCAGGGGGTCAACTACCCACCTGCTCGCATGCAGCCCAGTGTCACCAGCCACCACTCTGGCACCCGGGGCAGCACCATGGCCACGCGGTCCCCACGCTGCAGGCCGCATGCTCCCGCGAGGACATTGGCCGTCCGCTGGCTGAGCTCCTGCAGCTGCCCGAAGTCCCAGCGCACCTCCTCCCCGCGGCCGCTCACCCACCACAGGGCAGGGCCTGGGGCTCTCCTGCCGGCCTGAGGGAAGGGGAGGCTTGCTGGTGGGGGGCTGGTGGGGGACTGGGACACAGCCTGGGGAAGGTCCTGGTGGAAAGCTTTCTAAGCTTTCTGATCTCAGGACCCATAGTCACTCTTAAAAAGTATTTTAAGAACCTTAAAGAGTTTTTATTTCTATGGATTCTATCTATCAATATTTCAATTAGAATTTTTAAAATAGTAGTATTGCATATCAGTTCAGTTGTGAATACAGGAAAAGTGAGATAAACACAGTCATAAAGCATAAAGTGAAAGTAGCCCCTCTGACCTTTCACAATATTTTCTGTGAAATGGTTTTTGCTTCTCAAAGGACAATTATGATACACTAGTTGGATTGGTATCTCTGTTCCAGTTCTCATTCATAAAGAACTAGAGGCCCTGTGCATGAAATTCATGCAAGAGTAGTCCTTCACAGCTCCAGCTTCATCCGGGAGATCGTCCGGAAGGACATCCGGTCTAATTAGCACATTATGCTTTTATATTATCCTATCTAATAATAGACAAACATGGTAATTAACCGTACCTCCGACATGCTTCCCATTGGCTGATCAGGGTGATATGCAAATTAACTGCCAACCAAGATTGCGGCCAGCAGCCAGGCAGCTGAAGCGAACAGGAGGCTTGCTTGCTCCAGTGATGGAGGAAGCCAAGGTTCCCCACTTGCCGCTGCCGGCCTCTGAGCTGCACTCTAAGAAACAATGTTTCAATTATAGAAGCCAAACAAACCCAGATACCTGCTTTCAGCAGCCGAGGTCTCAGCTGGAGCCAAGCCTCAGAGCTAAAGCCGGCTCTCAGTTCCAGTGACAGCCATAGAAGGTAAATAAATCCCAGAATAAAAAAAAAAGAAAAAAAGGAGAGGTTGGGAGCTTCAGTCACCCGCCAGCCTGAAAACGGCCCTCAGCCCCTCACCCAGACTGGCCAGGTACCCCAGTGGGGACCCCCACCCTGAAGGGGGTGTGACCAGCTGCAAACAGCCATCATCCCCTCATCCAGGCTGGCCAGGCACCCAAGCGGGACCCCCACCCTGATCCGGGACACCCTTCAGGGCAAACCAGCCGGCCCCCACCCATGCACCAGGCCTCTATCCTATATAGTAAACGGGTAATATGCAAACTGACCCTAAGGGCAGAACAACTGGGAATGACTGGTCACTATGACAAACACTGACCACCAGAGGGCAGATGCTCAATGCAGGAGCTGCCCTCTGGTGGTCAGGGCGCTCTCACATGGGAGGAGCTCTGCTCAGCCACAATCCAGGCTGATGGCTGCCAGTACAGTGGTGGTGGTGGAGCCTCTCCTGCCTCCTCAGCAGCGCTAAGGATGTCCGACTGCAGTTTAGGCCTGCTCCCCGCTGGCAAGTGGACATCCCCCGAGGGCTGCCGGGTTGCCAGAGGGATATCTGATTGCCATCTTAGGCCCAATCCCCTGGGGAGTGGGCCTAAGCCAGCAGGTGGTCATCCCCTGAGGGGTCCCAGACTGTGAGAGGGCACAGGCTGGGCTGAGGGACCCCCCCCTCACCCCCAAGTGCACAAATTTTTGTGCACTGGGCCTTTAGTAGATAATGAATTTTGATTGTGTTTTTCTTAATATCTTCCTATTTAAATATTTTTAATCTAAAAGCTTTGCTGTAATTGGGATTTAGCATTCTATGTTTGTGTTTATAATTTTAAAGTCAGAAACTTGCCTGAAGGTGACCTGAAGAGGCTGTAACCATGAGCAACATTGCTAACACAGATGCATATGCCCATCACCATCCTCACCTTCAAGTCTCAAAGCCCAAGGGAAGCCATGCAGCCTGATAAATACTGGAAATACGACTCATATTATCATAACATACATTCTTATTTCATTCATTTGGTAATGAAGAACTATTTGAATGCCTTCTCTCTGTGAATAATACATTTTCCATTATTATTCATGACTAAACCACAATACTTATGGAAAACTGGCCATTATTTAAATAGTATCCCTATTTCCTTATAATTAAAATTTTGCTCATAATTATAATCAAAAGAACCATTATTCAGGAGTTATAATGCAAAAAAATTATTAGCACTGCCCGGCCAGAGTAGCTCAGTGGTTGAGCATTGACCTATGAACCAGGAGGTCACAGTTCGATTCCCAGTCAGAGCACATGCCTGGATTGCAGGCTTGATCCCCATTGTAGGGGTCATGCAGGAGGCAGCCGATCAGTGATTCTCTCTCATCATTGATGTTTCTATCTCTCTTTCCCTCTCCCTTCCTCTCTGAAATCAGTAAAAATACACTTTAAAAAACATTAGGACTAAATAAAATAAAATATTTTGTAAAACAAAAAAATTATGTTAGAAATTAAAACTGAGAAATTTTATACATGTATGCTTTAAAAAATAACAGCATGAATTCATTATATATTACCACAAATAAGATGTGAACTGTCTCATGTTATACCTCACCCACTTTTATATTGGGATGTGCCTTTTTATTCTTTATTTCTAGGGTCTCTTTTGTATTAGGAATATTAATTCTTTTGCTTTGATATGAGTTGCATATTTCCCCCTGATTGCCACTAATTTTTTTGTTGCCGTTAATCCTTACCAGAGGATATTTTTTCCATTGATTTTTAGAGAGTGAAAGGGAGGGAGAGTGAGAGAGAGAGAAAGAGAGAGACATTGATGTGGGATTGGTTGCCTCCTGCGCACCTGGACCAGGCCTGGGATGAACCTGTGATTTTCATCCCAGGCCTGGTCCAGGCATGTGCCCTTGCCTGGGAATTGAACCTGTGACCTTCGGGCGCATGTTGACAATCTAAGCACTGAGCAACACTGGCCAGAGTGTTTTTTTAAATGTTGCTTATTTTTTAAATGTTGTCAGTGGAGCAGGTTTTGATGGCTGCGTAGTAAATTTATTACATCACTTCTTTTGTAGACTCAGGATTCTGAGTCATGGTAATAAAGACCTTCCTCATTATTCCAAGGAGGTATAACTTTCAGAAAAAAGCCAGAAATATACATTTTTGTCAGAAAGTTTTAGAATTTCAAGTATTGACCGAATTTTGTGTGAAGCGTGCCCTGCACCCCGGGCCACGCTCAGCCCAGAGGCCAGCGTGTGCAATCTCTGCACTAAGATTGGGTGCTGATGTCAGGACCCCGTGGCAACATCACAGTGTGGCTCCCTCCGAGTGCCATTCATGTAAGCCCACTTCTTCCCAGATCCCAGCCAAGAGGGTCTTTTCATCCTCCAGAAAGGTGCACAGAACCTCAGGGGAAGGCAGGGCGGCATCCACCATGGATGGGGTGGAGGTCCAGAATTCCAGGGTGGGAAGGGAGAGAGGCATTTCCTCATCACTCTTTCCCTGATGCCGATGCTAGAATCCTTTTAATAATCTCTGCCTGGTGACCATTCTGCTTACTTACTCCTGATGACAGGAACACACAACTTTCTGGGAAGACTGACTCAGTCTGTGGTCAGTGCTGATTCTCTCTTATTAAATCCAAATCTGCCTCTTCTCTGACCCCAGCCCACTAGTCCTTGTCTCACCCTGGGATGTCACAACAGAGCACGTGCAGAATGTATAGGCAAACTGTGTCAGTTGCCCAGGGACTTACCAGATTGTCCCACCTGCACCAATCTCCTCGGCCCTTCTTTCTGCCAAGCCTATGCTCTCTTGCTCCCACCAAATGCGGCCTTCATGGGAGATGAGCATCATAGCTCATCATAGTACCTGCCACGTAATGTGTTCACTATGTATTGAATGTATGGATGAATTATTAAACTCAGCCCAATTGTCCATCTCTGTGTCTCTTCTCCACCCGTTACCTTCTCCATGCCAGCCCAGTAATCCATCACATCACTAGCGAAGTTAAACCTGGCGGGGACTTCCTGGTGGCCCCACGGCAGCGATGCCCATTGCTTGGTATGAATGTGGACAGTGCGGCAGGCCATCTGCGTCCTCCTTCGGATGCAGATCCCCTGGAGTTTCTGCAGCCAGTGCATGGCCAGACCTGTGCAGGAAAGGTGACAGAGGTGAGTCTTTCCTACTAGAGCTACTCCACTCGTCACTGCTGCTCATGGAGTTCAAGCCCCTTACAGCTTCTTCCAGAAGGAATTTGCTGTGGATATGAGTGCATTGCACTCAGTGTCCATCGCAGTCAGGCATGCCATTCTCCACAAGCACAGCACCCAGCCAGATCTTACCTCTCTAGCACTTCTGGCAGCTTTGTGGACACTCGATTCCAGGCAGTAAACCCCTTAGTGCTTAAAGTACGGGGTGTGGTGGACTGATTGTTGTTCCCCACAACTTGCTCCTTCCCTGTATTGGGATTATATATCCCCACCAATTTTCACTGGGAAGTGTATGTACCCCTCATGTTGCCTTGGCCATGGATGTGAGTGGATGTGATTGTGTGGTGGTGGGTCAGGAGCCCTTGCATTTCTGCCCTCTCTCATGCGTGTTGCAGGCCCCAGGTGGTGCTCTGTCTTCAGCATGGGCCCCTGAATGATAACACCTGTAGGCTGAGCTGAGCCCAGCACACCCACAGCCTGCCCAAAGGCTCGTGGGAAAAATATGTGTGGTTCTACGCTCTTGCGATGTTTGGATATTTGTTACTACAGTAAATGCTGACTAATACAAGTTTCATCTATTTCCTTCAACTGAACTTAGAACACAGCACCTGACACACAGCATCACTTCAGAAATGATGACTCTGTCATTGTTTCCACACGGGCTTCAGGGGCAGTACTTCCAAGGCCATGTAGGCTGGCTTCTGAGTTCTAACATGTGCACCTGGGGGAGCTTGCGGAATTTAAGTCTAATGACCTTTGCTTTAAGGAATCAAGCCAGGAGTCCCACCAGCTGGCTGGTTTCCCATTCCCCACTGTGGGTCTGGCCAGCAGCAGCCAGAATGCTCAAGGTCTCACATACTATGCCTCCTCTTTTATCCTCTAAAGAACAGAAGTGAAGATTTCCTGACCAACCTGCTTATCTTGCTCTCCTTCCTTGGCTGCCTCTTTCTCATTCTTCAGGTCTCACCTCCTCAGAAGGGCCTGCATCCTTGACCACCACTCAATCCCCGTTCTCCTTTGACTGCCCTTCTTCCAGCCACCCCACACTCTCCCTTTGCCACACAAGACACTTACTCCTCTGCCCAGTGCTGCTTCTTTGCTAAGACCTGGCCGATCTCCCTTTCATGGACCCTGTGGAGTGCAGATTGTTTTCCTGAGGATGTTCATGCTCCTGGATAGCTCTGTCCTCTACAGACTGGTTAGTACTATGAAGAGACATGACCCCATCAGTCCATTCCCTGAAACAATGCTCACCTTCCAAGTCCTTCCAGGAAGTCTCTCTATGGATCTCTTGGTCCACCCTCCTCCTGAGCAGACGGCTCTGGAATCCTGCAACCGTGGAGGAGAGCACAGCTTACCAGGCAGAAAGCTCAAGAGACCTGTGAAACATCAGTGAGGGCAAGCTAATCATTAACTGTGGACAGTCCTGAGCCTTACTTGTGGTAATATCAATCCTTGTAATCATTATTCTGAACTCCATATCTGGTAAATTTCTTTTTTTTTCTTTTTTCTTTTTTTTGACTTCATTGCATTTCCAGTTTGTTCAATGCTTTAAAGCTCAAGGATGCTTCTGCTTTCAATTGTACATGGGCCTGAAGCATCCTAGCTTTTGGCAAGCAGGCAGGAGACTCAACAAAAATCAAAATGGGAACAAGGCAGACTAAATGCAGGGCACATCTGTAAACATATTATACATTTAAAAATTACAATATCAGTAAAAGTGATACAGTTTACAGGTGAAATGAAACTATCTGAAACTGGCCTATCACAAGTTTCTGAACCTGGACTGATACAATAAGTTATTATATATATATATATGTATATATGTACACACACACACACACATACACACACACACACACACACATATATATATATATATATATATATATATATATATATATATTATGTATAAAAAGTTTTGTTTACATCAAGTGGAATTGGCAATCCATGCTTATACTTTTAAAATCTAAGCAGGGCAGAAATCCAGACTATAAAGATATTTATTCTATGTTGAGCCCAATAGCTTCTTTCAAAAACTACTTAAAAGCCTCAAATAGTCAACAAAACAAGAAAACTCATCCATACTACAGTCGCTCAAAACTGGACATTTCTTAATCAACAGGGTTGAGCAAAAGTAGTTGCTTTCTCCCTGAACAACCCAGGGTATCCAGTCTACTTTTATTAGAAGACTACACCTCTCCATAGAAATGCCCTGCTATTTTAACCTGTATCTGCCATACATGGATATACTAATTTCTGTGTGTGTAATGTGATGCTATATCAGGCCAGAGAACTTGTTTTTATGCCACTAACATCACCCAATCTTAAATTGGACCCTTTGTTTCTGCACACACACAAAAACTTATTTTAGCATGCTATATACAAGCTGCAGTGCAACAAGATGGCAATGTGATAAGACAGGGTCAATGCTCTTCTCTGCCCAAAAGAAAATTTCCAGAGTTTCACATTATTTCTTAAAAAAACCCATTTTGCTCTAGTAATAAAATATATTTATTAAGATATAATTAGAAAGCTAATAAGCTCAGAAGTATAATTTGCATGAAAACACATCTCCTATTGGCAGGGTTTATTATCTCCTCTCTGGCTAAAAACATTAAAAGTTTTAGTTTTCATGGAATTTTTTCTTCCCTTTAGGATATTTCTGAGAAATTAAAAGAATTTACAAAAAGGTACAGAAGTTTCTCTTTAGATGTTTGATGAAAAACAAGGAAAACAGCACATTTAGTGTTAGTGGCAGAGAGCAAGTTTGGAGCACCTACAGTTGAAAAGCAGAATATATTTTTGCTCCCACTTATATAATTACATTAAAAGATGGGCACAGGAGTATTTTTTTTATATTAAATATATAAAGCCAATTGTTTGTTATGTTACTTTTCTTTAAATGACACTCATGGATTCTTCACTTGTTAAAGTCCAATATGTAACTAAAAGCCAAGTGAACTATGTACCACCAACTATTCCAGAACTGTAAAACTTCAATGCCCTCCCCTAACCCTACCCAACAAAAAAATAAAAGAAAGAAAATATTTCCCCAACACCCCACAGAGGCTGCTTAACTCCTGGCAAGACATGCAAATCATACTTGCTAAAAAAATACACTCCTGCAAACTTCAAGGCATTTATCCAGCATTCTTGCAGGGCTCAAAGCATAACCAAAAGATTAAGGGAGGAGTGGGAGAAAATGTTGACTCATTCTGGGTTCCCTGTGATTAGTGTATCACTTTAGTCACAGAATAAGATACAGAGATCTCTTAAGTGGATCTGCTTTTCCAGTGGGTCATTTGTTGCCCAATTGATGACAGCAGGAACTTTAGAACCACAAGTCTGTATTCATTAATTACTTGCATTCACACTTAAAAACAAAAACTAACATAAGAAAAAAGAAAAAAAACTATTCAGTACCGGAGATTAAATAACCATGTGTTGTCTCTTGAAATAAATTTGATTCCTTAAGAAGTCTAATTACTTTCAGTTGCCTTTTTTTAAATAACTATATATATATATGTATATATATATATGTATATATATTTGTATATATTATCCTGTGATTCTACTTATGGTTCCTCTGCTGCGTTGAAGATCTAGGAGCATAAAAGCCTTGTGTCCCCCATGAACAGTGGCTCTAATGCTGCAGAAAGGTTACAAATAGGCAGTCTGGTCCTTCATTGATCTGGACTATCCATGGCTTCATTGTAAGTGATTATCCTTTTGGGATCTTGCTTCTGTAAATTCCAAACAGATTCCATTTCTTTAGTGTGATATACAATAGCAGCCCTCAGGTCAAAAGAACCCCAGCTATCATTCTTTCTAGGCCTCTCTGGTATCTCTGTTCTTTGGCGGAGCCTAACAAAGTGTTCGTAGGAGACGCCAGAGGATTTTGATTTTCTTCCTCGTAGTCCTTTGAGAGAAACACTAAAGCACCTTGACTACTGGTGTCTGCTTTTTGCAGGTCACCTATATGACTGGGCTCCAAGGATAAGGCTCCACTCTCATTAGTAGTCCCAGATTTTAGAATGCTGCCCAGAACTTGAGGACTAGTCCGTTTTTCCAGCTCGTAAGCCTTGGGAAACACAGGATGCTCAGTTCCTGAGGGGATTATTTCAGCACCCTGTGAAACCAAAGTGGCAGGATATTCCCCTTGAAATGTCACCTCCATCACTTTATGATCTGATGTCTTCCCAGTAACAGTCTCAGGAACAGCACTGGGCTCATTTATAAATGATAAACCCCACTGATTCTGGAAGATATCCCCTAGGTTTTGCTGATCGGTCTGAGAGGGTAGATCCACTTGAGCTGCGCTCACCAGCACAGTTTGCATATTTGAAGGGTAGATAAAAAGGCTAGTTGTAATTTGTTCAACAGCTGCTGAAGTCAGACTCTTGTCCTGGAGAACTGGATCAATCGCAGCAGAGATGAGTGTCATACTATTAGCAGCAGTAGTTAGCAGTGGCTGACCCCCTGGAGAATACACACTTGCATCAGTTCCTGCTAAAACAGGCCCTTAGAAAAGTTGGCAGAAGTACAGATTTCAGCGCTGACATAGGAACCTGGGATAACCGACTTGAAGATTGGGTCTGATTTTCCCCAGCAGATGATGAAGAGGATGAAGATGAAGATGGTGACACAGAAGAGTTCTGTACAGTTTTGTTGAGGTTTTCCTTAACTTTACTTGCATAACTTATTTTAGGAACTATTTTAGCACTGCTATTGTCCACTGGAAAAACTGGGGGTGGTTTAAATAGGGTCCACGAGTCCTCTTTGGAGGCAACAGCAGAAGCATGCTTTCCTTTAGGCCGATCATCAAACTTTTTGCTGCTCACACCAGGTTTAATATCAGAACTTTTCCACAGCATATCACCCACAGCAGGTTTTCCTCGACTCATTCCTCCAGGCCCAGTTTCATACTTCCAAATGGGCTTAGAACCATCCACTCGATTTCCCTTTTGTTCACTGTAGTCAGGCTTGAAAGTTTCAAGTCCCTGTTTTAAGGTTGGGACACTAGTCTCTTGTTGCATTATTTTGTCCTGCACTAAATTAAGGTTTTCACAACCCTTGGCACTGTTGCGCCTAGCTTTCCTTTTTTTAGGAGTGGTATATCTGCTCTCAGATCCACTGCCATCGTTATCTGCTCCTTTGCCCATATAACCATTAGTAATATAGCCAGAATTGTTTGTTACAACGCCATTTGGAATTGTTATAGTATCACTCTTATCTACAGACTGGTTCTCTCCAGATTTACTTTCATATGATTTTCCATTCTTTTTGCCCATACTGTTTTTCTGAATGAAATTCCTAGTTTTAATTCCTGCTTTCCCAAAGGTGCAGGACTTTATAGTCGGCTTCAGGTTAGTGTCTACAATTTGTTGGTTGCCATTGAGGACCCTGGAAATAGGGTTGGTAGCTTCATCAGAACCCAGGTTCTTTAAAGGTATTTCTCTTTCTCCAGTATTACCATTTAGTTCACCATATCCTGTTTTCTTCTTCGGCGTTTCCTGGTGCTGCTGGAGGGCGTGTTTCTGCTCATGTTTCAGAGGCTTTGGCTGGGCCTTGGGGCTGCCCTCTGTGCCATGCTGCAGGTATTGATGAGGCTGCTGGTGATGGTGATGGTGGTGGTGGTTGTGGCTGTGGTTGTAGAAATAATAATGGTGGTGGTGGTGCGGTGGCTGCTGCTGCTGCTGGGGGTGATGGTGCGGGTGGTGGTGGCTGTGATGGTGCTGAGGCTGTGGCTGGCCGGGCTTCTCCTCCATTGAAAGCGGCTGGGACTCCCTGGCTGAGGCTGCGGGCGGCTGCACCGTCAGGATCTGAGACCGCTTCCCCGGGCTCGCTCCGTATATCTCTGGTAAATTTCTTATTTCCATTTCAGTTAGCCCTTCTTCTGGAGAATTCTCTTCTTCTTTCAGTTGGGGCTTGTTCTTTTGTCTCCCCATTTGGCTGCCTGTTTGGGGTTGTGTCTGTCTATTAGGTAGATCGGCTACGACTCCAAGTCTCTGGTGCAGGACAATGTCAGACTCTGTTTGTGACTGGCCCTGAGTACTGTTTGCAGCTATCATCAATACACAGCTTGTGGATCCCTCAGCTGGGGTTGGGTGCCTTTGGGAAGACCAGGATGTATACCAAGGTTTGCTTTTTCCTAGCCCCAGGCTCAGAAAGAGATCAGGCAAAGACTCAAAGCCTCCAGAGATCTGCCTCTGCCTGTAGTCTGATTATCATTTTCTGAGTCTTAATGCACCTCAGGCTATAGATCACAGCAAGGTATAGACTCACCAGGGCGGGGCGAGAGTTTTTTCCAACAGGGTGGGGCAATTGCTTTCCTGCAGGCAAAGCTGCCTGGATGGTAAATGTCTCCCTGAGAAAGATGTCCTCTGCAGTATGAGGGAATGACTCATCACAGGAAACCAGGGTGGCTGCCTTCTGAGCCCCCAACCCTGGACTCTCCTCACACAACTCTAGTTCCCTCTGCCCTCCCTCTGCCAGAGCCCAAGGTGAGTGGATGCACATGAAATTTTGTGTGTTGGCCCTTTAATAGGGTGTCTGCATTTCCAACCATCTCTCCCTGGCTGACAGCAACCCTGCTGCTTTTCACAGCCAGATGTTATGAGTAACCTTCTCAGTTCTGGTTCTCTGGGTTAGGGACCCAGTTTGGGATTTAGACACCAAAGTTCTCAGTGGGCATCCCTCACAGCTGAGATATCCCTCCTGAACGCCAGCTGCCAGGAACCTGGCCAGCTCTTTCTCACCTCTGCCCTTCCGACCTGTCTCTATGTGGTCTCCACTTTCTGTCCTTGCTTATCAGGGTTCTCACCAGCTACTCCAGTTGATTATTCAGGATAGTTTTATGTATTTTAGCTGTAATTCCAGTTAATTCCTGGGAGAGTGTCTATGTAGTTTACACTTACTCTACCACCATTTTGGAACTCCTGTTCTTCTTTTTGAAGCATTTGTGAATGGGATTGTTTTCTTAGTTTGCCTACTTATAGTTCATTATCTATATATATAAAAGCCTAAGTGACCAGATGACTGGACAGCTGGGTGACCGGCCGGTAGCTATGACATGCACTGACCACTAGGGGGCAGATGTTCAATGCAGGAGCTACCCCCTGGTGGTCAGTGTGCTCCCACAGCAGGAGCGCCACTCAGCTGACAGATGGGCACCAGATGCTAGGCTCATGGCTGGTGAGCACAGCTGTGGCAGCACAAGCCTGTCCCACGGACACTCCCCTGTGTGCCAGAACAGTGGCAGCAGCAAGTGCAGTAGGGCTGGGATGAGCGTGAGTAGGTGGCACACAGCCTGGGCTTGGGTTCCTCCTGAGCCACCTGCACTTCCCGCACTACTTCATGGTGTATGGGATCGATGCGGACAGCCGGCTGGAGCTCGACGAGCTGGCGGGTAAGGCTGGGCTATGATGGCTTGGAGGTCCACTGATCCCCACAGGCCAGGCCAAGGGACCCTACCAGTACATGAATCTGTGCACTGGGCCTCTAGTTGATCTATAAAAATGCAACTGGGCCCTGGCTGGGTATATCAGTTGGTTGGAGCATCATCCTGTACACCAAAGGATTGTGGGTATAATTCCCAATTGGTGCACATGCCTAGGTTGCAGGTTCAATCTCCAGTCAGGTTATATACAGGGGCAGCCCATCTATATTTCTCTTTAACATCAATGTTTCTCTCTCTCTCCCTCCCTCTCTCTAAAAATCAGTGGATGGGAGAAAAAGAAAAAAGTAAAGGAAATGTATCCTCAGGTGAGAATTTAAATTTTTTAATTTTTTTAAAAATGCAACTCATTCTGGATATTTATTGTGTATCCTGCTATTTTGCTGAATTCATTTATCAGTTCCAGTAATTTTTTGGTGGAATCTTTAGGTTATCTATATACAGTATTGTGTCATCTTTAAACAATGACAGTTTTACTTCTTCCTTTCCAGTTTGGATCTCTTTTATTTCTTCTTGTCTGATCACGGTGGCTAGCACTGCCAGTACTATGTTCAATGGGAGTGGTGAAAGTGGACATCCCTGTCTTGTTCCTGATCTTAATGAAAATGCTTGTAGTTTTGCCCATTGAGTATGATGTTGGCTGTGGGTTTGTTATATGTGGCCTGTATCATGTAGAGATATGTTCCCACTATTCCCACATTGATGAGAGTTTTTATCAGAAATGGGTGCTGAATTTTGTCAAATGCCTTTTCTGTATCCATTAATATGATCATGTGGTTTTGACTTTTCTTTTTATGTGGTATATCACATTTATTGACTTGTGGATATCACATTTATTGACTTGTGTTGTACCAAACTTACATCCCAGAATAAATCCCACTTGATCATAGTGTATGATCTTTCTTATGTATTATTATCAGTTTGCTAATAATTTGTTGAGGATTTTTGCATTTATGTTCATCAAGAACATTGGGCTATTATTTTCTTTTTTTGTAGTGTCTTTATCAGGTTTTGGAATTAGGATAATACTGAAAATAATACATAAAATGAGTTTGAGAGTCTTCCCTCCTCTGGAAATTTTTGGAATATTTTGAGAAAGATAGATGTTAGTTTTTCTTTAAATGTTTGATAAAAATCACCTGTAAAGTCAGCCAGTCAAGAGCTTTGGTTCGTTGGAAGTTTTATTTTTATTTTTATTAATGATTCAATTTCACTAGCTGTAATCTGTGTATTCAGATTCTCTGATTCAGTTTTGGAAATTGTATGTTTTTAGGAATTTATTCATTTCATCCAGATTATCCAATTTGTTGGCATATAGTTGTTTGTAATATTTTCTTACAGTTCTTTGTATGAAATAGTCTGTACATTTAAAAATGTTGTTGCCAAGTTATGTAAACTCACATCTCTGTAAAAAACCTTTTTAAAGTAATTTTAAAAACATTCTACTTACTAAAAGAAAATAAAAATAAAGTAATTGTTGATAGATGCAGTTATTGACATTGTATTATTCATATTTTGATCTTTTTTGTCCTTATTCTTAAATAAGTCCCTTTAACATTTTTTTCATTTTTCTTTTTTTTAATTTTTTTTTTATTGCTTAAAGTATTACAAAGAGTATTACATATGTCTCCTTTTCCCGCCCCCCCCCCCCCGCCCTTGACAATCCCCTGGCCTCCCCTACCCCCCAGTGTCTTATGTCCATTGGTTATGCTTATATGCATGCATACAAGTCCTTTGGTTGATCTCTTACCCACCCCCCTCCTGCCCTCCCACCCTCCCTGGCCTTCCTGCTATAGTTTGACAGTCTGTTCGAGGCAGCTCTGCCTCTGTATCTATTTTTGTTCATAAGTTTATAATGGTCTTTATTATCCAGAAATGAGTGAGATCATGTGGTATTTTTCCTTCATTGCCTGGCTTATTTCACTTAGCATAATGCTCTCCAGTTCCATCCATGCTGTTGCAAATGGTAAGAGTTCCGTCTTTTTTACAGCAGCATAGTATTCCATCGTGTAGATGTACCACAGTTTTCTAATCCATTCATCTACTGATGGGCACTTAGGCTGTTTCCAGATCTTAGCTATGGTGAATTGTGCTGCTATGAACATAGGGGTGCATATATCCTTTCTGATTGGTGTTTCTGGTTTCCTGGGATATATTCCTATAAGTGGGATCACAGGGTCATATGGGAGTTCCATTTGTAGTTTTTTGAGGAAACTCCATACTGTCTTCCATAGTGGCTGCACCAGTCTGCATTCCCACCAGCAGTGCACAAGTGTTCCTTTTTCTCCACATCCTCTCCGGCACTTGTCGTTTGTTGATTTGTTGATGATAGCCAGTCTGACAGGTGTGAGATGGTACCTCATTGTTGTTTTGATTTGCATCTCTCGGATGATTAGTGACTTTGAGCATGTTTTCATATGTCTCTTGGCTTTCTGAATGCCCTCTTTTGAAAGGTGTCTATTTAGGTCCTTTGCCCATTTTTTGATTGGATTGCTTATCTTCCTTTTGTTAAGTTGTATGAGTTCCCTATAAATTTTGGAGATTAGACCCTTATCAGATATGACATTGGCAAATATGTTTTCCCACCCAGTGGGTTTTCTTGTTGTTTTGTTGATGGTTTCTTTTGCTGTGCAGAAGCTTTTTATTTTGATGTAGTTTGTTTATTTTCTCTTTAGTTTCTAATGCCCTAGGAGCTGTATCGGTGAAGAAATTGCTTCGGCATATGTCTGAGATTTTGTTGCCTTTGGATTCTTCTAGAATTTTTATGGTTTCCCATAGTACATTTAAGTCCTTTATCCATTTTGAGTTTATTTTTGTGTATGGTGTAAGTTGGTGTTCTAGTTTCATTTTCTTGCATGTATCTGTCCAATTTTCCCAACACCATTTATTGAAGAGACTATCTTGACTCCATTGTATGTTCTTGCCTCCTTTGTCAAATATTAATTGAGCATATTGGTTGGGGCTGATTTCTGGGCTCTCTATTCTATTCCATTGATCTATATGTCTGTTCTTGTGCCAGTACCAGGCAGTTTTGAGAACAGTGGCTTTGTAATACAGCTTGATATCTGGTATTGAGATCCCACCTACTTTGTACTTTCTCAGGATTGCTGCAGCTATTCGGGGTCGTTTTTTATTCCAGATGAATTTTTGGAGAGTACGTTCGAGGTCTGTGAAATATGCCATTGGTATTTTAATGGGAAGTGCGTTGAATTTATAGATTGCTTTGGGCAGTATGGACATTTTTTAAATATATATATATATTTATTGATTTTTTACGGAGAGGAAGGGAGAGAGATAGAGAGTTAGAAACATCGATGAGAGAGAAACATCGATGAGAGAGAAACATCGATCAGCTGCCTCCTGCACATCTCCCACTGGGGATATGCCCGCAACCCAGGTACATGCCCTTGACCGGAATCGAACCTGGGACCTTTCAGTCCGCAGGCCGACGCTCTGTCCACTGAGCCAAACCTGTTTTGGCGGCAGTATGGACATTTTAATGATGTTGATTCTACCAATCCAAGAACATGGTATGTTCTTCCATCTCTTTATGTCTTCCTCTATCTCTTTTTTCAACGTCCTGTAGTTTTCTGAGAAGAGGTCTTTTACCTCTTTAGTTAAGTTTATTCCTAGGTAGCTTAATTTTTTTGGTGTGATGGTAAATGGGATTGCTTTTTAAGTCTCTCTTTCTGCACATTCACTATTGGTATATAGAAATGCCATAGATTTATTGGTGTTAATTTTGTATCCTGCTACATTGCCAAATTCTTTTATTAAGTCTAATAGTTTATTGATGGATTCTTTAGGGTTTTTTAAGTATAATATCATGTCATCTGCAAATAAGGACAGTTTTACTTCTTCTTTTCCAATTTGGATGCCTTTTATTTCTTCTTCTTGTCTAATTGCAATGGCTAATACTTCCAGTACTATGTCGAACAGGAGTGGTGAGAGTGGACATCCCTGTCTTGTTCCTGTTCTTAGGGGAAATGGTGTTAGTTTTTGTCCATTGAGTCTGATGTTGGCTGTGGGTTTGTCATCTATGGCTTTTATTATGTTGAGATATGATCCTTCTATTCCCACCTTGCTGAGAGTTTTTATCAAAAATGGGTGTTGAATTTTGTCAAACGCTTTTTCTGCATCAATTGATATGACTATGTGGTTTTTTTCTTTCAATTTGTTTATGTGATGTATCACGTTTATTGATTTTCGGATATTGTACCATCCTTGCATCCCTGGGATAAATCCTACTTGGTCGTGGTGTATGATCTTTCTGATGTACTGCTGGATCCGATTTGCTAAGATTTTGTTGAGGATTTTGGCATCTATGTTCATGAGGGATATTGGCCTGTAATTCTCTTTCATTGTGTTGTCTTTACCTGGTTTTGGTATTAGGGTGATGCTGGCTTCATAGAATGAGCTTGGAAGTGTTCCTTCCTCTTGAATTTTTTGTAGTAGTCTGAGGAGGATAGGTTTTAGTTCTTCCTTGAATGTTTGGTAAAACTCCCCTGTGAAGCCGTCTGGTCATGGGCTTTTGTTTGCTGGAAGCTTTTTGATGACTGCTTCAATTTCGTCCATAGTTATTGGCCTATTGAGATTTTTAGATTCTTCCTGATTGAGTTTTGGAATGTTGTATTTTTCTAGGAATATGTCCATTTCCTCCAGGTTGTCTAGTTTGTTGGAGTAGAGTTGTCCATAGTATTTTTTAACAATCATTTGTATTTCTGTGGGATCTGTTATTATTTCGCCTCTATCATTTTTGATTTTGTTGATTTGGGTCCTTTCTCTTTGCTTCTTGGTGAGCCTGGCTAGAGGTTTGTCAATCTTGTTTATCCTTTCAAAGAACCAGCTCTTTGTTTCATTGATTTTCTGTATTGTTTTTTTGGTCTCTATGTCATTTATTTCTGCTCTAATCTTTATTATCTCCTTCCTTCTGCTCACTCTGGGCTTTTCTTGTTGCTCTCTTTCTAATTCTTTGAGCTGTAGATTTAGATGATATACTACCATTTTTTCTTGTTTGTTGAGATAGGCCTGTAGAGCTATAAACTTCCCTCTCAGGACTGCTTTTATTGCGTCCCAAAGGTTTTGGATTGTTGAGTTTTCATTGTCATTAGCTTCCAGGATGTTTTTAATTTCTTCTTTGATCTCATTGGTAACCCAATCAATATTTAATAACGTGCGATTCAGCTTTCAAGTGTTTGAGTATTTTGAGTTGTTTTTATTGTAGTTTATTTCTAATATTATGCCATTGTGGTCTGAGAAGATGCTTGGTATGATTTCAATCTTCTTGAATTTGGGGAGACTTTGTTTGTGACCCAATATGTGGTCTATTTTTGAAGATGTCCCATGAGCACTTGAGAAGAACGTATATTTTGTGGCTTTGGGGTGAAATGTTCTGAAGATGTCAATTAAGTCCATCTGATCTAGTGAGTCATTTAGGATTGCTGTTTCTTTGCTGATTTTTCGTCTAGCGGATTTATCCAGTGATGTCAGTGGTGTATTAAAGTCCCCCACTATGATTGTATTGTTGTCGATCTCTCCCCTGATATCTTCCAGGAGTTTTCTTATGTATGTGGGTGCTCCTGCATTGGGTGCATATATGTTTATCAGGGTTATATCCTCTGGTTGTATTGATCCCTTTAGTATTATGAAGTGGCCTTCCTTATCTCTTTTTATGGCCTTCACTTTGAGGTCTATTTTGTCTGATATAAGTATTGCTACCCCAGCTTTTTTTTTCATTTCCATTTGCCCTAAAGATATTTTTCCATCCCTTCACTTTCAGTCTGTGTGAGTCCCTTCTAATGAGGTGGGTCTCTTGTAGACAGCAAATATATGGGTCATGTTTTTTTATCCATTCAGCCACTCGATGTCTTTTGATTGGACCATTTAGTCCATTTACGTTTAAAGTTATTATTGAAAGGTACTTGTTTGTAACCATTTCTATTTTTTTGTGTGGCTGTTTTCTTTCTGGGCTTTTTAGTTCTTCTTTTTACACCAGTCCCTTTAGCATTTCTTGCATTGCTGGCTTGGTGGTGATAAACTCCCTTAGCCTTTTTTTGTCTGTGAAGCTTCTTATTTCCCCTTCAATTTTGAATGATAGCCTTGCTGGATAGAGTATTCTTGGATTCAGTCCTTTGCTTTGCATCACTTTGTAAATTTCTGTCCATTCTTTTCTGGCCTGATGTGTTTCTGTTGAGAAATCATTTGATAATCTGATGGGGGATCCTTTGTAGGTAACTCTCTGTTTCTCTCTTGCAGCCTTTAAGATTCTGTCTTTGTCTTGTACATTTGCCATCGTTATTATGACATGTCTTGGTGTGGGTCTTTTGGGGTTCATCTTGCCTGGGACTCTCTGTACTTGTGTAACTTTTTTCTTCCCCATATCTGGGAAGTTTTCTGACATTATTTCTTCAAATAGATTTTCTAATCCTTGCTGCTCTTCTTGTCCTTCTTGCAGCCCTATTATGCGTAGGTTACTTCATTTCATGTTGTCCCAAAGCTCCCTTAGGTTCTCCTCCTGCTTTTTAATTTTTTTCTCCAGTTGCTGTTCAGATTGAGCTTGTTTCTCTGTCTTATCTTCTAATTCACTAATTCGGTCCTCTGCTTCTTCTAGTCTGCTGTTGAAACTTTCCATGGTGTTTTTGATTGTAGCTATATCACTTTTCATTTCTTCCTGATTCTTGCATAGGTTGTTGATTTTCTCATCCATCCGGTGAATGAATTGTACAACCATTATTCTGAATTCTTTTTCGGTCATGTTGCATGCCTCAACTTCATTAATGTCCTCCTTTCTTGGTGACTCCTCATTGTCTTTCCTCTGGGTGTTGTTTCGTCTCTTCATTCTGATTATCTCCCGATGGTTCAAACGTTGAGTTGCATGGGCCTGGGCCGTGTGCAGTGGGAGCCTCCCACCACCCTAGTGTCACTGAAGAGCTCTGACACTAAGATGTGTGGTTGTTGTGGGTTGGTGGGAACCAGGCTCGCTCAGAGTCAGTGTTGTCAGGGCTCAATGTGGCCTCCTACGCGCCCTTAGAATCAGGGACCCTGCCTGCACCGTGCTGAAACAGAGACCCCCCCTGAAGCGTGCTAAAAACCAGAGCCCCCTAGCGTGTGCCAGGAGTCAGAGTTCCCCAGAATCCAGTATCAGAGTCTCTGTTGCTTCGCATGACCTTGCCTTGAGAATCAGGGTCCCTGTGTGCCCTTGCACCAGGAATTGGAGTCACTGGCTCTTAGTATGAATGCACAGGAAATCAGGATCTCAGGTGCAGGTGAAAAGAAACACAGTCAAGTCACTGGTGCTTGGTGCTGCCTCCTGCCCAGAGAATCGGGGTCCCTGGGCCTGTGATACGAGGGACAAATTCCCAGTGTTCGCGCGATTGCTCCCAGCCCAGGGCTCCGAAGCCGGCAGTGCACGTAGGCTCAGCCCTGGGGTTTGCGCATTTGCTCCCAGCCCAGGACTCCTGAACCTTGCCCTAAGCGGGATCAGTTCCAAGGTGCTCGTGCACTTCCAGACTAAAGTTCCTGGAGCACTGAGGCCCCGGCAAGGGGTGGGTCTATCAGTTAGTTACTCTAGCGCTGCCCGCAAGCCTGCGGGAAGGGGGTATGGGCTCTGTTACTCATGGATCTGCCGCGGGGATTTCTGAACTTTTGGTGTCCGCAGGTCTGTAGCTGTGGTCACAGGTCTCTGTCCCCAGTGGCTGCAGGGTCCTGATATGCATCTGAGATTAGACTGGGTGGTGCTGAGGCCAGGATCCTAGTCTCAAGCAACTCTGTTTCCCAAGATGGCGTGGTCGCCGTGCCTGTGCTGGCCACCCAGGAGTGTCCAAGCAGGGAGTGGGACTCTGCCGCCTAAGACTGCCCGATTTAGCAGCCCCTTAGAAGACCTGCAGAATCTAACTGTCCCTAGCTCATACACACACACCACATGCGTCCACACACTCCTCTATCACTTCCTTGCGCTCTCACACTCTCTCCCTCCCTACCTTCCTGCTGGTCGCCATTTTGGAAGCCTCCCTTTAACATTTCTTATAATACTGGTTTGGTGGTGATAAACTCCTTTAGCTTTTTCTTGTCTGAGCTCTTTATTTCACCTTTAATTTTAAATGACACCCTTAGTGGTTAAGTAGTCTTAGTTGCTTTTCATCACTTTGAATATTTCTTGCCAAATCCTTCTGGCCTCCAAAGTTTCTGTTGAGAAATCAGCTGATAGTCATATGGGAGCTCCCTTGTAAATAAATAACTTTTTCTCTTGCTGCTTTTAAGACTCTTTCTTTGTCTTTAACCTTTGGCATATTATTATGTGTCTTGGTGTGGGCCTCTTTGGGTTCATTTTGTTTGTGACTCTTTGTACTTTCTGGACTTGAGCATCTTTCCCCTTCACCAGATTAGGGAAGTTTTCAGTCATTATTTCTTCAAATAGGTTCTCAATTTCTTGCTCTTTCCCTTCCCCTTCTGTTATCCCTATGATATAAATGTTGCTATGCTTGATGTTGTTGCAAAAACTTCTTAAAATATCTTCATTTTTCTAGATTTTTTTCTTTTTGCTGCTATGATTGGCTGTTTTCTACTACCTTGTTTTATAAATAGCTCATGTGATCCTCTGCTTCATCTAGTCTACTGTTGATTCCTTCTAGTATATTCTTCATTTCAGTTCTTGTATTCTTCATTTCTACTTTTTTATATATAACTAGAGGCCCGGTGCACAAAAATTTGTGCACTGGTGGCGGGGGAGGGGGATGTCCCTCAGCACCACTTGTGCCCTCTCACAGTCTGGGACCCCTCGGGAGATAACGACCTGCTGGCTTAGGCCTGCTCCCGGGTGGCAGAGGGCAGGCCCAATCCCTAGGTGCCTGCCCCACAGCCCCTGGTCGGGCTCAGAGCAGGGCCGATTGGGGAGTTGGGGCGCCACCCCCTGTCATGCACAGAGCAGGACCAATCAGGGGGTTGGGGCACTCCCCCCTGTCACACTCAGGGCAGGGCTGATGGGGAGGTTGTGGCTCCACCCCATCACACACAGAGCAGGGCCCATGGGGGGTTGGGGTGCCGCACCCTGTCATACACAGAGCAGGGCCGATCAAGGGGTTGGGGAGCTCCCCCCTATCAGGCACAGAGCAGGGCGGATCAGGAAGTTGCGATGCCACCCTCAGTCACGCTCAGGGTAGGGCCGATTGGGGGGTTGGGGCGCCGCCCCCTGTCACACTCAAGGCAGGGTCGATGGGGAGGTTGGGGCGCCACCCCCTGTCACCCACAGAGCAGGGCCAATCAGGGGGTTGGGGCACTCCCCTCTGTCACACTCAGGGCAGGGCCAATGGGGAGGTTGTGGCTCCACCCCATCACACACAGAGCAGGGCCCATGGGAGTGTTGGGGAGCTCCCCCCGTCACACTCAGGGGAGGGCCGATGGGGAGGTTGTGGCTCCACCCCGTCACACACAGAGCAGGGCCCATGGGGGGTTGGGGCACCACACCCTGTCACACAAAGAGTAGGGCCGATCAAGGGGTTGGGGAGCTCCCCCCTATCAGGCACAGAGCAGGGCCGATCAGGGGGTTGGGGCGCCTTCCCCTTTCACGAACAGAGCAGAGGGGATAGGGAGGTTGTGGCCCCGCCCCCTGTCACACACAGAGCCACAGAGAGATCAGGGGGTTTGGGCGCTGCCCCCTGTCACGCTGCTCCAGAGGCCAGTAGGCCTCGTGGCTCCGCTGATCCCAGGCAGGGAGGCCTCGCTGCTTTGCTGATCCCGGTGCTGGGAGGCATATTACCATTTTACTATATAGGATAGAGGCCTGGTGCACGGGTGGGGGCCGGCTGGTTTGCCCTAAAGGGTGGGGGTCCCGCTTGGGTGCCTGGACAGCTTGGGTGAGGGGATGATGGCTGTTTGCAGCTGGTCACACCCCCTTCAGGGTGGGGGTCACCACTGGGGTGCCTGGCCAGTCTGGGTGAGGGGCTGAGGGCCATTTTCAGGCTGGCGGGTGACTGAAGCTACCAGCCTCTCCTTTTTTCCTTTTTTTTTTTTTAATTCTGGGATTTATTTTTGTTCTATGGCTGTCACTGGAGCTGAGAGCCGGCTTTAGCTCAGACCTCGGCTGCTGAAAGCAGGTTTCTGGACTTTGTTTACCTTCTGTATTTGAAACTTTGTTGCGACTCCAGCTCTGAGATCTCGGCTGACTGAAAGCAGGTTTCTGGGGTTTTGTTTAGCTCCTATATTTGTAACAATGTTTCTTAGAGTGCAAGCTCAGAGCCCAGCAGTGGCAGGCGGGAACGTTGGCTTTATCTGTTACTGGAGCAAGCAAGCCTCCCTGTTGGCTTCAGCTGCCTGGTTGCTGGCCGCCATCTTGGTTGGCAGTTAATTTGCATATCTCCCTGATTAGCCAATGGGAAGGGTAGCAAAGTTATGGCTAATTACCATGTTTCTCTTTTATTAGATAGGATTTTTAGGTTTTTCTTTGTGCTGTTGAAGTTCTGACAAAGTTCCTTGAGCATCCTTATAACCATTGTTTTGAACTCTATAGCTGGTAGTCTGCTTGCCTTCATTTCATTCATTTATCCTGTTCTTTCATTTGGGACTGTTTTTCTTTCCCCATTTCAGGTGCCTCCCTGTGTTTGATTTTATATATTAGGTAGATCTGCTATGTTCCCATCTTGGTAGAGTAGCCTTGTGTAATAGGTGTCCTGTAGTGCCCGATGGTGTAGCTCTCCAGTCACCCAAGCTGCACTCTCTGTGTAGATTGTGTGCACCCTTTTGTTGTAGTTAAACCTTGATTGCTATGTTTATACAAACAATCAGCCAAATTGAATACGATAAATAAATTGGTCTTGATTTGGCTCTTTTGATAAACATAGGGGTAATTTTGAGGAGAAAAATTCTATTTCAATAGAGGTTATTAAAACTGAAATATTTTCTTTCCCTTCCACCCGACCATTTGTTACAGTTTGTATCCTCCAGGTCACAAGCCCACCTCCTTCTATGCCCAGGCCTCATCGTCCCTCTGACAGACAGCAAGGATCTCTTGGCTCTGAAAGAAACCTTCAACCCGCCTCAGCACAAAGCAGCTACAGAAGAAATCCTGCGTCCCCTTTCCCTGAAATAATTCAGAGCCAGGATCCTTGAGGGAATATATTAAGCAGTAAGACAGACATGAGCAGAGCAAGGACGATGGGCCAACTAGCGCTACCAGATGTAACTAAATCTTTCCACCTCTACGTATGTAAGACAAGGGGACTCTCCAGAAGCAAGAGGGAACTAGGCTGCAGATGAAGCAGCCCGGGAGGCTGCCCTCCAACCAGTGGGGCCTCTACAGATTCTGATGACTTTTTCAGACCCTGACCTACCCACCTCACCAGCTTACACGGAAATATACCCAATCTAGAAAAGCTGAAATCCATAACCAATCTTTGCTCAAATTCTTACAGGCTTTACAGTCTACTCATAAAGCAATCCAGAAGCATGTCTGAGATGCTCTGCCTGTACCAACTTCTGATCCGGTTTATCCCTTCCCCCCTGGTGACTCTGTTTAGGTAAAGAAATGCCACCCAAGGACTGACTCCTACCTGGAAAGGATCACCCCCACGGCAGTCAAGGTCAACGGGATCCCGATGTGGCTTCATCACACCCGGCTTAAGACAGCCAGGCAAAATAGAGAGTGCAGGACTCTTTGGACCTCTAGAGATTACTACTGGCCCTCGTTCCCAGCCCTTATCTTATAAACAGGCCCACTGACTTTATTCGACAGAGAATTAATTCTATCAAGCTTATAGTCCTCAAAGACAATATAACTCCCTCCACAACAATGACCAAAAAAAGTCAATGATTTGACTCATGCACATAAAACCAGTAGGGAATGAAGCATCCATCTTATATAAAAACTGCTGTTTGAAATTTTAACCCTGCTATTTTGGCTTCTGTAAACACTTGCTTGCTTAAATAATAAGGAAAATAGCACTACTCCCATTCCAGAGAGGCCATAAACTATGTCCCAGACAGAGTTTCAGTGCTGGCACCAGGCCAGGCCTTGAGATAGAGTCTCACGGCCCCTTCCCAGCACTCAGGCGTTCTTTCTCAGAAGGCCTGGAACTCTCGTTACAAATTTGGGAGACAAAGGACTGGAAAAAGTATAAAGAAAGAGAGTTGCCTCCAGGTTGGGGGACCCAGAATTTGAAAGACACATTTTTCTCTGGGCCTGTGCAGAATTAAAATGTAACTCCCTTTCTCTAAGCATTGCTTGGTATTTTCTCTGGTCTTCTGTAACAGGGATAACCACCTGGTTGAAAAAGATAGATTGATTAAAAATTAAAATGGTAGACAGTAGCTCTCTAGGAACCTGAAAATTCTGAAAAATGGGCCTAAAATCCCTACAGATACTAAACATATTGTGAAACCACCTTCTATGCAACATATTATCCAACATGGGAAAAGGCAGTGATTTCAAGTACATTCAGCTGTCCTCCCTTTGGGCCAATTGATGTGACTCTTACTTAGTGTTACTAAGTGTCTTTCACCAAGTGGTTCCGGAACAGGCCACCCAGAGGCTGCTTGGGTCAAATCACGGTGTGGAGATGGACACAGCACCGGTGAGTGGGTCAGGGTGAGGGATTATGGAGAAGCTGGCCTGGAGACAGTCAGCATGGAATTCCGGTCTCAGGTGCTTCATGGAAGGTGCGTGGGATTAGGGAAGGTGAGGGAGGGAGTGACTTCTCCCATGACTCAGAGAGAACGGCAGAGGGACACGGATCAGGGTCAGTAGGGAGCGGCACTCCCTCCACACCCCTCAGCAACGGGACCAGTCCTGCTACCAGATGTGGCTTTGGAGTCACCCAGGATGGGAGCCTTCCACGGTGCCCTGCCACCTGCTCTTGGGCGCCCAATGGCACGTGCACAGACGCGGCTGGTCCCAGGCTGAGGGGTGGGGCATCTGTTGTGGTGAGCTTGTGAGTCCCACTGGACCTAAGGCCCTGGCCCCAAATTCCATTCTATCCAGTGCTCTAACAGTGTCTCTATTCTAACAGAAATAGCAGATGTGGCTGAGGCGATGGCCTATGGTGCATGGTGGGGGGCTGCCCAGCTTAAGCACGATGTTTCAGACTGTCTTAATGTATTCAGCTCCATCTGGATGCAAATTCCTGCAGCAGGAGTTTACTCTTGAAAGGTGTCTGCCAAGGATATGGGTGTGCGTGCTTAAGTGTGTATGTGAGGCAGAGGCAGAGTAGATGTTATAGGTGGGCAGGTAGGTGGCAGGTAGGTGGTAGGTAGAGAGAGAAATAGCTGAAATGAGAGGACAAGTGTGCATGTGGGTGCCTTGCTGTGTGTTCACACACTTAGGAGCCCCAAACACCACACAGATGGGCTGTAGCTGATCAGATCCTCCTGCACAAGCAGCCAGAGGGGGAGTGCAGCTGAGGTGGTTCCCGGGAACCTGGAGAGCTAAACCCAAACACCTGGTGGCAGGTCTTAGTGCTACTGGGATGGCTCTTATGGAGATGAAGCAGGTGAACTGGGCACTTAGTCATGCCTTTTCTCCTGCAAACTTAAAACCTACATTCCACTCATCTCACCTACTCCCAAGTCCTAGACACTTTGTCTCTTACGTTCAGGATGACCTTGGCATCAACTTGGGGCACAAAAAATGCAAGACCCACTGGGTCAGGCCAAGAGGAGGTCCAGGCTGCCTACGCCCAGCCAGTATTGGCCACATTCCAGAAGACGTCCACTTCAGTCAAAGCCACCCACCAACTGCTCCAAATTAGAGAAAGTTAGAACCATCAGCAATGCTTCTACCTTTAAAATGGCCACATTAGCCATGATACCTGCTTTGGAGCTTTGCCCAGAGTGGGGACTCACTTATGCTGCCAAACTTGTCGAAGAACCATGAAGCCAACCTTTGTCTCAACAAGCATTGGGCGAGCATCTTCTAAACCAGTGGTTCTCAACCTTCTGGCCCTTTAAATACAGTTCCTCATGTTGTGACCCAACCATAAAATTATTTTCGTTGTAATGTTGCTACTGTTATGAATTGTAATGTAAATATCTGATATGCAGGATGGTCTTAGGCGGCCCCTGTTGAAAGGGTCGTTTGACCGCCAAAGGGGTCGCAACCCACAGGTTGAGAACTGCTGTAATCTAAACCCATGTCCTAAGCTAAAGATAGAGAATTCAAAAGGCAGACCCACACATACAAGGAGTGTGCAGTCTAGTGGGAGTGATATGCCACTAGAAACACTCTCAGTACAATGTGATAAGGGACTGCAGGTATTCAGCCAGCATTTATGTGGGACTCTTTGTGGATGTAGCATTAGAGACAAGGAGATGAACGCTCAGCCTGATTTTGAGGGGCTTATGGTTTAGTGAGTATAAAAGTCTAGGAAGACTCTGGAGAGCATGCTTTAACACAGTGGTCGCCAACCGGTGGTCCGTGGGCCACTGGTGGTCCGTGAGGTCCGAAAGGTTGGCGACTGTTGCTTTAACAGTTGTAACAGAGCCTTCTACAATTACAGAGGATGGGCACCTATCCCCCCGGGAGGATGGTGGTGAGTCTGAGAAACGCTTTCATAGAGGAGGTGACACCTGAGCGAGAGGTAAACGATGCATAGGGACCACACAGGTGAGACAGTAAGGAAGAGCATTCTAGGAGGGGAACAGCCTGCAAGTGCGGACGACAGAAAGTGGTGTGTTCTGCCCCTGGATTCTGGGGCCCGCACTCTCCTGTCCTTGTCCTGCTCCTCGTCCTCCAATGCCCCGTGCTCCTGGCCTCCCTGTTCGACGTAGACATGCCTCAGCTGCTCAGATCTGAACCTCTCTCTCTCAGATTCATATCCCTCTTTGCTCATCACATGCAATTTCATGGCCGTAAACACCATCGCTGTGCTGGTACCTCCAGCATGAATCTTTCTTGTTAACTCCAGGCAGGTTTATCCCGCTGCCAACTCCACAGGTCTCCTTTAGCTTGGGGATGGAGAGGTCTAACAGCATCTGAAACCGACAAAGCCAAAACCAGCTCCTGCTTTCTCCCACCAGACAGCTCACCCCACATCTGCCCCGTCCATGGATGCTGCTGGTTGTTCAGGCCATGCAAGTTGGCATCATCTTTGACTCTTCTTTCTCTCTCACCTCATATCAAATCCGTCTACAAATATTGCTAGGCCTACATTCAAAATACATCCAGAATCTCGCCTCCTCTTGTGCCTTCCATTGCTACTCCCCTGGGGAGGCCTCCACCCTGGCCTCTTAGCTGGGCCTCTGCTCCAGCCCTTGCCCCCTATAGTTAATCTGCAACCCAATATCCCGAATGATCTTTTAAAAACTGTTTTATTGATTTTTTTAGAGAGAGAGGAAGGGAGAAGGAAAGGGAGCTAGAAACATTGATGAAAAAAGGAAACATCAATCGGCTGCCTTCTGCATGCCCCACACTGGGGATTGAGCCTGCAACCCTGGCATGTGCCCTGACCGGGAAACGGACTGGCAACCTCTTGGTGCATGGGTAGACACTCAACTACTGAGCCACACCAGCTGGGCCTGTGATGCTTTTTGTTTCTTTTCAGTGATGCTTTTAAAAAACAGGTCAGGTCATGTCACTCCTCTGCTCAAAATACAGCATCGTTCCTCCAGAAGTTAAACATAAAATGACCATGTGGCCTGGAAATGCCACTCTGGGTACACACCCACAAGAATTGAAAGCAAGTCTCACAGAGATATTTGCACGCCCATGTTCATAGCTGCCTTATTCACAAGAGCCAAATTGTGGAAGTGGCCCGAGTGTCCTGCCCAACAATGGCTAAATAGATAAACACAATGTGGGCTGGCAGAGATGATGGGATATTACTTAGCCTTGAAAAGGAAGGCATCCCAACACCTGCTACAATATGATGGACCTTGAAAACTTATGCAGAGTGACATAAGCAAGTCACAGGAAGAAAACTGCTATATGGTCCCATGTATACAAGGTTTCCAGAGTAGTCAAATCCAGAGACAGAAAGTAGAATGGTGGTTGTCAGGCCTGGGGGAGAGAGGGGGGAGTTACTGTGTAATGGGTGCAAAGTTCCAGTTTTGTAAGATAAAAACCTTCTGAAGATGGACAGTAGAGATGGCTGAACAACAATGTGACTACACACTGAGCCATACACTTAAAATGATTATATTACAACTAGAGGCCCGGTGCATGAAAATTCATGCAGTGGAGGGGGCGGGGGGTCCCTCAGCCTGGCCTGTCCCCTCTCACAGTTCGGGAGTCCTCAGGGGCGGGAGGCGACCCAGAAATCAGAGGAAGGCAAGGCCCGCATCACACCTCCACTGCTGCCACTACCGACAGTGCAAGCCTCAGCCAGCCCTGGTTACCTGTGCCTTGGGAGGCCCTGGGTGACTGGGCAGCCACCATCCAAGGCTTTCCTGCACTTCGGGCTGGCCCTGGGTGGCTGGGGGTCTGAGGGGACTGAGGGACTCCATAGGCAGGCATGCGGAGCAGCTGTGCCCACCTGGGGGCAGGCCCGGCCTTGCCGCATGCCTGCCACCCCGGCGGGGATGAGGGGACAGGGCACCACCATCTGGGGGCTGTGGACACTGCCATCTTTGAGGGTGTGGCAGTCAATTAGCATATTCCTCTTTATTGGCTGTGGGTGCTGCCATCTTGTGAGGGTGTGATGGTCAATTAGCATATTCCCTCTTTATTAGATAAGATAGTAAATTGTGTGCTACGTATACGTTACTACAATTTAAAAAAACCTTCAATGGCTTCTCCTCTCACCCAGTATGAAGCCCAAGCTCTTAGATCCTCCCCGATTTGCCTCTTTGTTAGCTCTCTGGCCTCAGCTCCTGCCACTTTACCCCTCACTCACTCCTCCAGCTCACTCGCCTACTTTTGGTTCCTTGGGTCCACTAAACAAGCTGTCCCCTGGTGCCTCCCACAGAGCCAGTCCAGAGCTGGCATGGGAATGCTGGGCCATCTTGGGGGTCCTTGTGAACTTGATCACCAGTGGGTCCTGTCTCTGGGTCCTCACAGGTGATTACTGGTAGCGAAAACAGTCATAGTAACAGTGATATTTATAATGAGCCTGGCCGCCATTTCATAAATGCTGTGTGTGAGGTGATGTGCAGGAAGCATCAGGTCCCACCACGTCTGACCCTACAGCTGGCAAGGTCACGGGTAGGCGCTATCATCATAACACTTTGCAGATAAGGAAGCTGAGGCTTAAAAGTGACTAAATGAGGAAGCCCACTGATGGAGAACATATTTGGCAGTGATACATCTGAGAAAGGGTTAATATCCAAAATATATAAGGAACTCATATAACTTAACAAAAGGAAGACAAACATCCAATTAAAAATGGGCAAAGGACCTAGCCACTTCTCCAAACCAGGCATATAGATGGCCAGAAGACATATGAGAAAATGCTCAGTCACTGATCATCAGAGAGATGCAAATGAAAACAACAATGAGGTATCATCTCATACCTGTCAGAATGGCTGTCATCAACAAATCAACAAACGACAAGTGCTGGCAAGGATGTGGAGAAAAGGGAACACTCGTGCACTGCTGGTGGGAATGCAGACTGGTGCAGCCACTATGGAAGACAGTATGGAGTTTCCTCAAAAAAAAAAAAATAAAAAAAATGGAACTGCCATTTACCCAGTGATCCCACTTCTAGGAATATATTCTAAGAAACCTGAAATACTCATCAGAAAGAATGTATGCTCCCCTGTGTTCATAGCAGCACAATTTACAATAGCTAAGACCTGGAAACAGCCCAAGTGCCCATCAGTAGACGAGTGGATAAAAAAGCTGTGGCACATTTACACCAGGGAATACTATGCAGCTGTAACAAAGAAGGATCTCTTACCTTTTGAGACAGCATGGAGGGACCTGGAGAGTATCATGCTAAGCAAAATAAGTCAATCAGAGAAAGACAAGCATCACATGATCTCACTCATGTGGAATCTAATGAACAAAATAAACTGATGAACAAAATAGATCCAGAGACAGAGAAGCATAGAACATAGACTGTGGAATCTCAGAGGGGACGTGGGAAGAGATCAACTAGAGAACTTGTATGCATATATGCTTAACCCATGGACACAGACAATAGGGTGGAAGGCCTGGGGCGGCGGACAAGGGGTGGGCTAGAAGGGGTCAATGGGGGAAAAGAGGGGACATATATAATATGTTCAACAATAAAGATTTAATTAAAAAAAAAAGACTAAATGACTCACTGAAAACAGCCCATGCTGGAGGACTTGTTGGTGGAAGGTGCACAGAGCCCTGTCATAATGCTGTACTGCCAGGGTCAGTCGCAGCTCCACCTCAGTCCCTGGTGATTGGGTCAGCTTCGTAATGGGTTTCCTATGTTTGGATTTTTGAGGTCTGGGTAGTTACTACAATCTGTGACCTAGTGAACCTTTTCACCCACGGATTCTCAACACTAGTTGCACCTTAGAATCACCCAGTAAATTTATAAAAGAAAAATGATTGCCTGGGCCCCGCCTGGAGAAAATGAAATCAGAACCTTTGACAGTGGGCCTTGGCTTTGTATTTTATTAAAACACTAGAGGCCTGATGCACGAAATGCATGCAAGAGCAGGCCTTCCTTCCCCCGGCTGCCGGCACCAGCTTCCCTCTGGCACCCGGGACCCAGGCTTCCCTCGCAGCCCCAACTTCATCCAGAAGGTCATCTGGAGGGACATCTGGTCTAATTAGCATATTATGCTTTTATTATTATAGATTACTTAGGTAATTCCAATAAAAGCCCAACTGGAGAACCACTGATGACAGTTCATCGAAACCACCTGGACAGAGCCCTTAACACACACATTCCCGGGGCCCTTACGCAGATATGTCCACATGGGTAGGTCAGATGTGGAGCCTTGGAATCTGTATTTAAAACAGAACCCATAAATGCATATTTTAAAAGATAATTTTATGGTAAAAAGTTTACATTTTAGTGCAGGAAAGAACGGGGACTGAGGGGGTCTCCAGTTTGATTTCCCACGTTCTGAAACTTTTAAATATGTCATTTGTGCTTAATTCTTAATACTTATACATGTTGAGGTGTGGTCAGAGCGGCTCGCTTGGTTGAGCATAGTGCTGTGCATCAAAAGGTTGCTGGTTTTATTTCTGGTCAGGGCAGACACCTAGGTTGAGGGTTTGATCCCTGGTTGGGGCACCTGATCAATTTTTCTCTTTCATCTCTCTCTCTCTCTCTCTCTCTCTCTCTCTCTCTCTCTCTCTCTCTCTCTCTCTCGCTCTCTCTCTCTCTCTTCCTCCTTTCCTCTCTCTAAGCATGATCTCCCCTGAGGATGAAGGAAAACAAACAAGCTTACACAGCTGAGTATTTTCTGTTCCTCTCTGCTGCTATCCATCATATAAAAATGTAGCATAAAATATATTATAGAAAAACACTATATGTTAAAAATACAATATTTTGGAAAAATACATGTTATATTATTTGTAACGCATGCTTGTGGGTCTTATAATCCTAAAAATTATAACACATTTAAGTGAATGTGACACATAGCTCTCTCTGTTTTAGTTATTACAATGTTATTGACTATATCTCTATGCTGTATGTCATGTCACCACGACTATTTGTACTTCTTAGCACCTTCACCTTTTTCGACCGCCCTCCCAACAGCCCTCCCATCTGGCAACCGTCAAAACATTCTCTGTACCTGTTAGCCTGTTTCTGTTCCACTTGTTCATTTATTTTGTTTTTATTTTTTTTTAAAATATATTTTTATTGATTTCAGAGAAGAAGGGAGAGGGAGAGAGAGATAGAAACATCAGTGATGAGAGCAATCATTGATTGGCTGCCTCCTGCACATCCCACAATGGGGATGGAGCCTGCAGCCAGGCATGTGCCCTTGACTGGAATCGAACCGGAGACCCCTCAGCCCCCAGGCCACCAAGAGTGGGCAGAGCCTGAACCGGGCAGGGGGGAAGGGGCGTCCCGCCAGCACACTCCCAGCCAGCGAGTGCCGGCCTCCTCACGGCTGCCAGTGCTGGAGTTAAAGTCCGGCTCCAGGGCCTGGAGGGGTCCTGGACTTGGTGGAGTTTCCCTGAAAGTTCAGGTCGCCCCCTAATCTGGAAAAGGGACAGGAGCTGGACTATGCTTAGCAGAAGGGTACAATAGTGGCAATAGCGTAAGCCAAGCCACAACCCGGCCCCCCCACCCCCCACTCTGCTCCCAGCCCTCAGGGCAGTAGACAACAAGCAAACCAGGGGCTGCAGGGCTGGTGCCTGAGCAGGGCTGGTGCCTGAGCGGGACAGGGAAGGACCGCAAATGTCCCAAGGGATCCCTGTGAGGTGGAATTTGGGATTGTGCTCGTGGCTGCACTCTGTAAATTTACTGCTACCAGCAGCAGCAGCCACACAGTTGGCCTGGGCTTGCGGCCACGCTGCGGTCAGCTGGATCGTGTGGCTGGGCTGTGGTCAGCTGTGTCATGTGGCTGGGCTGTGGTCAGCTGGGTCCTGCGGCCAGGCTATGGTCAGCTGGGTCCTGTGGCTGGGCTGCAGTCAGCTGGGTTGTGTGGCCGGGCTGTGGTCAGCTGGGTTGTGTGGCCGGGCTGTGGTCAGCTGGGTTGTGTGGCCGGGCTGCGGTCAGCTGGGTTGTGTGGCCGGGCTGCGGTCAGCTGGGTTGTGTGGCCGGGCTGCGGTCAGCAGGTGCTCTGGGGACAGCACATCCTGAAGTGTGTGCCAGGGCCTTGGGTTAAATATTGCCGCTGGCCAGTTTCAAGCTACTGAAGCTTTAACAGCCAGCTGCAAAGTCCTTGAATATTAACAGCCTCTGTGTGAGCCTCAGCCAGCCTGGCCAGTGCTGCCGGCCTGGTGCTCCATGGTTTCTGCCAGAACACTTCTTGCGGGGTTCACTGCTCCTGCCCTCGGGCCTCCTTACAGGGCTTCCCATGACCTCCCTAACCCAACCAGACCCCTCCCAGGTCACATCACTAGTCTCCATTCTCTGCTTGACTTTCCTTCTTAACTTCTGTCACTTTCTGACATTCAATCTATAACAATAAAAGCATAATATGCTAATTAGACTGGAAGTCCTTCTGGACGACCTTCCAGATGAAGCCAGGGCTGCAAGGGAAGTCCGGGTCCCGGGTGCCAGAGGGAAGCTGGTGCCCGCACCCTGGAGAAGGGAGGCATACTCTTGCACGAATTTTGTGCATCGGGCCTCTAGTATACATATATTTTTTCTGTTAATCCTCACCTGAAGATATTTCCATTGATTTTACAGAGTGGAAATGGGGGGGGGGGGAAGAGAGAGAGAGAGAGAGAGAGAGAGAGAGAGAGAGAGAGAGAGACATCAATCAGTTGCCTCCCACACCTGGGGCAGGAGATCAAACCTGCAGCCCAGGTACGTGCCCTTGACCAGAAATTGAACCCTGACCTTTGGGTGCCTGGGCCGACACTCTACCACTTAGCCGCACTGGCCAGAGCACATTCAGTATATTTTATTTTATTTTTTTCTGCTAATCCTCACCTGAGGATATTTTTCCATTGATATTTAGAGAGAGTGGAAGAGAGAGGGAAAGACAGAGAAATATTGCTGTGAGAGAAACACATTGATTGGTTGCCTCCTGCATGAGCCTTGACCAGGGCCCGGGGGGGAAGGAGCTTGCAACCCTTGACTGGAGTCGAACTTGGGATCCTTTGTCTTGCAGGCTGATGCTCTATCCACTGAGCAAAACTGGCTAGGACATATTCAGTATATTTTAAAAAACATTTGTATTTTTTCCAGCTTTGTTGAAGTAAGATTGACAAATTAAATTGTGTATATTTAAGGTGTATGATGAGAGGTAACAGTTACCACAATCAGGGTAATGAGCACACCCACCACCTCATGTAGCTCCCGCTCAGCATGTTACTTCTCACTGTGCTCATGCCTGCCAGCTGCCCCATGTCTGTGAGGACAGCTGTGGTACCACCAGAGCCCTGGCACCTGCAGTGCGCCGGCCACATGAGTCCAGTACACACTGTTGAGTCACTGATGTTAGGGACACTTTTCTATCGGCCACGCACTGGGCCAAGACTTCCATGCGCAGCAGGTACTCGACCTCAATGCTCTCCCTGTAAAGCTGTTATTTTCTCCAGAATCAGATTGACCCCGGTGGGCGATTCCAGTCTCCGGGACCAGGGGCTCCAGCTCATTCTCCCTCAGAGCCTTATCCTTCTTCCTAGAACTGCTCACAGCGCCCAGGGAGGAGGGCCTCTGCGCTCCCCACAGGCGCTCAGGCCTGCTCCATCGCCTGAGGGTGAGAGCTCAGGTCCCATGGGGTACCCGTCCCGCATTGCTCTGGGCCCTGTGGCTCCAGGGCCCTTCCCCGGCCCAGCTCGGCCCTCAGTGTCCGCTTCCCCTGTGCTTGGGCTCCTCCTGGGTCTGCAGCATCCTCGTCGTGGAACTTTCAGCCTCTACTCCATGAGCTGTGGACTGATGGAGGCGAGTCTTCAGGATCACTGCCTCCATCCCGCTCTCATCACGGTTCGGTGAGAGTGGGCAGCACAGAGATGCAGACTGCAGGCTCGGGCATAATGACAATGATGCTGACATTAATTGCCTTTTATCCATTCAGCACACTCTGAGCCCCTACTTCCTGCAGGCAAGTAAACTGTGGGAGGTACGAGGCGTTAGTGCTATGAAGAAAGAGGGAGTCTAGAAAGACCTGGGGAGTGCGGGCGGGCAGTGGTCGGAAAGGCCTGGCTGAGAAGCCAGTCCAAGGGAGGAGCGAAAGCATGCATGGGGCGCAGAGCTGCCCGCAGAGGGCGCTGTGGTGCTCAGGCCGGGGTGCCTGGGTGACAGTCCAGGGAGAGGAATGTCAGGTCCAGGGGAGCTGGGGCCCAGGCCTGAGGCCCCAGCTTCTCCCATAACCCTGACAATGCCCCTGGGAGCTGTACATCATTTTCCGGGGATGAGATTGAGCCTCAGAAAAGCCCAATGACACCCCCCAGGTAACAACGCTGCTCAGGGTCAGAGCCTGGGATCAGTGTCAAATCTTGAGGCTCCAAGTTCAGGGACTTCTGTGCCATGCCCTGTTCTGACAGATGCTCCCCCCCACCCCCCCGCACCTTCCCCGCCCCTCGCCTCCAGGACCCTCCTGCCAACAGGGCAGGGCAGGGCCCTCTTACTCAACAATGGCCATTCTTCTCCCCCCACCCCTCCCCCCCAGAACCTCGAGCTCAGAACCTGAGCTCAGAACACAGCTGCTGAGGCTGTGTGCTCTCGGGTGTCCAGGAGGGACCTCTTTCTGCCTCCGGTTTCTCTAGAGCCCAGCCCCCTGGGTCCTGCTGGTTGTGGGAAGCCAGGAGGCTGCATTGGACACGACTCCCTCCCCACGTGAGAGCCAGACCCCTCTCGGCAGGTAGGGGTCTGAGTGAAATGGCAGTTTGACTGACAGGCCCTGCTGTCAGCCTTCCTTCTGCCAAGGTTACAGATTTCAGCACTGATGGCTGAGCATCAGGTCTCCCCCCCCCCCCCCCCGCACCCCTCGCAGGGAGTATGACCCTGTGGGGTTGGTTTCTAGAGGCAGCCCTTTTCAAGGCTCCTCCAGAACGTCTGACGCTGGGCTTTGGGCGAGAGCCGAGAGCCACCAATGAGGCCGGGCTGGTGGAGAACGGAAGGAGGCCATTTGTTCAGTCCTCACTCAGCAAACACCCCTTGAGCTCCAGCTGGCGGCCGTCCTGGGCCGGGAGCCCCAGCAGCAGAGGCAGCCTTGCTGACAAGGAGTATGAGTGCGGAGCCCGCGGAGATAAGGATGCCAAGTTCGAAGCGAACGGGACTGTGGCAGAGGTGCTGGAAGTAGAGGAGGTCCTGTCTGTGATGATTCAACAGGAAACCTCCGCTTAGAGGGCAGAGCTGAGAGAATAAGTGGAGGCACAGGCGGGCGGCCACTGCTCCATGTACGCGAGGCCACGAGGCTGGCTGGGTCTGTGGGGGGATGCGGTTATGTGGGGCACAGTCAGGACTCAGTGCCGGGCCAGCTGGGAGCAAGCCCTTCGTGTTAGCGCTGCTCTTATCACACTTACTTATAAAAGTGGCCCACCACGGCGCTCTCCAGCGCGGGGTGCACGCAGAATCCAGGCTGGAGTTGGTGGGACACAGGGCAGGTGTAGGGAGGGCCAAGGTGGGGCTGAGGGCGTGTGCCGGGTGAACCAGAGTGGGTCTAGAGTTGAGGGGAGCCCTGTGGCGAGGCTAGGCTGAGGGGCAGCCAGAATCTCAGGAGAGAGAGCGAGGAGAGGAGAAGACCACCTTCCTTCCCCGGCCCCCCTGCCCCCCCCCCCATGCCCAGCAATGCGATAGCGCCCTATTTTCTCCCTTCCGTCACATGCCAACTTCGGGGTAAAACCTTCTGTGTCCCTATTTAAAACGTCCACACCCACCCTGGCCTCATGGCTCGGTGGCTGGGAGTGTGGGCCCTGACTACTGGTGGGTTTGAGCCTAGTCGGGCACGTACAGGGGGCAGCTGGTCAATGTTCCCTGCCACATCGATGCCTCTCTCTCCCTCCCTCTCTCTCTCTCCCCCCTCCTTCTCTCTCTCAAATCAATGAACACAGCCTTGGGGGAGGATTTTTGAAAAATGTCCACAGTCCCCCTCACCTATCACTTTCAAACCTCCCTGATTTAGTTTTGTTCTTAGCACTCATCTGAATCTGGCATACTATATGCTCTCTTTCTCATCACTGTGTTTCCCATTCTAGACTATAGGCTCCATGCGCACAAGAAATAGTGTCTATTTGGTTCGCTTCTGTATTCCCAGTGCCTAGAATGGTACTTCGCATGTATTAAGGTTTAAAAAAATATTTGATTAGTGAACAAATGAACAAATGCTTGAATGAATGAATGAATGAATGAATGAATAAATGAGATCGTGACTGGAGTTGGCAGGTGTCTGACTAAGGGGGCTCCCCTGAGCCGGGCTTGGTCTCTGCCCCCGAAACCAGGGGCACGGGGAGCTCTCCAGGTCCTGCCCCAGTCTTGCTTGTTGCTAGGCACCCAGGGCTATCTGCCCTGGTGACCGCCTGTGCCTGGCCTATGGCACCTCCTGTGCTCATGTCTGTTTCACTGCTACTATGTCAAACCCACAGACTGCACAGCTGAATTGCCTGGAAGGCTTAAGAGACACACAATCAGTTATAATACATTCATCTTGTTTGGACCTCAGTTCAAACAAACTTAAAATTTATGAGATAATCGGGATAATTCACATATTGACTGGATAGTTGATATGAAGGAGTTATTATTAATTTTTAAGTAGGATGATAGTATTGTGGTTATGTTTTGCTAAGAAATTCTTACCTTTTAGAGATGCATGGTGAAATACTTATGGATACAATGTATGCTGCCTGGGACTGGCTTCAACATCATCCAGGGTGGGGAGAGGATGAGGCTATGAGTGAAATAAGATGAAGCACAAATTCTTTATCATGTCTTCACAGCTACCCAGGGAGGCAGGCTCTGCTCACCCATTCTCCAGAGGGTGCTGGTTCTGAGAGTGGACTTGGTATTTTTGAAAATCTGTGAACACTTCCAAAGGCCAAGATCCAAGGAGTGAGTGTGAGATGTGGGTGTGCCGGCAGTATTGAATGGTGATTTAGACTAGAGGTTGTGCACTGGTAGAGCCAGGTAAATGTTTCTGGCTTTGCTGGCCACAGAGGGTCTCTGCAAGTACATACTCGCTTGTTATAGTGAAAGCAGCCACAGACAACGTTACAGACCGGGAAGGCGGTGATGCAATGACACTGGTTTTGCAAGAACAGGCAGGGTAGACCAGCTGGCCAGCTCAGGTCAGCCAGTCACCAGTAACAATGATGTCATCCGTTGAGCCTCGTAATTAGCCCCAGAATCACCCAGGAAGGCCAGCTTGGTGAGCTTTCAGGTTGGGGAACCAGACCATCCCAAGTGCTGCCCTGTGGGACACCAAGCCCCATGGAGACAGAGACCCTTTGTTTGGGACCTGGCCCTGTTTCTCGTCACATGGCTGTTAACTCATATCCTTTAATATCCTTTCATAAACTAGTAGCCTAGCAGGCACACGGGCTCCCTGAGCACTGTGAGTGCCGAGCAAATGCACGAAGCCCAAGGGAGGTGCAGGACTCTCTGGTTTCCAGCCTGTCTGTCCGTCAGAAGCACAGGCGACGATCGGGATTGGGATTGGCTTCTGGAGTGGAGGAAGGCCAGGGCCAGCCCTTAGCCCGAGGCTGGTGAGAGGTGGTGGCATGGAAAGCGCCGGATGCTGAGCTACAGGCTCTTACAATACTCAGCGTGGAGACTTGGTCACAATTCTGGACCATAAGGTTGTATTAGATCTATTTTTATTATTTTTTTATTTTTTTGAATCATTATAAACTCTTTTTTTTAAATTGTTTTATTGCTTAAAGTATTACAAAGAGTATTACATATGTCTCCTTTTTTTCCTGCCCTTGACAATCCCCTGGCCTCCCCTACCCCTCAGTGTCTTATGTCCATTGGTTATGCTTATATGCATGCATACAAGTCCTTCGGTTGATCTCTTACCAGCCCCCTCCCGCCTCCCAACCCTCCCCGGCCTTCCCGCTGTAGTTGGACAGTCTGTTTGAGGCTGCTCTGCCTCTGTATCTATTTTTGTTCATTAGTTTATAATGGTCTTTATTATTCATAAATGAGTGAGATCATGTGGTATTTTTCCTTCATTGACTGGCTTATTTCACTTAGCATAATGCTCTCCAGTTCCATCCATACTGTTGCAAATGGTAAGAATTCTTTCTTTTTTTTTTTTCTCAACATCGATCAGCTGCCTCCTGCACACCTCCCACTGGGGATGTGCCCGCAACCAAGGTACATGCCCTTGACCAGGATGGAACCCGGGACCTCTCGGTCCGCAGATCGATGCTCTATCCACTGAGCCAAACTGGTTAGGGCAAGAATTCCTTCTTTTTTACAGCAGCATAGTATTCCATCGTGTAGATGTACCACAGTTTTCTAATCCATTCATCTGCTGATGGGCACTTAGGCTGTTTCCAGATTTTAGCTATGGTGAATTGTGCTGCTATGAACATAGGGGTGCATATATCCTTTCTGATTGGTGTTTCTGTTTTCTTGGGATATATTCCTAGAAGTGGGATCACGGGGTCAAATGGGAGTTCCATTTGTAGTTTTTTGAGGGAACTCCATACTGTCTTCCATAGTGGCTGCACCAGTCTGCATTCCCACCAGCAGTGCACGAGTGTTCCTTTTTCTCCACATCCTCTCCGGCACTTGTTGTATGTTGATTTGTTGATAATAGCCATTCTGACAGGTATGAGATGGTACCTCATTGTTGTTTTGATTTGCATTTCTTGGATGATTAGTGACTTTGAGCATGTTTTCATATGTCTCTTGGCTTTCTGAATGTCCTCTTTTGAAAGGTGTCTATTTAGGTCCTTTGCCCATTTTTTGATTGAATTGTTTATCTTCTGAAATTGCTTCGGCATATGTCTGAGATTTTATTGCCTTTGGATTCTTCTAGAATTTTTATGGTTTCCCGTCGTACATTTAAGTCTTTTATCCATTTTGAGTTTATTTTTGTGTATGGTGTAAGTTGGTAGTCTAGTTTCATTTTCTTGAATATATCTGTCCAATTTTCCCAACACCATTTATTGAAGAGACTATCTTGACTCAATTGTATGTTCTTGCCTCCTTTGTCAAATATTAATTGAGCATATTGGTTTGGGCCGATTTCTGGGCTCTCTATTCTATTCCATTGATCTATATGTCTGTTCTGGTGCCAGTACCAGGCAGTTTTGAGAACAGTGGCTTTGTAATACAGCTTGATATCTGGTATTGAGATCCCACCTATTTTGTTCTTTCTCAGGATTGCTGCAGCTATTCGGGGTCGTTTTTTATTCCAGATGAATTTTTGGAGAGTTCGTTCTAGATCTGTGAAATATGCCATTGGTATTTTAATGGGAAGTGCGTTGAATTTATAGAATGCTTTGGGTAGTATGGACATTTTAATGATGTTGATTCTACCAATCCAAGAACGTGGTATGTTCTTCCATCTGTTTATGTCTTCCTCTATCTCTTTTTTCAACGTCCTGTATTTTTCTGAGTAGAGGTGTTTTACCTCTTTAGTTAAGTTTATTCCTAGGTATCTTAATTTTTTTGGTGCGATGGTAAATGGGATTGTCTTTTTAGTCTCTCTTTCTGTAAGTTCACTATTGGTGTAGTGAAATGCCATAGATTTCTTGGCGTTAATTTTGTATCCTGCTACATTGCCAAATTCATTTATTAAGTCTAATAGTTTTTTGATGAAGTCTTTAGGGTTTTTTATGTATAATATCATATCATCTGCAAATAAGGACAGTTTTACTCCTTCTTTTCCAATTTGGATGCCTTTTATTTCTTCTTCTTGTCTAACTGCAATGGCTAATACTTCCAGTACTATGTCGAACAGGAGTGGTGAGAGTGGGCATCCCTGTCTTGTTCCTGTTCTTAGGGGAAATGGTGTTAGTTTTTGTCCATTGAGTCTGATGTTGGCTGTGGGTTTGTCATCTATGGCTTTTATTATGTTGAGGTATGATCCTTCTATTCCCACCTTACTGAGAGTTTTTATCAAGAAAGGGTGTTGGATTTTGTGAAATGCTTTTTCTGCATCAATTGATATGACTCTGTGTTTTTTTTTCTTTCAATTTGTTTATGTGATGTATCACGTTTATTGGTTTTTGGATATTGTACCATCCTTGCATCCCTGGGATAAATCCTACTTGGTCATGGTGTATGATCTTTCTGATGTACTGCTGGATCTGATTTGCTAAGATTTTGTTGAGGATTTTGGCATCTATGTTCATGAGAGATATTGGCCTGTAATTCTCTTTCATGATGTTGTCTTTATCTGGTTTTGGTATTAGGGTGTTGCTGGCTTCATAGAATGAGCTTGGAAGTGTTCCTTCCTCTTGAATTTTTTGTAGTAGTCTGAAGAGGATAGGTTTTAGTTCTTCCTTGAATGTTTGGTAAAACTCCCCTGTGAAGCTGTCTGGTCCTGGGCTTTTGTTTGCTGGAAGCTTTTTGATGACTGCTTCAATTTCGTCCATAGTTATTGGCCTATTGAGATTTTTAGATTCTTCCTGATTGAGTTTTGGAATGTTGTATTTTTCTAGGAATATATCCATTTCCTCCAGGTTGTCTAGTTTCTTGGAGTATAGTTGTCCATAGTATTTTTTAACAATCATTTGTATTTCTGTGGGGTCTGTTGTTATTTCATCTCTATCATTTCTGATTTTGTTGATTTGGGTCCTCTCTCTTTGCTTCTTGGTGAGCCTGACTAGAGGTTCATTAATCTTGTTTATCTTTTCAAGGAACCAGCTCTTGGTTTCATTGTTTTTATGTATTGTTTTTTTGGTCTCTATGTCATTTATTTCTGCTCTTATCTTTATTATCTCCTTCCTTCTGCTCACTCTGGGCTTTTCTTGTTGCTCTCTTTCTAATTCTTTGAGATGTAGAGTTAGATGATTTACTACCATTTTTTTTTTTTTTGAGATAGGCCTGTAGAGCTATAAACTTCCCTCTCAGGACTGCTTTCATTGTGCCCCAAAGGTTTTGGGTTGTTGTGTTTCTATTGTCATTAGTTTCCAGGATGTTTTTAATTTCTTCTTTGATCTCATTGGTAACCCAATCAATATTTAATAACATGCTATTCAGCTTCCAAGTGTTTTGGGTTGTTTTTATTGTAGTTTATTTCTAATATTATGCCATTGTGGTCTGAGAAGATGCTTGGTATGATTTCAATCTTCTTGAATTTGGGGAGACTTTGTTTGTGACCCAATATGTGGTCTATTTTTGAAGATGTCCCATGAGCACTTGAGAAGAACGTATATTTTGTGGCTTTGGGGTGAAATGTTCTGAAGATGTCCATTAAGTCCATCTGATCTAGTGAGTCATTTAGGATTGCTGTTTCTTTGCCGAGTTTTTTGTCTAGAGGATTTATCCAGTGATGTCAGTTGTGTATTAAAGTCCCGTACTATGATTGTATTGTTGTCGATCTCTCCCTTGATATCTTCCAGGAGTTGTGTTTTTAATGTGTTTGGGTGCTCCTGCATTGGGTGCATATATGTTTATCAGGGTTATATCCTCTTGTTTTATTGATCCCTTTAGTTTATGAAGTGGCCTTCCTCATCTCTTGTTATGGCCTTCACTTTGAGTCTATTTTGTCCTATATAAGTATTGCTATCCCAGCTTTCTCTTCATTTCCATTTGCCTGAAAGATATTTTTCCATTCCTTCACTTTCAGTCTGTGTGAGTCCCTTATTCTGAGGTGAGTCTCTTGTAGACAGCAAATATATGGGTCATGTTTTTTTTTTTTTTTTTTTTTTTTTTAATCCATTCAGCCACTTGATGTCTTTTGATTGGAGCATTTAGTCCATTTACATTTAAAGTCATTATTGTAAGGTACTTGTTTGTAGCCATTTCTATTTTTTGTGCCTGTTTTCTTTCTGAGCTTTTTATTTCTTCTTTTTACACCAGTCCCTTTAGCATTTCATGCATTGCTGGCTTGGTGGTGATAAACTCCCTTAGCCGTTTTTTGTCTGTGAAGCTTCTTATTTCCCCTTCAATTTTGAATGATAGCCTTGCTGGATAGAGTATTCTTGGATTCATTCCTTTGCTTTGCATCACTTTGTAAATTTCTGTCCATTCTTTTCTGGCCTGATGTGTTTCTGTTGAGAAATCATTTGATAATATAATGGGAGATCCCTTGTATGTAACTTTCTGTCTCTCTCTTGCAGCCTGCAAGATTCTCTCTTTGTCCTGAACATTTGCCATGGTAATTATGATGTGTCTTGGTGTGCATCTTTTCAGGTTCACCTTGTTTGGGACTCTCTGTGCTTGTGTGACTTTTTTCTTCCCCACCTCAGGGAAGTTTTCTGATATTATTTCTTCATATAGGTTTTCTAACCCTTGTTCCTCTTTTTGTTGTTCTGGCACCCCTATTATTAGTATGTTGTTTCTTTTCATGTTGTCCCATAGCTCCCTTAGGCTCTCCTCCTATCTTTTAATTTTTTTCTCCAATTGCAGTTCAGTTTGGGTGTGTTTTGCTTCCCTGTCTTCTAATTCACTAATTCGGTCCTCTGCTTCTCCTAGTCTACTGTTGAAACTTTCAATGGTGTTTTTTATTGCAGCTATATCACTCTTCATTTCTTCTTGGTTCTTACATAAGTTATTGATTTTTTCATCCATTTCTTTTTGATTCTTACATAAGTTGTTGATTTTTTTCATCCATTTCTTCTTGATTCTTGCATAAGTTGTTGATTTTTTCCTTCACCCGGTTTATGCATTCTAGGACCCTTAATCTGAATTCTTTTTCTGTCATGTTGCATGACTCTGTTTCACTTAGCTGCTTTTCTGGTGTTTCCTCCTTTTCTTTCCTTTGGGGGTTTCGTTGTCTACCCATGTTTGATCTCACCGACATATCTAGATGTTGAGTCATTCAGGGGCTGCTCCTTGGGTGGCAGTGTCTCCTTGGGCTGTGGTTGCTCCCCGGGTGGTTGTGGTAGCTGCTGCTCCTTGGTTGGCAGCAGCTCCTCTGGTGGGTGCTGTTCACTGCTGTGGTGGCTCCTCTGGCTGGTGGGGGGAGGCTTCACACACAGCTGCTGTTCCTCAGACAGAGAGTGTGGTGATCACAAGGCTGCTGTTCCTTGGATGGGGGCAGGCTACACACGCAGCTGCTATTCGTCGAATTGGGGCGGACTGCTCACGTGGCTGCTGCTCCTTGAATGGGGGCTGGCTGCACACTGCTGTCGCTCCTCTGATGTGGTGGGCTCCTTGTGGGGCTACTGCTCCTTGGACTTGGACAGGTTGATTGCAGGTCTGCTGCTCCTCGGACGGGGGTGGGCTGCTTGCGTGGCTGCTGCTCTTTGGACGGAAGTGAGCTGCACATGTGGCTGCTTCTCCTCAGACGGGGATGGGCCACTCACTCGGCTGCTGCTCGTTGTACAGGTGCAGGCTGTTGTGGCTCTGCTCCTCGGACCAGTGCTTGCTGCACAGGGCTGCCACTCCTCAGATGTGGGTGGTCTGCTTGTGTGGCTGCCGCTCCTCGGACCGGGGTGGGCTGCTGCTGCTCCTTGAATGGGGATGGGCTGCTTGCAGAACTGCTGCTCCTCGGATGGGGTGGGCTGCTCACACAGCTGCTGTTCCTCGGATTGGGCAGGCTGCTCGTCTGGCTGCTGCTGCTTGGACGAGGGCAAGATGCTTGCGCAGCTGCTGCTCCTCAGACTAGTGCAGGGTGAAGGCTGTATGCAGCTGCTGATCCTCAGATGGGGGTGGGCTCCGCAGGGCTGCTGCTCCTCAGACATAGGTAGACTGCTCGTGTGGCTGCTGCTCCTCAGACAGGTTGGACTGCTTGCGTGGTTGCTGCTGCTCAGATGGGAAAGTGGGCCGTTTACACAGTTGCTGTTCCTTGGACAGGGGCAGGCCACATGAGGCTGCTGCTCATGGGGCTGATGCTCCTTGGACAAGAGCGTGCTGCTCGCGTGTCTGCTGCTCATGTGGTTGAAAAAATAATGTGAAAAAAAGTAGAAAATAAAGCAACAAACAAAAAAAGGAGAACAAAGAAAAAAGCAAAAAAAGAGCAACAAACAAAAAAAGGGAAAACAAAGAAAAAATAAAAAAAAGCTAACAAAATAATAATAAAAAAATAAAAATGGAAAATTGAAATGTCATTCCTTTGGCTGGCTTAAAATCCCAGTTTTCTGGAATGTGTCTAGATCTATTTTTAAAAAAATCCTCAGCTAGTTTGCCAAACACCTTTCCCAGGTGAATATTCCTTCCTCCCTCCCTTCCTTCCTTCCTTCCTTCCTCTTGTTCATTTTCTTACCATTCTTAGCCAGATGCTAGGAATGTAGCAGTCAACAAAGAAGTTAAGATCCTTATCAATTGAACCTGAGTTGACTAGAATGTCTGCTGTGTGTTCTTAGCTGAGACACTTGTGTAGTATATGTGCTGCACAGGAAAGCAGCGAGCTTGCGGAGGCCGCACAGAGGTCTGACCGCCCTCTGAGTGTTAGGGAGACATACGTTGTTATGGAGACAGGCAGCTTCTCCTTCCTGTCCCCCCCCCACCCCCCCCCAAAAAAAAACACCAGGAGAAAAAAAGGAAAGGAAGCCATGTTATAGATCTAGTATGTACTGTTATGGGAAGATATTTAGAATCTACTCCATATTAGTGAATAAGATAATCGGAACACCAAACAATATGCATATCTGATTCTATAGGGGTTTCAGCACCTATAAGGGTTTATTCCAGATTCTTAACAGCAGCTTTTCAAAAATGGGGTTATGGGAGAGATTTTTATTTTCTACTTAATGTATTTTTATTGTATTGGTTGGCATTTTTACAAGTGTGTACTCTAGTCATGACTTTTCAAACACCTAATTGCACTTGAGGAAAGCCTTTGTTCACAACTAAAATGGGGCACATGGTGAGGTGGCGAGCTTCCTGTGATAAGGGGCATTCAAGCAGGAGCAGGAGGAGCAGGAAGCAGAAGCTGTGATGGGAGATGGACCAGTCATCTCTGAGAGCCAGAGCTTCACCGAGGACTCATCCATGTAAGGACTTGCTTTGTGGCTGGCGAGCCAGTGGGCTCAGCTGCTGGGATGCGCCTTCTTGCTGCCCTGAGTGGGGCCCTGCGTCTCTGAGCTACTCCTGTGCACAGGTCCTGGGGTTAATTGGATGCGTTGCCTCTCTTCCAGGGCACTGCCAGCTGTGGGCATTGCTGGGGAGACAGGGGCTGTGCTCCGGCCATGTTCTATATGGGGACACCGGCAGGGAAGGAGAGGGAGGGAGTGACTACGTGGCCCCGTCTGCCCCCTGTGTTGATAAGGGCTCTGCTTCTCACCCTGCAGGTGGGCCATGGCGCTTTTCTGGAGGGCCCTGCTGCTGGCAAGCTCCTGCGTGTCTGCAGTCCAGGGCTGGCCAGCGGAGGACAGCGAGGAGGATGTGGACATCCTGCCCCAGCCCCTGCACATTGCACAGGAAGGCCACCTGATGGTGCTGACACCTGCAGGTCTGACCCAGATGCTCAACCAGACCCGCTTCCTCCTGGTGCTGTTTTGTGAGTGCCCACTCCTGGGGGCAGGGGTGGTGGAGGTGAGACTGCCTGCTTGCTCCTGGAGGACAGGGGAGTTTATATATTGCTACACACTAGAATGCCCATGTGTATATAACCTCACTCCCCATCCCCAGAGGAGAGCACAGGCACAGGGAGATGGCGTCTGCGTTTGGGTGAGCTTTCCCCCGGCCCCTCCTGTGCTCCATCAATGAGGCAGAGAGAAGAGAAGGCCTTCCTGAGAAGGGGACAGTTCATGAAGGCCTGGGGCCAGCAGGCAGCAGCCCAGGTGTGATCTGGGAGGAGAGCTTTTCTGGCAGCAAATCAGCAAGTGCCAAGGCCCATAGGCCGAAGGTGCCAGGCGCTGCAGCTGTGGTGAAGAGCAGAGTGTGGGGAGCAGGGTTACAAGGACGAGCAGTGGAGCCGAGGCCGTGTGGGCCATGGCCATGGCGAGGATTTGTTGGCTAGCCCCGAGGAATTAGAAGGGTCGATGCCCACCGGAAGGCCTCACCCCTGGGAGCACCTGGCACACAGTAAAGTGCCCTGTGGGTGGGAGGAGGGCTAGTCTCAGAACACTGTTCCATGTGTGAGCTGGAGCCTGGTCTCCAACATGGTTTCCCATCCTCAGCGATAAGGGCTCTGTTGCTGGACAACTCTTAGTTGTGTGCTGGGGTGGGGGGGTGGGGGGGTGGGGGGGACAGGTAATGCCCGGGCATTGTGGGAGGTTTAGCAGCACCTTCAGTGTCTGCCCACTAGAGGCAGTGACACTCCAGCTGGGATGAGCAGACATGTCCCCAGACATGGCCACCACAGTCTGAGAGAGGGGACTCCAGCTTCCTGTGCTGGGAGCCAACCTCCAGTCCCTGCTCTTGCCGCTCCCCCAGTTCCTCCCTCAGCCCCTCCCTCAACTTGCACTGGTGCTCAGGAACGGGGAGCGCTTTCTGCTAAAGGCAGGCAAGCACTGGCTCTAGGCCCATTGCCCACGACCATATCTACATTCTGCGGGCAGAGCACAGCCTGTTCACACTGCTCACCCCATGCCTAGCGCCAGCCACAGGCAGGCCAAACCTGGGGCTGCTGACAATGTGGCCACCCTGCCTTCCTTTACCCAGGAACCAGAAGGTCTGCTGGGGGTCCAGACATCTCCACGGGGCCTCCCTTCCCAGAGGGAACCCCGCCAGAGCAAGGCCAAAGGGCGGCCACCAGGTCATCACAATGGTTCATGCTTATTGGGCACTTCTGTGCCAGCGCTTTGCTTACACGCAGGCTCATCCTCAGGCACAGGATCTGTTAATTTCTCATTATACAGATAAGACACCAAGGCACAGAGGTGCTCTAAAAATGGACTTACTTGGGCCTCAAATGCCATAAGTCCTGTGATTGCTTCATGAGCGAACCTAAGGATTTCACGTTCAGCGAGTGCCCGACATGTGCCAGGCAGTGACCAGGTGGAGCTCAGGACCCGAGGAGGCAGTGCTGGGAGGAGTTCCTGGTCTCCCAGCAAAGGCTCTGACCCATGCACAGGCCGCCTGGCCCTGCTGTGCAGGCAGCAGCGTCCATCCAGGCGTCACCATGCCTGGTCACACTAGCATGTCCAGTCAGCCAGGGCATGGCTATAAGCCCCGGGCCTGAGGGGCATATGCGTTCATCTCACCTTGACATCCTCACCACCTGCCGCCTCCTGGTTGCCAGGTCAGAGACCTGGGAGTCCCTGGTTTCTCTCCCACTCCCACTCCACATCTGATCCTGGCTCGAAGCAGCCAGCTCCTCCATGGCACCCCTAGGCTCCGGCCACTTCTCACCCCTCCGTCGCCACTACCCAGCTCAAGCCTACACCGCCTCCCCCAGGCTATACAGTGCTTCCAGATCTCCCTGGGCACACTCTTTCCCCTCTGATTTAATCTCTGTACAACATTCAGAAAAACCCAGTAAAAAGTAAGTCGGATCACATCTCACTGTGCCTCAAACCTCCAGTACCTTCCACCACCCTCAGAGGAAAGGCCACAGTCTGCACAGTGCACTTCCTGTTCCTCTGCCTGGCACACTCCCTTCATAGACCCACATGGCTTGCTCTCACCTCCCTCAGTTTTAGGGAAATGTCCTTGCTTGGCCTCCCTGCTCAAACCCAGTCCCCGCGACCCTCCATGTCCCCAGCGCTGCTGCTGCTTTCTCCACGGCACTTACATCTGACACAGAATTAGCCCACTTTATTTTGTTTATGATCTGCCTTCTCCAATGAGAGCGGGGGATTCTATCTGCTCACTGTTCAATCCCCAGCACCTACAACAGTGCCCAGCTCAGGGCAGATCCTAACATAGATGTGCTTGCTGGCCAGCTGGGTGAATGGCTGAGTGGGTAGCTGGCTGGGTGGGAGGCTGGGTGGGAGGCTGGCTGGTTGGCTGGGTGAATGGCTGGGTGGATGGCTGGCTGGGTGGCTGGCTGGGTGAATGGGTGGCTGGCTGGGTGGCTGGCTGGGTGGGTGAATGGCTGGGTGAGTGGATGGGTGGCTGGCTGGCTGGGTGAATGGCTGGCTGGGTGGATGGCTGGGTGTCTGGCTGGGTGTCTGGCTGGGTGGTTGGATGGATGGCTGGGTGGTTGGATGGATGGCTGGGTGGTTGGATGGATGGCTGGGTGGCTGGATGGGTGAATGGCTGGGTGGGTGTATGGCTGCCTGGGTGGCTGGCTGGGTGGGTATATGGCTGGGTGTATGGCTGGGTGTGTGGCTGGATGTGTGGATGGCTGGGTGTATGGCTGGGTGTGTGGCTGGATGTGTGGATGGCTGGGTGGCTGGCTGGCTGTCTGGGTGGCTGGGTGGCTGGGTGTATGGCTGGGTGGGTGGCTGGGTGAATGGCTGGCTGGGTGGCTGGAAGCCTGGAATGCTGGGCGGGTGGCTGGGTGAATGGCTGGTTGGGTGGATGGCTGGCTGGGTGAATGGCTGGGTGGGTGGCTGGCTGGGTGGGTGGCTGGCTGGGTGGGTGAATGGCTGGGTGGGTGGCTGGGTGGCTGGCTGGGTGGCTGGCTGGGTGGGTGAATGGCTGGGTGGGTGAATGGCTGGGTGGATGGGTGGGTGGCTGGGTGGATGGCTGGACGAAGCTCCATCACTGTTACAGGCAGGTCCTTTCCTCTGGCTGTCAGCTCCCGGCTGTCTCAACCTTTCCCTCACTTTGATGTGGGAACCTGAGCTGGTGTGGAACTCTGAAAGCCTCTGCCCCGTGGACAGCCATCCCATGTGTTTCTCTTGCCTGGAGCTGCTCCCTTAGAAGCCCAGCGTTGTAGGCTGTCAGCCACCAGTCCCGAGCCAGGCCCACTGCTCTGGGAGGCAACAGGAGAGGCCAGAGCGGGCAGGGTGGGCAGCGGCCTGCTGGTGCTGAGGGAGGGGTACTGAAGGCAGTGATGGGCCAAGGCAGGGGGGACAGGTGCAGGTCTGGGGGAAAGCCCAAATTCCCACTGACTGACAGGGTGTTTGATGAAAAGGATCACTCACTTCCTTGCCTGTGGAGGGCTGGCAGGAGGCCTGTGCCCACTGCCTGGGGCTGGCTTTCTGGGTCTTGCTTCACAAAAGACTTCTCTGTAGAACTTTAAACTTGTCCGTGGCAGTGGGGTGGTTCCTGTTCTCCAAGTGCCCCAGATGGACAAGGGTGTTTGAAAAAGATGAAGGTTCTGGCTGAAAAAGGAGCCAATGGCCCCTGCCCTGGCCCCACCCCCTGCCCAGACACCAGGTGTGAGGGCCCAGGTGTGAGGGCCCAGGTGTGAGGGCCAAGACATTTCCCACCCTGGACCCAGCCCAGAACTTTTTAATTTAAATTTTTATTAGAGTATAGTTTGCATACAATGTTATATTAGCCTCAGGTATACAACATAGAGATTTGATGTTTATATAACCAGTGATGTGATCACCAGGCTGTCACTGTACAAATTTTTTTATTTTTTAAAAATATTTTTATTGATTTCAGATTGGAAGGGAGAAGGAGGGAGAGAGAGAAATATCAATGGTGACAGAGAATCATTGATTGGCTGCCTCCTGCAGGCTCCCTATTGGGGATCATGCCTGCAACCTGGGCATGTGCCCTTGATCAGAATCTAACCCCACCCTTCAGTCTGCAGGCCAACGCTCTATCCACTAAGCCAAACCAGCTAGGGCTCACTCTGGGGGGTGGCCTCAGAGGGTGGGGAGCATCACAACCTCTCCCTACAGCCCCACACCCCCTGTCCGCCACACACACACACACACACACACACACACACACACACACACACACACACTGGCTTCCTTGCTGGAGAGTCCCCTGCGTATTTGATGCAGTGGCAGGGCTGTGGGGCCATTTGGCCTGTCAGCTCCTGGACTTCCCACCAGAGGGCGTTCCTGCTCTCCTTCTGTCTCCCTGCTGCTCCTCTCTAGTGTCTGACTATAGAAATCTTATAATAATAGTAACAGCAGCTATTATATATGTATAATACTAGAGGGCCAGTGCACAAAAATTTGTGCACTCGTGGGGGGGGGAGGGGTCCCTCAGCCTGGCCTATGTCCTCTCGCAGTCTGGGACTCCTCAGGGGATGACCACCTGCTGGCTTAGGCCTGCTCCCCGGGGGATTGGGCCTAAGCTGGCAATCAGACATCCCTGTGGCAGCCCGGCAGCCCTCAGGGGATGTCCACTTGCCAGCAGGGAGCAGATCTAAGCTGCAGTCGGACATCCTTAGCGCTGCTGAGGAGGCAGGAGAGGCTCCCACCACCATCACTCTACTGGCAGCCATCAGCCTGGCTTGTGCCTGAGCAGAGCTCCTCCATGTGGGAGCGCACTGACCACCAGGGGGCAGCTCCTGCATTGAGCGTCTGCCCCCTGGTGGTCAGTGTGTGTCATAGTGACCAATCATTCCCAGTCTTTCTGCTGTTAGGCTCAGTTTGCATATTACCCTTTTATTATATAGGATAGAGGCCTGGTGCACGGGTGGGGGCCAGCTGTTTTGCCCTGGAGGGTGTTCCGAATCAGGGTGGGGGTCCCGCTTGGGTGCCTGGCCAACCTGGGTGAGGGGCTGATGGCTGTTTGCAGCTGGTCACACTGGTGCTCCCAACTCTGAGGCCACGGCTGGCTGAAAGCAGGTATCTGGGGTTTGTTTAGCTTCTATAATTGAAGCTTTGTTGCTTTTGGAGCTGTTGCTTTTGGAGCTCAGAGCCCGGCTGCGGCAGGCGGGGAACCTTGACTTCCTCCATCACTGGAGCAAGCAAGCCTCCTGCTCCCTTCAGCTGCGTGGCTGCCGGCCGCCATCTTTGTTGGCAGTTAATTTGCATATCTTGCTGATTAGCCAATGGGAAGCGTAGTGGAGGTATGGTTAATTACCCTTTTTGTATTTTATTAGATAGGATGTAATATGTTAAACTTATTTTATGTATAATGTATGTATATATACACACTTATGTATAGTGCATGTTATATTTGCATGTAACTACATATTATTACTATATTAATGTACAATAACAGCATGTGCTGAGGGTTTGGCAGGCTGGTGGAGGTTAGAGAGCCTCCATGTGGGTACAGATCCTGGCTCGGGGCTGCCATGTGGCCCTGGGCAAATGGGTCATTTTGTTGTCATCAGTTTTCTTATCTGTACAATTGAGATAATAAGACGTACCCCATACTGTACTGGGAGGATTAAATGGCATAACCCATGTAAAGCTCTTAGGAATAATAAGCACTTCTAACCAATTATCTGGGGAGCCCTTTGGCTGTGACAGCTCCAGGAGGCAGCCACTATTTCTCCACTTTCCTGTGAGGAAAGGGGCTCACAGAGTAAGTCACCCACAGCTGCATTGTTTCCAGTGATACCGAAAGCCCCTCCCCTGATATGTGTCTCCCAAGCTGGCCCTTGCAGGACCCCTGTGCCATTTCTGAAGGCTGGCCCGGTATCAGCAGAGAGCGAGGCAGCCCGGGCATAAGCAGCCAGACTGGGCTCTCCCTGGGGAGGCAGCGGGGGTGCCAGCGAGCCTGCTTCACCCTGGCTCTTTCAGACGACCCATCCTCAAAGCGATCCAGGAGCCTCGCCGAGGAGCTGGGCAAAGCCGTGGAGATCGTGGGCAAGGGCAAGAACGGGGTCGGCTTTGGCAAAGTAGACATCACGGTGGAGGAGGAACTTCGCCAGGAGTTTGATGTTCAGAAGCCCCCAGAGTTGAAGCTGTTTTTTGAAGGCAACAGGTTGGCGCCCATCAGCTGCAAAGGTAATGGTGCTTACATGTCAGCCACGGTAGCGTTAGCGGTGGACATACATAAACACCAGCATTCAGTGGCTTAACAGAATCACAAATTTAGTTATTGCTTCTGTAAAGCCCAGTTAGCAGCCAGAAGCTGGAGATGGGGGCTCTGTTCCTCACCGTCTTTCAAAGATCAAGCCTCTTCCAGCTTGTGGCTCTGTCTTCCCTTAGGGCCTCTGAGCCACCTGCTGTCTCCTCTGTATCCTGCCAGCAGTGGGGCAGGAGGCAGAGGAACACTGCTGGTTGTATTCATGGCCCAGGTTTGCAAGTGGCAAACATCACTCCACTTCTCTCTCCATTGACCAAAACTCTGCTTCAGGACTCCACCCACTGACAGGCTGAGAAGTATGTGTACATAAGGAAAAGAAGACAGATTTCAGTGAGCTTGTAGCTACATTTCTCTACAGCTTGCCTCTCAGCTGGTGGGTTCTAGAAAAGCACCATGAGGTGGGATAGTGAGGTGCATGGTTTATAGACCACCGGAGATCAGGGAGTGAATTCCTAATCCCACTGGACGCCCTCCCCCAATCTTCTACTCTAGAATAATTTTAGAATAAATCTGGTCCCAGACCAAGGAAGCACTGGCTGCAAAGGGAGACTGAGAGATGATGGAACAAGACAGGCTTGGGACCGGGTGGCTCCTGACTCTTGCTTCTGTCATCATCCATTTCAGTCACTAACCCCGCCATTCACTTATTCAATGCTCTTTCAACTCGACGTGGAAATTCTTGAAGAATTCTGTGCCTCAGTGTAGCTCATGTTGGTCGTAGCTTTAAAAGGTGTTACCTGCAGGACTTGCCTGTGCAGGCCCAGTGGACAGGTGGTGGGCAGCCCTGAGGAGCCCCGATAGTCAATATTTTAAGCCTTCGGGCCAGATGATTTCTGTCACAAGTGCTTACGTCTGCTGATGCAACGGGCAGCAGCCATGTGTAAGCAAGTGGGGGTGGCGGAGTGCGGATAAAACTTTATTTATAAAATTAGTTGGCGGCTAGATGGAGCCCAAGCTGAGGTTGGCGGGGCCTGCTCTGCTGTGCTGTGCTCTGAGTGAGTGGCAGGTAGGGTTACTCTTGTCAAACAACTGCCTTCCTGACCCCAGTGCAGGGCCTGGAAGGCTGAGGTTCCTAAGGGGCAGTTTTGGGGTTCGAGCTGGTGGAGTTGCAGGGCTGTACAGGAGGCGGGTTGGGGGGTGCTAGCCCGTATGTTTGCCAGGCTTTCCTACCCCCTTCTTCCTCAGTGTCCCCCAACCAGGGAAAGCGGCAGTGGGTGCCGGGTGGAGGGTGAGCGGCCGGGATTGGAAGCTGAGAACATGACCTGGCCTTTTGGTCTCTCATGTCTTCAGCAGGACAGAGTGGGCGCCACTTCTGCCGACTGACAGGCTGCCTGAGCTGATAAGGGCAACAGTGTGACTTGTGTGAAACTCGGGGAGGCAGGCGGGCTTAGTCTTGTTGGGGCAGAGCCCCAGACCACAGGTCCAGCTCCCTAAGACTTGGCCTTGGCTGTCTCGGAGGGAGGGGACGCAGGTGCCTCTGGGCCCCAGTGAGGGCATCCCCACCTGGGCGGCGCTGTGTCCTCTCCTCAGACCCTAGGGCCGGGCACACTGCCCAATGGGCGGGGCCTAATTGCAGGCCCTCAGGGTGGAACTATTGCCAAGTTCAGAGCTACCTCAGTCCCATGGGGTTCTAGAGGGGCAAAAGGAGTTCACGCATCCCATAGAGCAGTGATGGCGAACCTATGACACGCGTGTCAGAGGTGACACCCAAACTCATTTTTTTGGTTGATTTTTCTTTGTTAAATGGCATTTAAAAATATATAAAATAAATATAAAAAATATAAGTCTTTGTTTTACTATGGTTGCAAATATCAAAAAATTTCTATATGTGACACGGCACCAGAGTTAAGTTAGGGTTTTTCAAAATGCTGACATGCCGAGCTCAAAAGGTTCGCCATCACTGCCATAGAGATGGCCCAAGGGCAAATTCCCTAGAGCCGGCTTATCTTGTGATTCTTCACCAAACTCACTCCCCCTAAGTGACTTCTCGGGCACCCAGTCGGAACCAGGCATGGAAGGAGCTGCTGAGCAGGTTAGCCAAACTTCAAAATGTGGGAAGATGGGCTCAATGAAGAAAATACAGCAGGTCATAAAACAGGGACAGATGTGGAGGGAGCGTAAGGCAAGACCTCTGAGAGCTGAGTGAGCAGGTGCAGGCACCCTAACAGCCAAGGGGGCAGCTGGGGGCGCTGGCAGTGCCAGGCCTGGGTGCTGGGGCTGGGTGCTGGGGCTGGGTGCTGGGACTGGGCTGCAGGTCAGGTGGCAGGAAGGCGGGGCAGAGTCCGTCAGAGTGGCCGATCTGAGGCCCCGACAGTGAGACACAGTCAGAGGGTTTTGTTCATTTTTTTGGTTTTAAATCCATTCCTTTCAGGACCTTTGCAGCATAGTGTTTTCAGGTAAAAAACCTATAAGAGGAAGACTGTTTCAATGATAAGTACCCTTTCTCCCCCTGAAAAACGGCTTGGAGCACCGTCAAATTAGACCTCACCCTTGGGTCTGAATCCGGGAGGCGGGTGCCTGCCATGGGTGGAGCCTCTTGGTCTGAGGGGGTCAGAAAGGCTGCTCGCCCCTCGCCCCTCTCTGCCCCTTGCGACCTCCACGCCCTTCCATGCTGGTCCCTGGGCCGGACTCCTGTGGCGTTTAGAAGGGCCTCATCTGTGTCCACTAAGCTCTGGCCAGACATTCTGCCTCCGGACGCGTATCACCAGGAATGCGGAACCCAGACTGGAAACGACCCAGTCACACCAACAGAGTGGACCCCTAAGCTGTGGGATGAACGGTCACACGATCGAAGACTGAGCAGCTGTGTGGACGGGTCTACACGTACAGGCAACACGGATGACTCTCCCAGATATGAGGAAGCCAGACCTGGAAGCACACTCTGTGGCTTACAGAGCAGGCACACTAAAGCAGCCCCAGAGTGAGGGTGGAAGCTACCTGCAGGCGGGGGCGGGGAGGGGCCGGGAGGGTGGGAGGGGCACCGGGACTTCTGAGGGACTGGGGATGCTCCATTTCTTGATCTGGGTAGTAGTGACTCAGATGCGTTCATTTTGTGACAATTCATCAAACTATTCGTTGTAATCTGTTTACCTTTCTGCAGATAAATATACTTCATGACAAGTGTTTTTAAAGGCCCAATGTTCTTAGGAATTATAGGCAAAGACACTGAAAATAGTCCTTTCCAGTTGATCTACCAGCTCAGTGTGCATTCATCAAGCCCCATGGGCAGTATGTACTGGTGCAGGGCCTGTGCACAGGCCGTTTGCTCTGCCTGTAAGCTTTCCCCTCTCCTGGCAGCCTCCTGTGTAACTCCTGTGCATCCTTCAGTTTTCAGCTCTTAAGTGACTTCCTCCAGGAAGCCCTCCCTGATGTCACCATCAGGTCATGCAGCTTTGCTACTGGCTCATTGAACCGTGCTTTCAATATTTATTTGGTTGTGCTTCTACACTTGTTTGTGTCATTATCATCTTCCTTAACAGAAGGAGAGCTGCAGGGAACCGGCCATGTGTCTTTCTGCTCACCATTTCGGTACATCCCCAGGAGCAAACACAGCGCTTAATAACTGAATAGCACTCAATGCGTATTTATCAAATGATTGAGGAGTGACAGGTTAAAGAGTGAATGAATGAATGAAGCCCTATAGATGTAGCCCACAGCTACTCATGACAAACATTGCTTTATCTGACAAACTCATTTACAATGCTGCTCTATAGCAGGCTTTGTATAACTTACTTTTCATTATCTGCCATCATGTGAAATTGACGATCCCAGCAACACATGTCCATAGTAGTGTGTGAACATTCTGGCAAGCCAGCACGTCTTCCCAGACATGGTATATGTCTTTCAATTTTAGAAGCGAGGATTCTTGTGTGCTTTCCACCAGCCACACAACAGCTGAGAATGGAAGTCAGGATCTATAACATTTGTGTCTCGGCTGTGCAATTGGAGACACACGGATATGATAGAATTTTCCCAAGGTCACGGGCCAGCTGGTCTTCTGGTTTATATTTTATCTATGTATATTTAGAGATTCTATTTTATGGTCACTTTGGAAGGTTAATAAGAAAAGAAGGCTGGGCTTGCTTACTCCTCAGTGTGATCCCCAGGTTCACTAGGGGGGTGGCCAAGTTCAATGTCAATTTCCTCGTCTGCAGAAAAGGGGAGAGTAACCCTATCTGTCCCTCAGGGCAGGGCTGCTGTGGGATGTGATGTATGAGAAACCTCAGGCCCTTGGTAAGTGCTCAGTCAAGTTTACCTGTTGGTTACTGTTCATGCCTTGAGGCTTGTGGGGAGGCAGGGTGTGTGTGTGGGGGGGGTGGGGGGGGTGGGGAGTAGCAGGAGAGCTGACCTTGGCCTTCGAGGGTGGGAGCCCAAGATAAGAAGCTTCTACACCTTCAACTTGGGAAAGACAGGCTTGCTACACAGTTCCAGGGAACCTGTGGGACCCACTTAACTGTTTCTCTCCAGGAGTGGTTGAGTCTGCTGCCCTGGTCGTTTGGTTGAGAAGACAAATTAGCGAGAAAGCGTTTCTGTTCACTGACATCCACCAGGTGACAGAGTTTGTGAAAGCCAGGCCCTTGGTGATCATTGGCTTCTTCCAGGTACTGAGTTCAAGAGATGGGGTGGCTTTTCAATGGGCCTGTGGAGTCTTGTGCCTGGGAGGGGGTCGGGAAGAGGAGAGGTTAATTCCTTGAGTTAATTCCTATTCTTCATTTTCCAATAAGCTGGTTTTCTGGGGGAACTTCAGGGTTAAGATGAAGAGAGAAAAAGAAAGCTGAACGGGGTAGGGGAAGCTGATGAGAGAGGTGGGCAGGGTGGAGAGAGGAGACTGAGGTGGTTTGATGGCATAATTGATCATTTGGGGGTCTGTTAAAACAGCATCGAATAACCACTAATTTGCAAATTGTTTCCCCATTTGGAGAATGGGTTTCTTTACATCTTCACTCATTTCCTGTAACTTGGATGATTCCTCCCCTTTTGCCAGTGAAGGCAACCCTGACATTGAGTCTACCCCTGGGAGAGCTACCTCTCTTGCCCATCCCACTTTTTGACAGTGTTTTATGGCCTCAATTTTTTTTAAGCTAAAAAATGAAGCTGAAGCTACAGCCATATCTTGATACCAAATTTATATTTGATACTACATGTGGCCAATCAATGAAAGCAACTAAGGAATATATGTTACCAAGTCCCAACCCCTCTAATACGTGGGGAAGGTCTATGGGATCAGCTCTCTCCACTCATCTCTGTGGATTTGCCTATTTTGGCCTTAGTCATGGCCATGAAAGTATTCTGGGTATGAAACATCCATAAAATGGGATTGAGGTGACTCAGCAAAACCTCAAAAGTTGGAAAGGTAAGGAGACAAATTGGTCACCACTTCCACCTTGACCTTAGATGAGCCAGCATCTTGCATTTCTACCAAAACCTTACCATATGTCCTTCCCCAAACAGGATTTAGAAGAAGAAGTAGCAGAGTTGTTCTATGATGTGATCAAAGACTTCCCAGAGCTGACGTTTGGAGTGATGTTGATTAGTAATGCCATCGGGCGTTTTCATGTCACCCTTGACAGTGTTCTGGTGTTCAAAAAGGTAGGTCTTTGAGCCATTGCTACAGAGGGGTCTCTAGTTCAAAATAGGGGACAGCACATGTATGTATGGGTTTTGGGTACCAATTCTGGTTCTGCCACTTATGAGCTAAGTGCCATTGGACAAGTTGGCTTTTGCAAAATCAGTTTTCTGATGTTTTTCTGGCCTTTGTAGCCCTCCCCCTATAAGCTCATCCTCCTTTCTTCAACAAGTAAGTGTTATTAAGTCCCAGTCTTCTGCCTTGTGCTTTCTTCTGCTCCACCCACCTTCATCCACGTCTGTCAGCAGTTACTATCCAGATACCCAGTGGCTTACAAGCCTCCATACTCCAGTCAGATGTCTCTTTTCTCCAGACCTATTGCACCCATCACCAGATGTCTCAACATGGCCAGTCTTAATCTCCCCTATGAGTCCTCGTCCAAGGTATTTTTCTCTCTCGAATGGTACCACCATCTCTCCCATTACCCGTCTGAGCAAAGCCAGACAGCCAGGCATCATTCTACACCTCCCTCTTCTCCATCCCTCATAACCAAGTCATCACTCCAACACTATTGATTTAAATTCAAAGATCCCTCGCATCTATCCATTTTTCTCTACTGCTTCCTTTCTAGATGAAGTGACCATTATTTTCCACAGCCCAATGCAACATCCATCCAACTGATCTGCCACATTCTCTTTTGTCCTCTGTTGAGCAGCCTTTCAAAAATTCAAATCTATAGATCATTCCCTCCTCCTCCCTGAAAGCCCATTAGTGGTTTCCTATTATTAATCCTATTATATAGGATAAAGACTCAAGTCCTTAATGAGACCTATTACACCCTCCTCCGTCCCCTCTGGGATCTATATCTGAGCTCTCCAGCATGGCAGCTGCTGGCCATTTGTGACTATTTACATTAAAATGTTAGTTCCTCAATCCAACTAGCGTCATGTGGATAGTGGTTACTTCATTGGGCAGCTAGAGTCACAGAGCATTTTGGTCTTCACACAAAGTTCCATTGTGGTCTGGTTCCTGGAACATACCTTACTCCCTCCCCACACAAAGCCAAATCCTTACAATAACCATGTTACTTATAGATGTGGCTCAGAGAGGTTAAGTTACTTGCCCAAGGCCACACAGGGGGTAGGTAGAATCATACCCAGATCTGATTGACTTTTAGAGAAGAATATGAGCCCATGGAAATCACTGAAAAGCTTTAATTCAGAGAATAAAATAACTTGATTTGTTTTTCTTGAATGGGACGACACAGTCCAGAAATAGATCCAAATACATATGGGGATTTACTATATGATATCTTAGATTAATAGAGAAATATATGTTATTCAATGACAAGTGTTGAGAGAATTGGATAGCCATTGAAAGCAAAACCCTAAAACTAAATTCATATATCACTCCTTTCACCAAACTAAATTTCAGGTTGATCCCTGATTTAAAAATATAACAATGAGACTATGAGATACCACAGGGGCGTTTGCTTTGTGGGAAAGTTCTTTATAAAGCATTGCAGAAACTCCAGAAACAAGGAAAATAAATACTGATACATTTGGACCACATAAAAATGTAACAGGTCTGCAGTAAAACCCCATGACAAAACCAAACCCAAGGAGCCAACTTGGAAAATGCATTTGGGAGAGATGTGGCCTATTGAATGGTTAAGGGCATGGGCCCTGGCATCAGACTGCATGTGTTGGACCGAGAGGGGGGCCCCCCTCTCCCAGCTTAGAGACCTTAGGCAAGTCACTTCACTGTTCTGTGCCTCGATTTCCTCATGGTGAAGCAGGAGGAATCACAGTGTACAGATCAAGGAGGTGTTCTGAGGGCTGAATGAGTTAGGGCATCTAACATGTTCAGAGTGGTGGCTGGTGCGACATGAGATCTCAGTAAGCCTCGTTCGCACTATTAGAATAGGTTTAGGACCAGAAAAGACTGGACTTTATCTAGAGGACAAAAGGGTCTATGAAGTGTTTAAGCAAAAGAATGACACTATCAGACTTGCATCCTAACAACTCACTGTGGCTGAAATGTGGGGGTGGACTGGAGGTCAGCGAGGGGAGACATTAGAAGACCATTAGGAATTTTTTCAGGAGTCCAGGAAACAGGTATGGAGAGGGTGGGATTGGTGGAGAGAAGAGAAGGAGATTAAAAAAAGAGAGACATTAGGAGATGACAGATTCTTTCTCCTTCCCCACACTCAGACTTTGATCCTGGGCTACAGAGAATTGTAGTATCCCTCCACTGACCCAGGTCCTTCTGAGAAGAAGTCGTCAAGCAGGATAAACAGGCATAGATTAGGGACAACACAGAGACCCTTAAGACTTGATGGAGGCCTGACCCGAAGGAAGGAAGGAAGGAAGGAAGGAAGGAAGGAAGGAAGGAAGGAGGGAGGGAGGGAAGGAAGGAAGGAAGGAAGGAAGGAAGGAAGGAAGGAAGGAAGGAAGGAAGGAAGAAAGGAAAGAAAGAAGGAAGGAAAGGGGGAAGGGAAGAAAAAAGGACAGAAGGAAGGAAGGAAAGGAGGAAGGAAGGAAGGAGGGAAGGGAGAAGGGGGAAAGGAGGAAAAGAGGACAGAAGGAAGGAGAGAAGGAAGGAAGGAAGGGAGGGAAGGAGGGAGGAAGGAGGGAAGAGGGAAGGGAGGAGTCCCTGACTGCAGTGGAGTTCTTAGAAAAATTATCAAAGGCCCTTAGCAGAGTATCTTGCATGTCCCAGAAATGGGTTTGCCCTCATACCCCTGACACATTCAGTCATTGGTCAAGAGCCGCTCAGCATAGCCTGAGACACTGCTGGACTTCAGAGCAAGGCAGCTGGGGTGTCAGTCAACTACACTCCTTGCCTTTGTGGCTCAGAGATTTTCATGCTGCCACATACACATGGCCCCCAGGCCAATCGCCCGGCTCCCCTTAGTCTGAAGTGCCTGGATTATTGGATTACATTGCTACCAGGGGCTTCCTTTTGTTTATTAACCCTTTGAGTGCCAACCAATATCCTAGAAAATATGCTAAAATTGCCAAGGCATATTTGCTGATTTTACAGCAGTTTCGGAAAAAAATTATGAAAATTAGGCAGATAAATGCCAGTGGTCAATTTTAGAACTACAAACATTCGGCATCATAAGTAATCTGCACTTAGGTGCCATCTGTCAATAAAGAGTGAACTACTAGCATCTAATAGTGACACTGCAGGAGGAGCACGATAGCGCTTCCCACACTTTTGGGGAAAGACAGGAGGAGTGAGATCCCGCTCCCTGGCACTCTGGAGGTTAAGAGCCTATGTCATGGAAGCTGCCGCCACCAATGCTTCCTTTTGTTCCAGGGGAGAATAGAGAGCCGCCAGGAGCTTATTAATGACAGCACCAACAAGCTTGTCCTCAATCAAGTCATACGACAGCACCTCACAGGCTTCGTCATTGAGTACAGCTCTGAGGTCAGCGAGCGGAGCTCCCCGGAGAGGGGCAGCTGGGCAGCTGTGGGCAGGGCATGACCCGTGTGCTTGCGTTCCAGAGTAAGGATCTGATTTATGAGCTGCACATCCGGAATCACATGCTGCTTTTTGCCTCCAAAAGCTGCAAGTCGTTCGGTGCGATCATGCAGCATTACAAGCTGGCCTTGGAGGAGTTCCAAAACAAGGTCTGTGCGGCACCATTCTTCATTTATGTTTTAATTTTTAAAAAATCTTTATTGTTGAGAGTATTACAGATGTTCCTCTTTTCCCCCATTGCCCCTCCACCTGGTTCCCACCCCACCCCAGGCCTTACCATCCTATTGTCTGTGTCCATAGGTAATGCATATATGCGTATATAATCTTTGGCTAATCCACACCTTCCCTTTGAGATTTGTCAGTCTGTTCCATGTTTGCATGCATCTAATTCTATTTTTTACTCCAAAATGTAGTTTTATTGATTTCAGAGAGGAAGGGAAAGAGAGAGAGAAAGACAGAAACATCAATGATGAGAGAGAATCAGTGATCAGTTGCCTCCTTCACGCCCCCGACTAGGGATTGAGCCCACAATCCGGGCATGTGCCCTTGGCTGGAATCAAACCTGGGACCCTTCAGTCCACAGGCCAATGCTCCACCCATTGAGCCAAACCAGCTAGGGCTAATTCTATTTTATTCATCAGTTTTATTTTATTCACTAGATTTTTTCATTTATTTTGATTTTTAGATTCAATTTTTGGTAGATATGCATTTATTGCCATTTTATTGTCATATTTTTTATCTTTTTCTCCTTCTCCTTCTCCTCCTTTTCCTTCTCCTTCTCCTTCCCCTTCCCCTTCCCCTTCCCCTTCCCCTTCCCCTCCCCTTCCCCTTCCCCTTCCCTTCCCCTTCTCCTTCTCCTTCTCCTTCTCCTTCTCCTTCTCCTTCCCTTTCTCCTTCTCCTTCCCCTTCTCCTTCTCCTTCTCCTTCTCCTTCTCCTTCTCCTTCTCCTTCTCCTTCTCCTTCTCCTTCTCCTTCTTCTTCTCCTCCTTCTGCTGTCTTCTGGACTTGGCAAAGTAGCCTAGTGTAGTAGGTGTCCTGTAGGGCCCAGTGGCTTAGCCTCCCTAGTACCTGAGCTGGGCACTCTAGGTGCATCCCCATGTGGGCTGTGTGCACAGTCTTGTTGTAGTTGAGCCTTGATTGCTGTTGGCATCACTGGGAGGAGTTGACCTCCAGGCCAATTGGCTCTGAGGACCAGCTGCGATGACAGTGAAGAGCTGCTGTGCAGGAGTCACCCCTATGGAGCAGGACTTGCTTCAGTGGGGATTAAGTGTGTCCCTGTGGATGTGTAGAGTTGTAATCTGGTGTGGTCTGAAGTTGTCCACCGGGTGCATTGGCTTTGGGGCCTCTTGGGAGGTGCAAAGTCAGCCTCTGCCTGGGGCCACTGGGCTGGAGCTACAGAGAGATCTGCAGATGGCTGCTACTTATATTGGGCTACAGAATGTCCAGATGAGGCCCAGCTGTGAACAAGGTAGGCTGGTGCTGGTGCTGGGTCTTGGGTCTCTTATTGATAGGCTTGGGGCACGCTGACTCCAGTTGTTACTTGTTTAAGAGATTTAAGCAAAGTCTGAAGCCTGAGCCAGGACAGGCCATTCATATGGAAAAGCAGCTGCAAACAGTAGGTGGGGCTGCAAGTTGGATGGAGCAGGGTCTCAGGGAATCACCAGGGTGGATTGAGCAGTGTGGATCATGCTGATGGAGACTCAGATATGGCTGCCAGTCAGTTCTGCAATGGGGGAGGCACCAGCACAGGAACAATGACCCTTGTGAGCACCCCTCTCTGGGAGATAGCTGCCCCAAGTTCCTGCCCTGATGGCAGACCATCCAGTTCCTCCTTGTATGTCCCTGGATTCCCCCAAAGCTGCCACCTGGCACTGGAGGTTAGAGGAGGCAGGACCTTGTAAGTTCATGTGCTGGCCCTTTAAGAGGAACACCTGGGAATGCGGCAGCCTCCGTGTCACTCAGCCACAATCCCCGCTGGTTTTTATAGCCTAAAGTTACAGGGTCTTCTCTTCCCAACACCAGAACCCTGGGCTGGGGGACTAGTATGGGGCTGGGACCCCTTGCTCCTCACGGGAGGCCCTTCCTATTAAAAAAATGTCACATGTGGGTGTTGGACCAGTCCATTCTGTGCCTCTTCCCTCCTACCAGCCTCAATGTGGTTTATTCTTACTTCTCTAGTTGTAGAATTTCCATTCAGGTAGCTTTCCGGCAGTTCTGAGTGATGGTTGTTCTGTGTTTTAGTTGTACTTTGATGTGGTTGCGGGTGAGTACTGGCGTCTACCTGGGCCACCATCTTGGTTCTATGGCACCATTCTTTCTTGGGGCTCCTGGATGATGACCCTAGACATGTCGACCCTGATGCCATTTACTTATCTTGCTGATTATAAATTAAGCCAGAAATAAGTTGCATATTAATTTACATTCCATTTTACTGTTTTGCATTTCAGTCCTATGTATTCTTTGCTATTTAATTTTTAATCTTCTTTTTCTAATTGTTGACATTACAGATGTCCCCTCTTTTTACTCCCTGTTGCTCTCCTCTCCCCAGATTCCATCCTCCTCTCCCTCTGGTTGTAACCACATCACTGTCTTGTCCCTGGGGTATGCATATATGTTCTTTGGCTATTCTTTTCACCTTCTTTCATCCTGTCTACCCCTTCCCCCTTCCTCTCCCCTCTGACATCTGTCAGTTTGTCCCATATATCCATGCTTTTGGTTCTCTTTTGTTCACCAGTTTATTATGCTAGATTCCACATATATGTGAGATCATATGGTATTTGTCTTTCTCTGATCCCGAACAGTTGTAGGTATTCGGGGTCTTATTTTGCTTAGCATAACCTCCAGGACCATCCTTACCATCACAAACGTTAAGGGTTCCCTCCTTTTTAAAGCTGTGTAATATGCCACTGTGTAATGGTACCACAGTTGTTTGATCCATTCATCTACCAATGGACACTGGGGCTGTGTCCAGATCTCAGCTATTGTAAATTGTGCTGCTATGAACACAGGGGTGCATATATTCTTTCTGATGGGTGTTTCAGGATTCTTAGGATGTAGTCCCAGAAGTTGGGTCACTAGGTAAATGGCAGTTCCATTTTGAGTTTTTTGAGGAAACTCCATATTGTTTCCCACAGTGACTATACCAGCCTGCATTCCCCGCAACAGTGCATTAGGGTTCCATTTTCTCCACATCCTCGCCAGGACTGTTGTTTGTTGATGGTCGCCATCTGGGAGGTGTGAGGTGATATATCATTGTCATTTTAATTTACATCTCTCTGATGATCAGTGACACTGAGCATTTTATTCATGTTTATTGGCCATCTATATATCCTCTTTGGAGAAGTGTCTATTTTGCCCATTTTTAATGGTATTGTTTGTCTTCCTGGTGTTGAGTTGGATAAGTTTTTATATATTTTTGATATTAATCCTTTATCAGGTGTATCATTGGTGAACATGTTCTCCCCTACAGTGGGTTCTCTTTTCACTTTGTTGATGGTTTCGTTTGCTGTGAAGAAATTTTTTAGTTTGATGTAGTCCCATTTGTTCAGTTTTTCCTTTGTTTCCCTCAACGGAGGAGATATATCAACAAAAATATTGCTATGAGAGAGGTTTGAGATTTTACTGCCTATGTCTTCTGGGATTTTCTCCATTTGTAGTTTATTCTTGTGTGTGGTGTAAGTTGGTGGTCTAGTTTCATTTTTTTTGCATATATCTATCCAATTTCCCAATATCATTTATTGAACAGACTGTCTTTACTCCATTGTATGCTCTTGTCCCTTTTATGTAATATTAATTGAACATAGAGGCATGGGTTGAATATATATATAATCTAATAAAATAGAAACATGCAAATTGACCGCACCTTTGTTACGTCCAAGCCTTGCCCACCAACCAATCAGAGTGACTATATGCAAATTAACCCAACCAAAATGGCAGCTGGCAGCCACGGAGCTGGAGCAAGCAGGAGGCTTGGTTTCCCCGGTGATGGAGGAAGCCAAGCTTCCCACCTGCCCTGGCCGGCTGTGGCTTCCGCTCAAGGCAAGAAAGTTTTAATTATAGAAGATAAATAAATCCCAGATACCTGCTTCCAGCCAGCCTACACTGGGAGTTTGGGTGGCTGGTGGCCATGGCCAGCCTGAAAACAGCCATCAGCCCCTCACCCAGGCTGGCCATACCCTCATGGGGTGAGGGTCCCCACTGGGGGGCTTGGCCAGCCTGCAAACAGCCATCAGCCCCTCACCCAGACTGGCCAGGCACCCGAGCCCTGAAGGGGCTGTGGCCAGTCTGAAAACGGCCCTCAGCCCTTCACCCAGGCTGGCCAGGCACCCAAGTAGGACCCCCACCCTGATCCGGGACACCCTTCAGGGCAAACCAGCTGGCCCCCACCCATGCACCAGGCCTCTATCCTATATAATAAAAGGGTAATATGCAAATTGACCCTAACAGCAGAATGACTGGGAATGACTGGTCACTATGACACACACTGACCACCAGGGGGCGGACTCTCAATGCAGGAGCTGCCCCCTGGTGTTCAGTGCACTCCCACAGGGGGAGCTCTGCTCAGCCACAAGCAAGGCTGATGCTGCCAGCATAGCAGTGGTGGCGGGAGCCTCTCCTGCCTCCTCAGCAGCGCTAAGAATGTCCGACTGCAGCTTAGGCTTGCTCCCCATTGGCAAGTGGACATCCCCTGAGGGCTCCTGGGCTGCCAGAGGGTTGTCTGACTGCCAGCTTAGGCCCTTTCCCCTGGGGAGCAGGCCTGAGCCAGCAGGTGGTCATCCCCCAAGGGGTCTCAGACTGCGAGAGGGCACAGGCAGGGGTTGAGGGACCACCCCGCCCCCTGCCCCCGAATGCAAAAATTTTTGTGCACCGGACCTTTAATATATATATATATATATATATATATATATATATATATATATATAATCTGTTCTTGTGCCAGTACCAGGCAGTTTTGATTACAGTGGTTTGTAGTATAATTTGATATCCAGTATGTGATTTCTCCAACTTTGTTCTTCTTTCTCAAAGTTGTTGTAGCTATGCAGGGTCTTTTTTGGTTCCATAGAAATTTTTGGAATATTTGTTCTAGATCTGTGAAATATGCCATTGGTATTTTAATAGGGTTTGTGTTGATTCTATAGATTGCTTTGGGTAGTATGGACATTTTAATCATGTTAATGATTCCAATCCATGAACATGGTATATGCTCCCACTTATTTGTATATTTCTCAGTTTCTTTCTCCAATGTCCTATACTTTTCCAAGTCCAGGTTATTTACATACTTGATTAAATTTATTCCTAGTTACCTTATTTTTTTTTTGTTGCAGTAGTAAATGGGATTGTTTTCTTAGTTTCTCTTTCTGATAGTTCATTATTGGTGTATAGAAATGCAATTGATGTTAGGATATTGATTTTGTATCCTGCTACTTTGCCAAAATAATTTATTAGATCTAGTAGTTTCTTGGTGGAGTCTCTAGGGTTTTCTATATATAATGTCATGTCATCTGTGAATAATGAGAGTTTTATTTTCTCCTTTCCAATTTGGATGCGTTTTATTTCTTCTTCTTCTCTGATCCCTGTGGCTAGGACTTCCAGTATTATGTTGAATAAGAGTGGTGAAAGCGGACAACCCTGTCTTGTCCCTTTCCTTTTTGCCCATTGAGTATGATGGTGGCTGTAGGTTTTTCATATATGGTCTTTATGTTGAAGTATGGTCTCTCTTTTTAAAAAAATATATTTTATTGATTTTTTACGGAGAGGAAGGAAGAGGGATAGAGTGTTAGAAACATCAATGAGAGAGAAACATCGATCAGCTGCCTCCTGCATACTTCCTACTGGGGATGTGCCCACAACCAAGGTACATGCCCTTGACTGGAATTAAACCTGGGACCCTTGAGTCTGCAGGGCAACACTCTATCCAGTGAGCCAAACTGGTCAGAGTAAGTCTGGTCTCTTTATTCTCACTTTGGTTAGAGTTTTTAATCATAAATGGGTGCTGTATTTTATTGAATGCTTTTTCTGCATCTATTGATATGATCATATGATTTTCATCTTTCTTGTTGTTTATGTGATGTATCACATTTATTGATTTGTGAATATTGTAACAGCCTTGCATCCCTAGAATAAGTCCCACTTGATCATAGTGTTTGATGTTTTAATATTTTTCTGGGTCCAGTTTACTAATATTTTGTTGAGGACTTTAGCATCTATGTTCATGAGGGATATTTGCCTGTAATTTTCTTTCTCTGTAGTGTCTTTATCTGGTCTTGGAATTAGGATAATTCTGGCCTTGTAAATATAGCGTGGAAGTATCCCTTTTTCTTTCTTTTCCCTTTCTTCCTTCCTTCCTTCCTTCCTTCCTTCCTTCCTTCCTTCCTTCCTTTCTTTCTTTCTTTCTTTCTTTCTTTCTTTCTTTCTTTCTTTCTTTCTTTCTTTCTTTCTTTCTTTCCCTCCCTCCCTCCCTCCCTCCCTCCCTCCCTCCCTTCCTTCCTTCCTTCCTTCCTTCCTTCCTTCCTTCCTTCCTTCCTTCCTTTCTCTTATTTATTTGTTCGTTAATCCTCACCCAAGGCTATTTTTTTCATTGATTTTTAGAGAGAATGGAAGAGAGGGAGAGAGGAAATAGAGAGAGAGGACATTGATGTGAGAGAGAGACATCGATTGGTTGCCTCCCACATTCACTGCCTTGAACCCACACCCAGCTAAATGCCCTTGGCTGGGAATTGAACCCGAGACCCTTTGGGCCTGACTCTCTGGCCCCTGAGCCATGTTGGCCAGGACCCTCCTCTAATTTTTTGAAATAGTTTGAGGAGGATAGGTGTTAGTTCATCTTTGAATGTTTGGTAAAATTCATCTGTGAGGCCGTCTGGTCAGGACTTTTGTTGGTTTGCTGGGAGTTTTTTTTCTTTCCTTACTGCTTACATATCATTAGTTGCTATTGGGCTATTCAAGTTTTCTGATGTTCTTGATTGTGTTTTGGAAGATTGTATGTTTGTACGAATTTGTCCATTTCACCCAGGTTGTCCCATTTGTTGGCATATAGTTGGTTGCGATATTTTTTACAGTCCTTTGTATTTGTGTGATGTCAGTTGTTTCTTCACTCTTTCTTTTCTTTAAAAAAATTTGTTTTCATTTTATTTTCCCATCACCTTTTATCTCCTTTATGCCCTATTCCACCTCCACCCACTCCACCTCTGCAATCACCACACTACTGTCCACGCCCATGAGTTCTCTCTCTCTTTTTCTTTTTTTACTCAATCCCTCCACCCCCTCTCCCCTACGCACCCCCCTTCCCCTGCACTCCACCAGGGCTGTCTGCCTGCTCTCCCTCTATGAGCCTGTGAGGTCATGTGGTTCTTGTCTTTCTCTGTCACTTATTTCACTTAGCATAGTGCTCTCCAGGTGCATCCATGCTATTGCAAAGGGTAAGATTTCCTTCTTTTATACAGCCGAGGAGTATTCCATGATGTGAACGTCTCACAGCTTTTTTTATCCTCTCATCTCCTGACAGCCCTGGTGGAGTGTAGGAGGAGGGAAGGTGCGCGGGGGGGGGGGGGGATTGAGTAAAAAAAGAAAAAGAGAGAGAGAAGGACCACGCAAAACCAACCTGTTTTTCCTAAGCATCCTGCTTGTGCTCCTGCAGTTACCCACCTAGACTGGGGCGTGATGGACTTCCTTTTTCTCTTTATTTTTACAAGAGGCATTTTTTTTTCCTTTGAAGAAAATGACTGAAATTTAAACAAAATAATGAAAAACTTTGTAACCCCAAATAAACACGGAGTGAAGCGTCCAGGCCCCAAACCTATTTAGTGGTTCATGCTCCATTCTGCTTGTTATTCCCCCGGATTATGCTGCAGGCACAGCGCCGGCGCAGGTGACTGCACCTCCCGGTTCACACCATGTCACTCTTGGCGGTTTGTGATGTAATTGAACTGACCACAGTCTGACTGCTCTCCCTCTGGATTTGTCGGTTTGTTCCCTCATTTGCTGTCGGCCTTCCCCACAACATAAGCTTCATGACTGTTTGCTGAATGAATGAGTGAAGTCACGCATGTCCTTGCTATGAAGGAATTTAGAATACTAACGAGTTGACACGTATTGAGCATTTTCTGCCTCCCAGTCACTGAACGCAGCATTTACATACATGGTCCTGTTTAATTCTCATAGCCACCCTATAAGATGGGAGCTATGAAATCACCACTTTACAGACAACAAAACCTTGGCACAGAAAGGGGAAATTCTTGTTTCGCTCAAGGACCTGGGATGGAAGCTCAGGACCGCCTGACGTCCTACATGTGTGGATGGGTGCCAGGCAGTGCACAGGGCGTGGGGATGGGGTGCCAGGCAGTGCACAGGGTGTGGGGATGGGGTGCCAGGCAGTGCACAGGGTGTGGGGATGGGGTATCAGGCAGTGCACAGGGCGTGGGGGTGGGGTGCCAGGCAGTGCACAGGGCGTGGGGATGGGGTGCCAGGCAGTGCACAGGGCGTGGGGATGGGGTGCCAGGCAGTGCACAGGGCGTGGGGAGGGGGTATCAGGAAGTGCACAAGCATGTGGATGGGGTGCCAGACAGAGCACAGGACGTGGGGTTGGGGTGCCAGGCAGTGCACAGGCGTGATGATGGGGTGCCAGACAGTGCACAGGACGTGGGGATGGGGTGCCAGGCAGTGCACAGGCGTGGGGATGGGGTGCCAGGCAGTGCACAGGGCGTGGGGTTGGGGTGCCAGGCAGTGCACAGGCATGGGGATGGGGTGCCAGGCAGTGCACAGGCGTGGGGATGGGGTGCCAGGCAGTGCACAGGGTGTGGGGATGGGGTGCCAGGCAGTGCACAGGGTGTGGGGTTGGGGTGCCAGGCAGTGCACAGGGTGTGGGGATGGGGTGCCAGGCAGTGCACAGGGTGTGGGGATGGGGTGCCAGGCAGTGCACAGGCGTGGGGAGGGGTGCCAGGCAGTGCACAGGCATGGGGATGGGGGCCAGACAGTGCACAGGCGTGGGGATAGGGTGCCAGGCAGTGCACAGGGCATGGGGTTGGGGTGCCAAGCAGTGTACAAGCGTGGGGATGGGGTGCCAGGCAGTGCACAGGGCGTGGGGATGGGGTGCCAGGCAGTGCACAGGGCGTAGGGATGGGGTGCCAGGCAGTGCGCAGGAGTGGGGATGGGGTGCCAGGCAGTGCACAGGGCGTGGGGATGGGGTGCCAGGCAGTGTACAAGCGTGGGGATGGGGTGCCAGGCAGTGCACAGGGCGTGGGGATGGGGTGCCAGGCAGTGCACAGGGCGTGGGGATGGGGTGCCAGGCAGTGCACAGGCGTGGGGATGGGGTGCCAGGCAGTGCACAGGGTGTGGGGATGGGGTATCAGGCAGTGCACAACCATGTGGATGGGGTGCCAGGCATTGCACAGGGCGTGGGGATGGGGTATCAGGCAGTGCACAGGGTGTGGGGATGGGGTATCAGGCAGTGCACAGGCGTGTGGATGGGGTGCCAGGCAGTGCACAGGGCGTGGGGATGGGGTGCCAGGCAGTGCACAGGGTGTTGGGATGGGGTGCCAGGCAGTGCACAGGGTGTGGGGATGGGGTATCAGGCAGTGCACAACCATGTGGATGGGGTGCCAGGCAGTGCACAGGGTGTGGGGATGGGGTGCCAGGCAGTGCACAGGCGTGTGGATGCGGTGCCAGGCAGTGTACAGGGCGTGGGGATGGGGTGCCAGACAGTGCACAGGTTTTGGATGGGGTGCCAGGCAGTGCACAGGGCGTGGAGATGTGGTATCAGGCAGTGCACAGGGTGTGGGGATGGGGTATCAGGCAGTGCACAGGGCGTGGGGATGGTGTGCCAGGCAGTGCACTGGGCGTGGGGATGGGGTACCAGGCAGTGCACAGGGCGTGGGGATGGGGTGCCAGGCAGTGCACAGGGCGTGGGGATGGGGTGCCAGGCAGTGCACAGGGCGTGGGGATGGGGTATCAGGCAGTGCACAGGCGTGTGGATGGGGTGCCAGGCAGTGCACAGGGCGTGGGGATGGGGTGCCAGGCAGTGCACAGGCATGGGCATGGGGTGCCAGGCAGTGCACAGGCGTGGGGATGGGGTGCCAGGCAGTGCACAGGGCGTAGGGCGGGCCCTGCCTGCTGGAAGGGAGCCTGTAGGAAGCCTCAGGGCGCTGTGGACCCTGTGTTTGTGCTTTCCCACCACGGACCCCATTTCTCTCTCTCCATAGGGACTCAATTCCTTCGCCTCCAATACCCGCAGACACACGTGTGGTTGGGTTCCGATACCCGAGTCGCAAGCTGGGACTCGCTCATTTCGGGTTCTTGTCTCACGAAGTCTGAAGAATACATTCTCAGACTGAAGGACTTTAAGCAAAAGTGTGGAAGCTCATTGCAAGCGCATACAAACTCCCCTGGGGAGGGGCCCAAATGGGGATCCCTTTCTCTCTAGAATGGACCAAACCTAGTCCAGTGAGTCTCTTTGGGGGTGATAAATGCTTGCAGCTTCTTTGTCTGCTCACCCCACTTTCTGAGAGGACCCTTATCTCCTGTCCCCTGTGTTTTTCCCAACTGGCCACTTGCCCCTGTTCCCTGCATGGTTTCAAGGTTTCAAAGCAGCCCGGTGCCCCTCTCCCCCCCCCTTGTCATGTAACAGTCTTTTTATAAAAATATATTTTATTGATTTTTACAGAGAGGAAGGGAGAGGGGATAGAGAGTTAGAAACATTGATGAGAGAGAAACATCGATCAGCTGCCTCCTGCACACTCCCCACTGGGGATGTGCCCGCAACCCAGGTACATGCCCTTGACCGGAATCAAACCCGGGACTCTTGAGTCCGCAGGCCGGCGCTCTATCCGCTGAGCCACACCGGCCGGGGCTGTCATGTAACAGTCTTGTCGACAATCCGAGGGTCTGGAGTGGTCCCCGCCCATCACTATGCGTTCCTCTCCAGGGACCCCTTCCCTAAAATGCCTCTCCTGTCTCTCACATCCTTTCCGCTTAACAGATCCTCTTCATCCTGGTGGATGCAGACGAACCCAGAAACGGACGTATCTTCAAATACTTCGGGATCACAGAGGTCAATGTCCCATCCATCCAAATCCTGAACTTAAGCTCTGATGCGAGGTACAAAATGCCTTTCGGAAGCATAACCTCCCAAAATCTCAAGAAATTTGGCCGCAGCTACCTGCGTAGAAGCGCCAAGGTAAGTTTGTTCTTAAAGAAGGTTTATCCAGAACCTCAAAGTCACCCCTTTTTTCCTAATTCTGCTGGCTCGGTCATCTGAATGAAGATGGAGAATAAAGGTGAGTCTCAGCTTCAATGTGGGGAAATACCCCCATATCCCCACCTCTAATCTATGCAACTTCTGATCGGTCCTGACCCTATAGTTGCACTATCCATTCTTTATACTCAAAGTAAAGGCGTTTCCTTGGCAGGATTACCCACTGAAATGTAGGCTCCCCCAGGGCTGACACCCTCGTTTCGGATTCTGATGGAAGAGGTTTCCTTGGCTGCTGGGCTGACCGGCAGACCCTGTGCGGCTGATGAACAGCTCACTCAGACACAGGTTTCTGTGTAAGAGAGGCTAAGGGACTCTTTTACTTTAGTCATAAAAGCAGTCCTGTTCGCTTGCCTCATTGGCTTTTATTGTAACAACAGCTTGAACTCAAATTAACCTCTAAATACAATCAGCAGGGTAAGCATCCTTGAGAAAGTATATGCTTCTACAAGGTCAGTTCTTAAAGACTAAACATAGAGATTCTAGCAAAACACCCTGGGGGATTGGACTTGTTTGGAAAAGTCAAGGTAGGGGCTGCCGCCTTTGGCAAGGTCCCCTCAGAGGCCCCCGACCTTTGGGAGAATCTCTTTACAGACCTTCCAACCAAGTCCTGAGCTTCCCCACGCTTGGCCTGGGGGTAGGGCTTGCTGGGGGTGGAGAGGGGCTTGGCTGCATGAAGCACTCAGGATTCAGCCTCACGGGCTTGGGAGCTTGATGAGAGGCTGGAAGGGGGCTATTCTGCTGAAAGGCAGGAGAGGCTGCAGGGGTGGTGCATCCCCTGCCGCGGCACAGCCCCCCACTGCCGCCTCAGCACCCGCCCCATCCCCAGCCGCCTGCGGGATTAGGGGCCACAGCTTTTATTTTCTAAATGGGGACACTTTTGAGAGCACTGGTGACATTCTTTAAAAGTATTCTGGAGCAACTTGCCAGGCTCACCAGCGTGTACCTTTGCTCTGCGGCTTCTGTCTATGTCCCCGCAGATGCCACTTCCCCTGCAGCCCTCAAGGGAAAGCTGTCTTCTCTTATGCACACTGTCCTGGGCCAGTGATGGCGAACCTATGACACGCGTGTCAGAGGTGACACACACACTCATTTTTTTGGTTGATTTTTCTTTGTTAAATGGCATTTAAATATATAAAATAAATATCAAAAATATAAGTCTTTGTTTTACTATGGTTGCAAAGATCAGAAAATTTCTATATGTGACACGGCACCAGAGTTAAGTTAGGGTTTTTCAAAATGCTGACACGCCGAGCTCAAAAGGTTCGCCATCACTGTCCTGGGCCAAGTCTCAGGCTGGTGTCCTCCGTGCCTCTGCTGGGTCTCGTCTCCTCATCCTGCCTTCAGGACGCCCTGCCCCAGGTTCTCCGGACCCCATGACAGTGGACTTGATCTGCTCCTGCCTCCTGTTGCTGCTGTTCTCTGATCATCCCCCTTTTACTCTCGAGGGCTTTCGTTCTTCACTGCAGACTTGCCCTCCACCCTGACTCTGCCATCATTTCCAGGATGTCAATGTCCAAACACTGCTCTCCCTCCTCCCATAACTGGTAGAGCCCTGGAAGCCCCGTGCTCTACACCACACTCGGGGGAAGGCGTTCCCTCTGAAAGCCAAGTTCCAGCTTCCGTCCTCCTAGCTCCCTCCCCAGAGCGCACAGGGTCTGCGGGCTCCTGATCCCAGCGCACGCGCCCTTTAGCGGCCCCTCTGGGGGCCTGGACTCCACGGCGCTTCGCTCTGATGCCGACTCTCTTCGCTCCTTTATCCTTCCGCCTCCCCCCTCTTCTCCGCCTGTAGCATTTACCAGGCAAAGCCACAAGCTTCAGCCAGCGCTGGAGAAATGTGCATCACTGTGAGGCAGGCTGGCCTCATGGAATCACAAGCCAAACCTCCCACAGGCGCTGGGAACCGTCCTGACAGCTCGGTGTAACGCCCTCTTAGTTCATTCTCTCAATCCCGGGCCCTATGTCTCCTCGCGCCTCTTTCCACGCTCAGGCTCAGCTGAGCACTCTACTCAGATCAGTAAGAAAATAGAAGGTTTTAGGGAAGGCCCCTCACTTTCCAGTGCCACATCCACAAGCCTACTTGGAGCTCTGCCCATTCTCTCTCTCTTCCCTCTGGTTACCTCTCAGAGGTGCCCGTCTCCCTGTCAAGGGCCAACTGGGTCTCTTGTGCCCTTGGCTAGAAAGGAACATCCTTCATGTAACTTAGGAGCTCCCCCCGGTGACAAGTCTCCATCATGGTCACCACTTCCCATCTCTCATGCCCTGTCCTCACACCATTTGTGCTCTTTTGGGAAGAATCTTCAAGTCCTTTCTACAAGCTGGAGTGGGGAGGAGGGCGGGCATTGTGGGAGAGGAGTTTGTTGAGCTGGGCAAAGGCCAGACAGTAATGACTTGTAAGCATATGAAGGATCTGATATCCTAAGAGCAGTGGGAAGGCAGAACTGCTGGTAGGAGAATAAAGGTGTGGAGAGGGTTAGGAGGAGATGCATGAGAACACTAGGGGCTGTGAGAGGCTTTAGGCGGGAGATGAAGGCTACCTGGACTAGGTTGGTAGCAGTGCAGACAAAGAGAAGGGTGTGGATTCAAGACGTATTCAGAAAGCAATGTTTGTAGAGAAAATGTATGTTGAGATTGACACCACTTCCTCCAAAGAGAAGCAAGAGCTGGGCTTGTTGTTTCCTTCCTTCACTCACAGACAAGGTCCTAGTGTTTACCCAGCATTGGACTCCCAATGCAGAAGGAAGAAATGCCTCGTGTGGTAGGCACAGTAACCAAATCCCAGAAAGATGAACATGAGTAATAACGTTGCATAAGTGATACAAGGAGCAGCACCAAGTGTGATGAGAGTGTGTGGTACCAGGCACTGAGCTGGTCTTGAGAAAGTCAGGGAATGGTTCCCTTAGCGTAGTTCTGAAGGATAAATCCGAGTTCACCAGTGAGAGAAGGGAGGAAAGGGGTGAATGAAGCCTGGGGGCAGCTCTCCCTGCAGAACAGCAAAGCGAAGGCCTGAGGCGGGAGGAAGGCCAGCCCTCTGGGTGAATGGAAGACCTATCTGACGAAAGCACAGACGAGGGTGATGAGCTTGGGGAGCGGGCAGAACCAGGTGTGATGACATCGGTCGTGTAAGTTATCTTGGCTTTGATTCTTGGTGTAATTGGGGACAGCTAGCATTTTGTGGGGGAACAAACTCAAGGTATTAAAGACATGAAGCTAGCTCTCATCTAAGCTTTCTAAGAATCAATTACAGGCAAACTGCCTTTCTCCCACATCTCCCATCGCGAACAATTCCTTCTTGACCAAATTGTTCACAGAAAAAAATGTCTCTGCTGTTGAACCAAACTTCAATCATTAGCACAATTTTAAAACATAAAGAGGCCATCAAGAGTGCTGCTGCTGCTCAGGGTGTGAAAAAAGCAACGACCACAGGCAATTGAAGGGGTAGAAAAACTGTTGTTGATTTGGATAACGGGGAAACAGTGAGCCCTGACATCATTTCAGAGGCGGTGATCTGTGAATCGAAGATGCCGCATGCTGACCCGAGACGCCCTCGAACCAGTGCTGAATGTGATTCCTTTAAGGCTGGGAGGGGGCAATTTGATCCATGTAAAGAAAGACGTGTTTGTTCATAGATCAAACAGCACATTGGACATGCACTGTATATAAGAAAGATTAAAACAGGGAGTCATTTGGGGGTCTGGAAAGGATGAATTACATTTACATTATTTCTAATGGGAAAAATGATTTGGTTTTCGAACAAATTGCTTCTCGAACTGTTTGGAGCCTGGCCTCCTCCTCAGCCCTCTGACCCCCATTTGCCCTGTACAACCCAGCCTGACATCAAGCTCATGATGGACCTCAGCATCACACACGCTTTCCCAGGGTCTTGTAAGAACAAGAGCACATGTTCCATGGTTTCCAGGGAAGGCAGGGGGCGGGCAATGAGGGGGGAGGAGGTGGGACTGCCGACCCTTCTCGGGAGACCACTGACCCCTCAAAGTGCTTTCTAGAAACATCAGCCCAGTGAGGAGGTCCTGCCGCACTGGAACCAGGGGCCGGTGAAGCAGCTTGTCGGGAAGAACTTCCACCCCGTGGCCTTCGACAAGGAAAGGGACGTCTTTGTGATGTTCTGTGAGTATCTCCGCAGAGGCTGCGGGAGGTGTGGGCCCGGATGTTACTTGTCAAGTGTTCCTCAATTCTCGGGCACCCAACCTCCCGGGTCTATCTCAGCACCATCCAGGATGGTCTTCAGACTCCAAAGAGTTTGGATCAAGATGCTATCAGCTAACAATGCAACTGGGCCCCCAAGTAAATTCTTGGAATGTGTGAAATTCCATCCACATACTCCAGGCCTGTGATTTCGTTGTTTTTAACATATGTTTTTGTTGATTTCAGAGAGGAAGGGAGAAGGAGAGAGAGAGAGAAACATCAATGATGAGAGAGAATCATCGATCAGCTGCCTCCTGCATGCCCAATACTGGGGATGGAGCCTGTAACTGGGAATTGAACCTCGACTTCCTGGTGCATGGGTCAATGCTCAACCACTTGGCCACACAGCCAGGCCTGTGGCTTTTAATGAGGGCAGTGCTGATGGCTGACATGCTTGAATGCTGCACACATAGGCCTGCTCACGTGCTCTCATTCAATCCTCACAGCATGCTTCTGAAAGGAGCTGCTATCATTGCTACCACTTTACAGGCAGCGAATAAGTACCTGAACTGGGGTTGGACATGGGCCTGACCCCGTGCCTGCGCTGTCACTGCCACACGGAGCAGAGGTTCTGGTTTGTGTCACTGATTGAGTGGCTACATTTAACTCTCTGAGTGGTGTGTCCAGTCTGGGGACCCACATCATACGTGGAAAGCATTGAACATGTCTGGCATTGTAAGCCCAGATACGTGGGAGCTCTTGTTGCTGTTACCATTCTTTAGTTTCCAGGCTCATCTACAGACAAGGACCTTTCCTCACTGTTTCTCATTTTAATGCGACATCCAAGGCTGGGGACCTTCTCCCCCGAGAGGCACAGAGAAGGGTGACAGTGCAGGTACTCATACATCCATGTATGTAACTGCTGAAGCTTCGTTGATTGAGCCCATACAAGGAGCCAGGCATGAGTTTGCTATTTCCACACTCATTTCCTCCTCAGAACAAGCATCTTAGGGAGGTTCGGTGGATCCATCCATGATCCAGATCAGGGAAGCCGGCCTCAGAGAGGTCAGTCACGTTCCCCAGGTCACACAGTAAGGTGCAGGCAGAAGTTCAAAGCCAGCTCTGATGCTATCACTCCCGGGAGGGAGAGCTAAGGGCTGGTTGGCATCGCCAAGGCCTGTAGGTCTCACTGGAGTGGACTCTCACCCACAGGCAGGTGCTCAAGGCCTGCGAAGCGGGCCTGCTGCCTGTGACAAGAGGCGGGTGGCCTTGCTGTGCTTGGCCGGCACCTGGAGGCCCGCGGATGCCCATTGGTTCTGGGAACAGGCAAAAGCAGCTGCATTTTCTCGGAAGCAGGGCTGCTAGACTGGTCCCCTGGGACGTGGCCATGATGCTCCTTCCTGCTCCATGCAGGGCCCAGGGGCTCCCGAGGAGTGAGGAGGGCGGGTGCTGCTGCGGGCAGGCGGCCATGGAGGTGTCTGGCTTGTAAATGGAGCGTGATCGGCCAAATGCAGTGTCTGGGCCACAGAGGCCGCTCCTCATGTGGAGGAAAGAACTTCAATGGAAGGAGAGAAGGCGAGGCCTGGTCACCTCTCCGTCTTGAAACGGGTCCCCGATTTCCCTCCTGAGGACGAGGTGCCTGGGCCAGACTCAAAGCTCCGTGAACTGCTCATGAGGAAGCCGGGCGGCCCCTCTCCAGGGCGGTTGTACTGACCACTACCTCCTGCTCACTTCTCCGCCGTCTCCTCCCCGGGGCCAGGAGGCAGGGTGGCACCTGGTTCACATCAGAGCAGCCTGCCTGTAACTTGCACTCCTCTGGTTAATTGACTAGGTCAGTGGTCGGCAAACTGCGGCTCACGAGCCACATGTGGCTCTTTGGCCCCTTGAGTGTGGCTCTTCCACAAAATACCACGTGCGGGCGCGCATGTACAGTGCAATTGAAACTTTGTGGCCCATGCGCAGAAGTTGGTATTTTGTGGAAGAGCCACACTCAAGGGGCCAAAGAGCAGCATGTGGCTCGCGAGCCCCAGTTTGTCGATCACAGGACTAGGTGACCTGGGGCTAGGAAAACTCCTGAGCTCACACACACACACACACACACACACACACACACGCACACACACGCACACACACACGCGCGCGCGTGCACGTCCGTGCACACATGCACACACTCTCAGGCATGCACACAGGCACACACATGCACACACGCACGCGCACACATACACACTCGCACATGCACACATGCACACACATACACACTTTCTGGCAGAGCATCTAGCATAAATATTTTTCTTGTTTTTCTGCTTCAACTGGAGTGGAAAGCTATGCTAAAGGCAACAAAGAGCAGAGGAAGCCTCCCAGCACGGGAAGTGCCGGCGTCGGGTGGAAGGGCAGGCTTTGACTCGTGCCCAGGTGGCATGCTTGAGATGTAAATGGCCCATGTGCCATTGCAATTAAGAGGGGACGTGATTTCAAAGCCACAGAGCCTTGCTAGGACCGGGCCAGCATTTCCGGGAGCTTTGAGGTGGGCTGTGGCCTCAGCGCGGCCCTTGCCTTGCAGACGCGCCTTGGTGCAACCAGAGCAGAGGGCTGTTCCCCGTGTTGGAGGAGTTGGGCATGAAGTACCGAAACCACTCCACAGTCACCATCGCCATGATCGACGTCACCGCAAACGACATTCAGCTGGTGCACCTGGACCGGCACCCCTTCTTCAGGCTCTTCCCCGCCAACTCGCAGCAAGTGAGGGCTCCGGGGTCTCGGAACTGGGAACCAGCCATGTGATTCTCATGATGCAGTTTCTCCTATCCCAGCTCTGCCTGCTGCCAAGCCAGCTTCGCGCTCAGCTCCAGGCATAGCTGCTCTCCTGCGCAAAGAGTTTTCCATTTGCTCCCACAGTGGTCCTAAGGCTCACTGTCACTGGCCCAGCTTAGGGCTGCTGACCCCTGACCCCATCACTGTGGCTCAGTGGATGCGGGGGTTTGGAGAGGGCAGGCCTGGGCTCTTTGGTCCCTGTGGCACCCAGACTCTAGGGGGAAATTGCCACATGAATGCTGGGGTGCAGTTGCTGGAAGGAGGAGGAATGCATGGGAGAAAAACAATCCCTGTCTTTGACACTTCGGTATCATAGTCAGCGAATGACATCCGTGTTCAAGGAACACTCTCCATGCTGTTTGGCCCAGTGGGGCAGGTGTCAATCAAAGAATTACAGCCAAGGTGCCCCTCCTGGAGGAGCGTGACTGAGTGTGTGTGTGTGTGTGTGTGTTGGGGGGAAGGTCATGACTTGGGCCCGTCTCCAATGCCATAGGGATTGGAGAGGCCAGATGCGGGAGGACAGAGGCGGCGGGGAGTCGTGATGCAGACAGGGGGTCTTGAGGAAGAGTAAGGGTTAAACAGATTAGGAGGGAGACGTGAACGAGGGTGGGAAGCATAGTGAGGGTGGCCACAGCCCGTGAAGGGCGTGCCGTCCTCCTGGTGCAGCAGGTGTGGGTGGGGAGTCGTGGGAAGTGAGCTGGATCCGAAGCTGCTCTGCCGCAGACCTCCCGGCAGCTGACAACTGTTCAGCCAACCAGTGGGCGGTGAGCAGCTGCCTCATCCTATTAAAGGTGCAAGAGGAAGGGAAGTAGCGGTGCTGAGCAGCAGCATGTGCCGGAGGTTATGTGAACTAGGAGCTATTCTTCCTCCTCTTGTAGTAATAACAGGAATAGCAAATATGGAGCGTGCTCACCGCGAGCAGGCACACCCTCAACGCTCTCCACGCAGGAACCCACTGAGTCCTCTAGCAGCCCCAGGCGGCGAGGTGACCTGCATGCTGCAGGCAGGGAAGGGAGTCAGAGAGTTAGCAGCTAGACCGCAGTGCTGCAAGGAGGCCAGAGGCAGAGCGGAGCTCCTGCAGGTGGCCCTGGCCCGCCCTCTGAGGGGTTTTTATCTTTACCTTGGAGCCTTGGCTATGGGGCTCAGTGGCCAAGGAGCCTGCCATTGTATGCAGGCAGTTGGGAATCCTACCCATTCATCCATGCAGCGATCCCCGTCTCCTGCAAGTGAGGCTGCGCCTGACTGTCTGCTTTCTCCCCAGGCGGTACTGTACACGGGAGAACACACCGTGAAGGGCTTTTCTGACTTCCTGGAAAGTCAGATCCAGGCCAGGACTGAGGAGGGAGATGAGGTAAGGTGAACAGCACCCCTGGATTCTTATATCTCACAGAACAGGAGGAGCTCAATGGCTAGGGCAGTGTGTGCCGAGGGCCCCTGACCATGTGCCCCATGGAGATAGAGGGTAAGCAGTCAGGGCACTTAGCTGAGGAAGCAGATGGCAGACTTAGAGACCTCAGGGAGGGCGGAGGCTCTAAGGCCGCTCGGGGCTCCCCAGGCTGCGCCCTGAGCCTCCTGTCCCCAGCAGGTAACCAGGTGTCGTAGCGGGATCCTGTGCTCTGATGACATCATTTTCCTGAGCAGTGGGATGCTAGTCCCCACCCTCACTCCACTCATGCTCTGCGAGCCCCTCCTGGAAGGTGCCGTGTGCATTAGTGAGGGCCCTTCCCGTCACCATGTCAGAAACACGACTCTCTGGCTTAAACAACAGAGAGGTTTATCCCCCACACCTGGCAGAGCACTAGGCCCGGTGCCTCAGACGCTCACGCTGTCTGTGTCTCCCACCTCTTTCTTCAGTGCTGACTTCATCTCCAAGGAGTCGCTTCCACCTGGAGGGCCAGCGATTTCCCCGCGGCACTAAATGAGCATCCTCCCCGCTTAGCAAGCCCCTACTTCTCATAGTCCAAGCAGGTGTCCTTGGCAGGGTCCTATTTGCCAGGCCTGGGCCACAGGCTCAGTCCCCGAGCTCAGCAAGGGGCAGCCACACCCCGGACTTAGCATGGAGGAAGGATGGCTCCCCGCGGGCAAAGCCACACGTGGGCACTCCCCCAGCCAAGCCAACGGGCCTCGTGCCCACTAGATTCTCCAGGTGATGCTCTTTGGATGATTCCAGGAAAAGAGGGGTTGGCAGTTACCATCACCATTATCACATACTTTTTGCCTCTTTATTTCTGTATCCTCCTCCTTCCTCCCCTCCCTCCTTCTCTCGGATAGCTGACGTCTGTTGAGCAAAGTGAAGTGACAGAAGAGGAGGTACTAGCTAAGGAAGAGTTTCCTGAACAGCAGTTGCCTGAGCTGGAGAATGCGACCAAGTTGGAAGAGCCAGTTGGGCAGAAGGAAACAACTGAGGAGGAGGAGGGGGAGGAGGGGGCAGAGGAGGGAGAGGAGGAAGAGGAGGAAGAGGAGGAGGTGGCTAAGCCAAAGGAACCAAGACCAGAGCAGAAGCCGGGAGTGAAGGAAGAGCTGTAGCTTTCTCCACGGCAGGCAGGAGGCAGGTGCCTTGCCCAGGTCCTGGCATGACGCTCTGAGGGACCTATTCCAGTAACATTGCATTTCCCTGTGGGGGTGGGAGGGACTGGCTAATAAAAGCGCTGGGTGTTTCCGCTCTGCTCTAGTCACTGCCTGTGTGCCGGGGGGTGCTGCCTGCAAGAGCCTACGGCCTGGAACTCAGACAGAGCTGCGTGGGAAGCCCTCAGGGCAGCACTTCATGATCACGGCAGCAGTTTCCCAGAGCATGGAGTTTAGAGGGGGCGGGCCACTTAGCCAGTGTGCACACACCACCTCGCCCGGCGGGCCCCCCACAGTTTGGCTAAAACTTTCCAGTGAGGGGCATTGATTTGTTTGCGTTGCACTTGGGCACAGTAAGAAAGAGATCCAACCCCAACGGGTCTTCACTCTTCCACGGTCAGTCAGTGACCCAGTCTCTCCAGCAGTGGTGCCCCAGCATGACTCCACCCACTCCCTCCACTGACCCACCCACGGCCCTCTGTGTCCACCCCATGCGGCTGCAGTGGGCTCTCATGGGCAGCTCTATGCCACTCTGTGCCTCTGGCCGGCCCCCTCCAAACTCCATGCTCCGGAAAACTGCTGCAGTGATCATTTCACAAGCCACAGCCAGGCAGGCTTACAGCACCACCTTGTGTAAACCTCAGATGGCATCTTTGTTGCTTTTAGAATAAAGTCCAGTCTGCGCACCAGCCTTCAAGGCCCAGGAAGGTCTGGTCGGTGATCTCTCCCACTCGATTCCTAGGCTCCAGCCTAGTCTTTGAACAATTCAAACTCTTCCTCTCTCTTCATGGTTACTACTTCCGCAGAAACGTACATGCAATACACGCTCCTCCCTAGACCTTCTCGCAGCTGTGTCCCTTTTATCCTTCATCTCAACCCAATGCCACCCCCTGCCCCCTGCAAGAGGCTTCTTGGCCGCCAGGGTGTGGGAGCATCAGATGGTCTTGCTCTGCACTTTCCTGCCCGCTGAGCGGGAGCCGGGGAGCAGGCCTGCCTCCGCCCTTGCATTCCTCAGCCCGGGACTCTGCCTGGACACAGCTGCTGCTCAATAAGTGTTCATGGACCAAGTGGGATTCCATGTCAGACAGCAGAAATGCAGGATTCCAGTCACCCTGACAGAGACAGGTGCTGGCAGTGTTGCCCTGAGCCAAATGCGACTGGGTGAGTTTCCCAGCATTGCCCTGATGGAGACCACACACAGCAACACATGTATTTGTTTCCAGCTCTAGAGACCAGAAGCCAGACCCAGTCCCACGGGCTGGCCTGGGGCCTCGGGCCTGGCCCCCTGCAGCACCCACAGATGTGCTTTTCTGGCTTCTGGGGGCTGCTTGCGTTCCTTGGCTTGTGGCCTCTTTCTTCCTTGAGTCTCCCTGGCCTCTTGTTTCACCCTCACATCTCCTGCTCCTGACTCTAATCCCCCCGCCCCCCGCCCTTGTAAGCATCACTGTGAAGGCAATGTTGCCTGGAGAACCTCTTCATCCCAAGACCCTGAACTTAATTAAACCCAAAGTCCGGTTCTCTGTGTGACACGCATGGGTTGGGAGATTAGCCATAGACACATCTCGGGCCATTCTTCAGCTGACACAGACTGGCGCTGCTCATTGGTGCATTGCTCAGCAAGGTGGTACTAGGCCTCCTCTTGGGAAAGGAACCAAGGCCTCCACAAGCCACCGGGGCCTCCACTTTCTACCCATCCTGTGAGGCAGAGGCCACTCCCACCCCAGCCCCACCCAACCTGGCCTGTGGCATCCAGGTGAAACCGGAAAAGCCGGGGCTGGAACTTCCCACAGGGGCAGGTGCTAGTGTTCGGGACACGATGCAAGACCATGTGGCTCCCAGTTGCAGGAAGGGTCCGCAGGGGCTGCTAGGACAGCATCACATGGAACAGAGGCCTTGACTCGTCATGAGCTGGGGACTGTGTGTTACCTGCAGGCCCTCTGGTGTGATGGGGTCTCAGGAAGTGGGGGAGCAGGTGGGGGGAGTGGGACAGGTAGGTGGGCCAGGTGATGCCCTCTGTTGGGCAGGTCTTCTCCCCTGTCTCACCCTCTGCCCCTTGCCAACACACTCTACTCTCACAAAAACCCTTTGTGTTCTGTGTGATCAACTTTTCAAAACACCTTTGCTCTCTCAAGACCTAAAACCATTTATTCCTGTAACTCTCATGGCTGAGCACGGAATGTTCTTTACCCCAAGGAAAGCCATACATCATAAATACGAGTGATGTTTAAGCTTTAGTATGGACTTAGCACAGGTGCTGTGCGAACTGGGGGGACTGCCCCAACGCTCTGATCCCTTCCTCTCTGTGCCCGCTGCATTGTGTGAGACAGCAGATGCGGGAGCCTTGACAGTGTCCGGCCCAGGGAGGCCTCAGCCACAGCCGCCAAGACGGTGGAGCTCGTCTCCTGCCGGGTTTGAAAGTTGAAGGAAGTGTGTCCCAGGGAATAGGAACTGCTGAGAAATGGAGCGAGGTTTCCTCAAAACCAAATATATTTGAGCTTTGGGCGCGTCTCTAGGAGTAGTCGAGGGACATTGATTGAACTTGGCAATAGGGCTGTCTTGGTGACACTGAGCAATGCCAACGGAGCTCCGATTGGGAAAGCAAATCGGTGTGAACAGAAGCAGTCAGTGGTCAGAGTCGTCTTTTGAGGAGTTGAACTATGAAAGGTGGGCAGTTGGGTGGTGGCTGGAGGGGGTGTGGGTCCAAGCAAGGCTTCTGTAGAGAACACTCCAGTAGTGGAGAGAAGGGCGAAAGGGGGTGAGTGAGGGTGAGAGAGAGGAGCTCTGAGCAGAGAGAAAAGTGCTCCCTCCACCGGCACAGGGGTGGGGGGGGGGTGGGGGGTGGGGGGGGGCGGGGGAGGGCGTGGGCCATGAGGCTGAGGCGGGAGGTGAAGGCAGCATGAGGCCGCCACAGCGCCGCCACATGCGCAGGGCTCATTGCTGTCAAGCGCAGGCGGTATTATTATTTGGGGGTGGCAGGGCCATGGAGGTGACTGCCATTGAGGGGGCAGCTTATTGAAGTCACCGATCCCGAGGGGAGGCCTGCTCTGTGCCGTGAGGGGCACAGGGCAGCGCCGGGGTTAGTGGTGGTCCAGGGGGGAAGGTGGTTTCCCGGGGAAGCAGCAGGCAAGGGGGTGAGCAGGCTCGGGGCTGGCCAACTTGAATAGTGTCAGTAGCTCTGGGACGGGGGATGGGGGGGCTTCCCCGAGTTGCCTGGCCCCTGGCCCCTGGGAACAGGCCCCTGGCCTGTTCTTAGACTCGTGCGGAATCTCCAGCCCGCACTCCCGGGCTCTTGCCCAGATGCCCAGGCACTGCGAGCCTCCGCCGTGCGTGCTCCACGGACGCCCAGGCCTGAGTGTGCCGGGCCTCCTGGACACCAACGGGAAAGGACATCACCATGCAGGTGAGAAGAAGCTCATTAAAAACTTTCATTCATGTCCTTATTCCTAAGCAATAGAAGGAAAGGACGCATTTCTGCAGGGACCAAAACGGCAAAGGACACAGGCGGTCAGGGCCGGAAAGAAGGGCACGTGATAAGCCACAGCGGTGACAACTCCCTAGCATGGAGGGTTGCAGAAGTGAGTGAGGAGGTGTTGCTGACATCTTTTCTCAGGGTCGTGAGCACTGTGGTGGATGTAGACTGGCATTCACACAGCTCTGGGCCGCTGTTCACGAAGAGGGATCAGAATTCTTTATCTTTTTAAAAAATATATATTTTATTGATTTTTACAGAGAGGAAGGGAGAGGGATAGAGAGAAACATCAATCAGCTACCTCCTGCACACCCCCCACTGGGGATGTGCCTGCAGCCAAGGTACATGCCCTTGACCGGAATCGAACCGGGGACCCTTCAGTCCGCAGGCCGATGCTCTATCCACTGAACCAAACCTGTTAGGGCAGGATGGGAATTCTTAAACCTCTGCCACCTCTGTGACGGGAAGTTTCCCTACAAAATTAGCCCGAAGTGATGGCCCGGGACTGCCAGTCACCCGCCACTAAAAGACACAGGTCACGAGGGCCCCGGGGAGCCCGGTTCACGCACATTGCTTTTCCTCAGCACGAGGGACTCAGGCGGCTCCATCCCTGGCGGGGCAGAGGCAGGAGGTGGAGCCGAGGTATTTTCTCCCCGCGCCTGTGGCAGCCTCGGCACTGACTTCCATGGCAGGAAGGCCCTGAGTGCCTGCCTTTCCTTCCAGCACAGCGAAGTGACCCCAGGAAGGGAAGGCGATGGCCTCCCGGCCGACAGTAAGCGACTGATTGGCATTCAGATGGCTGACTCCAAGGTCCATTCGGTCCTGAAGTTTATCCACCCGCCAAGGGCCCTTCCGCGTGGGAACACAGGTTTCTGTGTCACAGCGTGGGCCTGGTCCCAGGTCTGCAAGACCGTCTGCCTTTGACCTTCAGCCTCTGTCAGCTCCTCTCCTGCTCACGGGGACCCTGAGGGTGGGACACCTCAGAGGGCGCCCTCTGCAGGCCGGGGGAGCCTGGGGGGTAGCCCAGGCCCCTGCCAGTGCCCACGAGGAAGCTTTGTCCCCGTGCTACCTCCCCAGGTAATTCCTGACTTGAGGAGACTCTGATGCCAAACGGCGCAAACAGGCCTTGTGTCTGCGACCAAGTGTGACCCTCTGCTGGCACCATTTGGGGTCTCTGCCCATTAGGAAAGCGACAGCCTCGCAGCCTAGAAAGGAAAAGCCCTGTGAAGGGGGACTATTCCAGCCCCCAGGAAAGTAGTCTCAAGAAACGGCTAGAGAGCAATGGGAAGAGGGCGAGCCGCGGGCAGCTTTGTACAGGGGAGCACTCACTTGGAAGGTGGAGATGGTTCTCCGTCTCCGGCTCAGGTAAGGCACCTGCAGGCTCTCCAGCCACCTCTCCCACCTCGTCTTCCGTGGCTCCCATTTTGGTTTAGAGGGGGGGAAGCAGGGGCAAGGAAATGAAGAAATTGGACACTTGAGTCAGACCTAGATTCTTGGATTCTTGGTAAATCAATTGCCCTTTCTTTGAGCCTTTGCTTTCCTAACGACAATGACGACTATTTGTTCACATGTTCACCAACTATTAATTAAGTGCCTACTTAATGTTAACGAAGGCCTGGGGAGGAGAACGCAGTGCACAGAGCACCTGTGGTATGCTGGGCCCTGCTGTGCATGCATCCTTCTACTTCTTCCCTGTGACAACAAGATGCCCTGAGTTCTCACCCCATAGTATTTTCCAAACTATGGATCAAACCATTCGCTGGTCATGACATCATTTGTGGATTATATCCAGAATCTTCTTTTAATTAAGCACAATAGAATATGTCAGCAAACAATACACACAGTGACGATAACTGCTTTATAGAACCTTTATTTCGTGTGTGTGTGTGTCTGTGTTGTGTGTCTTTGCATGTGTGTGTCTGTGTGTCTATGTGTCTGTTTGTGTCTCTCTGTGTGTGTCTGTGTGTTTCTGTTTGTTTGTGTGTGTCTGTGTGTGTGTCTGTGTCTCTGTGTGTGTGTCTGTGTGTGTCTGTGTGTGTGTCTGTGTGTCTGTGTGTGCACATGCATGAGCGGATGCTCTGGGTCCTGGCATGAGAGACTACCCTTGTAGCAGGTCCTGATCACAGGCCGGAAAGCCCTGCTCCAGGGCACGAGTTCTTCTGAAGATGTCTTGCACAGCTTGGCCCCTCATGGGCCCTCGGTCTGTGGGAGCAATGACCCCTGTTTCATCGACGAGGAAACTGAGTCTTAGTGAGTTGAAATGCCTTGTCCAATGTCACTGTTCGGTTCTGGTGACAGGCTCCAAGTTCCACATCTATGACACCATGTGACCCCCTCTTGCTGCTGTGACAATTGGGGTATCAGTAGTTCCCATCTAAGAGTACTTCAGCCAACTGAATGACATAGAGGGCCCATTGAAAGCATTGAAATGCATTGTGAAGGTCAAGAGCTGCAAGAGGTCTGTTCTCCTGGGCGTGTTGCTCTCTGTTTGGCACATAGTAGCCACTCAATAAAAGCTGCTGAGTGAATAAATGGATGTAGGCGTGCTGAAAGTGCCCAGCCGCAGATCAGGGTTGGCTGTTAAACCGAAAGCTGCCTCCAGCAGTGATGCCTCAGACGCTCCTCATGTTGCTGCTCCTGCCAGAGGAGAGGCTCTGTCTCTCAGACGCACCAAGACTGGGGGGGCCGCAGCTGGAAGAGGGTGGGTCACAGAGAGGAACCCCCCGAGCAAGGGCCAAGTGTAGCTCATGCGTACGGTGCCTCCTGGAGCACCCTTGGCTCAGGGACGGTGGTTAGGGTGTGTCCATCCACCCAACTGTTCCCAGCTCAAGCTTCAGGCGAGGAGCCCCACGGGCTGACTCGTTCTGCCTTTGGGCAGGTCTTCCCCGAGCCCGAGGAGCTGTGAAGGAAGGCAGGAGAGGACGGGCGGCTGTGCGCTCTGAGCTCAATGCTGTGTGATCATAGCCGCAGCCACTGACGCCTTGGACGCAAGTAAGTGAGGTGTGTGTGTGTGGGGGGGGGGGGGGGGCAATGCATCTTCAGCTGGAGCGGCCTCCACCCCTCCCCCGTCACACTTGGGCTTTGCGAATCTTTTATTCTAAGTGTGTTTTTACACTTTAATGTACACGGGCCTCACCCAGGAAGAGAAGACTGAGACTCTGTGTCGGACATGCTCCTCGGAGATGCTGAGGCTGGGGCCTGGGACCACACACGAGGTGGATTTGAGACCCACGGAAGCCCCGGGACATGCTCCACACAAGAGATTTGAACACTCCCAGTGGCTCCCCAATAGCGCCCCTTTTAACCGGAGGCCATTCCACCCGGGTGAGCATTGCCCTCACTCTGCGTCAACTTCTCCCAGAGAAGGGAGTGGGGCGCCTCCTGGAGTTGGGGGGCTTTGGGCCAGTAAATGCCCCTGTGATGTCATAGTCAATTGCACAGCAGCTCCTGGCCTGCCACCTGCGTCTGTGTCCTCGCTCTGCTGCTTACCAAGTGCTTGAGCCTTCTGAACCTGTTTCCTCATCTTTAAAATCAGGGTCGAAGAAGTGACCCCACAGGCACCTGGTGAGAATCCCACATAGAAGAAGGAAAGGGCCGAGTGCCCAGTGACTCCTGACTACACACGGGCTCCTTATTCCACTGTTATCACTGTCATGGGGACAAGAAACTGGCTGCCTCTGCGGGGAAGTGAGGTGAAGTGGGGGGTCTCAGAGAGGAGGCGACGCGGAGTGGCGCCTTAACGAAGGTTTGCCATGAAAGGAAGGAGACGGGGAAAACATAAAATGTGCAAACTGGGTGAAGGGCAGCGGCCACTGGACCTGAGCGCTGAGCTCGGCCTTGCTCCTCGGAGTGCGGAGGGGGCGCATTCTAAGCCGGCTCGAAGGCGCTGCTTCTCCAGGGGTGGCCCCGTGGGCAGACATCCCGCAGGGGTGTGCTCCCCATGGGTGCCCCGCTCTGAGCTGGACTCTGCAGGCAGCTGCTCTGCATGTCACAGCCTGACCGCCTGAGGGAAGGCTGGGAGGCCACCACTCCCCCACCAGCGGAGCGCGGAGTGCCAGGGGCGGACTGCACCGCTGGGCGCGCCTCCCCAGCCGCGCCCCGTCCCCCCCCGCCCCCCCCCCCCCCCCCCCCCGCTCCCGGCCCTGTGGGCTTCAGGGTCACTGGGCGCATCCTTGCTGTGTCTATGACCCTGACACGCGGCCCTGGGCAGGACCTGTGGGAGGTGCGGTGCAGAGGAGGATGCACATTGGGCAACAGGACTCCGAGGGCCCTGGTGAGACCAGGGGGAAGGGCGGGCGCTGAGAAATGCCAGCCCCAGGGGAGGGCCCACTCCTGTGCATGAGCTGCATCTGTCACTGACAAGCGATCCTTCCCGCAGACAGACAGTAACAGTAGAAGCAAGCAGTGAAATAGTTACTTTCAGCAGCTGTATCGCACTTCCCTCAAGGGTTAGAAACAACCCCGCCAGCGGCTCCCATGGCCCAATACGCAGCCTGGGGCCCGGGCTCTGGTGCACGGAGTAGACACATAGGCCACCTGTCTCCTGATGCGGGAAGGCAGGAAGAAATTGTGATGGCTCGTGAGCTCCTTCGGTTTGTTGTTCCGTTTTACTGGGACTCACTGTTATGTAATGGAGGGACGGCGAAGGCTCCCAAACCATCCTATTTGCACCCCACTTAGGGCAACATGGTGCTGCGGTGGGCCACCTGGACCCATCCAGTGAAGTCTTGTGTCTCCATCGTCTGAGGGGAGATCATGGGAGATCAGCCCGAGGCCACTCCAAGCTCTGCGACTGACGGCTGGGCGGCTTTGAGCCTGGGCCTGGGGAGGTGCTGGGTGCTGGATGTGGTCACAGACCCTGGCCCTGCTGCCGGCCCCTTCAGGGCTCTGTCCTGGGCCTGGGTCTGGGGAGGTGCCAGGTCCTGGATGTGGTCTCAGTCCCTGGCCCTGCCGCCCGCCCCTTCAGGGCTCTGTCCTGGAGCACAGGCTGCAGGCAGGGCTGCTGACATTCAGACGCCTCAGCAAGTGCCAGTGCTGGGCTGCCCGGAGGAGGCCTTCACACACCCACGGGGCAGCCTGTGCTCAGGCCCAGAGGGCGACGCCAGTGGTGGCCCCCCCGATGGCCCCTATGGAGTGGGCCAGGGCTGGGGTGTGGCTGTCTCGTCCCTGCTCTGACTGGTTGATGGCTTGGGGGAGGGCTCTGCCTGGCCAAGCCTCAGCTCCCTCAGCTGTAAACGGAGAGCGTGATCCCCAGTTCGGGGGCCACGAGGGTGAAGTGAGTGTCTGTGTGTGGAGCGATTGGGGTGTGATGGGCACGGGTATGCCCCTGTCTTCACTTTAGGGTCAAGGAAAGCGGGCTGTGCAGCCATGGAGAAGCCCCCACTTTACAGATGGGAAAGGTGGGCCAGCAGGGCAGCGGCTGTTCTCAGCCTCTTGGCACCTGGCGGGTCCAAAGCAGAGCTGTGCATCTCTGGAGGGGGAGGAGGGGGGACCCGGACCTCACTCAGAAGCCTCTGCAAAGGGACCCGAGCTCCAGGTGGGAGGGGAGCAGTGTTTCCTCCCACCCCCCCCCTCCCCTCAAAAGGGAAAAAGGAAAAGGAGGGAGAAGAAACTAACTTGATGACCACGGTGATGGCCTGGCACGTGGCTCAGGCTTTGTGTTTGAGAAGGAGGCGTGGCAGCCGGTGAGGAGCCGGCTCACACAGCCCATGTGCTGTGGGCCTCGGCGTCTGTGACCCTCTGCCCCGCACCTGGAGGCAGGCGGCAGGGTCACCGCAGTCTAAGGCCTTGAGGAGAGCAGCCCCCCGGTGGCTGGAGAAAACCCCTTGGTTTCAGGTCCTACTCAGATGCTCATGCTTTTTCTCATCTGCCCACCTCCCCAGCCCAGAAGCATGAAACCCATGCTACGTCCAACAGCGCCCTCTGCCTGACGGCGGGGCCACCGTCCGTGGTGTCCACATCAACATCAACAGCAGCTGCGGGTGTTCCTACCCCTGGACACGAGGGTCAGCCCATGGCCAGGTGCGGCCAGAGCGGGTCCCAGCACCCTCGGCCAGCTCCGTGCCACACCCTTTACCCACAGGCCTCAGCTTCCCTGCACTGCCTCCTCTGGGGAGCCGGCAGGGGCGCGGGAGGCAGTGCTCTTGGGTGGAGGAGCCCAGCCACAAAGCTTGGAGCTCAGACTCAGATGGTTTGGGAAGTTGGTGGCCCTGCGTGGTGTCTTTCTCCCTGTGAAATGCTTGCAATCCCCCACCGCCTTTCCTCCAAGCACAGCACTGCCCTGCGGCTATAGAGGGCGGTGGTGGGCCAGAGGGAGACGAGACCTGCTGTGGGCTTTGGGAAAATCATATTCCATATCAGAATCTTGGTTTCCCTTTTTTCTCTGCAAATAGGAATTTGATTAAAGATGGATTTACAAATTGTGCTTCATGGAGTTTGAGGGTCTTTAGGGAAGTGCCTTGGGGTGAACCACAGAAGCTCCACCCATTTAGGGTGCCACATGAGGTTTTATTGTTTAAAAATATTAAAGGTCTGTTGACAAATATAATTGAAAATCTCTGACTAGGATGAATTACAGGCCAGAGGTTCCAAGGCTGGAAAACAAGTTATGATCAGGCCTTGACCGAGAGCCGACTCGCCAGGGTCTGCCTGGGGCCTGCGTGGCACATCAAGGGCTGGTAGACCACCAGCAGTGTAGGCGTGATTGTCGCTGCTGTGCAGGGTGAACCTCTCGAAGGGTGAACCTCGCGAAGGGTGACTAACGTGCCCAGTTGCAGAGTCTGGTAAGAGGCAGAGCTGGGATTCCAGCCCAGCCCCTGCTCTGCTATAACCGTTGCTTTGAAGCCTTCCCATGGCTATGTGCTCTCCGGGGCAACCCCACCTGGGCGGGCGCTGGGTCTTGCTGAGGAGCTTGGCTGACCTGAGCAGGAAATGCATTTGCCTCTGGCTGCAGCATCGCCTGGCCAGGCAGCACCCTGAGCAACGCAGCGTGTCCCAGGCCTGGGGGCTCTGGGAGCAGCACGTCTGTGTGCAGACCTGTCTCTGGTTTGAGCTGGGAATCTTGCCCCGTCCAACTGTCTAAACCCATAACCCAGTCTCGCCATGTAATGGGCTCCCACATCACTGAACATTTCTCAGGCTCCCCACTTCCTGGGCGTCAGGCCTATGATGTCCTCTGTGCGACTGCCCCGTGACGTCCATCCACATGTTTTCAATGGGGTTAAAAATAACCCAGTGAGCCCCACCAATCTTCTGCTGCAGGCGAGGCCTGACCTGGGCCTTGTAACTGTTCCAGGCTGAGACAAGAAGAAACCTCGGTGGGTGATTCCCTTGAGAATTTGCTGCACATCCGGAAGGCAAGGCTACCAAGTGAAGGGATGGACACGCCAACGAAAATGTGGTCTGTGGACCAGTAGCACCCACCTCACTGGGAGCTTGTTAGGGATGCAGGACCTGGAGCCCCTCCCAGACCTACTGAACCAGACCTGCGTTTCAGCAAGAGCCAAGGTGACCACTTGCACGCACTGTGGCTTACAAAGCAGCGGTTGGGGTCCCGCCCTACTGCTGGATAACAATGCAGAGCACTGCCGGACGACCAGCCAGGGAGCCAGCTAGGAGGGGACACCCGATCCAGCTCAGAGGAGACCCCCAATCCAGCTCAGAGGGGACCCCCGATCCAGCTCAGAGGAGACCCCCAATCCAGCTCAGAGGGGACTCCCTGATCCAGCACAGAGAGGACCCCCGATCCAGCTCAGAGGGGACCCCCGATCCAGTTCAGAGGAGACCCCCGATCCAGCACAGAGAGGGCGCCCAATCCAGCTCAGAGGGGACCCCCCGATCCAGCTCAGAGGAGACCCCTGATCCAGCTCAGAGGGGACCCCCGATCCAGATCAGAGGGGACCCCCGATCCAGCTCAGAGGGGACCCCAGATCCAGCTCAGAGGAGATCCCCCGATCCAGATCAGAGGGGACCCCTGATCCAGCTCAGAGGAGATCCCCGATCCAGCTCAGAGGGGACCCCCAATCCAGATCAGAGGGGACCCCCAATCCAGATCAGAGGGGACCCCCTGATCCAGCTCAGAGGGGACCCCCAATCCAGCTCAGAGGGGACCCCAGATCCAGCTCAGAGGGGACCCCCTGATCCAGCTCAGAGGGGACCCCCAATCCAGCTCAGAGGGGACCCCCTGATCCAGCTCAGAGGGGACCCCCGATCCAGCTCAGAGGAGATCCCCTGATCCAGCTCAGAGGGGACCCCCTGATCCAGCTCAGAGGGGACCCCCAATCCAGCTCAGAGGGGACCCCTGATCCAGCTCAGAGGAGATCCCCGATCCAGCTCAGAGGGGACCCCCAATCCAGATCAGAGGGGACCCCCAATCCAGATCAGAGGGGACCCCCAATCCAGCTAAGAGGGGACCCCCAATCCAGCTCAGAGGGGACCCCTGATCCAGCTCAGAGGAGATCCCCTGATCCAGCTCAGAGGGGACCCCAGATCCAGCTCAGAGGAGATCCCCTGATCCAGCTCAGAGGAGATCCCCGATCCAGCTCAGAGGGGACCCCCAATCCAGCTCAGAGGGAACCCCTGATCCAGCTCAGAGGGGACCCCCAATCCAGCTCAGAGGGGACCCCAGATCCAGCTCAGAGGAGATCCCCCGATCCAGCTCAGAGCGGACCCCCAATCCAGCTCAGACGGGACCCCCCGATCCAGCTCAGAGGGAGGCTGGGATCCAGCTCAGCGGGGGCCTGGGATCCAGCTCAGAGGGGACCCCTGATGTAGCTCAGAGGGGCCCCCAATCCAGCTCAGAGGGGACCCCTGATCCAGCTCAGAAGGGACCCCTGATCCAGCTCAGAGGGGACCCTCTGATCCAGCTCAGAGGGGACCCCTGATCCAGCTCAGAGGGGACCCCTGATCCAGCTCAGAGGGGCCTGGGATCCAGCTCAGAGGGGAAACCCGATCCAGCTCAGAGGGGACCCCTGATCCAGCTCAGAAGGGACCCTCTGATCCAGCTCAGAGGGGACCCCTTATCCAGCTCAGAGGGGCCTGGGATCCAGCTCAGAGGGGACCCCCGATCCAGCTCAGAGGGGCCTGGGATCCAGCTCAGAGGGGCCTGGGATCCAGCTCAGAGGGGACCCCCTGATCCAGCTCAGAGGAGGCCTGGGATCCAGCTCAGAGGGGCCTGGTATCCAGCTCAGAGGGGACCCCCGATTCAGCTCAGAGGAGATCCCCTGATCCAGCTCAGAGGAGATCCCCGATCCAGCTCAGAGGGGACCCCCAATCCAGCTCAGAGGGGACCCCCAATCCAGCTCAGAGGGGACCCCCCGATCCAGCTCAGAGGGAGGCTGGGATCCAGCTCAGCGGGGGACTGGGATCCAGCTCTGAGGGGACCCCTGATCTAGCTCAGAGGGGACCCCCAATCCAGCTCAGAGGGGACCCCTGATCCAGCTCAGAGGGGACCCCCTGATCCAGCTCAGAGGGGACCCCTGATCCAGCTCAGAGGGGACCCTCTGATCCAGCTCAGAGGGGACCCCTGATCCAGCTCAGAGGGGCCTGGGATCCAGCTCAGAGGGGACCCCCGATCCAGCTCAGAGGGGACCCCTGATCCAGCTCAGAAGGGACCCTCTGATCCAGCTCTGAAGGGACCCCTGATCCAGCTCAGAGGGGCCTGGGATCCAGCTCAGAGGGGACCCCCGATCCAGCTCAGAGGGGCCTGGGATCCAGTCAGAGGGGACCCCCGATCCAGCTCAGAGGAGATCCCCTGATCCAGCTCAGAGAAAATCCCCGACCCAGCTCAGAGGGGACCCCCAATCCAGCTCAGAGGGAACCCCTGATCCAGCTCAGAGGGGACCCCCAATCCAGCTCAGAGGGGACCCCCAATCCAGCTCAGAGGGGACCCCCGATCCAGCTCAGAGGGGACCCCCAATCCAGCTCAGAGGGGGACCCCAGATCCAGCTCAGAGGGGACCCCAGATCCAGCTCAGAGGGGACCCCCGATCCAGCTCAGAGGGGCCTGGGATCCAGCTCAGAGGGGACCCCCGATCCAGCTCAGAGGGGCCTCGGATCCAGCTCAGAGGGGCCTGGGATCCAGCTCAGAGGGGACCCCAGATCCCGCTCAGAGGAGATCCCGTGATCCAGCTCAGAGGGGACCCCCAATCCAGCTCAGAGGAGACCCCCCGATCCAGCTCAGAGGGGGCCTGGGATCCAGCTCAGAGGGGCCTGGGATCCAGCTCAGAGGGGACCCCCGATCCAGCTCAGAGTAGATCCCCTGATCCAGCTCAGAAGAGATCCCCGATCCAGCTCAGAGGGGACCCCCAATCCAGTTCAGAGGGAACCCCTGATCCAGCTCAGAGGAGATCCCCTGATCCAGCTCAGAGGGGACCCCCAATCCAGCTCAGAGGGGACCCCCAATCCAGCTCAGAGGGGACCCCAGATGCAGCTCAGAGGAGATCCCCTGATCCAGCTCAGAGGAGATCCCCGATCCAGCTCAGAGAGGACCCTCAATCCAGCTCAGAGGAAACCCCTGATCCAGCTCAGAGGGGACCCCCGATCCAGCTCAGAGGGGCCTGGGATCCAGCTCAGAGGTGACCCCCTGATCCAGCTCAGAGGGGGCCTGGGATCCAGCTCAGAGGGGCCTGGGATCCAGCTCAGAGGGGACCCCCGATCCAGCTCAGAGGAGATCCCCTGATCCAGCTCAGAGGATATCCCCGATCCAGCTCAGAGGGGACCCCCAATCCATCTCAGAGGGAACCCCTGATCCAGCTCAGAGGGGACCCCCAATCCAGCTCAGAGGGGACCCCCAATCCAGCTCAGAGGGCACCCCCGATCCAGCTCAGAGGGGACCCCCAATCCAGCTCAGAGGAAACCCCTGATCCAGCTCAGAGGGGACCCCTTGATCCAGCTCAGAGGGGACCCCCCGATCCAGCTCAGAGGGGACCCCCTGATCCAGCTCAGAGGGGACCCCCGATCCAGCTCAGAGGAGACCCCCCGATCCAGCTCAGAGGGGACCCCCCGATCCAGCTCAGAGGGGACCCCCAATCCATCTCAGAGGGGACCCCCGATCCAGCTCAGAGGGGGCCTGGGATCCAGCTCAGAGGGAGGCTGGGATCCAGCTCAGAGGGGACCCCCTGATCCAGCTCAGAGGGGGCCTGGGATCCAGCTCAGAGGGGCCTGGGATCCAGCTCAGAGGGGACCCCCGATCCAGCTCAGAGGAGATCCCCTGATCCAGCTCAGAGGAGATCCCCGATCCAGCTCAGAGGGGACCCCCAATCCAGCTCAGAGGGAACCCCTGATCCAGCTCAGAGGAGATCCCCTGATCCAGCTCAGAGGGGACCCCCAATCCAGCTCAGAGGGGACCCCCAATCCAGCTCAGAGGGGACCCCAGATCCAGCTCAGAGGAGATCCCCTGATCCAGCTCAGAGGGGACCCCCTGATCCAGCTCAGAGGGGACCCTCTGATCCAGCTCAGAGGGGACCCCTGATCCAGCTCAGAGGGGCCTGGGATCCAGCTCAGAGGGGACCCCCGATCCAGCTCAGTGGGGCCTGGGATCCAGCTCAGAGGGGCCCGGGATCCAGCTCAGAGGTGACCCCCTGATCCAGCTCAGAGGGGGCCTGGGATCCATCTCAGAGGGGCCTGGGATCCAGCTCAGAGGGGACCCCCGATCCAGCTCAGAAGGGCCTGGTATCCAGCTCAGAGGGGACCCCCGATCCAGCTCAGTGGGGCCTGGGATCCAGCTCAGAGGGGCCCGGGATCCAGCTCAGAGGTGACCCCCTGATCCAGCTCAGAGGGGGCCTGGGATCCATCTCAGAGGGGCCTGGGATCCAGCTCAGAGGGGACCCCCGATCCAGCTCAGAAGGGCCTGGGATCCAGCTCAGAGGGGACCCCCGATCCAGCTCAGAGGGGCCTGGGATCCAGCTCAGGGGGGGTGCTGCACTGCTCTCAGTCCTGGTCCTCTCAGCCCCTCTCCCCTGCAGTCGTCAGCCTCAGCAGGGTGGGATGGGCGTGCTCAGCGCGTGGATGGCTCTCCTCCAGAGCCCTGCCTACTCGCAGCCCTGCCAGGACTTCTCCGTTACCCTGTCCACCACGGCCTTTCTCCACGTGGACCCCGCCCTGGAGGGGTGACATGTCCTGCTTGGCACTGCGATGACCAGCGGCTACACTGCACCCAGCGGCAGCTACACCCAGGTCGGCTGCAGACCCCGTGAAGCACTTTATTACCCAGGACAGGGAGGCCAAGGATGAGCTCAGGGCCTTTCCTTGGAGTTGGGCTGGAGGGGGCTGGCCTGGAGGGGGCCAGATGCTCATGTGGGACAATTTAGAAAAGGAAGCAGAGAAAGGCCAGCTGCTGTGTTTGTGCCGGCCCTGTTGGAAGCAGGTTGGGGACCAGGGGTCTAGGAGAGGTGCCAGACGCCGAAGGATGAGGAAGGAGGACAGGAGGGGGACAGTGCGGGTGCTCTCGGGGCACCGGGAAGCCAGCTCAGGCTGAGGGCGGGGATGCCAGGGCCAGGCTGACACCACCCTCTGGCTTCCAGGAGGCGGCGCTCTCAACCTCAGGGCTGCCATGTTGCCAAGGGGAGTTTGTGCCTTTGGAATCAGATCTGAGTTGTGGGGTCGGGGCACAGAGCAGGCGTCTCCTTCCCAGCCCCACTTCCATGCAGCCAGCATCCCACCCGCCTCCAAATCTATTCTGAGCAAATAGTGTGAAGGGGCTGGGCACCCACCTGGCTTGCCCAGCACACGGTTCTCTGCATGTGATTTCAGGGTCTGCACGTGTGTTTGGTGCAATTGTGGGAGTGGACAGAGGGCACACACTCCAGTTTGGTCAGGGACCTCAGGACTCAGAAGTTCCTGTCGTCATAATTGGTACCAGGCACCCAGTAGACAGCCAGTGCTGTAGCACATGGTTCCTGGTGCTGTTTCCTGGGAAATCAGGAAACTTTAGGACAGTTTCAACTCTGTGTTGATGCCCCTGTTACTCTAGCATTATAAGTATGTCGCACATACTGTGCGCCATGTACTGGGCAGCACTTTGCTGTTGTTGTTTTAAATAATTAATTTATTTTTACATACAACATACAAAATAAACCTATTACCAGATTGTAGATACAAAATAATTATCCATTTACATGCAATAAACATTAATATTTCAAGAAAAAATATTTTAAATATAATAATATTAACAAAACTGTACTAACAGTATAATTTCACGAAAGTTGTAGGAAATATTAAAAATCTGCAAATAACAGGGTTACTTCTATTATATTCTAAAATATTTTTTTCTCTGGCTCTATGTTCATCTGTTTATGTTGTACATTATATCCCACATATGAGTGAGATCATGTGATACGTATCTTTCTCCGACTGGCTTATTTCGCTTGGCCTTAGCATGATGCTCTCCAGGTCCCTCCATGCTGTTGCAAATGGTAAGAGTTCTTTCCTTTTTACAGCAGCGTAGTATTCCATTGTGTGGATGTACCACAGTTTTTTAATCTACTCTTCTGCTGATGAGCACTTAGGCTGTTTCCAAATCTTAGCTATTGTAAATTGTGCTGCTATGAACATATGGGTGCATATGTCCTTTCTGATTGGTGTTTCTGGTTTCTTGGGATATATTCCTAGAAGTGGGATCACAGGGTCAAATGGGAGTTCCATTTTTAGTTTTTTAAGGAAACTCCATACTGTTCTCCACAGTGGCTGCGCCAGTCTGCATTCCCACCAGCAGTGCAAAGGGTTCTTTTTTCTCCGCGTCCTCGCCAGCACTGTCATTTGTTGATTTGTTGATGGTAGCCATTCTGACAGGTGTGAGATGACACCTCATGGTCATTTTGATTTGCATCTCTTGGATGATTAGTGACTTTGAGCATGTTTTCATGTGTCTCTTGGCTTTCTGAATGTCCTCTTTTGAAAAGTGTCTATTTAGGTCCTTTTCGTATTTTTTGATTGGATTGTCTTCCTTTTGTTAAGTTGTATGAGTTCTCTGTACATGATGGAGATTAAACCCCTATCTGAGATAACATTGGAAAATATATTCTCCCATGCAGTGGACTTTCTTGTTGTTTTGTTGATGGTTTCTATTACTGTGCAGAAGCTTTTTATTTTGATGTAGTCCCATTTGTTCATTTTCTCCTTAGTTTCCAATGCCCAAGGAGCTGTGTCTGTAAAAATATTGCTATGACACATGTCTGCTATTTTGCTGCCTATGGAGTCTTGTAGGATTTTTATGGTTTCCCATCTTATGTTTAAGTCCTTTATCCATTTTGAATTTATTTTTGTTTATGGTATAAGTTGGTGGTCTAGTTTCATTTTTTTGCATGTATCCAACCAATTTTCCCAACACCATTTATTGAAGAGACTGTCTTGACTCCATTGTATGCTCTTGCCTCCTTTGTCATATATTAATTGAGCATAATGGCTTGGGTCAATTTCTGGGTTCTCTGTTCTGTTCCATTGGTCTATATGTCTGTTCTTGTGCCAGTACCAAGCAGTTTGGAGAACAGTGGCTTTGTAATATAGTTTGATAACTGGTATTGTGATCCCTCCAACTTTGTTCTCCTTTCTCAGGATTGCTGTGGCTATTCAGGGTCTTTTTTTTTTTTATTCCAGATGAGTTTTTGGAGAGTTTGTTCTAGATCTGTGAAATATTCCATTGATATCTTAATGGGGATTCCATTGAATCTATAGATTGCTTTGGGTAGTATGGACATTTTAATGATGTTGATTCTACCAATCCATGAACACAGTATGTTCTTCCATTTGTTTATGTCTTCCTCTATCTCTTTTTTCAATATCCTGTAGTTTTCCAAGTGCAGGTCTTTTACCTTCTTAGTTAAGTTTATTTCTAGGTATCTTAATTTGTTTAGGTATCTTAATTTGTTTGTTGTAGTGATAAATGGGATTGTTTTTAGTTTCTCTTTCTGTGAGTTCATTATCCTATATAATAAAAGGCTAATGTGCAAATCGATCAAACGGCACAACGACCGGTCCCTATGATGTGCACTGACCACCAGGGGGCAGACCCTCAATGCAGGAGCTACGGCCTGGTGGTTAGTGCGCTTGCACAGGGGGAGTGCCACTCAGCCAGAAGCCGGGCTCATGGCTGGTGAGCACAGCGGGAGCCTCTCCTTCCTCTGTGGCAGTGCTAAGGATGTCTGAGGGGGAGTGGGCCTAAGCCATCAGTTGGACATCCCCCCAAGGGTTCCTGGACTGTGAGAGGGCACAGGCCTGGCTGAGGGGCCCCCTGAGTGCATGAATTTTGTGTGCTGGGCCTCTAGTTGGTGTATAAAAAGGCCATGGATTTCTGGGTGTTAATTTTGTATCCTGCTACATTGCTGAATTCATTTATTAAATATAATAGTTTTTGATGGAATCTTTGGGGTTTTCTATGTACAATATCATGTCATTTGCAAATAATGACAGTTTTATTTCTTCTTTTCCAATTTAGATGCCATCTATTTCTTCTTGTTGTCTGATTGCTATGGCTAGCACTTCCAGTACAATGTCTAATGGGAGTGGTGAAAGTGGGCATTCCTGTTTTTAGGGGAAATGGTTTTAGTTTTTGCCCTTTGAGTATGATGTTTGCTGTAGGTTTGTCATATATGGCCTTTATCATGTTGAGATATGCTCCCTCTATTCCCACTTTGCTGAGAATTTTGATCAAAAATGGGTGTTGGATTTTGTCGAATGCTCTTTTTTCTGCATTTATTGATATGATCATGTGGTTTTTATCTTTCAATTTGTTTATGTGATGTATCACATTTATTGATTTGAAGATATTTTACCAGCCTTGCATCCCTGAAATAAATCCCACTTAATCATGGTGTGTGATCTTTTTAATATATTGCTGGATCCGATTTGCTAATATTTTCTTGAGGATTTTAGCATCTATGTTCATCAAGGATATTGGCCTGTAATTCTCTTTCTTTGTAGTGTCTTTATCTGGTTTTGGAATTAGGATAATGCTGGCCTCATAAAAAGAGTTTGGAAGTGTTCCTTCCTCTTGGATTTTCTGAAATAGTTTGAGGAATATAGGTGTTAGTTCTTCTTGAATATTTGAATAGTTGAATGTTTGGAAAAACTCCCCTGTGAAGCTGTCTGAACCTGGGCTTTTGTTTAGTGGGACTTTTTTGATTACTGCTTCTATGTCATCAGTTCTTATTGGTCTATTCAGGTTTTTTTATTCTTCCTGATTCAGTTTTGGGAGATTGTATTTTTCTAGAAATTTGTCTATTTCATCCACATTGTCCAGCTTGTTGGCATATAGTTGTTCATAGTATTTTCTTACAATCCTTTGTATTTCTGTGGTGTAAGTGGTTACTTCTCTACTTTCATTTCTGATTTTATTTATTTGTGTTATCTCTCTTTGTTTCTTGATGAGTCTGGCTAATAATTTATCAATTTTGTTTATCCTTTCAAAGAACCAGCTCTTGGTTTCATTTAATATATATATATATATATATATATATATATATATATATATATATATGTATAATTTCTATGTTATTTATTTCTGATCTAATCTTTATTATTTCCTTCCTTCTGCTTACTCTGGGCTTTTCTTGTTGTTCTTTTTCTAGTTCTTTAAGTTGTAGGGTTAAATAGTTTATTGCTGATTTTTCTTGTTTTTTGAGGTATGCATGTAGTGCTATGAACTTCACTCTCAGGACTGCTTTTGCTGTGTCCCAGAGATTTTGGGTTGTTGTGTGTTCATTTTCATTTGTCTCCAAGAAATTTTTGACTTCTTTCTTGATCTTGTTGGTAACTCATTCATTGTTTAATAGAATGCTACTTAGCCTCCATGCATTTGAATGTTTTGGGGCATTTTTACTGTAGTTGATTTCTAATTTCATTCTACTGTGGTCTGAGAAGATGTTTGATATGATTTAAATCTTCTTGAACTTGCAGAGACTTGTTTTGTGTCCTAACATGTGGTCTATCTTTGTGAATTATCCATGTGCACTTAAGAGGAATGTATATTCTGCTGCGTTGGGTGAAATCCTATATAATAAAAGCATACTATGCAAATCAACCAAACAGCAGATTGACCAGTCGGCAGGGGGTGGGGCCAGTGAGCAGGTGGATCCAGGCCAGTCAAGGCACATACCAGCAGGCAGAGGGAGGGGACGGTGATGGGGGGGGGCAGGGCTGCACCATCAGTCTGGTGCCATCCCCTGATCTGCTATCCAGTTGCCTCCCACAGATGGAGGCCAGCAATCGAGGCAGCAGCAGGGTGATGAGGACTGCACCATCCCCTGATTGGCCTGCCTGGTTGCCTAGTGCAGAGGTCTCCCAGACTTTTAGAGGGTGCAGGGTGGGCTGAGGGACGCCCACCCTGCCCCCAAGTGCATGAATTTTTGTGCACTGGGCCTCTAGTGTTTATAAATGTCAATTAAATCCATCTGATCCAGTGTGTCCTTTAGAGTCTCTGTTTCCTTGTTAAATTTTTGTCTGGAAGATCTATCCAGTGAAGTCAGAGAGGGGTTAAAGTTCCCTACTATGACTATATTGTTGTCAACTCTCCATTAAAGTACTATGGAAGTTTTTTTTTTTTTAATATATATTTAGGTGATCCTATATTGGGTGCATATATGTTTATCAGGGATATATCCTCTTGTTGGATCAATCCCTTTAGTATTATGTAGTGACCTTTGTTGTCTTTTATAATGGCCTTCATTTAAAGTCTATTTTGTCAGATATGAGTATTGCTACTCCAGCTTTATTTTTCTTTTCCATTTGCATGGAAAAATTTTTCCATCCCTTCACTCTCATCCTGTGTGTGTCCTTTGTTTTGAGGTGGGTCTCTTGTAGACAGCATATAGTTGGGTCATGTTTTTGTATCCATTCAGCTGCCCTATACCTTTATATTGGAGCAGTTAAATCCATTTACATTTAGGGTTATTATTGACAGGTACTTATGTATTGCCATTTTAATTCTGTATAGCTAGGTTTCTCTTTCTGTTTCTTCTTCTCAGCAGTCCCTTACATCAACCCCTTTAGCATTTCTTGTAATGCTGGCTTGGTGGTGATGAACTCCTGTAGCCTTTTTTTTTTTTTTTTGTCTCAGAAGCTCTTTATTTGACCATCTATTTTGAATGATAGCCTTGCTGGATATAGTAATCTTCATCTCAGATCATTTCTTTTCATTATCTTGAGTACTTCATGCCATTCCCTTCTAGCCTGTAGAGTTCCTGATGAGAAGTCAGGTGTCAGCCTTATGGGAGCTCCTTTGTAGGTAACAGTTTGCTTTTCTCTTGCTGCCTTTAAGATTCTCTCTTTGTCTTTAATTTTTGGCATTTTAATTATGATGTGTCTGGGTATAGGCCTGTTTGGGTTCTTCTTGTTTGGGGTTCTCTGTGTCACCTGAACTTGTGTGACTTTTTCCTTTACTAGGTTAGGGAAGTTTTCTGCCATTATTTCTTCAAACACCTTCTCTATTCCTTTCTCCCTTTATGCCTCTTCTGGCACACCTATCATTCTAATATTGTTACATTTCACATTGTCCCACAGCTCCCTTAAGCTGTCTTCCTGTTTTTTAATTGTTTTTTTTTTTTTTCCTTTTTGGTTCTCTGATTAAGTAATATTTTCAACTCTGTCTTCTAATTCACTGATTCGATCTTCAGCTTTCCCTAATCTGCTCTGTATTCTTTATTTGTGTTATGTCATTCTTTATCTCACACTGTTCTTTTTTTAATAGTTACTACTAGAGGCCTGGTGCATGAATTCATGCACCAGTGGGGTCCTTCAGCCTGGCCTGCAGTATTGGGCCAAAACTGGCTCTCTGACATCCTCCGAGGGATCCTGGATTGTGAGAGGGTGCAGGCCTGGCTGAGGGACCCCACCAGTGCACAATTGGGGCCAGGGAGGGATGCAGGAGGTTGGCCAGCAGGGGAGGGACTGCGCAAAGGCACCAGGGCATGTCCAGCCCATCTCACTCAGTCCCAATTGGCCAGACCCCAGCAATAAGCTAACCTATCGGTTGCAGCATCTGCCCCCTGATGGTCAGTGTACATCATAACAAGCATTTGAGCATCCTTAGCATATCCTTAGCATATTATGCTTTGATTGGTTGAATGGGTGACCGGACGATTGGACACTTAGCATATTGGCTTTTATTATATAGGATATCTTTTTTTTCACACTGTTGAGCATTTTTAACATAATTAGTCTGAACTCTGTTTTAGATACATTTCTTATCTCTGCTTCATTTATCTCTTCTTCTGGAGAATTTGCTAGTTCTTTCATTTGGGGGTTGTTTCTCTGTTTCCTCATTTTGGTTGTCTATTTGGGTTTGTGACTAGGTTTTAGGTAGATCCTCTACACCTCTCAATCTCTAGTGCAGAACAGTGTTAAAGGCTGTTTCTGACTAATTGGATCAGACCAAGACTCAAAGCCTCCAGAGACTGCCTCTGCCTACAGACTAATAGGATTCCAACTTGAATTGCCCCCAGGCACTATTCCTCAGGTATGGTGAGAGTTTTTTTCGACAGGGAGGGGTAGTTTTTTCTGCCTGGAGGCTAATTGTTATTTTTAATCTCTTAAGTGGCCTCAGGGCAAGGTGTTTTCCAATAGGGTGTGTCGACTCCCTTCCCCCCAGGCAAGGCAGATGTGTATGTGGGAAAGATGTCCTCCACTGTGTGAGGGAATAACTCAGCCCAGGAAACTTGGGGTGTCTGCCTTCTGAGCTCTATCCCCCAAGTCCCCAGTCCTGGCTTCTGCTATCACAGTTCCAGTCCACTTCACCCTCCCTCTGCCAGAGCATATGGTGGGTGGCTCCACAGGGAGTTTATTGTTTTGGCCCCTTAAGAACGTGCCTGAATTTTCAGCTGCCACTCCCTGGCAGACAGCACCCCACTGCTTTTCAGAGCCAGATGTTAGGTGGGTAACCTCTTCAGTTCTGGTGCTCTCTGCTGGGGGGCCCAGCTTGGGGATTAGATCCCAGAGTTTTCAGTGGCAGCCCCCACCCCGACAGCTGAGATATCTCTCTGGGACTTCAGTTGCTGTCTGTGGGTGCCTGTCCAGTCCTTTCATGCCTCTGGCCCTCCTACCAGTCTCTATGCAGTCTCCACTTTATGTGCTTGGGTATCAGGGTTCTCTCTGGTGAGTTTTTCATTGATTATTCAGGATGTTTTTCTGTATTTTAGTTGTAATTCTGGTTTGTTCCTGGGATCATGTCCGTGCAGCATCCACTTACTTTGCCGCCATTTTTAATCTCCTGGGCAGCACTTTGAAAAGTGGGCTCAATCATTGCAGCTACCTGTGGCACAGGTTACAGTTACTGCTTCCTATTCACACCAGGGAAACCGGGGCATGGAAAGACTGAGCAAGGTGTCCAAGGTCACAAAGGGGGTCGAGTGAGGTCTGGATGAAGGAAGCCAGCCCCAGAGCATTTGCTTACCCAACCATGCTCTCTGCCACAGCCCCCTCAGGTGGCCATGTGCTGAGACTCACCACCTACACGGTGGAGTACGGGGAGCCCCTCAAGGCTGGTTCTCCATCCAGATGATCTGTTTTGTGGGAACCACAGCCTGGTCCACTTGCACCGTGAAGTGTATCTACGACATCATGAAGGAAAAGTGCAACCTGTGAGCCGCCCCTCCCGGCACTTGTATGCCACGCCCTAGCCCTTGTCCATCTTCCCAAACCAAAGACGTGGGGCCACAGGGCCTAAAAGCATAAGGAACCGCATCTGCTGTACTCCCCTGCGGGAACTGGGCGGGGGGCCAGCAGGGGACCACACTCCCAATGTCTGCAAGCTCAGCTTCTCATATCAGAGCTGGCATTTCATTGTTGTTAATCCTCACCCGAGGATACTTTTCCCCATTGCTTTTCAGAGGGAGAGAGAGAGAGAAAGAGAGAAAGAGAGAAACATGGATGTGAGAGAGACACATTCACTGGTTGCCTCCTACATGCACCCCACATGCGTCCTGACAGGGGCCTCGACCGGGGGTGGGGAGCAAACCCATAACCCAGGTATGTGCCGTTGACTAGGAATTGAACCCATGACCCTTCAGTCAGAGGGCGGATGCTCTAACCACTTGGCCAGGGCCAAGGTTGGCATTTTAAAGCACCACATGCTCCCTATCTGAGTTAACTTTTCAATTCTTCACAGCAGCTCTGTGAGATCTGCATCTTACTGCCCACTTTCTCTAGTGGGGAGAGAGGCTCAGAGAACTTAAATGACTTCCCTAAGATCAACAGGTAACAAATGGTGGAGATGGGCATAAGCCCAGGTGTCCTCCCAACTCATGCCTCGTCTGTCCTCCAGCCCAGCCTGAGGCAGGAAGCGTCTTTCTGAGGGTCAACCCCTCCCCAGGGCAGGGCCACACGTAGTCTCCCTCACGGAAGAGCTCTGGGTTGCCCTGTCCCTGCAGATCTGCTCTGTGACCAGAATCTGCAGTGGGGGCGGCACAGACCAAACCCATGTCCCGAACGTGGTCCCATCCTGTGGAAAGGTGAGGGGTCACTCTCGCCCATGTTTTTGGCGGAGAATGTTCTTGGAGATGAGGAGGGAGGACAGGACCTGGTGCTTGGGTTCAGGGGCTGGAGCAGGTGATTCTATGGGGCAAGGCGAACTGTCAGCTGCCTTAGCTTGCCACTTCTCATGCATACACTCATTCATGGCCTCATTCCATGTCTACTGTGTGCCAAACCTCAGGCTGGAGGCTGGGTATCTTATGAGGAGCAAAAACAGATATATAGAGAAATAGATAGATAGATAGATAGATAGATAGATAGATAGTAGATAGATAGAAAGATGATAGATAGATAGATAATAGATAGATAGATATAGACAGATGATAGATAATAGACAGATGATAAATAGATATATAGATGATAGATGATAGATAGATAGATGATAGATAGATTATGATAGATAGAGGTAGATGATAGATGATAGAGAGATAGATGATAAATAGATAGATGACAGATAGATGATTGATAGATACTTAATAGATAGATGAGAGATAGATAAATGATAGAAAGATGATAGATAGATAGATGATGATAGATAGAACAATAGAGATAGATAGATGGTGACAGATAGGTAGGTGATAAATAGATAGATGATAGATAGATGATTGATAAATAGATAGATGCTTGATAAGTAGATGATAGATAGATGATAGATAGATAATAAATAGATGATGACAGGTAGATAGAGAGATAGATAGATATAGATAGATGATAGATGATAGACAGATAGATGATAGATAGGTAGATGATAGATGATTGATAGATGATTTATAGAAAGATAGATGATAGAAAGATAGGTAGATGATAGATAGATGATAGATAGATGGTAGATGATAGATAATTGATAGATAGATAGATGATAGATAGATAGATAGATAGATAGATAGATAGATAGATAGACAGACAGACAATGGCTATAGATACAGATAAAAAATACATTGGGTACTCTGAGCTCTTACAATAAGAGAACCAGACCCAATCTGGAGGATTGGGGAAGATTGGCGCTGAACGTTGGAAACTGAGGCAGGATTAATGAGAGTGGTCAGGGAAAGGGGGAGGGGATTTCTGGCAGAGAGTCCAACATGGGCAAAGGGCCTGTGGGCCGGGTGCCTGCCAGAGGACTGGAGAGCAGGTCCTGCAGGCCAGTAGGAGTGGGAGGGGGGTGAGCTGAGGCAGGTGAGCACAGACCCTGTGGGGCCTGTAGTTCTCACTAAGAGTTGGGGCCTTTCTTCTGAAAGTAGCCAGGAGTTCCTGAAAGGCCCCAGCACAATCCCATTGGGGTTTCAGAAAGACCACTCATATGTGCATAGGCACAGCCCCAGTAAGATGCAGATCTCACAGAGCTGCTGTGAAGAATTGAAAAGTTAACTCAGATAGGGAGCATGTGGTGCTTTAAAATGCCAACCTTGGCCCTGGCCGGTTGCTCAGTGGTTAGAGCATCCGCCCTCTGACTGAAGGGTCATGGGTTCAATTCCTGGGGCTGAAAAGCAATGGGGAAAAGTATCCTCGGGTGAGGATTAACAACAATGAAATGTCAGCTCTGGTAGGAGAAAGGCAGGTTGAAGGGGAGTCTCCCGACTTCTGGCCCAGCACCTGCCATCTCCTCCCACTGATCCTCTCCCTGACCGGCGTCCAGGCCACAGGGAATACATTCAGGTCACCAGAACCTTCCTTGGGTTTTGTTCTGGGCCCTGGGCGCTCGGGAGAGCCAGCCTCTGGGCCTCAGCTCTGCCTCTATGGAATGCCTGGGCCTGGGCTGTGCCTATGCACATAGACCCGCTGTCCCTCAATGGTGCATAACCTGCACACAGCACAGGCATGCACAGACAGGAACATAAGAACATGCATTGTCCAGACATGTTTGCACACATGCATGCCTTCCTATTTGCACACTCAGATGCACAGACAGCTGGAGTTGCATGCACACACACACACACACACACACACGCTGCAGACCTGTTCACAATAGACATGCCCAGTGCCAGAGGGAAGGCCGTCTCCTTCTAACCGATCCACCTGGGCGGCTCCTTTTCCTGTTTTTCAACCCAGAGTGGCACCTTTTCCTAATTGGCTCTTAGGACTGATAAAGAGAAGTTTCCCTTTTCTACGTGACCCACCCAGAGAAGGTGTTCTTTCCTAATGGCCCGTCTAGGAGAGGCGTCCACACTTGGTTTTTGCCAAGGCCCTGCATTGCTGCCGCTGCCCCGTAACCACTGCCCTTCCAGGTCGCGAAGGGCTGGCTGCCTCTGCTCCTGGCGTCCTCCTTGACCCTGATGTCGCAGTGATTGGCAGCTGGAAAGCCTGTGCTCTGGCTCCCAGGCCACTTCCTGTGGCTGGGGAGGTGGTGCAGAAAGGGGGCTCACACTTTATTCAGCCTGCTTGTCTTCTCTCCCCTTTGATCCTTGCTACCGAAAAACAGCCCGTGTCTTTAAATGCTGCCTTCTCTCAAAATGGGACTTGTGCCTGCCCTCGGAGCCCGTCTCCTTAAAGAGTGTGGCAGAACCACAGTGTGAAGAGCGCCCAGTCTGTGAGGCCATTTGTGCGCTCCGTGGCATGTGCTGAGCACCTGCTCTTTGTTGGCGTTGTTCATGTGCCCAGGACCCCGTGTGAGGAAAGCCAGACTCCCGCCCTTCCTGCATGGAGCCCCCAGTGTGGTCAACGCTGGTGCTGCTGTGTGACCTTAGACAAAATACACAGTGTCTCTGAGCTTCATCCGTCCAATCATTCCTCCATCTGTTCATTACTTAGTCAAGAAATATTTGCTGAGCACCTACTATGTGCTAGCTGCTGGGGTTACAGCATGAGTGAAGGTGACACACTCCTTGCCCTTTTGGATCTTAAGGTCTGCAAGGGAAGGGGAAGGTCACAAGCACGTCAGGCACGGCATGAATGGAGGGAAAATGGGGGCTGCGGTTTCTGTAACGGGGATGGATAACAGAGACGCCCCCATAGGGCTCATTCAGTTTTCTATCACCAGGATGTGCGAGGCACTAGACTTAGTGCTGGTGAAACACCAGTGAACCAGATAGACACAGTCCCTGCCTTCAGATGTCTCACAATCCTTAGGGACGATGTCCCTGGCACGTCCTGGGGTCCCTCCCCTGCGCTGCACGTCTCCCTCCCAGTTCCCGAGGATGCAGACCTGCTCACAGAGCCACACAGCAGAGAGCAGGCCCTTCCCCCTCAGGAGCTTTGCAAGGAGGACCTCCTGGGAGCTCCTTGGAGGCACAACCAGAAACCAAGAGGCCCCTGGGCCAAGGGACCGAGACATCCCCAAGGTCTCCACTTCTTTGCCAAGTGGGCGGAGGAAGCCGATGCTGGTGGGAAATGTGGGCCCTGATGCCAGCTGCCTCCCGGACTCCAGCTGCGGCTTTCCAGGAGACCAAGGTCCTAGCGCAGTATAGAGCTTCTGACCCCAGGGAAAGCCACACGTGGCTTATTGACAAAGGGCCTGCAGGGACAGCGTGTCTTGAGTAGGGACCTCTTATCACATGTAAACACACTCCAAACCCCATGCCTGCAGCTTTCACGTGAAGCTCTGCGTGGGACCACGTGTGCAGCCCAGCCCGTCTGGGCTCAGTGTTCGGTTAATTGTGCCTGACTGGACCAGGTGCAGACTCATTATACTCCAACTCAGGTACAAGAGGACAAAGAAAAATAAAAACACGGGCAAAGGAAGGAGGTCCGAATTTATTCTCTTGTCCCTTGGTTTCTTTTCTTTCCTGTTTTCTTTCAGTTATTTTGCTCAATATTTAATAGATATTTTGAGCATAAATTCACGGCTACACTTTTCCAGGCAGCAGGGAAATAGCAAGTAATCAAAACACAGCCCTGGCTGGCGAGGAGCTTATTGTTGAAAGGGGGACACATTGAAACAACAACTATTAAAATGTCAGGTGGTGATAAACACTTTTGGGGCTAAAAACTAAGGGTAATAGAAATATAGGGTGTTACCTCACATTGGGCGTTGGGAAAGTCTCTCTGATAAGCAGAGGCTGAGGGAAGTAAGAGGATGAAGTGGGAATATCTGAGGAAGAACACTACAGGCGGGGGGAAGAGCAGATGCAAGTCCCTGAGGCAGGGTCTTGTCTCGCTCCACCAAGGCTTGACAGAGACTTGTACTAAGCCATAAATGGGGCATTCCTCACAGGAGAGGGTCTGAAGCATGCATATTGTGATTTTGTCAACTTGTTTATTCAACAAGTACTAGGTACTGGTTAAAACTGCAAAGGCAGGATCCCTGTCCACAAAGGTCTTATAGCTTTCAGAGAGCGACAGATAAATTAGCAGGCAAGAGGGTGTGATTGAAATCAGCTCAGACAGGCAGGAACAGAGAAGAAAAGCCTAGCAAGCCTGCAGATCTTAGGGAAGGCTTCCTGGAAGAGGCAGACCTAAGTGATAAGTAGTAGGAAGCTGGGAGTAGAGGGACTCGGGCAGAAGGAACATGCAAAGGTCTAGTTGTGGGAAGAGTCTAGAGAACCACAGATTGACTAGAGCATAGGACATGTGGGGTAGAAGCTGTGGACCAGGCAGGAGCTGTGGGCAGGCCAGGTTCCAGGAAGCACAGGGTGCCGGGAGTGGGGAGAATGCTAAGGGGTGATACTGTGGCATCTGGCTGCAGGGAAGAAGACAGGTTTCCAGTTTGGGTAACCAGGTGACCTATAAAAGCAGTGGTGCCATTGATTAAGATAGGTGATGTGGACATCAGAGGAACGGCAGCATGGGAGCTCCCCTTGGTCTCTCCCCTTTGAAGTTTCAACAATTTGAACAGCCTCAACAAAGGATTCCCTGCTCAACATACAAGCAAGCCTGAGTATCCACACACTGACATATTTAAGGTGAGCAAATGAGAGCAAAAGGGGGAGATGAGAAGGGAGAAAGGCTGAGACAAGCCACGGACCCAGCCCTGCAGCCAGGAGCTCACAGCGGGTTCAGCGCAGAGCAAGGAAGAACCCGGTTGTGGCTGGTGCTCCCTTCAGGCTGGAAGAGCAGAGGATTCCGCAGGCATTCCTGTAGGAGCCAGTAGCATGAGCTGCAGCTGAGCCCAGGGACCTGGGAAGGACACAGCATGGGGGTGTTGCCTTGGTTGTCAGGTGGTCCACCTTCCAGGCAGAGAAACAAAGGCGTGGAGCCCTGCCACCCTGCACCCTCCCAAAGCTTGCCTCCCTTTGTCCCTGGTGTCGGGTTGGAGAGCACATTATCTGCAAACCCAAGAACTGGTGCTACAGAATCACTTTCTTCCCTGAGCAAAGGGTGCACTCTGTGACTGGTTGTGGGGTTGGGCATGGCGTAGGGGGACCCCACAGAAGTCTAGGTCACCATTACTGGGAGGGCAAAACAACAAAGGAGCTGGCAGGTTTCCCCAGCCCAGCCCACCCCCATGCACCACAGCTACACTGCTGGCAGGGCCTGGCTGTGGTGGATAGTACTAGGGTTTCACAGAGCTAAAACCTTGTGATTCAGTGCCATCTACTGGGAAACAAGAGAAGACCTCATTTTGTTAATCTGCTAGAGAACTTCCACTCACGTATTGATGTCTAGACAGAGAAGGGATCCATCAAATACCATGAATAACCAAGGTAGTGAGGCAGATTGGAGATAAAATAAAAAATCTTCAGAAAACAAACTTAAAGACATAAAAATATGTGACACAAATGAAAGAGAATTCAAAATTGCAGTTCTGAAAATACTGAATGAGATGAAAAAAAAAATACAGACAGTCAATTTATTGCTCTTAGAAAAATCAATGAACAAAATGAGTTCTTTACCAAAGAAACTGAAACTTTAAAAACAAACAAACAAACAAATTCTGGAGATGAAGAACTCAGTAAAAGAGATCAATAATGAACCAGCAAAATAGAATGGAGCAGATGGAGGAAAGAATTAGTGATATTCGAGATAAAAATACAGAAAAAAAAAGCATAAGAAAGAAGAGAGAGACTTGAGTATAAAACACACAAAAAAACCTCTACAAGAACTATTTGAGTCCATTAGAAAGAACAATCCTATATAATAAAAGGTTAATATGCAAATAGACCAAATGGCGGAACAACCAGAACAACCAAACAACTGAACAACTGGTCACTATGATGTTCACTGACTACCAGGGAGCATGTGCAGAACATGGTGGGCTTTGGCCGTGGCAGGATGGTGGAGCAGGTGAGCAGGGGTGCCAGACCAAGGAGGGGAACCAGTGGCTGTTATTGGGGTGAACCTCTGGTGGTTACTGAAAATTCTTTGTTCCCACAGGCCGCAGTCCCACTTGGTGCTTGCACCTGCTGCTGGTGCCAGAGCTGCTGCTCGCACCTACTGCCAGTGCTGAGTGCCAGCCCCAATTGCTTGGTGCTGTCAGCAGGTGTGAGCAGTGGCTGCTGGCCCCAATTGCCCCTCAGGGCTTTTCCAACTCCCCCTGCTCCTGAGGGGCAATCAGGGCAGCAGTTGCAGCTTGCACTTACTGACAGTGCTGGCCCAGCTTGCTGGTGCTGGCCCCAATTGCTCTGCACCTTCTGCGGGTGCCAGTGGGGCAGGCGCCATCAGCACGTTGGAGCAGTGGCTGCAGGAGCAGGGCTGATGGCAGACAGGGGAACAGGGGACCACAGTAGGAGAGGCTGGGTGGGGGTGTGGAGGATGGGCCGAGACCAACCCCTGTGCCTACCATAGCCTCACAGCCCACAGTTCCTTTCAAGGTGCACGAATTTGTGCACTGGATCCCTAGTATTAGAATAATAGACAGCCCAGAAAAAAAGAGGGAGAAGAAAATGGGCAGCCTATTCAAACATAGTGGATGAGAACGTCCCAAACCTATGGAAAGAATTAGACCCTCAAATCCAAGGAGCAAACCGAACACCTAGATACTTCTATCCAAATAGGCCCTCTCCAAGGCACAGTGCATTAAAAGAGTAAAAAATTAATGACAAAGAAAGAATTCTCAGGCATCCAAAGAAAAGAAGAAAGTGACCTACAAAATAAAGGCCATTAGTTTATCCTGGGGCTTCACAGAAACTCTATGAGCCAGAAAAGAATGGAACCAAATATTCAAATGATTGAAAGAGAGTGATTATCAGCCAAACATAATATATCCAACAAAGTTATTCTTTAAATATGAAGACAAAATAAAGAATTTTCCAGACATACAGAAGCTGAGGGAATTCATCACCAGAAGATCTCCATCGCAGAAAATACTCCAGGGGGTTATTCTACCTAAAACAAAGAACATAGTGTCACAACACTATGAATAAGATCACCAACAAACTAACAGCATAAACAGGAACAATTTATGACAACCAAAACGTACAAGGAGATGGGGGAAAGGTCTGAATTTGCAAAGGTGGATGGAGATCAGATTCATTAAAAAGAAAAAGGACTACTGTATATATGAAACTTTCTTTGTCATAAACCTAATGGTAAACACACACACACACACACACACACACACACACACACACACACACCACATACACACCTGGGACACATTGCTTAAAAAAGTAGGAAAGAAGTATGGAACACCACCAAACAAAAACAACAGGCAGAAACACAAAGGAAAGGAACCAATGAAGGCACAGAGCTACCAGAAAACAAAAGATAAAATGGCTGTAAAAAATCCTTATACATCAATAATTACCCTAAATGTAAATGGACTGAATTCACTAATAAAGAGGCACAGAGTAGAGGATTGGATAAAAAACCCAAAACCCAGCCATATACTGCCTTCAAGAGACACAGCTCATCTGCAAAGACAAAGTTAGGCTCACGGTGGACAAGTGGAGAATGGTTCTCCAAGCAAATAGCACCCACAGAAAAGCATCTGACACATCTGACAAAGTAGATTTTAAGAGAACAAAGGTAACAAGAGACAAAGATGGAGACTTTATAAGAATAAAGGGAACTACATCAAGAACATATAACACTTCTTTATATGCACTCAACCAGGGAGCACCAAAAGATATAAAACTACTCACAGAACTAAAGGGAGAAACAGATCAAAACACAATCATAGTTAGAGACCTTAATACTTATTGACAGCTCTAGACAGATCAGCCAAATAGAAAATCAATAAAGAAATATTGGCCTTAAATGACTGGACCATTTGGACATAATTGAGATTTACAGAACCTTTCATTCCAGAACATCAGATTATACATTCTTCTTCAGTGCACATGGAACATTCTCAAGGGTAGACCATGTATTGGGCCACAAAACTAACACCATCAAATTCCAGAATATTGAAATTATACCAAGCATATTCTTTGACCAGGATGCCTTGAAATTATAAATCAATCACAAAAAAGTAAGTAAATAGACCAACAAATACGTGGAGATTAAACAACATACTCATAAAAAATGACTGGGTCAAAGAAGAAATAAAATATGAGATCAAAAGATATATAGAGGCAAATGAGAATGACAATACAGCATATCAAAACCTCTGAGATGCAGCGAAAGCAGTAATAAGAGGGAAGTTTATGTCATTATAGGCCTATCTCAAGAAACAAGAGAAATCCCAAGTAAACAACCTAATATTACATCTCAAAGAACTAAAAAAACAAGAACAAAGGCAACCCAAAGTTCATAGAAGAAAGGAAATAATAAAAATTAGAGCAGACTTAAATGAAATAGAGAACAAAAAGATTATACAAAAAAAATCAATAAAACAAAGAACTGGTTCTTTGAAAAGATTAATAAAATTGGCAAAGCCCAGGATAGACTCATTAAGGAAAAAAGAGAAATAACTCATATATACAAAATCAGAAATAAGAGAGGATAAGTCACCATAGACATCACAGATATACAATGAACCATACTGAAATATTATGAAAGACTATATGCCATCAAATTCAATAACCTAGAAGAAATGGTAAGTTCCTAGAATTATATAACCTGCCTAGGCTAAATCATGAAGAATTGAAAAATCTAAAATAGGCTGATCAGCAGTGAGGAATTGAAACAACCATAAAAACCTCGCCCAAAATTAGAAGTCCAGGACCAGATGGCTTCACCAGTGAATTCTACCAAACGTTCAAAGAAGATTTAAAACCTATCCTTCTCAAACTCTTCCAAAAATTGAAGAAGAGACAATACTTCCTAACACATTCTACGAGGCCAATAAAATCTTGATACCAAAACCTGGCAAAGATAACAACAACAACAACAAAAACTGGAGACCAATATCTCTTATGGATACAGATGCAAAATTCCTAAATATCATAGCAGTAAATCAAATACAATCACACATCAAAAAATAATACATCACTACCAAGTGGGGTTTATACCAGGGGCACAATGGTGGTTCAACATACACAAATTGATCAATGTAATGCACTGCATTAACAAAACCAAGGGTAAATATTATATAATCTTATCAATAGATGCAGAAAAAGCATTTGATAAGATACAACATCCATTTATGATTAAAACACTCAAGAAAATAGGAATAGAAGGAAAGTACCTCAATATAGTAAAGGCCATATATGGCAACCCTCAGCTAATATACTCAACAGTGAAAAACTGAAAACTTCTCCTCTAAGATCAGGAACAAGACAAGGATGCCCACTCTCACGTCTCTTATTCAGCATAGAGGCTTAGCCAGAGCCATGAGGCAAGAGAAAGAAATGAAAGGCATCAAAATAGGGAAGGAAGAAGTCAAACTGTCACTTTTTGCAGATGACATGATTCTGTATATAGAAAACCCTAAAGACTCCACCAAAAAACTTGCAAGATAAAAAATTAATGTGCAAAGTCCACTGCTTTACTATATATGAACAATGAAACTTCAGAAATAAAACCAACAATTCCTTTTGCCATTGCAGCCAAAAGGATACAATACCTAGGAATATACTTAATGAAGGATGTGAAGGACCTACATACTGTAAATTACTAAGTGTAGTTATTGAAAGAGATTGAAAAGGACAGAATAAAATATAAAGATGTTCTGTATTCATGGATTGGAAGAGTCAACATATTAAAATAGCTACATTACCCAGAGAAATATACAGATTCAATGAAATCCTCATCAAAATCTCAAAGATTTTGAAAAAGTTACCAGATTTGCGTGGAACCACAAAAGACTTCGAATAGCCAAAGTGATCCTGAGAAAAAGGAACAAAGCTGGAGGCATAACGCTACCTGACTTCAAATTATACGACAGAGCTACATAATCAAAACAGCATGGTATTGGCAGAGAAACAGACACACAGATCAATGGAACAGAACTGAGAGCCCAGAAATAAAACCATATATATATGGATGGATAATTTTCAACAGAAACATACAATGGAGAAAAGAAAGCCTCTTCAGTGAATGATGCTGAGATATGGGAAAGCCACATGGAAAAGAATGAAAGTAGATTATAGTCTGTCCCCATATATACACATTAATTCAGAATGGATAAAAAACCTAAATACAAGATCTGAAACAATTAATTACATACAATAAAACAGGTACTAAATTTATGGACTTTGGCCGTAGAGAATATTTTATGAACTTGACCCCAAAGGCAAGGGAAATAAAGGGAAATAAAAATGAATGGGACTACAGCAAAATGAAAAGCTTCTGCACAGCAAAAGAAATGGACAACAAAACAAAAATGTAACCAACCAGATGGGAGATGATATTTGCAAACAACAGCTCTGACAAAAGGTTAATATCCAAAAAAAATATGAAGAACTCATACAAGTCAACACTAAGCAAATAAACAATCCTATATAATAAAGAGGTAATATGCAAAGTAACCATCATGCCCTCACAAGACAGCTGCCTATGACCCGGCCTGCAGGGGGGTTAGTGAGGAATGACCAAACGACTGAAGAACAGGCTGCATGGGGTGACCCGGCCTGCAGGGGGGTTAGTGAGGGACGACCAAACGACTGAACAGCAGGCTGTGTGGGATAACCAGGCCTGGAGGGGGGCCATGAGGGGTGAACAGGCTGGCAGAGGGGTGCAGTTGGGGGTGACCAGACTGGCAGGGGGGGCAGTGAGGGGCAACTAGGCTGGGGGGGGGGCAGTTGAGGGCAACCAGGCTAGCAGGGGTGGCAGTAAGGGGTGACCAGGCCCTGGGGGGGGGGCAGTTAGGTACAATCAGGCTGGTAGGGAGGGAGCAGTTGGGGGCAACCTGGTCGGCAGCAGGGGGCAGTTAGGAGCGACCAGGCCAGCACACAGAGGCGATCAGGCTGGCGGGGGAAGGAGAGACAGTTAGGGACAACCAGGCAGGCAGGCAGCTGAGCGATTAGGAGCCAGTGGTCCAGGATTGTGAGAGGGATGTCTGACTGCTGGTTTAGGCCCAATCCCTGGGATCGGGCCTAAATGGCAGTCGGACATCCCCTGAGGGGTCCTGGATTAGAGATGGTGCAGGCTGGGCTGAGGGACCCCCCCTCCCCTGGCACGAATTTCATGCACCAGATCTCTAGTCTATAATAAAAGAACTAATTAGACCAGACGTCTTTCTGGATGTCCTTCCATCCTTCTGGATGAAGCTGGGGCTGGGAGGGAAGCCCAGGTCCCAGGTGCCAGAGGGAAGCCATTGCTGGCAGCTGGGGGGAGGAAGGCCTACTCTTGCATGAATTTCATGCATCGGCCCTCTAGTCCAGTATAAAATGGCAGAGGACCTCTCCCAAGAAGACTCATGTGAAAAGATGCTCAACTTCACTAGCTATTAGGGAAATGCAAAACAAAGCTACAATGAGATAGCACCTCACACCTGTTAGAATGCCTGTTACCAACAAGACAAGCAGCAAGTGCTGGAGAGGCTGTGGAGAAAGGAGCGTCATTCTCTGCCGGTGGGAATGTAGACTGGCACAGCCACTGTGGATAAGAGTGTGGCAGTTACTCAAACTATTATGACTAACGGTTCCATATGATGCAATTCCTCTCTTGGGTATCTACCTGAAAAAATCAAAAACATTTATTCACAAATGTTTTCTTAGAAACAGCTAAGCACTGTATGATTTCACTCATATGTGGGATATAAAACTGAAACTCATAGACACAGATGACGGTGTGGTGGTTAGCAGGGGGAAGGGGTGGGGAGGTAGTAAAAGGGGTCGCATAGGTGGTGACAGAAGATGATGTGACTTTGGGTGGCGGGCACACAGTGCAGTGTGCAGATCCTGTACCATAGAAATGTACACTTGAAACCTATATAACCCCATTAACCAA